>NC_140579.1:1017257701-1017917201 GCF_964204655.1 Triturus cristatus | reverse complement strand
GCTGTTGTGTTTCTTTTTTTTGCTGCAAAACTAGGAGGTTTTGGCTAGCAGTAACAAGGTTTGTTTGACCTGTGGTTTTAGGTTGACTTCAGGCCTCGTTACCCCTGCTCATATCAGCACCCCCTCCCCAGAATCCATGAAGGTCTCTTCCATCACTGCAGCCATGATTAATGTCAGATCCCTCAGGAAACATCACGTCGAGGTTTTCGATCTCCTCGACGTCAGTTCCCCTGATCTCTTGTTTATCATGGTATCTTGGCTTTATGCCTCGTCTGACCCCACTGTTACTCTTGCTACTCCAGCTGGTTACAAGATTATTAGAGCGGATCGCCCAGAAGGGAGGGGGGGTAGCCATCTTCCACAAAGATAAATGGGAGATGCGGAGGGAAGATGTCACTTCATGGGGGTCCTGCGAAATCCTTGACTTCAGCATTCGCTTTTCGGACCACTTCACGCTTGGGGGCTCGCTTATCTACAGGCCCCCGGGGCATGTGGGTCCATTCCTGCACGTCTGTGAGGATGCTATTGTAACTAGGGCACTGCGATTTTCCAATTTTGTTGTTCTGGGGGACCTAAACATCCATTTTGATCAGGTTCAGGCTTCGGACACGTTAAATTTTCTAGATATCCGGCACGTAGCCCAATTAATCCAGCGGGTCGAGCTCCCTACCCGTCAGGCAGGTCACATTTTGGACCCAATCTGTACCAATTTCCCCATCTCGATGAGGGACCCGTGTCCGGTCTCCTGGTCCGATCATTTCCTGACATATTTTTCTTGGGAGGTGTGCAATGCTAACCCCCCGGTGTGCCCCATTCGTAAACCGGCTTTTGGCAAAATTGCCCCCGGTGCTCTCATGCAGACTCTGGGAACCTCTAGACCCACTCTCTCAGGTGAAATGGAGAGCCGACTAGAAGATTTCACCAGCTGGGTTTCAAAGGCTGTCAACTCTCTGGCCCCGCTGAGCTCAAGTAGGCCCACTAGGGGATCTCCCTCTAAACCCTGGTACAGCCTAGAACTCAGAGAATTGAAACACGAATGCAAGATTCTTGAGCGAGCATGGCGCTGCAGTGACTACTGCCCTACAGCAAAGCTGAAGCTCAGAGCCAAGCAAAAAATGTGTTATGGGGCCATAGCCCAGGCCAAAAGGAAGTTTTTCATGGCTCGTATCGACTCTGCTAAAAACAATGCTAAGGAAATGTTCTCGATAGACAGAACATTACGTCGCCTCTAGCCCAGGCGAGTGCATCTCCATCTTCAGTCGCCAGGTGGCTTTTTTGCCAGGTGTTAATGAGACTGAGGCAATGTCCTCAACTCCTCCGGCGGGCACTATACACTGCCTGGATGCTTTTATTCCGGTGAACTTAGCTGATTCACTTAAAATCCTGAAGAGTTTAAAGTCTGGCTCTCCTTCTGATCCTTGTCCGGCCAGGGTGCTAGCAGCAGCCGCCGAGACGATTAATCCCGAGGTGAATAGCATTGTCAATATGTCCCTCCACACAGCTAGCATCCCTGCATCCTGGAAACAGGCCAAGATCTTACCACTCATAAAAATGCCATCATTAGACACTCGCAGTCCAGGGAACTACAGGCCTATCTCTCTATTACCAGGTCTGGCCAAGGTGTGTGAGAAGGTTGTCACCAATCAACTCACGGAGTTTGTCGAAGGAGAGGGTTTGTTGCATCCCACTCAGTCAGGGTTTGGAGCAGTTAATAGCACGGAATCTGTGCTGTTGGAGCTGGTGGAGGCCATTCGGGAGTGCTTGGACGCCGGCGGGAGGGCAGCATTGATTTTGCTTGACCTCTTGGCAGCGTTCGACACGGTTCCCCACTCTCTTCTCCTCTCACGTCTGGCCAGGATAGATGTGTCGGGGACGGCCTGGAATTGGCTCAGGTCTTTTTGCGATGGTCGGGCCCCAGCAGATCTGGCTGCCTCCATCTGCCTCTCTTCATCAGGATGTGACGACGGGAGTCCCTCAGGGGTCCTCTCTCAGTCCCCTTCTATTTAACATTTACATGACCCCCCTGGTCTATGTGGCTGAGCGTTTGGGAGCTAAGGTGATGGCGTACGCTGATGACACACAGCTGCTCTTTACCTGGGACAGTGATGACAATTCTGTTACCGTAGTTCATCACTGTCTCTCCTCCATTTTCAGGTGGCTCGCGGGAGCTCAACTAAAATGTAACGAGGAGAAATCTAAGATTTTGCTGTTTGGAAAATTCCCTCCCAGGTTCCGGGAAGCTCTGTGGCCACCTGACTTTCCTCTGCCCTCCTCTGAAGGGAAGCCGTCAAAGAACTTGGGGATTTGGTTCGACTAGAGTCTTTCTTTCTCTTTTCACATCACGAAGCTTGCCGGTACCTGCTTTGGCCTTCTCAAGACGCTGAGAAAATTCTTCCCTTTCCTGCCTCAAGCAGCTAGAGAAACGGTCACTTGTGCCCTCATCCTGTCACGGCTGGACTATATGCCAATGCACTTTACTTTGGCATTCCTGGCTACCTGATTAAAATGCATGCAGGTTGTCCAGAATTCGGCAGCCAGACTTCTGTTGGGCATCTCCACCAGACATAGCGTGCGGCACCACCTGCGTTCCCTTCACTGGCTTCCCATAGCATAACGGGTAAAGTTTAAAATGCTGGTCCTTGCCCATCGTTCTCTTCACGGCATTGGCCCATCGTATCTGCAAAAGCGTTTTACCTTCTACGTACCCTCAATGTGATAGGCTTCCCTCCGACTCGCAATGGTTCCCTGATTTCAGTTTCAGAGGTTGGGAGGAAGGTCTGTGACTCAGAGTGCAGCGGCAGGGTGGAATGCTCTTCCCCTGGCTTTAAGCAGTATTGAAGACCTGTCAGCATTCAAGAAAAATCTTAAAATTTATCTTTTCATCTGATAGTCTCCTGCTCCCCTAAAGACATTGCGCCGGGAGACTCATGAGTAGCCATGCGCCGTATAAATCCAAATAACAAAACATAACATAACATTGCATGAGTTAGTGCCTGGGCCATTACATGAGTACATGGGTAGTAACTGCATGATTAGAGTGCTGCAAGGAGAGTGCATGGTGAATTGTAAGTACACATGTACTCATGCAATGTCCCAGGCACTAATACATTCACTGCTACAATCGCCAGAGCAGTACCTATGCACACCTGCATTCCCCGTGAGCACTCTTCCAATCACCTTGTCAGCACTGTGCACTTATCCAATCACTGCTCCAATACCCTAGCACTTATAAATTCACCATGTACTCTCTTTGCATTACTCTAATCACCCAGTCACTAACCATCTACTTATGGAATGACCCAGGCACTATCAGATGTAGTACTACAATCCCCTGAAGACTACCTATGCACTCCAGCAGTCCCCCTGTAGTAACTGGATGATTAGAGTACTGCAAGGAGAGTGCATGGTGAATTTATAAGTGCTTGGGTTTTGGCGCAGTGAACGGATAAGGACATAGGACTGGCTGAATGATTGGAGGACTACAGAGGTAGTGTCAGGGAGATTACTGGACTGCATATGTAGTCCTCAAGGGATTTCAGCAGTGCATGTGTTAGTGACTGGGTTATTGCATGAGTAACTGGGTAGTAACTGGATGTTTAGAGTGCTACAAGGACAGTGCATAGTGATGTTATAATTGCTTATGTTTTGGTAGAGTGATTGGATAAGAAAATAGTGCTGGCTGGGTGATTGGAGGAGTGCATGGGTAGTGACAGAGGGATTTCTGGAGTGAATGGGTAATACATGGGTAATTGGAGGGGTGAATCAGTAGTGTGTGGGTGGTTAGAGGTCTGCATGGGAAGTGCTCAGGGGATTGTAGCAGTGCATATGTTAGAGCCTGGGTCATTGCATAACTACATGGGTAGTGACTGGATGATTAGAGTACTACAAGGAGAGTGCATGGTGAATTTATAAATGCTTGGGTTTTGACAGAGTGATTGAATAAGGACATGGTGCTAGCAGGGTGATTGGAAGAGTGCTCAGGGAGTGACAGGGGGATTGCTGGACTGCATGGGTAGTGCTCTGGAGATTTTAGCACCGCATGAGTTAGTGCCTTGGCCATTGCATGAGTACATGGGTAGTGACTGGATGATTGGAGTGCTGCAAGGAGACTGCATGGTGAATTTATAAGTGCTGGGGTTTTGGCAGAGCGATTAGATAAGTATATGGTGCTGACAGAGTGATTGGAAGAGTGCAATGGGAGTTACAAGGGTCTGCTGGACTGCATGGGTAGTGCTCTGGGGATTGTAACAGTGCTTGTGTTAGTGCCTGGACCATTGCATCAGTACATGGGTGGTGACTGGATGATTACAGTTCTGTAAGGAGAGTACATGGTGAATTTATAAGTGCTTGGGTTTTGGAGGACTGATTGGATAAGTACATTGTGTTGGCTGGGTGATTGGAGGAGTGCATAGGTAGTGACAGGCAGATTACTGGACTGCATAGGTAGTCCTCAGGGGATTGTAGCACTACATCTGTTAGTGCCTGGGTCATTGCATAAACACATGGTTAGTAGCTGGATGATTAGAGTGCTACAAAAATACTACATTGTGAATTTTTTATGTGCTTGGGTATTGCCACAGTGATTGGATAAGTACAAGGTTTCTGACAGGGTGATTAGAAGAGTACTCACGGATTGACAAGGGGAATGCTGGAGTGCATAGGTACTGCTCTGGGATTGTAGCAGTGAATGTATTAGTGCATAGGCCATTGCATGAAGAGTGTACAGGGAGTGACAGGGGGATTGCTGGACTGCATGGGTAGTCCTCTTGCGATTGTAGCACTGCATGAGTTAGTGCCTGGGCCATTGCATGAGTACATGGGTAGTAACTGGATGATTAGAGTGCTGCAAGGAGAGTGCATGGTGAATTTGTAAGTACACATGTACTCATGCAATGTTCCAGGCACTAATACATTCACTGCTACAATCGCCAGAGCAGTACCTATGCACTCCAGCATTGCCCCAGTCACTCTGTGAGCGCTCTTCCAATCACCTTGTCAGCAACGTGTACTTATCCAATCACTGCTCCAATACAGTAGCACTTATAAATTCACCATGTTCTCTCTTTGCAGTACTCTAATCATCCAGTCACTAACCATGTACTTATGGAATGACCCAGGCACTAACAGATGTAGTGCAAAATATCCCCTGAGGACTACCTATACACTCCAGCAAGCCCCCTGCCAGTCTTTGACCATTATAGGTGTTATAGTTGTTTGGATCAGTACATGGTAGTGTCTGGGTGACTGGAGGAGTGCACGGAGAGTGACAGTGTGATTGCGGGACTGCATGGGTACTACCTGGGTAATTGAAGGAGCAAATATGAAGTGTGTAAGTGGTTAGAGGACTATATGGGTAGTACATAGGGGAATGTAGCAGTGATCAGTTAGTGCCTGGATCATTACATGAGTACATAGCTACTGACTGAAACATTATAATACTGTAAGGAGAGTGCCTGAGTGAATTTATAAGTACTTGGGTATTGGCGGAGTGTTTGGATTAGTACATAGTAGTGGTTGAGTGACTTGAGGAGTGCAAGGGGAGTGACAGGTTAATTGATGGAGTGCATGGGTACTACCTGGGGCTTGAAGGAGCGAATGAGAAGTGTGTAGGTGGTTAGAGGACTGCATGGTTAGTACACAGGGATTATAGCAGTGCATCTGTTAGTGCCTGGATCATTGCATGACTACATGGGTAGTGACTGGGTGATTAGAGTACTGCGAGGACAGTGTATGGTGAATTTATAAGTGCTTGTGTTTTGGTGCAGTGATTGGATAAGGACATAGGACTGGCTGGGTGATTAGAGGACTGCATAGGTAGAACCCGGGAGATTACTGGACTGCATAGGTAGTCCTCAAGGGATTTCAGCAGTGCATGTGATAGTGACTGGGTCATTGCATGAGTACATGGGTAGTGACTGGATGATTAGAGTCCTGCAAGGACCGTGCATGGTGATTTTATAAATTCTGGGGTTTTGGCACAGTGATTGGATAAGGACATAGGACTGGCTGGGTGATTGGAGGACTGCATAGGTAGTTCCAGGGAGATTACTGGACTGCATAGATAGTCCTCAAGGGATTTCAGCAGTCAGTGCATGTGTTAGTGACTGGGTCATTGCATGAGTACATGGGTAGTGAATGGATGATTAGAGTGCTGCAAGGACAGTGCAGGGTGATTTTATAAATTCTGGGGTTTTGGAACAGTGATTGGATAAGGACATAGGACTGGCTGGGTGATTGGAGGACTGCATAGGTAGTTCCGGGGAGATTACTGGACTGCATAGATAGTCCTCAAGGGATTGCAGCAGTGCATTAGTTAGTTACTGGGTCATTGCATGAGTACATGTGTAGTGATTGGATGATTAGAGTGCTGCGTGGACAGTGCATAGTGATTTTATAACGGCTTAGGTTTTGGCGGAGTGATTGGATAAGTACATAGTGTTGGCTGGGTGATTGGAGGAGTGCATGGGTAGTGACACAGTGATTTCTGGAGTGCATGGGTACGACATGGGTAATTGCAGGAGCCAATCAGTAGTGTGTAGGTGGTTAGATGTCTGAATGGGAAGTGCTCAGTGGATTGTAGAAGTGCATGTGTTAGTGCCTCGGTCATTGCATGACTATATAGGTAGTGACTGGATGATTAGAGTACTGCAAAGAGAGTGCATGGTGAATTTATAAATGCTTGGGTTTTGGCAGAGTGATTGGATAAGGACATGGTGCTGGCAGGGTTATTGAACGAGTTCTCAGGGAGTGACCGGGGGATTGCTAGACTGCATGGGTAGTGCTCTGGTGATTTTAGCACTGCATGAGTTAGTGCCTTGGCCAATGCATGAGTACATGCATAGTGACTGGATGATTAGAGTGCTGCAAGGAGACTGCATGGTGAATTCATAAGTGCTGGAGTTTTGGCAGAGCGATTAGATAAGTATATGGTGCTGGCAGAGTGATTAGAAGAGTGCACAGGGAGTGGCAGAGGAATTGCTGGACTGCATGGGTAGTGCTCGGGGGTTTGTAGCAGTGCACGTGTTAGTGCCTGGGCCATTGCATCAGTACATGGGTAGTGACTTGATGATTACAGTATGTAAGGAGAGTACATGGTGAATTTATAAGTGCTTGGATTTTGGCGGACTCGTTGGATAAGTACAATGTACTGGCTGGGTGATTGGAGGAGTGCATAGGTAGTGACAGGCAAATTACTGGACTGCATAGTGAGTACTCAGTGGATTATAGCACTACTTCTGTTAGTGCCTGGGTCACTGCATAAACACATGGTTAGTGACTGGATGATTAGAGTGCTGCAAAGATACTACATGCTGAATTTATAAGTGCTTGGCTATTGGCACAGTGATTGGATTAGTATACGGTGCTGACAGGGTGATTAGAAGAGTGCTCACGGAGTGACAAGGGGAATGCTTGAGTGCATAGTTACTGCTCTGGGATTGTAGCAGTGAATGTATTAGTGCTTAGGCCATTGTATGAAGAGTGCACAGGGAGCGACAGGGGGATTGCTGGACTGGATGGGTACTGCTCTTGGGATTGTAGAACAGCATGAGTTCGTACCTGGGCCATTGCATGAATACATGGGTAGTAACTGGGTGATTAGAGTGCTGCAAGGAGAGTGCATGGGGAATTTGTAAGTACACATGTACTCATGCAATGCCCCAGGCACTAATACATTCACTGCTACAATCCCCAGAGCAGTACCTATGCACTCCAGCATTCCCCCTGTCACTCCGTGAGCACTCTTCCAATCACCTTGTCAGCACTGTGTACTTATCCAATCACTTCTCCAATATCTTAGCACTTATAAATCCACCATGTACTCTCTTTGCAGTACTCTAATCATCCAGTCACTAACCAAGTACTTATGGAATGACCCAGGCACAAACAGATGTAGTGCTACAATCCCCTGAGGACTATCTATGCACTCCATCAATCCCCTTGTCAATCATTGACCACTATAGGTGTTATAGTTGTTTGGATTAGCACATGGTAGTGGCTGGGTGACTGGAAGAGTGCACGGGTAGTGAAAGTGTGATTGCGGGACTACATGGGTACTACCTGGGGAATTGAAGGAGCAAATAAGAAGTGTGTAAGTGGTTAGAGGACTGAATGGGTAGTGCATAGGGGATTGTAGCATTGATCAGTTAGCGCCTGGAACATTGCACGAGTACATAGCTACTGACTGAAACATTAGAATACTGCAAGTAAATTGCCTGAGTGAATTTATAAGTGCTTGGGTATTGGTAGAGTGTTTGGATTAGTACATAGTAGTGGCTGAGGGATAGGAGGAGTGCACGGGGAGTGACAGGGTGATTGCTGGAGTGCATGGGTAATACCAGGGGAATTGATGGTGCTAATGAGAAGTGTGTCGGTGGTTAGAGGTCTGCATGGGTAGTACACAGGGATTGTAGCAGTGCATTTCTTAGTGCCTGGAGCATTGCATGACTACATGGGTAGTGACTGGATGATTAGAGTACTGCGAGGAGAGTGCATGGTGAATTTATAAGTGCTTGTGGCACAGTGATTGGATAAGGACATAGGACTGGCTGGGCGATTGGAGGACTGCATAGGTAGTACCAGGGAGATTACCGACTGCATAGATAGTCCTCAAGGGATTGCAGCAGTGTATGTGTTAGTTACTGGGTCATTGCATGAGTACATGGGTAATGACCGGATGATTAAAGTGCTCCATGGACAGTGCATGGTGATTTTATAATGGCTTGGGTTTTGGCGGAGTGATTGGATAAGTACATATTGATGGCTGGGTGAATGGAGGCATGCATGGGTAGTGACAGAGGGATTTCTGGAGTGCATGGGTACTACCTGGTAATTGGAGAAGTGAATCAGTAGTGTGTAGGTGGTTAGAGATCTGCATGGGAAGTGCTCAGGGGATTGTAGAACTGCATGAGTTACTGACTGGACCAATGCATGAGTACATGGGTACTAACTGGATGATTAAAGTGCTGCAAGGAAAGTGCATGGTGAATTTCTAAGTACACATGTACTCATGCAGTGTCCCAGGCACTGATACATTCACTGCTTCAATTGTTTGAGCAGTACCTATGCACTCTAGCATTCCCCCTGTCACTCCGTGAGCACTCTTCCAATCACCTTATCAGCACCGTGTACTTATCCAATCACTGCTCCAATACCCGAGCACTTATAAATTCACCATGTACTCTCTTTACTGTACTCTAATCATCCAGTCACTAACCATGTACTTATGGAATGACCCAGGCACTAACAGATGTAGTGTTACAATCCCCTGAGGACTACCTATGCACTCCAGCAATCCCCCTGTCAGTCTTTGACCAGTATAGTTGTTTTAGTTGTTTGGATTAGTACATGGTAGTGGCTGGGTGACTGGAGGAGTGCACAGGGAGTGACAGTGTGAATGGAGGGACTGCATGTGTACTACCTGGGGAATAGAAGGAGCAAATAAGAAGTGTGTAAGTCTTTAGAGGACTGTATGGGGAGTGCATAGGGGATTGTAGTAGTGGTCAGTTAGTGCCTGGATCATTGCATGAGTACATAGCTACTGACTGAAACATAGTATACTGCAAGGAGAGTGCCTGAGTGAATTTATATGTGATTGGGTATTGGCAGAGTGTGTGGCTTAGTACATAGTAGTGGCTGAGTGACTGGAGGAGTACACGGGGAGTGACAGGGTGATTGCTGGCCTTCATGGGTACTACCAGGGGAAATGAAGGAGTGAATGAGAAGTTTGTAGGTGGCTAGAGGACTGTATGGTTAGTACACAGGGATTGTAGCAGGGCATGTGTTAGTGCCTGGACCATTGCATGACTATGGGTAGTGACTGGATGATTAGAGTACTACGAGAAGAGTGCATGGTGAATTTATAAGTGCTTGGGTTTTGGCACAGTGAGTGGATAAGGACATAGGCCTTGCTGGGTGATTGGAGGACTGCATAGGTAGTACCAGGTAGATTACTGGACTGCATAAGTAGTCTTCAAGGGATTGCAGAAGAGCATGTGTTAATGACTGGGTCATTGGAGTACATGGGTAGTGACTGGATGATTAGAGTGCTGCAAGGACAGTGCATGGTGATTTTATAAATGCTTGGGGTTTGGCGAAGAAATTGGATAAGTACATAGTGCTGGCTGGGTGATTGGAGGAGTGCATGGGTAGTGACAGAGGGATTTCTGGAGTGCATGGGAACTACCTGGATAATTGGAGGAGTGAATCAGTAGTGTGTAGGTGGTTAGAGGTTTGCATGGGAAGTGCTCAGGGGATTGTAGCAGTGCATGTGTTAGTGCCTGGGTCATTGCATGACTACATGGGTGGTGACTGGATGATTAGAGTACTGCAAGGAAAGTGCATGGTGAATTTATAAATGCTTGGGTTTTGGCGGAGTGATTAGATAAGGACATGGTGCTGGCAGGGTGATTGCCCCTGTCACTCCGTGAGCACTCTTCCAATCAACTTGTCAGCACTGTGTACTCATGCAATCACTACTCCAATACACTAGCACTTCTAAATTCACCATGTACTCTCTTTGCAGTACTCTAATCATCCAGCCACTAACCATGTACTTATGGAATGACCCAGGCACTAACAGATGTAGTGCTATAATCCCCTGAGGACTTCCTATGCACTCCAGCAATCCCTCTCTGAGTCTTTGACCACTATAGGTGTTATGCTTGTTTGGATTAGTACATGGTAATGGCTGGGTGACTGGAGGAGTGCACAGGGAGTGACAGTGTGATTGCGAGACTGCATGGGTACTACCTGGGGAGTTGAAGGAGCAAATAGGAAGTGTGTAAGTGGTTAGAGGACTGTGTGGGTAGTGCATATGGGATTGTAGCAGTTGTCAGTTAGTGCCTGGATCATTGCACGAGTACATAGCTACTGACTGAAACATTAGAATACTGCAAGGAGAGTGCCTGAGTGAATTTATAAGTGCTTGGGTATTGGCAGAGTGTTTGGATTAGTACATAGTAGTGGCTGAGTGACTGGAGGCGTGCATGGGGAGTGACAGGGTGATTGCTGGCCTGCATGGGTACTACCAGGGGAAATGAAGGAGCGAATAAGAAGTTTGAAGGTAGTTAGAGGACTGCATGGGTAGTACACAGGGATTGTAGCAGGGCATGTGTTAGTGCCTGGATCATTGCATGACTACAAGTGCAGTGGCTGGGTGATTAGAGTACTGCAAGGGAGTGCATGGTGAATTTATAAGTGCTTTGGTTTTGGTGCAGTGATTGGATAAGGACGTAGGACTGGCTGGATCATTGGAGGAGTGCATAGGTAGTACCAGGGAGATTACTGGACTACATAGGTAGTCCTCAAGGAATGTCAGCAGTGCATGTGATAGTGACTGGGTCATTGCATGAGTACATTGGTAGTGACTCAATGATTAGAGTGCTGCAAGGACAGTGCATTGTGATTTTATAACTGCTTGGCTTTTGGCAGAGTGATTGGATAAGTGCATAGTGCTGGTTGGGTGATTGGAGGAGTGCACGGGTAGTGACATAGGGATTTCTGGAGTGCATGGGTACTACCTAGGTAATTGGAGGAGTGAATCAGTAGTGTGTAGGTGGTTGGAGGTCTGCATGGGAAGTGCTCAGAGGATCGTAGCAGTGCATGTGTTAGTGCCTGGGTCATTGCATGACTACATGGGTAGTGACTGGATGATTATAGTACTGCAAGGAGAGTGCATGGTGGATTAATAAATGCTTGGGTTTTGGCGGAGTGATTGGAAAAGGACATGGTGCTAGCACGGTGATTGGAAGAGTGCTCAGGGACTGACAGGGGGATTGCTGGACTGCATGGGTAGTGCTCTGGAGATTTAAGCACTGCATGAATTAGTACCTTGGCCATTGCATGAGTATATGCATAGTGACTGGATGATTAGAGTGCAGCAAGGAGACTGCATGGTGAATTTATAAGTGCTTGTATTTTGGCAGAGCGATAAGATAAGTATATGGTGCTGGCAGAGTGATTGGAACAGTGCACAGGGAGTGACAAAGGGATTGCTGTACTGCATGGGTTGTACTCTGGGGATTGTAACAGTGCATGTGTTAGTGCCTGGGCCATTGCAACAGTACATGGGTGGTGACTGGATGATAACAGTACTGTAAGGAGAGTACGTGGTGAATTTATAAGTGCTTGGGTTTTGGCGGACTGATTGGAAAAGTACATTGTGTTTGGCTGGGTGATTGGAGGAGTGCATAGGTAGTGACAGGTAGATTACTGGACTGCATTGGTGGTCCTCAGGGGATTTTAGCACTACATCTGTTAGTGCCTGGGTCATTGCATAAACACATGGTTAGTAACTGGATGATTTGAGTGCTGGAAAGATACTACATGGTGAATTTATAAGTACCCGGGAATTGACACACTGATTGGATAAGTATACGGTAGTGAAAGGGTAATTAGAAGAGTGCTCATGGAGTGACAAGGGGAATGCTGGAGTGCATAGGTACTGCTCTGGGGATTGTAGCAGTGAATGTATTAGTGCCTAGGCCATTGCATGAAGCGTGCACAGTGAGTGACACAGAGATTGCTGGGCTGCATTGGTTGTGCTCTTGGGATTGTAGCACTGCATGAGTCAGTGCCTAGGCCATTGCATGAGTACATGAGTAGTAACTGGATGATTCGAGTGCTGCAAAGATACTACATGGTGAATTTATAAGTGCCCGGGAATTGACACACTGATTGGATAAGTATACGGTAGTGAAAGGGTAATTAGAAGAGTGCTCATGGAGTGACAAGGGGAATGCTGGAGTGCATAGGTACTGCTCTGGGGATTGTAGCAGTGAATGTATTAGTGCCTAGGCCATTGCATGAAGCGTGCACAGTGAGTGACACGGAGATTGCTGGGCTGCATGGGTTGTGCTCTTGGGATTGTAGCACTGCATGAGTTAGTGCCTAGGCCATTGCATGAGTACATGAGTAGTAACTGGATGATTAGAGTGCTGCAAGAAGAGTGGATGGTGAATTTGTAAGTACACATGTACTCATGCAGTGTCCCAGGCACTAATGCATTCACTGCTACAATAGCCAGAGCAGTACCTATGCACTTCAATATTCCCCCTGTCACTCTGTGAGCACTCTTCCAATCACCTTGTCAGCAGCGTGAACCTATCCAATCACTGCTCCAATACCCTAGCACTTATAAATTCACCATGTACTCTCTTTGCAGTACTCTAATCATCCAGCCACTAACCATGTACTTATAGAATGACCCAGGCACTAACAGATGTAGTGCTACAATCCCCTGAGGACTACCTATGCATTCCAGCAATCCCCCTGTCAGTCTTTGACCACTATAGGTGTTATAGTTGTTTGGATTAGTACATGGTAGTGGCTGGGTGACTGGAGGAGTGCTCGAGGAGTGACAGTGTGATTGTGTGACTGCATGGGTACTACCTGGGGAATTGAAGGAGAAAATAAGAAATGTGTAAGTGGTTAGAGGACTGTATGGGTAGTGCATAGGGGATTGTAGCAGTGATCAGTTAGTGCGTGGATCATTGCATGAGTCCATAGATACTGACTGAAACATTAGAATACTGCAAGGAGAGTGACTGAGTGAATTTATAAGTTCTTGGGTATTGGCAGAGTGTTTGGATTAGTAGATAGTAGTGGCTGAGTGAGTGGAGGAGTGCACGGGGAGTGACAGGGTGATTGTTGGACTGCTTGGGTTCTACCAGAGGAATTGTAGGAGCGAATGAGAAGTGTGTAGGTATTAGAGGACTGCATGGGTAGAACACAGGGAATATAGCAGTGCATGTGTTAGTTCCTGGATCGTTGCATGACTACATGGGAAGTGACTGGATGATTAGAGTACTGCTAGGACAGTGCATGGTGATTTTATAAGTGCTTGGGTTTTGGCGCAGTGGTTGGATAAGGACATAGGACTGGCTGGGTGATTGGAGGACTGCATAGGTAGTACCAGGGAGTTTACTGGACTGCATGGGTAGTCCTCAAGACATTGCATCAGTGCATGTGATAGTGAATGGGTCATTGGACGAGTACATGGGTAGTGACTGGATAATTAGAGTGCTGCAGGGACAGTGCATGGTGATTTTATAACTGCTTGGGTTTTGGCGGAGTGATTGGATAAGTACATAGTGCTGGCTGGGTGATTGGAGGAGTGCATGGGTAGTGACAGAGGGATTTCTAGAGTGCATGTGTACTACCTAGGTAGTTGGAGGAGTGAATCAGTAGTGTGTCGGTGGTTAGAGGTCTGCGTGGGAAGTGCTCAGAGGATTGTAGCAGTGTATGGGTTAGTGCCTGGGTCATTGCATGACTACATGGGTAGTGACTGGATGATTAGAGTACTGCATGGTGGATTTATAAATGCTTGGGTTTTGGCAGAGTGATTGGATAAGGACATGGTGCTAGCAGAGTGATTGGAAGAGTGCTCAGGGAGTGACAGGGGGATTGCTGGACTGCTTGGGTAGTGCTCTGGAGATTTTAGCACTGCATGAATTAGTTCCTTGGCCATTGCATGAGTACATGTGTAGTGACTGGATGATTAGAGTGCTGCAAGGAAACTGCATGGTGAATTGATAAATGCTGGGGTTTTGGCAGAGCGATTAGATAAGTATCTGATGCTGGCAGAGTGATTGAAAGAGTGCATAGGGAGTGGCAGAGGGATTGCTGGTGTGCATGGGTAGTGCTCTGGTGATTGTAGCAGTGCATGTGTTCGTGCCTGGGTTATTACATCAGTACATGGGTAGTGACTGGATGATTACAGTACTGTAAGGAGAGTACATGGTGAATTTATAAGTGCTTTGGTTTTGGAGGACTGATTGGATAAGTACATTGTGCTGGCTGGGTGATTGGAGGAGTCCATAGGTAGTGACAGGCAGATTACTGGACTGTATAGGAAGTCCTCAGGGGATTGTAGCAATACATATGTTATTGCCTGGGTCATTGCATAAACACATGGTTAGTGACTGAATGGTGAATTTATGAGTGCTTGGGTATTGTCGCAGTGATTGGATAAGTATACGGTGCTGACAGGGTGATAGAGGAGTGGTCACGGAGTGACAAGGGGAGTGCATGTCTTAGTGCCTGGGTCATTGCATGACTACATGGGTAGTGACTGGCTGATTAGAGTACTGCGGGGAGAGTGCATGGTGAATTTATAAGTGCTTCGGTTTTGGCACAGTGATTGGATAAGGACATAGGACTGGCTGGGTGATTGGAGGACTGCATAGGTAGTAACAAGAAGATTACTGGACTGTATAGATAGTCCTCAAGGAGTGCAGCGGTGCATATGTTAGTTACTGGGTCATTGCATCAGTACATGGGTAGTGACTGGATGATTAGAGTGCTGCAAGGACAGTGCATGGTGATTGTAGGAGAGTAGGATCTGCTTCTTATGGTTACCCCCACTTTTTGCTGCTGTTTTTCGATTTTAGTCTGGAAGGGGCCCGGCTATCCAGGACCCCAGCCTAGCTGCTTCCTCTCTAAATGGATTCCTAGTAGCTTAGGTACACAACAGATTGGATTCGGAGGTGCCCTTATAAGTCCCTAGTATATGGTATATTATGTACCCAGGGAATAGGTATCCCAGAGGCCTACCAGGGGCTGAAGCATGTATTATGCCACCCCTGTGAAGCCCTCCAAAATGACACCACAGGTCTGCTACTGCAGCCTGGGTAAGGTGGTGCATGCACCCCTTACTGAGATATAGGTTCACTATATCTCACCTATCACTTCACATATAAACCTATCAGTCACCCCTATGGCAGGCCTTATCAATCCTGAAGGCAGAGTGCTTGGTTTTGTGTAAGAGGGTGCCCATGCATGAGCAGAGCCCCTCTGCAGCCTTTGTAATCTCTTCTCCGGGGTTGTCTGTGATGCAGCCTGACCAGATACTCTTAAGTGCATTATAACCAAACGGTAAATGCTAACTTTGGACTGGTTGCATGGAAACATCTTGTGTTTGGTGTCAAACACCTTGGAATCATACCCCCACACCAGTAACTGGTGTGGCAGTATGATCCCATCCTTCTAGAGGGAGAGAAATTACAGCACCGGTATACCCGGTAGCAGTTTAAAAGAGCCCTGGCATCACAAAATGGATGCTGCAGCCACAGACACGGGTCTGGCCTCCTGCTGCTGACCGAAACTCCAGCAGGAGAGGCATGGACAATTGGTTTCCTGTCACAGGGAGGTGTTACCACCTCCTAGACAGGCCTTAGTGGATTAGGGCTGGGTGGGAGCACTTCAGGAGTGCTTTGAAGTCCAGCACTGGGGGCACATTTGGTGTCTCTGTGCATAGTCCAGCTCAAACCGGTTGCAGGGGATATCAGACACTGCTCTGGCATAAAACTGGACAAAGGAAATGGGTGTAGCGACCCCTCTTTCCAAACCCTCCCATAGGCTGGTCCCCTGAGTTAGTCCAACCCCTTCCTTGGGTATAAAGAAGGAACCTCTGTAACCAGAACGTTAGATATTCCTTGATGAAACTCTGAAACTGAATCCTGGACCTTCGATGATCTGTTCAACGCCAGATGACTGAAGAATCTCCCTTGGAGTAAAGGAGTTACTCCCCTGCTCGGCAGGCAACAAAGACACATCTGTCTGGTCTGCATCTCCGAAGCTCCTGCCCGACGCCGAAGACTTTGCAACACCAGAGGTAGATTTCCAGACTTTCCAGAGGCTGAACCGATTCCCTAGCAAAGCTGAGACCCGTTGCCCTCGTGGGTACCATGGAACCGGAAACCCTGGACACAGTGCACATTTGCAAGTGCATCAGCTTCCCGACAACTCTTAAGGCTGTGCATTGGGTTACTTGTAGCCCAGACCCCGAGCACCTTTTGCTCTGAATATTGTGGGCCTACACTCCACGAGTGTTCTGTGAGCCCGCTCTTTGCATTTCCCGCTCGAGGTACCTTCGCGATCCCTTGTACGTCAACTGGTGGTTCCCTGTGAAGGCAACTCTTACTTTAAGTGGGCTTCCCTGGTTGGTTCAGAAGAACCCAGACTCTCCATTTCTTGGGGAGTCCCCAGGACCTTGCTGGTCTGCAACGAAGCCTCTTTCTCCTTTCTGAGTGGGTTGCTGTTGCCAAGGCTTGTTGTGTTCAATTTGGGCACCGATGCTGCAGCACTCAATATCCTTCATGGGACAGCTTGAATCCATCTCCTGGTTGTCCTCAACACCTCCTGGTCCTTGTGGCTGAAGAGTCAAACTTAACCTCTTCGCACCTGAAACACCCGACATCGGTGGGCATTTGTCTATCGTGCCCCTGGTCACTGGCAAGTGACCCAGACTCTGTCCCCTCTGATTTCAGGTTCTTCATAGCTCCTATCTAGGCTTGGATCTCTTCGGACACTTTACATCTTCCTGGCAGCAGCAATTCTTCGCCAGCGGCCATTGAAAACGACGACATGACCAGACACCATTTGGCACCTATGCAGTCGGCTTCCCTGGGTGAGGTAACTCGAGTGCTCTGGTGCTTCAATGGGTGTGGACCCTAGAACTCTCGAAGTCCAAGAGGGTTTGGTCCTAGTCCACCTCCAAGGGACTTTAACTTTAAAAATCTAACCGCAGCATTCCCCATAGAAACTTACGGGAGCTCGCGCCTGTGTTCTCACACTGCACACGGCCCCCGTGGGTCCCCTGTGTCATTACCTTGGGTGGTTCATTGGGGTCCCAGCAATTCTACCGGCTCTAGGCCTTGTGTCTAGTAAAGTCGTGGTTCTTATACCACTTTCTTAGTATATGGTTTGGTCCGCTCCTAGGGCCTAACATTTAAAGAGACTAGAAGGGTGTGTTTAGGAATAAATACATATATTTTATATATGTATCTGGTGTGGTCTCCTTTCATTTAGCCAGTCAAGAGATTATAGACTGGTAAAACAAGCTGCTTTACATTCCTTCAAGACTTAGCCTAAAGGCTGCTCTCCATAGCTACCACTAGGATAGCTTTCAATAAAGGTTGTCTTTAACCTATCAAAACCAAAGGGGATGATGGACGGAGTGTTGAAGATTGCAAGCATTCATCCCCAGTCAACTGATCTGGGTTTAATTCATCATCATTCTTTAGCTCACTCCGCCATCCCAGTTCAGACATGGCCATATGCAATTCAGTCTGACCCTGTGCCTCATGGGAACAGTTCAGCCTGAACTGACAAGCCATGTCTTCCCTGGACCGGAAACAAGCATCCTGGGACCGGTTTCTGGCTAATCGGCCACCATCAGCCAGGCTAGCTTGAATCCAGTGGCAAAGTGAGCAAGGGACCCAGGACTGGGCATACCCTGCCAACTTAGGGCGATAAAGCAAAACCAAAGGGGATGATGGACGGAGTGTTGAACATTGCAAGCACTCACCCAAAGTCATCTGATCTGGGTTTAATCCATCATAATTTTTTAGCTCACTTTGCCATGCCCAGTTCAAAAATGGCTATATACAAATCAGTCTGACCCTGTGCCTCATGGGAACATTCCAGCCCGAACTTCCAAGCCATGTCTTCCCTGGACCGGAAACAAGCATCCTGGGACCGAATTCTGGCTAACCAGCCGCCATCAGCCAGGCTAGCCTGAATCCAGTGGCAAAGTGAGCAAGGGACCCACTTCTGAGAATACACTGCCAACATAGGGCGAACAAAGCACAACCAAAGGGAATGATGGACCTAGTGTTGAACATTGCAAGCACTCACCCCCAGTCAACTGATCTGGGTTTAATCCATCATCATTCTTTAGCTCACTCCGCCACCCCAGTTCAGACATGGCCATATGCAAATCAGTCTGACCCTGTGCCTCATGGGAACACTCCAGCATGAAATGCCAAGCCATGTCTTCCCTGGACCGGAAACAAGCATCCTGGGACTGGTTTCTGGCTAATCAGCCGTCATCAGCCAGGCTAGCTTCAATCCAGTGGCAAAGGGAGAAAGGGACCCACGTCTAGGCATACCCTGCCAACTTAGGGCGAGCAAGCAAAACCAAAGGGGATGGTGGAAGGAGTGTTGAACATTGCAAGCACTCACCCCAGTCAACTGATCTGGGTTTAATCCATCATCATTCTTTAGCTCACTCCGCCACCCCAGTTCAGACATGGCCATATGCAAATCAGTCTGACCCTGTGCCTCATGGGAACAGTCCAGACCGAACTGCCAAACTATGTCTTCCCTGGACTGGAAACAAGCAACCTGGGACCGGTTTCTGGCTAATCAGCTGTCATCAGCCAGGCTAGCTTGGATCCAGTTGCAAAGTTAGTAAGGGACCCACATCTGGGCATACCCTGCCAACTTAGGGTGAAGAAAGCAAAACCAAAGGGGATGATGTACGAAGTGTTGAACATTACAAGCACTCACCCACAGTCAACTGATCTGGGATTAATGCATCATCATTCTTTAGCTCACTCTGCCACCCCAGTTCAGATATGGCCATATGCAAATTAGTCTGACCCTGTGCCTCATGGGACCACTCCAGCCCGAACTACCAAGCCATGTCTTCACTGGACCGGAAACAAGCATCCTGGGACCAGTTTCTGGCTCATCAGCCGACATCAGTCAGGCTAGCTTGAATCCAGTGGCAAAGTGAGGAGGGGACCCACGTCTGGGCATACCCTGCCAACTTAGGGCGAACAAAGCAAAACCAAAGGGGATGATGGACGAAGTGTTGAACATTTCAAACACTCCCCCCACTCAACTAATCTGGGTTTAATCCATCATCATTCTTTAGCTCACTCCCCCACCCCAGTTCATACATGGCCATATTCAAATCAGCCGAACCTGTGCCTCATGAGATTACTCCAGCCCGAACTGCCAAGCCTTGTCTTCCCTGGACCGGAAACAAGCATCCTGGGACAGGTTTCTGGCTAATCAGCAGTCACCAGCCAGGCTAGCTTGAATCCAGTGGCAAAGTGAGCAAGGGACCCACGTCTGGGCATACCGTGCCAACTTAGGTCGAACAAAGCAAAACCAAAAGGGATAATGGACAGAGTGTTGAACATTGCAAGCACTCACCCTCAGTCAACTGATCTGGGTTTAATCCATCATCATTCTTAAGCTCACTCCCCCACCCCAGTTCAGACATGGCCATATGCAAATCAGTCTGACCCTGTGCCTCATGGGAACAGTCCAGCCCGAACTGACAAGCCATGTCTTCCCTGGACCGAAAACAAGCATCCTGGGACCGGTTTCTGTCGAATCGGCCGCCATCAGCAAAGGCTAGCCTGAATCCAGTGGCAAAGTGAGCAAGGGACCCACGTGGCATACCCTGCCAACTTAGGGCGAACACAGCGAAACCAAAGGGGATGATGGACGGAGTGTTGAACATTGCAAGCACTCACCCCAGTCAACTGATCTGGGTTTAATCCATCATCATTTTATAGCTCACTCCACCACCCCAGTTGAGACAAGGCCATATGCAAATCAGTCTGACCCTGTGCCTCATGGGAACACTCCAGCCCGAAATACCAAGCCATGTCTTCACTGGACCGGAAATAGGCATCCTGGGACCGATTTCTGGCTAATCAGCCGTCATCAGCCAGGTTAACATGAATCCAGTGGCAAAGTGAGCCAGGGACCCACGTCTGCGCATACCCTGCCAAATTAGGGCGAACAAAGCAAAACCAAAGGGGATGATGGAAGGTTTGTTGAACATTGGAAGCATTCACCCCCAGTCAACTGATCTGGGTTTCATCCATCATCATTCTTTAGCTCACTCTGCCACCCCAGTTCAGACATGGCCATATGCAAATCAGTCTGACCCGGTGCCTCATGGGAACAGTCAAGCCCGAACTGACAAGCCATGTCTCCCCTGGACCGAAAACAAGCATCCTGGGACAGGTTTCTGGCTAATCGGCCGTCATCAGCCAGGCTAGCTTGAATCCAGTTGCAAAGTTAGCAAGGGACCCACGTATGGGCAACCCTGCCAACTTAGGACGAACAAAGCAAAACCAAAGGGGATGATGGACGGAGTGTTGAACATTGCAAGC
Source organism: Triturus cristatus (assembly GCF_964204655.1). NCBI lineage: Eukaryota > Metazoa > Chordata > Amphibia > Caudata > Salamandridae > Triturus > Triturus cristatus. The sequence goes on along the minus strand of NC_140579.1, from coordinate 1,017,896,283 downwards.
ACTCACCCCCAGTCAACAGATCTGGGTTTAGTCCATCATCATTTTTTAGCTCACTCCGCCACGCCCAGTTCAAACATGGCCTTATGCAAATCAGTCTGACCCTGTGCCTCATGGCAACATTCCAGCCCGAACTTCCAAGCCATGTCTTCCCTGGACCGGAAACAAGCATCATGGGACCGGTTTCTGGCTAATCAGCCGTCATCAGCCAGGATAGCTTGAATTCAGTTGCAAAGTTTAGCAAGGGACCCACGTCTGGGCATACCCTGCCAACTTAGGGTGAACAAAGCAAAACCAAAGTGGATAATGGACGGAGTGTTGAACATTGCAAGCACTCACCCCCAGTCAACTGATCTGGGTTTAATCCATCATCATTCTTAAGCTCACTCCCCCACCCCAGTTCAGACATGGTCATATACAAATCAGTCTGACCCTGTGCCTCATGGGAACAATCCAGGCCGAACTGCCAAGCCATGTCTTCCCTGGACTGGAAACAAGCATCCTGGGCCAGTTTCTGGCTAATCAGCGGTCATCAGCCAGGTTAACATGAATCCAGTGGCAATGTGAGAAAGGGACCCACGTCTGGGCATACCATGCCAACATAGGGCGAACAAAGCAAAACCAAAGGGGATGATGGAAGGAGTGTTGAACATTGCAAGCATTCACCCCCAGTCAACTGATCTGGGTTTCAACCATCATCATTCTTTAGCTCACTCTGCCACCACAGTTCAGACATGGCCATATGCAAATCAGTCTGACCCTGTGCCTCATGGGAACAGTCCAGCCCGAACTAACAAGCCATGTCTTCCCTGGACCGAAACCAAGCATCCTGGGACCGGGTTTTGGCTAATCGGCCGCCATCAGCCAGGCTAGCCTGAATCCAGTGGCAAAGTGAGCAAGGGACCAACGTCTGGGCATACCCTGCCAACTTAGGGCGAACAAAGCAAAACCAAAGAGGATGATGGACGGAGTGTTGAACATTGCAAGCACTCACCCCCAGTCAACTGATCTGGGTTTAATCCATCATCATTTTTTAGCTCACTCCACCACGCCCAGTTCAAACATGGCAATATGCAAATCAGTCTGACCCTGTGCCTCATGGGAACATTCCAGCCCGAACTTCTAAGGCATGTCTTTCCTGGACCGGAAACAAGCATCCTGGGACCGGTTTCTGGCTAATCAGCCGTCATCAGCCAGGCTCGCTTGAATCCAGTTGCAAAGTTAGCAAGGGACCCACGTATGGGCATACCCTGCCAACTTAGGACGAACACAGCAAAACCAAAGGGGATGATGGATGGAGTGTTGAACATTGCAAGCACTCACCCCCAGTTAACTGATCTGGGTTTAATTCATCATCATTCTTTAGCTCACTCCGCCACCCCAGTTCAGACATGGCCATATGCAAATCAGTCTGACCCTGTGCCTCATGGGAACAGTCCAGCCCGAACTTCCAAGCCATGTCTTCCCGGGACCGGAAACAACCATCCTAGGACCGGTTTCTGGCTAATCAGCCGTCATCAGCCAGGCTAGCTTGAATCCAGTGGCAAAGTGAGCAAGGGACCCTCGTCTGGGCATACCCTGCCAACTTAGGGCGAACAAGGCAAAACCAAAGGGGATGATAGACGGAGTGTTGAACATTGGAAGCACTCACCCCCAGTCAACTGACCTGGGTTTAATCCATCATCATTCTTTAGTTCCCTTCGCCACCCCAGTTAAGAAATGGCCATATGCAAATCAGTCTGACCCTGTGCCTCATGGGAACAGTCCATCCTAAACTGCCAAGCCATGTCTTCCCTGGACCGGAAACAAGCAACGTGGGACCGGTTTCTGGTTAATCGGCAATCATCAGCCAGGCTAGCTTGAATTCAGTGGCAAAGTGAGCAAGGGACCCACGTCTGGGCATACTCTGCCAACTTAGGGTAAACAAAGCAAAACCAAAAGGGATGATGGACGGAGTGTTGAACATTGCAAACACTCACCCCCAGTCAACTGATATGAGTTTAATCCATCATCATTCTTTAGCTCACTCTGCCACCCCAGTTCAGACATGGTCATATGCAAATCAGTCTCACCCTGTGCCTCATGGGAACAGTCCAGCCCAAACTGCCAAGCCATGTCTTCCCTGGACCGGAAACAAGCATCCTGGGACCTGTTTCTGGCTAATCAGCCGTCATCAGCGAGGCTAGCTTGAATCCAGTTGCAAAGTTAGCAAGGGACCCACGTCTGGGCATACCCTGCCAACTTAGGGCAAAGAAAGCAAAACCAAAGGGGATGATGGACGAAGTGTTGAACATTGCAAGCACTCACCCCCAGTCAACTGATCTGGGTTTAATGCATCATCATTCTTTAGCTCACTCCGCCACCCCAGTTCAGATATGGCCATATGCAAATCAGTCTGACCGTGTGCCTCATGGGAACAGTCTAGCCCGAACTGCCAAGCCATGTCTTCCCTGGACCAGAAACAAGCTTCCTGGGACCGGTTTCTGGCTAATCGGCCTTCCCCAGCCAGGCTAGCTTGAATCAAGTGGCAAAGTGAGCAAGAGACCTACGTCTGGGCATACCCTGCCAACTTAGGGCAAGCAAGCAAAACCAAAGGGGATGGTGGAAGGAGTGTTGAACATTGCAAGCACTCACCCCCAGTCAACTGATCTGGGTTTAATGCATCATCATTCTTTAGCTCACTCCGCCACCCCAGTTCAGATACGGCCATATGCAAATCAGTCTGACCGTGTGCCTCATGGGAACAGTATAGCCCAAACTGCCAAGCAATGTCTTCCCTGGACCGGAAACAAGCATCCTGGGACAGGTTTCTGGATAATCGGCCGCCATCAGCCAGGTTAGCCTGAATCCATTGGCAAAGTGAGCAAGGGACCAACGTCTGGGCATACCCTGCCAACTTAGGGCAAACAAAGCAAAACCAAAGAGGATGATGGACAGAGTGTTGAACATTGCAAGCACTCACCCCCAGTCAACTGATCTGGGTTTAGTCCATCATCATTTTTTAGCTCACTCCGCCACGCCCAGTTCAAACATGGCCTTATGCAAATCAGTCTGACCCTGTGCCTCATGGCAACATTCCAGCCCGAACTTCCAAGCCATGTCTTCCCTGGACCGGAAACAAGCATCATGGGACGGGTTTCTGGCTAATCAGCCGTCATCAGCCAGGCTAGCTTGAATTCAGTTGCAAAGTTTAGCAAGGGACCCACGTCTGGGCATACCCTGCCAACTTAGGGTGAACAAAGCAAAACCAAAGCGGATAATGGACGGAGTGTTGAACATTGCAAGCACTCACCCCCAGTCAACTGATCTGGGTTTAATCCATCATCATTCTTAAGCTCACTCCCCCACCCCAGTTCAGACATGGTCATATACAAATCAGTCTGACCCTGTGCCTCATGGGAACAATCCAGGCCGAACTGCCAAGCCATGTCTTCCCTGGACTGGAAACAAGCATCCTGGGACTGGTTATTGGCTAATCGGCCGCCATCAGCCAGGCTAGCCTGAATCCAGTGGCAAAGTGAGCAAGGGACCAACGTCTGGGCATACCCTGCCAACTTAGGGCGAACAAAGCAAAACCAAAGAGGATGATGGACGGAGTGTTGAACATTGCAAGCACTCACCCCCAGTCAACTGATCTGGGTTTAATCCATCATCATTTTTTAGCTCACTCCACCACGCCCAGTTCAAACATGGCAATATGCAAATCAGTCTGACCCTGTGCCTCATGGGAACATTCCAGCCCGAACTTCTAAGGCATGTCTTCCCTGGACCAGAAACAAGCATCCTGGTACTGGTTTCTGGCTAATCAGCCGTCATCAGCCAGGCTAGCTTGAATCCAGTTGCAAAGTTAGCAAGGGACCCACGTATGGGCATACCCTGCCAACTTAGGACGAACAAAGCAAAACCAAAGGGGATGATGGACGGAGTGTTGAACATTGCAAGCACTCACCCCCAGTCAACTGATCTGGGTTTAATTCATCATCATTCTTTAGCTCACTCCGCCACCCCAGTTCAGACATGGCCATATGCAAATCAGTCTGACCCTGTGCCTCATGGGAACAGTCCAGCCCGAACTTCTAAGCCATGTCTTCCCGGGACCGGAAACAAGCATCCTAGGACCGGTTTCTGGCTAATCAGCCGTCATCAGCCAGGCTACCTTGAATCCAGTGGCAAAGTGAGCAAGGGACCCACGTCTGGGCATACCCTGCCAACTTAGGGCGAACAAGGCAAAACCAAAGGGGATGATGGACGGAGTGTTGAACATTGCAAGCACTCACCCCCAGTCAACTGACCTGGGTTTAATCCATCATCATTCTTTAGCTCACTTCGCCACCCCAGTTCAGACATGGCCATATGCAAATCAGTCTGACCTTGTGCCTCATGGGAACAGTCCATCCTAAACTGCCAAGCCATGTCTTCCCTGGACCGGAAAAAAACAATGTGGGACTGGTTTCTGGTTAATCGGCCATCATCAGCCAGGCTAGCTTGAATTCAGTGGCAAAGTGAGCAAGGGACACATGTCTGGGCATACCCTGCCAACTTAGGGTGAACAAAGCAAAACCAAAGAGGATGATGGACGGAGTGTTGAACATTGCAAACACTCACCCCCAGTCAACTGATATGAGTTTAATCCATCATCATTCTTTAGCTCACTCTGCCACCCCAGTTCAGACATGGTCATATGCAAATCAGTCTCACCCTGTGCCTCATGGGAACAGTCCAGCACAAACTGCAAAGCCATGTCTTCCCTGGACCGGAAACAAGCAACCGGGGACTGGTTTCTGGCTAATTGTCCATCATCAGCCAGGCTAGCTTGAATTCAGTGGCAAAGTGAGCAAGGGACACATGTCTGGGCATACCCTGCCAACTTAGGGTGAACAAAGCAAAACCAAAGAGGATGATGGACGGAGTGTTGACATTGCAAACACTCACCCCCAGTCAACTGATATGAGTTTAATCCATCATCATTCTTTAGCTCACTCTGCCATGCCCAGTTCAAACATGGCCATATGCAAATCAGTCTGACCCTGTGCCTCATGGGAACATTCCAGCCCGAACTTCCAAGCCATGTCTCCCCTGGACTGGAAACAAGCATCCTGGGACCGGTTTCTGGCTAATCAGCCGTCATCAGCCAGGCTAGCTTGAATCCAGTTGCAAAGTTAGCAAGGGACCCACGTCTGGGCATACCCTGCCAACTTAGGGCAAAGAAAGCAAAACCAAAGGGGATGATGGACGAAGTGTTGAACATTGCAAGCACTCACCCCCAGTCAACTGATCTGGGTTTAATGCATCATCATTCTTTAGCTCACTCTGCCACCCCAGTTCAGATATGGCCATATGCAAATCAGTCTGACCGTGTGCCTCATGGGAACAGTCTAGCCCGAACTGCCAAGCCATGTCTTCCCTGGACCAGAAACAAGCTTCCTGGGACTGGTTTCTGGCTAATCGGCCTTCCCCAGCCAGGCTAGCTTGAATCAAGTGGCAAAGTGAGCAAGAGACCCACGTCTGGGCATACCCTGCCAACTTAGGGCGAGCAAGCAAAACCAAAGGGGATGGTGGAAGGAGTGTTGAACATTGCAAGCACTCACCCCCAGTCAACTGATCTGGGTTTAATGCATCATCATTCTTTAGCTCACTCCGCCACCCCAGTTCAGATATGGCCATATGCAAATCAGTCTGACCGTGTGCCTCATGGGAACAGTCTAGCCCAAACTGCCAAGCAATGTCTTCCCTGGACCGGAAACAAGCATCCTGGGACCGGTTTCTGGCTAATCAGCCGTCATTAGCCAGGCTAGCTTGAATCCAGTGGCAAAGGGAGCAAGGGACCCACATCTAGGCATGCCCTGCCAACTTAGGGCGAGCAAGCAAAACCAAAGGGGATGGTGGAAGGAGTGTTGAACATTGCAAGCACTCACCCCAGTCAACTGATCTGGGTTTAATCCATCATCATTCTTTAGCTCACTCCGCCACCCCAGTTCAGACATGGCCATATGCAAATCAGTCTGACCCTGTGCCTCATGGGAACAGTCCAGATCGAACTGCCAAACTATGTCTTCCCTTGACTGGAAACAAGCAACCTGGGACCGGTTTCTGGCTAATCGGCTGTCATCAGCCAGGCTAGCTTGGATCCAGTTGCAAAGTTAATAAGGGACCCACGTCTGGGCATACCCTGCCAACTTAGGGTGAAGAAAGCAAAACCAAAGGGGATGATGGACGAAGTGTTGAACATTGCAAGCACTCACCCCCAGTCAACTGATCTGGGTTAAATGCATCATCATTCTTTAGCTCACTCCGCCACCCCAGTTCAGATATGGCCAAATGCAAATCAGTCTGACCGTGTGCCTCATGGGAACAGTATCGCCCAAACTGCCAAGCAATGTCTTCCCTGGACCGGAAACAAGCATCCTGGGACCGGTTTCTGGCTAATCGGCCTTCACCAGCCAGGCTAGCTTGAATCCAGTGGCAAAGTGAGCAAGAGACCCACGTCTGAGCATACCCTGCCAACTTTGGGCGAACACAGGAAAACCAAAGGGGGTGATGGACAGAGTGTTGAACATTGCAAGCACTCACCCCCAGTCAACTGTTTTGGGTTAATCCATCATCACTATTTAGCTCATTCCGCCACCCCAGTTCAGACATGGCCATATGCAAATTAGTCTGACCCTGTGCCTCATGGGAACACTCCAGCCTGAACTGCCAAGCCATGTCTTCCCTGAACCGGAAACAAGCATATTGGGACCGGTTTTTGGCTCATCAGCCGTCATCAGCCAGGCAAGCTTGAATCCAGTGGCAAAGTGAGCAAGGGACCCACGTCTGGGCATACCCTGACAACTTAGGGCGAACAAGGCAAAACCAAAGGGGATGATGGAAGGAGTGTTGAACATTGCAAGCATTCACCCCCATTCAACTGATCTGGGTTTCAACCATCATCATTCTTTAGCTCACTCTGCCACCACAGTTCAGACATGGCCATATGCAAATCAGTCTGACCCTGTGCCTCATGGGAACAGTCCAGCCCGAACTGACAAGCCATGTCTTCCCTGGACCGAAACCAAGCATCCTGGGACCGGTTATTGGCTAATCGGCCGCCATCAGCCAGGCTAGCCTGAATCCAGTGGCAAAGTGAGCAAGGGACCAACGTCTGGGCATGCCCTGCCAACTTAGGGCGAATAAAGCAAAACCAAAGAGGATGATGGACGGAGTGTTGAACATTGCAAGCACTCACCCCCAGTCAACTGATCTGGGTTTAATCCATCATCATTTTTTAGCTCACTCCACCACGCCCAGTTCAAACATGGCAATATGCAAATCAGTCTGACCCTGTGCCTCATGGGAACAGTCCAGCCCGAACTTCCAAGCCATGTCTTCCCGGGACCGGAAACAAGCATCCTAGGACCGGTTTCTGGCTAATCAGCCGTCATCAGCCAGGCTAGCTTGAATCCAGTTGCAAAGTTAGCAAGGGACCCACGTATGGGCATACCCTGCCAACTTAGGACGAACAAAGCAAAACCAAAGGGGATGTTGGACGGAGTGTTGAACATTGCAAGCACTCACCCCCAGTCAACTGACCTGGGTTTAATCCATCATCATTCTTTAGCTCACTTCGCCACCCCAGTTCAGACATGGCCATATGCAAATCAGTCTGACCTTGTGCCTCATGGGAACAGTCCATCCTAAACTGCCAAGCCATGTCTTCCCTGGACCGGAAAAAAACAATGTGGGACTGGTTTCTGGTTAATCGGCAATCATCAGCCAGGCTAGCTTGAATTCAGTGGCAAAGTGAGCAAGGGACCCACGTCTGGACATACCCTGCCAACTTAGGGTGAACAAAGCAAAACCAAAGGGGATGATGGACGGAGTGTTGAACATTGCAAACACTCACCCCCAGTCAACTGATATGAGTTTAATCCATCATCATTCTTTAGCTCACTCTGCCACCCCAGTTCAGACATGGTCATATGCAAATCAGTCTCACCCTGTGACTCATGGGAACAGTCCAGCACAAACTGCCAAGCCATGTCTTCCCTGGACCGGAAACAAGCAACCGGGGACTGGTTTCTGGCTAATTGGCCATCATCAGCCAGGCTAGCTTGAATTCAGTGGCAAAGTGAGCAAGGGACACATGTCTGGGCATACCCTGCCAACTTAGGGTGAACAAAGCAAAACCAAAGAGGATGATGGACGGAGTGTTGAACATTGCAAACACTCACCCCCAGTCAACTGATATGAGTTTAATCCATCATCATTCTTTAGCTCACTCTGCCACCCCAGTTCAGACATGGTCATATGCAAATCAGTCTCACCCTGTGCCTCATGGGAACAGTCCAGCACAAACTGCCAAGCCATGTCTTCCCTGGACCGGAAACAAGCAACCGGGGACTGGTTTCTGGCTAATTGTCCATCATCAGCCAGGCTAGCTTGAATTCAGTGGCAAAGTGAGCAAGGGACACACGTCTGGGCATACCCTGCCAACTTAGGGTGAACAAAGCAAAACCAAAGAGGATGATGGACGGAGTGTTGACATTGCAAACACTCACCCCCAGTCAACTGATATGAGTTTAATCCATCATCATTCTTTAGCTCACTCTGCCATGCCCAGTTCAAACATGGCCATATGCAAATCAGTCTGACCCTTTGCCTCATGGGAACATTCCAGCCCGAACTTCCAAGCCATGTCTTCCCTGGACCAGAAACAAGCATCCTGGGACCGGTTTCTGGCTAATCAGCCGTCATCAGCCAGGCTAGCTTGAATCCAGTTGCAAAGTTAGCAAGGGACCCAAGTCTGGGCATACCCTGCCAACTTAGGGCAAAGAAAGCAAAACCAAAGGGGATGATGGACGAAGTGTTGAACAGTGCAAGCACTCACCCCCAGTAAACTGATCTGGGTTTAATGCATCATCATTCTTTAGCTCACTCCGCCACCCCAGTTCAGATATGGCCATATGCAAATCAGTCTGACCGTGTGCCTCATGGGAACAGTCTAGCCCGAACTGCCAAGCCATGTCTTCCCTGGACCAGAAACAAGCTTCCTGGGATTGGTTTCTGGCTAATCGGCCTTCCCCAGCCAGGCTAGCTTGAATCAAGTGGCAAAGGGAGCAAGAGACCCACGTCTGGGCATACCCTGCCAACTTAGGGCGAGCAAGCAAAACCAAAGGGGATGGTGGAAGGAGTGTTGAACATTGCAAGCACTCACCCCCAGTCAACTGATCTGGGTTTAATGCATCATCATTCTTTAGCTCACTCCGCCACCCCAGTTCAGATATGGCCATATGCAAATCAGTCTGACCGTGTGCCTCATGGGAACAGTCTAGCCCAAACTGCCAAGCAATGTCTTCCCTGGACCGGAAACAAGCATCCTGGGACCGGTTTCTGGCTAATCAGCCGTCATTAGCCAGGCTAGCTTGAATCCAGTGGCAAAGGGAGCAAGGGACCCACATCTAGGCATGCCCTGCCAACTTAGGGCGAGCAAGCAAAACCAAAGGGGATGGTGGAAGGAGTGTTGAACATTGCAAGCACTCACCCCAGTCAACTGATCTGGGTTTAATCCATCATCATTCTTTAGCTCACTCCGCCACCCCAGTTCAGACATGGCCATATGCAAATCAGTCTGACCCTGTGCCTCATGGGAACAGTTCAGATCGAACTGCCAAACTATGTCTTCCCTGGACTGGAAACAAGCAACCTGGGACCGGTTTCTGGCTAATCGGCTGTCATCAGCCAGGCTAGCTTGGATCCAGTTGCAAAGTTAATAAGGGACCCACGTCTGGGCATATCCTGCCAACTTAGGGTGAAGAAAGCAAAACCAAAGGGGATGATGGACGAAGTGTTGAACATTGCAAGCACTCACCCCCAGTCAACTGATCTGGGTTAAATGCATCATCATTCTTTAGCTCACTCCGCCACACCAGTTCAGATATGGCCATATGCAAATCAGTCTGACCGTGTGCCTCATGGGAACAGTATCGCCCAAACTGCCAAGCAATGTCTTCCCTGGACCGGAAACAAGCATCCTGGGACCGGTTTCTGACTAATCGGCCTTCACCAGCCAGGCTAGCTTGAATCCAGTGGCAAAGTGAGCAAGAGACCCACGTCTGAGCATACCCTGCCAACTTTGGGCGAACACAGGAAAACCAAAGGGGGTGATGGACGGAGTGTTGAACATTGCAAGCACTCACCCCCAGTCAACTGTTTTGGGTTAATCCATCATCACTATTTAGCTCATTCCGCCACCCCAGTTCAGACATGGCCATATGCAAATTAGTCTGACCCTGTGCCTCATGGGAACACTCCAGCCTGAACTGCCAAGCCATGTCTTCCCTGAACCGGAAACAAGCATATTGGGACCGGTTTTTGGCTCATCAGCCGTCATCAGCCAGGCAAGCTTGAATCCAGTGGCAAAGTGAGCAAGGGACCCACGTCTGGGCATACCCTGACAACTTAGGGCGAACAAGGCAAAACCAAAGGGGATGATGGAAGGAGTGTTGAACATTGCAAGCATTCACCCCCAGTCAACTGATCTGGGTTTCAACCATCATCATTCTTTAGCTCACTCTGCCACCACAGTTCAGACATGGCCATATGCAAATCAGTCTGACCCTGTGCCTCATGGGAACAGTCCAGCCCGAACTGACAAGCCATGTCTTCCCTGGACCGAAACCAAGCATCCTGGGACCGGTTATTGGCTAATCGGCCGCCATCAGCCAGGCTAGCCTGAATCCAGTGGCAAAGTGAGCAAGGGACCAACGTCTGGGCATACCCTGCCAACTTAGGGCGAATAAAGCAAAACCAAAGAGGATGATGGACGGAGTGTTGAACATTGCAAGCACTCACCCCCAGTCAACTGATCTGGGTTTAATCCATCATCATTTTTTAGCTCACTCCACCACGCCCAGTTCAAACATGGCAATATGCAACTCAGTCTGACCCTGTGCCTCATGGGAACATTCCAGCCCGAACTTCTAAGGCATGTCTTCCCTGGACCAGAAACAAGCATCCTGGTACCGGTTTCTGGCTAATCAGCCGTCATCAGCCAGGCTAGCTTGAATCCAGTTGCAAAGTTAGCAAGGGACCCACGTATGGGCATACCCTGCCAACTTAGGACGAACAAAGCAAAACCAAAGGGGATGATGGACAGAGTGTTGAACATTGCAAGCACTCACTCCCAGTCAACTGACCTGGGTTTAATCCATCATCATTCTTTAGCTCAATTCGCCACCCCAGTTCAGACATGGCCATATGCAAATCAGTCTGACCTTGTGCCTCATGGGAACAGTCCATCCTAAACTGCCAAGCCATATCTTCCCTGGACCGGAAAAAAACAACGTGGGACTGGTTTCTGGTTAATCGGCAATCATCAGCCAGGCTAGCTTGAATTCAGTGGCAAAGTGAGCAAGGGACCCACGTCTGGGCATACCCTGCCAACTTAGGGTGAACAAAGCAAAACCAAAGGGGACGATGGACGGAGTGTTGAACATTGCAAACACTCACCCCCAGTCAACTGATATGAGTTTAATCCATCATCATTCTTTAGCTCACTCTGCCACCCCAGTTCAGACATGGTCATATGCAAATCAGTCTCACCCTGTGACTCATGGGAACAGTCCAGCACAAACTGCCAAGCCATGTCTTCCCTGGACCGGAAACAAGCAACCGGGGACTGGTTTCTGGCTAATTGGCCATCATCAGCCAGGCTAGCTTGAATTCAGTGGCAAAGTGAGCAAGGGACACATGTCTGGGCATACCCTGCCAACTTAGGGTGAACAAAGCAAAACCAAAGAGGATGATGGACGGAGTGTTGAACATTGCAAACACTCACCCCCAGTCAACTGATATGAGTTTAATCCATCATCATTCTTTAGCTCACTCTGCCACCCCAGTTCAGACATGGTCATATGCAAATCAGTCTCACCCTGTGCCTCATGGGAACAGTCCAGCACAAACTGCCAAGCCATGTCTTCCCTGGACCGGAAACAAGCAACCGGGGACTGGTTTCTGGCTAATTGTCCATCATCAGCCAGGCTAGCTTGAATTCAGTGGCAAAGTGAGCAAGGGACACACGTCTGGGCATACCCTGCCAACTTAGGGTGAACAAAGCAAAACCAAAGAGGATGATGGACGGAGTGTTGACATTGCAAACACTCACCCCCAGTCAACTGATATGAGTTTAATCCATCATCATTCTTTAGCTCACTCTGCCATGCCCAGTTCAAACATGGCCATATGCAAATCAGTCTGACCCTGTGCCTCATGGGAACATTCCAGCCCGAACTTCCAAGCCATGTCTTCCCTGGACCGGAAACAAGCATCCTGGGACCGGTTTCTGGCTAATCAGCCGTCATCAGCCAGGCTAGCTTGAATCCAGTTGCAAAGTTAGCAAGGGACCCACGTCTGGGCATACCCTGCCAACTTAGGGCAAAGAAAGCAAAACCAAAGGGGATGATGGACGAAGTGTTGAACAGTGCAAGCACTCACCCCCAGTAAACTGATCTGGGTTTAATGCATCATCATTCTTTAGCTCACTCCGCCACCCCAGTTCAGATATGGCCATATGCAAATCAGTCTGACCGTGTGCCTCATGGGAACAGTCTAGCCCGAACTGCCAAGCCATGTCTTCCCTGGACCAGAAACAAGCTTCCTGGGACTGGTTTCTGGCTAATCGGCCTTCCCCAGCCAGGCTAGCTTGAATCAAGTGGCAAAGTGAGCAAGAGACCCACGTCTGGGCATACCCTGCCAACTTAGGGCGAGCAAGCAAAACCAAAGGGGATGGTGGAAGGAGTGTTGAACATTGCAAGCACTCACCCCCAGTCAACTGATCTGGGTTTAATGCATCATCATTCTTTAGCTCACTCCGCCACCCCAGTTCAGATATGGCCATATGCAAATCAGTCTGACCGTGTGCCTCATGGGAACAGTCTAGCCCAAACTGCCAAGCAATGTCTTCCCTGGACCGGAAACAAGCATCCTGGGACCGGTTTCTGGCTAATCAGCCGTCATTAGCCAGGCTAGCTTGAATCCAGTGGCAAAGGGAGCAAGGGACCCACATCTAGGCATGCCCTGCCAACTTAGGGCGAGCAAGCAAAACCAAAGGGGATGGTGGAAGGAGAGTTGAACATTGCAAGCACTCACCCCAGTCAACTGATCTGGGTTTAATCCATCATCATTCTTTAGCTCACTCCGCCACCCTAGTTCAGACATGGCCATATGCAAATCAGTCTGACCCTGTGCCTCATGGGAACAGTTCAGATCGAACTGCCAAACTATGTCTTCCCTGGACTGGAAACAAGCAACCTGGGACCGGTTTCTGGCTAATCGGCTGTCATCAGCCAGGCTAGCTTGGATCCAGTTGCAAAGTTAATAAGGGACCCACGTCTGGGCATATCCTGCCAACTTAGGGTGAAGAAAGCAAAACCAAAGGGGATGATGGACGAAGTGTTGAACATTGCAAGCACTCACCCCCAGTCAACTGATCTGGGTTAAATGCATCATCATTCTTTAGCTCACTCCGCCACACCAGTTCAGATATGGCCATATGCAAATCAGTCTGACCGTGTGCCTCATGGGAACAGTATCGCCCAAACTGCCAAGCAATGTCTTCCCTGGACCGGAAACAAGCATCCTGGGACCGGTTTCTGACTAATCGGCCTTCACCAGCCAGGCTAGCTTGAATCCAGTGGCAAAGTGAGCAAGAGACCCACGTCTGAGCATACCCTGCCAACTTTGGGCGAACACAGGAAAACCAAAGGGGGTGATGGACGGAGTGTTGAACATTGCAAGCACTCACCCCCAGTCAACTGTTTTGGGTTAATCCATCATCACTATTTAGCTCATTCCGCCACCCCAGTTCAGACATGGCCATATGCAAATTAGTCTGACCCTGTGCCTCATGGGAACACTCCAGCCTGAACTGCCAAGCCATGTCTTCCCTGAACCGGAAACAAGCATATTGGGACCGGTTTTTGGCTAATCAGCCGTCATCAGCCAGGCAAGCTTGAATCCAGTGGCAAAGTGAGCAAGGGACCCACGTCTGGGCATACCCTGACAACTTAGGGCGAACAAGGCAAAACCAAAGGGGATGATGGAAGGAGTGTTGAACATTGCAAGCATTCACCCCCAGTCAACTGATCTGGGTTTCAACCATCATCATTCTTTAGCTCACTCTGCCACCACAGTTCAGACATGGCCATATGCAAATCAGTCTGACCCTGTGCCTCATGGGAACAGTCCAGCCCGAACTGACAAGCCATGTCTTCCCTGGACCGAAACCAAGCATCCTGGGACCGGTTATTGGCTAATCGGCCGCCATCAGCCAGGCTAGCCTGAATCCAGTGGCAAAGTGAGCAAGGGACCAACGTCTGGGCATACCCTGCCAACTTAGGGCGAATAAAGCAAAACCAAAGAGGATGATGGACGGAGTGTTGAACATTGCAAGCACTCACCCCCAGTCAACTGATCTGGGTTTAATCCATCATCATTTTTTAGCTCACTCCACCACGCCCAGTTCAAACATGGCAATATGCAACTCAGTCTGACCCTGTGCCTCATGGGAACATTCCAGCCCGAACTTCTAAGGCATGTCTTCCCTGGACCAGAAACAAGCATCCTGGTACCGGTTTCTGGCTAATCAGCCGTCATCAGCCAGGCTAGCTTGAATCCAGTTGCAAAGTTAGCAAGGGACCCACGTATGGGCATACCCTGCCAACTTAGGACGAACAAAGCAAAACCAAAGGGGATGATGGACGGAGTGTTGAACATTGCAAGCACTCACCCCCAGTCAACTGATCTGGGTTTAATTCATCAGCATTCTTTAGCTCACTCCGCCACCCCAGTTCAGACATGGCCATATGCAAATCAGTCTGACCCTGTGCCTCATGGGAACAGTCCAGCCCGAACTTCCAAGCCATGTCTTCCCGGGACCGGAAACAAGCATCCTAGGACCGGTTTCTGGCTAATCAGCTGTCATCAGCCAGGCTACCTTGAATCCAGTGGCAAAGTGAGCAAGGGACCCACCTCTGGGCATACCCTGCCAACTTAGGGCGAACAAGGCAAAACCAAAGGGGATGTTGGACGGAGTGTTGAACATTGCAAGCACTCACTCCCAGTCAACTGACCTGGGTTTAATCCATCATCATTCTTTAGCTCAATTTGCCACCCCAGTTCAGACATGGCCATATGCAAATCAGTCTGACCTTGTGCCTCATGGGAACAGTCCATCCTAAACTGCCAAGCCATATCTTCCCTGGACCGGAAAAAAACAACGTGGGACTGGTTTCTGGTTAATCGGCAATCATCAGCCAGGCTAGCTTGAATTCAGTGGCAAAGTGAGCAAGGGACCCACGTCTGGGCATACCCTGCCAACTTAGGGTGAACAAAGCAAAACCAAAGGGGACGATGGACGGAGTGTTGAACATTGCAAACACTCACCCCCAGTCAACTGATATGAGTTTAATCCATCATCATTCTTTAGCTCACTCTGCCACCCCAGTTCAGACATGGTCATATGTAAATCAGTCTCACCCTGTGCCTCATGGGAACAGTCCAGCACAAACTGCCAAGCCATGTCTTCCCTGGACCGGAAACAAGCAACCGGGGACTGGTTTCTGGCTAATTGGCCATCATCAGCCAGGCTAGCTTGAATTCAGTGGCAAAGTGAGCAAGGGACACATGTCTGGGCATACCCTGCCAACTTAGGGTGAACAAAGCTAAACCAAAGAGGATGATGGACGGAGTGTTGAACATTGCAAACACTCACCCCCAGTCAACTGATATGAGTTTAATCCATCATCATTCTTTAGCTCACTCTGCCACCCCAGTTCAGACATGGTCATATGCAAATCAGTCTCACCCTGTGCCTCATGGGAACAGTCCAGCACAAACTGCCAAGCCATGTCTTCCCTGGACCGGAAACAAGCAACCGGGGACTGGTTTCTGGCTAATTGGCCATCATCAGCCAGGCTAGCTTGAATTCAGTGGCAAAGTGAGCAAGGGACACACGTCTGGGCATACCCTGCCAACTTAGGGTGAACAAAGCAAAACCAAAGAGGATGATGGACGGAGTGTTGAACATTGCAAACACTCACCCCCAGTCAACTGATCTGGGTTTAATGCATCATCATTCTTTAGCTCACTCCGCCACCCCAGTTCAGATATGGCCATATGCAAATCAGTCTGACCGTGTGCCTGATGGGAACAGTCTAGCCCGAACTGCCAAGCCATGTCTTCCCTGGACCAGAATCAAGCTTCCTGGGACTGGTTTCTGGCTAATAGGCCTTCCCCAGCCAGGCTAGCTTGAATCAAGTGGCAAAGTGAGCAAGAGACCCACGTCTGGGCATACCCTGCCAACTTAGGGCGAGCAAGCAAACCAAAGGGGATGGTGGAAGGAGTGTTGAACATTGCAAGCACTCACCCCCAGTCAACTGATATGGGTTTAATGCATCATCATTCTTTAGCTCACTCCGCCACCCCAGTTCAGATATGGCCATATGCAAATCAGTCTGACCGTGTGCCTCATGGGAACAGTCTAGCCCAAACTGCCAAGCAATGTCTTCCCTGGACCGGAAACAAGCATCCTGGGACCGGTTTCTGGCTAATCAGCCGTCATTAGCCAGGCTAGCTTGAATCCAGTGGCAAAGGGAGCAAGGGACCCACATCTAGGCATGCCCTGCCAACCTAGGGCGAGCAAGCAAAACCAAAGGGGATGGTGGAAGGAGTGTTGAACATTGCAAGCACTCACCCCAGTCAACTGATCTGGGTTTAATCCATCATCATTCTTTAGCTCACTCCGCCACCCCAGTTCAGACATGGCCATATGCAAATCAGTCTGACCCTGTGCCTCATGGGAACAGTCCAGCCCGAACTTCCAAGCCATGTCTTCCCGGGACCGGAAACAAGCATCCTAGGACCGGTTTCTGGCTAATCAGCCGTCATCAGCCAGGCTAGCTTGAATCCAGTTGCAAAGTTAGCAAGGGACCCACGTATGGGCATACCCTGCCAACTTAGGACGAACAAAGCAAAACCAAAGGGGATGTTGGACGGAGTGTTGAACATTGCAAGCACTCACCCCCAGTCAACTGACCTGGGTTTAATCCATCATCATTCTTTAGCTCACTTCGCCACCCCAGTTCAGACATGGCCATATGCAAATCAGTCTGACCTTGTGCCTCATGGGAACAGTCCATCCTAAACTGCCAAGCCATGTCTTCCCTGGACCGGAAAAAAACAATGTGGGACTGGTTTCTGGTTAATCGGCAATCATCAGCCAGGCTAGCTTGAATTCAGTGGCAAAGTGAGCAAGGGACCCACGTCTGGACATACCCTGCCAACTTAGGGTGAACAAAGCAAAACCAAAGGGGATGATGGACGGAGTGTTGAACATTGCAAACACTCACCCCCAGTCAACTGATATGAGTTTAATCCATCATCATTCTTTAGCTCACTCTGCCACCCCAGTTCAGACATGGTCATATGCAAATCAGTCTCACCCTGTGACTCATGGGAACAGTCCAGCACAAACTGCCAAGCCATGTCTTCCCTGGACCGGAAACAAGCAACCGGGGACTGGTTTCTGGCTAATTGGCCATCATCAGCCAGGCTAGCTTGAATTCAGTGGCAAAGTGAGCAAGGGACACATGTCTGGGCATACCCTGCCAACTTAGGGTGAACAAAGCAAAACCAAAGAGGATGATGGACGGAGTGTTGAACATTGCAAACACTCACCCCCAGTCAACTGATATGAGTTTAATCCATCATCATTCTTTAGCTCACTCTGCCACCCCAGTTCAGACATGGTCATATGCAAATCAGTCTCACCCTGTGCCTCATGGGAACAGTCCAGCACAAACTGCCAAGCCATGTCTTCCCTGGACCGGAAACAAGCAACCGGGGACTGGTTTCTGGCTAATTGTCCATCATCAGCCAGGCTAGCTTGAATTCAGTGGCAAAGTGAGCAAGGGACACACGTCTGGGCATACCCTGCCAACTTAGGGTGAACAAAGCAAAACCAAAGAGGATGATGGACGGAGTGTTGACATTGCAAACACTCACCCCCAGTCAACTGATATGAGTTTAATCCATCATCATTCTTTAGCTCACTCTGCCATGCCCAGTTCAAACATGGCCATATGCAAATCAGTCTGACCCTTTGCCTCATGGGAACATTCCAGCCCGAACTTCCAAGCCATGTCTTCCCTGGACCAGAAACAAGCATCCTGGGACCGGTTTCTGGCTAATCAGCCGTCATCAGCCAGGCTAGCTTGAATCCAGTTGCAAAGTTAGCAAGGGACCCACGTCTGGGCATACCCTGCCAACTTAGGGCAAAGAAAGCAAAACCAAAGGGGATGATGGACGAAGTGTTGAACAGTGCAAGCACTCACCCCCAGTAAACTGATCTGGGTTTAATGCATCATCATTCTTTAGCTCACTCCGCCACCCCAGTTCAGATATGGCCATATGCAAATCAGTCTGACCGTGTGCCTCATGGGAACAGTCTAGCCCGAACTGCCAAGCCATGTCTTCCCTGGACCAGAAACAAGCTTCCTGGGACTGGTTTCTGGCTAATCGGCCTTCCCCAGCCAGGCTAGCTTGAATCAAGTGGCAAAGTGAGCAAGAGACCCACGTCTGGGCATACCCTGCCAACTTAGGGCGAGCAAGCAAAACCAAAGGGGATGGTGGAAGGAGTGTTGAACATTGCAAGCACTCACCCCCAGTCAACTGATCTGGGTTTAATGCATCATCATTCTTTAGCTCACTCCGCCACCCCAGTTCAGATATGGCCATATGCAAATCAGTCTGACCGTGTGCCTCATGGGAACAGTCTAGCCCAAACTGCCAAGCAATGTCTTCCCTGGACCGGAAACAAGCATCCTGGGACCGGTTTCTGGCTAATCAGCCGTCATTAGCCAGGCTAGCTTGAATCCAGTGGCAAAGGGAGCAAGGGACCCACATCTAGGCATGCCCTGCCAACTTAGGGCGAGCAAGCAAAACCAAAGGGGATGGTGGAAGGAGTGTTGAACATTGCAAGCACTCACCCCAGTCAACTGATCTGGGTTTAATCCATCATCATTCTTTAGCTCACTCCGCCACCCCAGTTCAGACATGGCCATATGCAAATCAGTCTGACCCTGTGCCTCATGGGAACAGTTCAGATCGAACTGCCAAACTATGTCTTCCCTGGACTGGAAACAAGCAACCTGGGACCGGTTTCTGGCTAATCGGCTGTCATCAGCCAGGCTAGCTTGGATCCAGTTGCAAAGTTAATAAGGGACCCACGTCTGGGCATATCCTGCCAACTTAGGGTGAAGAAAGCAAAACCAAAGGGGATGATGGACGAAGTGTTGAACATTGCAAGCACTCACCCCCAGTCAACTGATCTGGGTTAAATGCATCATCATTCTTTAGCTCACTCCGCCACACCAGTTCAGATATGGCCATATGCAAATCAGTCTGACCGTGTGCCTCATGGGAACAGTATCGCCCAAACTGCCAAGCAATGTCTTCCCTGGACCGGAAACAAGCATCCTGGGACCGGTTTCTGACTAATCGGCCTTCACCAGCCAGGCTAGCTTGAATCCAGTGGCAAAGTGAGCAAGAGACCCACGTCTGAGCATACCCTGCCAACTTTGGGCGAACACAGGAAAACCAAAGGGGGTGATGGACGGAGTGTTGAACATTGCAAGCACTCACCCCCAGTCAACTCTTTTGGGTTAATCCATCATCACTATTTAGCTCATTCCGCCACCCCAGTTCAGACATGGCCATATGCAAATTAGTCTGACCCTGTGCCTCATGGGAACACTCCAGCCTGAACTGCCAAGCCATGTCTTCCCTGAACCGGAAACAAGCATATTGGGACCGGTTTTTGGCTCATCAGCCGTCATCAGCCAGGCAAGCTTGAATCCAGTGGCAAAGTGAGCAAGGGACCCACGTCTGGGCATACCCTGACAACTTAGGGCGAACAAGGCAAAACCAAAGGGGATGATGGAAGGAGTGTTGAACATTGCAAGCATTCACCCCCAGTCAACTGATCTGGGTTTCAACCATCATCATTCTTTAGCTCACTCTGCCACCACAGTTCAGACATGGCCATATGCAAATCAGTCTGACCCTGTGCCTCATGGGAACAGTCCAGCCCGAACTGACAAGCCATGTCTTCCCTGGACCGAAACCAAGCATCCTGGGACCGGTTATTGGCTAATCGGCCGCCATCAGCCAGGCTAGCCTGAATCCAGTGGCAAAGTGAGCAAGGGACCAACGTCTGGGCATACCCTGCCAACTTAGGGCGAATAAAGCAAAACCAAAGAGGATGATGGACGGAGTGTTGAACATTGCAAGCACTCACCCCCAGTCAACTGATCTGGGTTTAATCCATCATCATTTTTTAGCTCACTCCACCACGCCCAGTTCAAACATGGCAATATGCAACTCAGTCTGACCCTGTGCCTCATGGGAACATTCCAGCCCGAACTTCTAAGGCATGTCTTCCCTGGACCAGAAACAAGCATCCTGGTACCGGTTTCTGGCTAATCAGCCGTCATCAGCCAGGCTAGCTTGAATCCAGTTGCAAAGTTAGCAAGGGACCCACGTATGGGCATACCCTGCCAACTTAGGACGAACAAAGCAAAACCAAAGGGGATGATGGACGGAGTGTTGAACATTGCAAGCACTCACTCCCAGTCAACTGACCTGGGTTTAATCCATCATCATTCTTTAGCTCAATTCGCCACCCCAGTTCAGACATGGCCATATGCAAATCAGTCTGACCTTGTGCCTCATGGGAACAGTCCATCCTAAACTGCCAAGCCATATCTTCCCTGGACCGGAAAAAAACAACGTGGGACTGGTTTCTGGTTAATCGGCAATCATCAGCCAGGCTAGCTTGAATTCAGTGGCAAAGTGAGCAAGGGACCCACGTCTGGGCATACCCTGCCAACTTAGGGTGAACAAAGCAAAACCAAAGGGGACGATGGACGGAGTGTTGAACATTGCAAACACTCACCCCCAGTCAACTGATATGAGTTTAATCCATCATCATTCTTTAGCTCACTCTGCCACCCCAGTTCAGACATGGTCATATGCAAATCAGTCTCACCCTGTGACTCATGGGAACAGTCCAGCACAAACTGCCAAGCCATGTCTTCCCTGGCCCGGAAACAAGCAACCGGGGACTGGTTTCTGGCTAATTGGCCATCATCAGCCAGGCTAGCTTGAATTCAGTGGCAAAGTGAGCAAGGGACACATGTCTGGGCATACCCTGCCAACTTAGGGTGAACAAAGCAAAACCAAAGAGGATGATGGACGGAGTGTTGAACATTGCAAACACTCACCCCCAGTCAACTGATATGAGTTTAATCCATCATCATTCTTTAGCTCACTCTGCCACCCCAGTTCAGACATGGTCATATGCAAATCAGTCTCACCCTGTGCCTCATGGGAACAGTCCAGCACAAACTGCCAAGCCATGTCTTCCCTGGACCGGAAACAAGCAACCGGGGACTGGTTTCTGGCTAATTGTCCATCATCAGCCAGGCTAGCTTGAATTCAGTGGCAAAGTGAGCAAGGGACACAGGTCTGGGCATACCCTGCCAACTTAGGGTGAACAAAGCAAAACCAAAGAGGATGATGGACGGAGTGTTGACATTGCAAACACTCACCCCCAGTCAACTGATATGAGTTTAATCCATCATCATTCTTTAGCTCACTCTGCCATGCCCAGTTCAAACATGGCCATATGCAAATCAGTCTGACCCTGTGCCTCATGGGAACATTCCAGCCCGAACTTCCAAGCCATGTCTTCCCTGGACCGGAAACAAGCATCCTGGGACCGGTTTCTGGCTAATCAGCCGTCATCAGCCAGGCTAGCTTGAATCCAGTTGCAAAGTTAGCAAGGGACCCACGTCTGGGCATACCCTGCC
The DNA here is from genome assembly GCF_964204655.1 of Triturus cristatus. Lineage (NCBI taxonomy): Eukaryota > Metazoa > Chordata > Amphibia > Caudata > Salamandridae > Triturus > Triturus cristatus. The sequence continues at coordinate 1,017,874,381 of NC_140579.1, read as the reverse complement.
AACTTAGGGCAAAGAAAGCAAAACCAAAGGGGATGATGGACGAAGTGCTGAACAGTGCAAGCACTCACCCCCAGTAAACTGATCTGGGTTTAATGCATCATCATTCTTTAGCTCACTCCGCCACCCCAGTTCAGATATGGCCATATGCAAATCAGTCTGACCGTGTGCCTCATGGGAACAGTCTAGCCCGAACTGCCAAGCCATGTCTTCCCTGGACCAGAAACAAGCTTCCTGGGACTGGTTTCTGGCTAATCGGCCTTCCCCAGCCAGGCTAGCTTGAATCAAGTGGCAAAGTGAGCAAGAGACCCACGTCTGGGCATACCCTGCCAACTTAGGGCGAGCAAGCAAAACCAAAGGGGATGGTGGAAGGAGTGTTGAACATTGCAAGCACTCACCCCCAGTCAACTGATCTGGGTTTAATGCATCATCATTCTTTAGCTCACTCCGCCACCCCAGTTCAGATATGGCCGTATGCAAATCAGTCTGACCGTGTGCCTCATGGGAACAGTCTAGCCCAAACTGCCAAGCAATGTCTTCCCTGGACCGAAAACAAGCATCCTGGGACCGGTTTCTGGCTAATCAGCCGTCATTAGCCAGGCTAGCTTGAATCCAGTGGCAAAGGGAGCAAGGGACCCACATCTAGGCATGCCCTGCCAACTTAGGGCGAGCAAGCAAAACCAAAGGGGATGGTGGAAGGAGTGTTGAACATTGCAAGCACTCACCCCAGTCAACTGATCTGGGTTTAATCCATCATCATTCTTTAGCTCACTCCGCCACCCCAGTTCAGACATGGCCATATGCAAATCAGTCTGACCCTGTGCCTCATGGGAACAGTTCAGATCGAACTGCCAAACTATGTCTTCCCTGGACTGGAAACAAGCAACCTGGGACCGGTTTCTGGCTAATCGGCTGTCATCAGCCAGGCTAGCTTGGATCCAGTTGCAAAGTTAATAAGGGACCCACGTCTGGGCATATCCTGCCAACTTAGGGTGAAGAAAGCAAAACCAAAGGGGATGATGGACGAAGTGTTGAACATTGCAAGCACTCACCCCCAGTCAACTGATCTGGGTTAAATGCATCATCATTCTTTAGCTCACTCCGCCACACCAGTTCAGATATGGCCATATGCCAATCAGTCTGACCGTGTGCCTCATGGGAACAGTATCGCCCAAACTGCCAAGCAATGTCTTCCCTGGACCGGAAACAAGCATCCTGGGACCGGTTTCTGACTAATCGGCCTTCACCAGCCAGGCTAGCTTGAATCCAGTGGCAAAGTGAGCAAGAGACCCACGTCTGAGCATACCCTGCCAACTTTGGGCGAACACAGGAAAACCAAAGGGGGTGATGGACGGAGTGTTGAACATTGCAAGCACTCACCCCCAGTCAACTGTTTTGGGTTAATCCATCATCACTATTTAGCTCATTCCGCCACCCCAGTTCAGACATGGCCATATGCAAATTAGTCTGACCCTGTGCCTCATGGGAACACTCCAGCCTGAACTGCCAAGCCATGTCTTCCCTGAACCGGAAACAAGCATATTGGGACCGGTTTTTGGCTCATCAGCCGTCATCAGCCAGGCAAGCTTGAATCCAGTGGCAAAGTGAGCAAGGGACCCACGTCTGGGCATACCCTGACAACTTAGGGCGAACAAGGCAAAACCAAAGGGGATGATGGAAGGAGTGTTGAACATTGCAAGCATTCACCCCCAGTCAACTGATCTGGGTTTCAACCATCATCATTCTTTAGCTCACTCTGCCACCACAGTTCAGACATGGCCATATGCAAATCAGTCTGACCCTGTGCCTCATGGGAACAGTCCAGCCCGAACTGACAAGCCATGTCTTCCCTGGACCGAAACCAAGCATCCTGGGACCGGTTATTGGCTAATCGGCCGCCATCAGCCAGGCTAGCCTGAATCCAGTGGCAAAGTGAGCAAGGGACCAACGTCTGGGCATACCCTGCCAACTTAGGGCGAATAAAGCAAAACCAAAGAGGATGATGGACGGAGTGTTGAACATTGCAAGCACTCACCCCCAGTCAACTGATCTGGGTTTAATCCATCATCATTTTTTAGCTCACTCCACCACGCCCAGTTCAAACATGGCAATATGCAACTCAGTCTGACCCTGTGCCTCATGGGAACATTCCAGCCCGAACTTTCTAAGGCATGTCTTCCCTGGACCAGAAACAAGCATCCTGGTACCGGTTTCTGGCTAATCAGCCGTCATCAGCCAGGCTAGCTTGAATCCAGTTGCAAAGTTAGCAAGGGACCCACGTATGGGCATACCCTGCCAACTTAGGACGAACAAAGCAAAACCAAAGGGGATGATGGACGGAGTGTTGAACATTGCAAGCACTCACCCCCAGTCAACTGATCTGGGTTTAATTCATCAGCATTCTTTAGCTCACTCCGCCACCCCAGTTCAGACATGGCCATATGCAAATCAGTCTGACCCTATGCCTCATGGGAACAGTCCAGCCCGAACTTCCAAGCCATGTCTTCCCGGGACCGGAAACAAGCATCCTAGGACCGGTTTCTGGCTAATCAGCTGTCATCAGCCAGGCTACCTTGAATCCAGTGGCAAAGTGAGCAAGGGACCCACCTCTGGGCATACCCTGCCAACTTAGGGCGAACAAGGCAAAACCAAAGGGGATGTTGGACGGAGTGTTGAACATTGCAAGCACTCACTCCCAGTCAACTGACCTGGGTTTAATCCATCATCATTCTTTAGCTCAATTCGCCACCCCAGTTCAGACATGGCCATATGCAAATCAGTCTGACCTTGTGCCTCATGGGAACAGTCCATCCTAAACTGCCAAGCCATATCTTTCCTGGACCGGAAAAAAACAACGTGGGACTGGTTTCTGGTTAATCGGCAATCATCAGCCAGGCTAGCTTGAATTCAGTGGCAAAGTGAGCAAGGGACCCACGTCTGGGCATACCCTGCCAACTTAGGGTGAACAAAGCAAAACCAAAGGGGACGATGGACGGAGTGTTGAACATTGCAAACACTCACCCCCAGTCAACTGATATGAGTTTAATCCATCATCATTCTTTAGCTCACTCTGCCACCCCAGTTCAGACATGGTCATATGTAAATCAGTCTCACCCTGTGCCTCATGGGAACAGTCCAGCACAAACTGCCAAGCCATGTCTTCCCTGGACCGGAAACAAGCAACCGGGGACTGGTTTCTGGCTAATTGGCCATCATCAGCCAGGCTAGCTTGATTTCAGTGGCAAAGTGAGCAAGGGACACATGTCTGGGCATACCCTGCCAACTTAGGGTGAACAAAGCAAAACCAAAGAGGATGATGGACGGAGTGTTGAACATTGCAAACACTCACCCCCAGTCAACTGATATGAGTTTAATCCATCATCATTCTTTAGCTCACTCTGCCACCCCAGTTCAGACATGGTCATATGCAAATCAGTCTCACCCTGTGCCTCATGGGAACAGTCCAGCACAAACTGCCAAGCCATGTCTTCCCTGGACCGGAAACAAGCAACCGGGGACTGGTTTCTGGCTAATTGGCCATCATCAGCCAGGCTAGCTTGAATTCAGTGGCAAAGTGAGCAAGGGACACACGTCTGGGCATACCCTGCCAACTTAGGGTGAACAAAGCAAAACCAAAGAGGATGATGGACGGAGTGTTGAACATTGCAAACACTCACCCCCAGTCAACTGATCTGGGTTTAATGCATCATCATTCTTTAGCTCACTCCGCCACCCCAGTTCAGATATGGCCATATGCAAATCAGTCTGACCATGTGCCTGATGGGAACAGTCTAGCCCGAACTGCCAAGCCATGTCTTCCCTGGACCAGAATCAAGCTTCCTGGGACTGGTTTCTGGCTAATAGGCCTTCCCCAGCCAGGCTAGCTTGAATCAAGTGGCAAAGTGAGCAAGAGACCCACGTCTGGGCATACCCTGCCAACTTAGGGCGAGCAAGCAAAACCAAAGGGGATGGTGGAAGGAGTGTTGAACATTGCAAGCACTCACCCCCAGTCAACTGATATGGGTTTAATGCATCATCATTCTTTAGCTCACTCCGCCACCCCAGTTCAGATATGGCCATATGCAAATCAGTCTGACCGTGTGCCTCATGGGAACAGTCTAGCCCAAACTGCCAAGCAATGTCTTCCCTGGACCGGAAACAAGCATCCTGGGACCGGTTTCTGGCTAATCAGCCGTCATTAGCCAGGCTAGCTTGAATCCAGTGGCAAAGGGAGCAAGGGACCCACATCTAGGCATGCCCTGCCAACCTAGGGCGAGCAAGCAAAACCAAAGGGGATGGTGGAAGGAGTGTTGAACATTGCAAGCACTCACCCCAGTCAACTGATCTGGGTTTAATCCATCATCATTCTTTAGCTCACTCCGCCACCCCAGTTCAGACATGGCCATATGCAAATCAGTCTGACCCTGTGCCTCATGGGAACAGTCCAGATCGAACTGCCAAACTATGTCTTCCCTGGACTGGAAACAAGCAACCTGGGACCGGTTTCTGGCTAATCGGCTATCATCAGCCAGGCTAGCTTGGATCCAGTTGCAAAGTTAATAAGGGACCCACGTCTGGGCATACCCTGCCAACTTAGGGTGAAGAAAGCAAAACCAAAGGGGATGATGGACGAAGTGTTGAACATTGCAAGCACTCACCCCCAGTCAACAGATCTGGGTTTAATGCATCATCATTCTTTAGCTCACTCCGCCACCCCAGTTCAGATATGGCCATATGCAAATCAGTCTGACCGTGTGCCTCATGAGAACAGTATAGCCCAAACTGCCAAGCAATGTCTTCCCTGGACCGGAAACAAGCATCCTGGGACCGGTTTCTGGCTAATCGGCCTTCACCAGCCAGGCTAGCTTGAATCCAGTGGCAAAGTGAGCAAGAGACCCACGTCTGAGCATACCCTGCCAACTTTGGGCGAACACAGGAAAACCAAAGGGGATGATGGACGGAGTGTTGAACATTGCAAGCACTCACCCCCCGTCAACTGTTTTGGGTTAATCCATCATCATTATTTAGCTCATTCTGCCACCCCAGTTCAGACATGGCCATATGCAAATTAGTCTGACCCTGTGCCTCATGGGAACACTCCAGCCTGAACTGCCAAGCCATGTCTTCCCTGAACCGGAAACAAGCATCTTGGGACCGGCTTTTGGCTCATCAGCCGTCATCAGCCAGGCAAGCTTGAATCCAGCGGCAAAGTGAGCAAGGGACCCACGTCTGGGCATACCCTGACAACTTAGGGCGAACAAGGCAAAACCAAAGGGGATGATGGAAGGAGTGTTGAACATTGGAAGCATTCACCCCCAGTCAACTGATCTGGGTTTCATCCATCATCATTCTTTAGCCCACTCTGCCACCCCAGTTCAGACATGGCCATATGCAAATCAGTCTGACCCGGTGCCACATGGGAACAGTCCAGCCCGAACTGACAAGCCATGTCTTCCCTGGACCGAAAACAAGCATCCTGGGACAGGTTTCTGGCTAATCGGCCGCCATCAGCCAGGTTAGCCTGAATCCATTGGCAAAGTGAGCAAGGGACCAACTTCTGGGCATACCCTGCCAACTTAGGGCAAACAAAACAAAACCAAAGAGGATGATGGACGGAGTGTTGAACATTGCAAGCACTCACCCCCAGTCAACTGATCTGGGTTTAGTCCATCATCATTTTTTAGATCACTCTGCCACGCCCAGTTCAAACATGGCCTTATGCAAATCAGTCTGACCCTGTGCCTCATGGCAACATTCCAGCCCGAACTTCCAAGCTATGTCTTCCCTGGACCGGAAACAAGCATCATTGGACTGGTTTCTGGCTAATCAGCCGTCATCAGCCAGGCTAGCTTGAATTCAGTTGCAAAGTTTAGCAAGGGACCCACGTCTGGGCATACCCTGCCAACTTAGAGTGAACAAAGCAAAACCAAAGCGGATAATGGACGGAGTGTTGAACATTGCAAGCACTCACCCCCAGTCAACTGATCTGGGTTTAATCCATCATCATTCTTAAGCTCACTCCCCCACCCCAGTTCAGACATGGTCATATACAAATCAGTCTGACCCTGTGCCTCATGGGAACAATCCAGGCCGAACTGCCAAGCCATGTCTTCCCTGGACTGGAAACAAGCATCCTGGGCCAGTTTCTGGCTAATCAGCGGTCATCAGCCAGGTTAACATGAATCCAGTGGCAATGTGAGAAAGGGACCCACGTCTGGGCATACCATGCCAACTTAGGGCGAACAAAGCAAAACCAAAGGGGATGATGGAAGGAGTGTTGAACATTGCAAGCATTCACCCCCAGTCAACTGATCTGGGTTTCAACCATCATCATTCTTTAGCTCACTCTGCCACCACAGTTCAGACATGGCCATATGCAAATCAGTCTGACCCTGTGCCTCATGGGAACAGTCCAGCCCGAACTGACAAGCCATGTCTTCCCTGGACCGAAACCAAGCATCCTGGGACCGGTTATTGGCTAATCGGCCGCCATCAGCCAGGCTAGCCTGAATCCAGTGGCAAAGTGAGCAAGGGACCAACGTCTGGGCATACCCTGCCAACTTAGGGCAAACAAAGCAAAACCAAAGAGGATGACGGACGGAGTGTTGAACATTGCAAGCACTCACCGCCAGTCAACTGATCTGGGTTTAATCCATTATCATTTTTTAGCTCACTCCACCACGCCCAGTTCAAACATGGCAATATGCAAATCAGTCTGACCCTGTGCCTCATGGGAACATTCCAGCCCGAACTTCTAAGGCATGTCTTCCCTGGACCGGAAACAATCATCCTGGGACCGGTTTCTGGCTAATCAGCCGTCATCAGCCAGGCTAGCTTGAATCCAGTTGCAAAGTTAGCAAGGGACCCACGTATGGGCATACCCTGCCAACTTAGGACGAACAAAGCAAAACCAAAGGCGATGATGGACTGAGTGTTGAACATTGCAAGCACTCACCCCCAGTCAACTGATCTGGGTTTAATTCATCATCAGTCTTTAGCTCACTCTGCCACCCCAGTTCAGACATGGCCATATGCAAATCAGTCTGACCCAGTGCCTCATGGGAACAGTCCAGCCCGAACTTCCAAGCCATGTCTTCCAGGGACCGGAAACTAGCATCCTAGGAACTGTTTCTGGCTAATCAGCCGTCATCAGCCAGGCTACCTTGAATCCAGTGGCAAAGTGAGCAAGGGACCCACGTCTGGGCATACCCTGCCAACTTAGGGCGAACAAGGCAAAACCAAAGGGGATGATGGACGGAGTGTTGAACATTGCAAGCACTCACCCCCAGTCAACTGACCTGGGTTTAATCCATCATCATTCTTTAGCTCACTTCGCCACCCCAGTTCAGACATGGTCATATGCAAATCAGTCTCACCCTGTGCCTCATGGGAACAGTCCAGCACAAACTGCCAAGCCATGTCTTCCCTGGACCGGAAACAAGCAACCTGGGACTGGTTTCTGGCTAATTGGCCATCATCAGCCAGGCTAGCTTGAATTCAGTGGCAAAGTGAGCAAGGGACACACGTCTGGGCATACCCTGCCAACTTAGGGTGAAAAAAGCAAAACCAAAGAGGATGTTGGACGGAGTGTTGAACATTGCAAGCATTCACCCCCAGTCAACTGATCTGGGTTTAATCCATCATCATTTTTTAGCTCACTCCGCCATGCCCAGTTCAAACATGGCCATATGCAAATCAGTCTGACTCTGTGCCTCATGGGAACATTCCAACCCGAACTTCCAAGCCATGTCTTCCCTGGACCGGAAACAAGCATCCTGGGACCGGTTTCTGGCTAATTGGCCTTCACCAGCCAGGCTAGCTTGAATCAAGTGGCAAAGTGAGCAAGAGACCGACGTCTGGGCATACCCTGCCAACTTAGGGCGAGCAAGCAAAACCAAAGGGGATGGTGGAAGGAGTGTTGAACATTGCAAGCACTCACCCCCAGTCAACTGATCTGGGTTTAATGCATCATCATTCTTTAGCTCACTCCGCCACCCCAGTTCAGATATGGCCATATGCAAATCAGTCTGACCGTGTGCCTCATGGGAACAGTCTAGCTCAAACTGCCAAGCAATGTCTTCCCTGGACCGGAAACAAGCATCCTGGGACCGGTTTCTGGCTAATCAGCCGTCATTAACCAGGCTATCTTGAATCCAGTGGCAAAGGGAGCAAGGGACCCACGTCTAGGCATACCCTGCCAACTTAGGGCGAGCAAGCAAAACCAAAGGGGATGGTGGAAGGAGTGTTGAACATTGCAAGCACTCACCCCAGTCAACTGATCTGGGTTTAATCCATCATCATTTTTTAGCTCACTCCGCCACCCCAGTTCAGACATGGCCATATGCAAATCAGTCTGACCCTGTGCCTCATGGGAACAGTCCAGACCGAACTGCCAAACTATGTCTTCCCTGGACTGGAAACAAGCATCCTGGGACAGGTTTCTGGCTAATCGGCCACCATCAGCCAGGTTAGCCTGAATCCAGTGGCAAAGTGAGCACGGGACCAACGTCTGGGCATACCCTGACAACTTAGGGCAAACAAAGCAAAACCAAAGAGGATGATGGATGGAGTGTTGAACATTGCAAGCACTCACGTCCAGTCAACTGATCTGGGTTTAATCCATCATCATTCTTAAGCTCACTCCCCCACCCCAGTTCAGACATGGTCATATACAAATCAGTCTGACCCTGTGCCTCATGGGAACAATCCAGCCCGAACTGCCAAGCCATGTCTTCCCTGGACTGGAAACAAGCATCCTGGGCCAGTTTCTGGCTAATCAACGGTCATCAGCCAGGTTAACATGAATCCAGTGGCAATGTGAGAAAGGGACCCACGTCTGGGCATACCATGCCAACTTAGGGCGAACAAAGCAAAACCAAAGGGGATGATGGAAGGAGTGTTGAACATTGCAAGCATTCACCCCAAGTCAACTGATCTGGGTTTCAACCATCATCATTCTTTAGCTCACTCTGCCACACCAGTTCAGACATGACCATATGCAAATCAGTCTGACCCTGTGCCTCATGGGAACAGTCCAGCCCGAACTGACAAGCCATGTCTACCCTGGACCGAAACCAAGCATCCTGGGACCGGTTATTGGCTAATCGGCCGCCATCAGCCAGGCTAGCCTGAATCCAGTGGCAAAGTGAGCAAGGGACCAACATCTGGGCATACCCTGCCAACTTAGGGCGAACAAAGCAAAACCAAAGAGGATGATGGACGGAGTGTTGAACATTGCAAGCACTCACCTCCAGTCAACTGATCTGGGTTTAATCCATCATCATTTTTTAGCTCACTCCGCCACCCCAGTTCAGACATGGCCATATGCAAATCAGTCTGACCCTGTGCCTCATGGGAACAGTCCAGCCCGAACTTCCAAGCCATGTCTTCCCGGGACCGGAAACAAGCATCCTAGGACCGGTTTCGAGCTAATCAGCCGTCATCAGCCAGGCTAGCTTGAATCCAGTGGCAAAGTGAGCAAGGGACCCACTTCTGGGAATACCCTGCCAAAATAGGGTGAACAAAGCAAAACCAAAGTGGATGATGGACCTAGTGTTGAACATTGCAAGCACTCACCCCCAGTCAACTGATCTGGGTTTAATCCATCATCATTCTTTAGCTCACTCCGAAACCCCAGTTCAGAAATCGCCATATGCAAATCAGTCTGACCCTGTGCCTCATGGGAACAATCCATCCCGAACTGCCAAGCCATGTCTTCCCTGGACCGGAAACAAGCATCCTGGGACCGTTTTCTGGCTAATCAGCCGTCATCAGCCAGGCTAGCTTGAATCCAGTTGCAAAGTTAGCTAGGGACCCACGTCTGGGCATACCCTGCCAACTTAGGGCGAGCAAAGCAAAACCAAAGGGGATGATGGATGGAGTGTTGAACATTGCAAGCACTCACCCCTAGTCAACTGACCTGGGTTTAATCCATCATCATTCTTTAGCTCACTCCGCCACCCCAGTTCAGACATGGCCATATGCAAATCAGTCTGACCCTGTGCCTCATGGGAACAGTCCATCCTAAACTGCCAAGCCATGTCTTCCCTGGACCGGAAACAAGCAACGTGGGACCGGTTTCTGGTTAATCGGCAATCATCAGCCAGGCTAGCTTGAATTCAGTGGCAAAGTGAGCAAGGGACCCACATCTGGGCATACCCTGCCAACTTAGGGCGAGCAAAGCAAAACCAAAGGGGATGATGGATGGAGTGTTGAACATTGCAAGCACTCACCCCCAGTCAACTGATATGAGTTTAATCTATCATCATTCTTTAGCTCACTCTGCCACCCCAGTTCAGACATGGCCATATGCCAATCAGTCTCACCCTGTGCCTCATGGGAACAGTCCAGCCCAAACTGCCAAGCCATGTCTTCCCTGGACCGGAAACAAGCAACCTGGGACCGGTTTCTGGCTAATTGGCCATTATCAGCCAGGCTAGCTTGAATTCAGTGGCAAAGTAAGCAAGGGACCCACGTCTGGGCATACCCTGCCAACTTAGGGCGAACAAAGCAAAACCAAAGAGGATGATGGACGGAGTGTTGAACATTGCAAGCATTCACCCCCAGTCAACTGATCTGGGTTTAATCCATCATCATTTTTTAGCTCACTCCGCCACGCCCAGTTCAAACATGGCCATATGCAAATCAGTCTGACCCTGTGCCTCATGGGAACATTCCAGCCCGAACTTCCAAGCCATGTCTTTCCTGGACCGGAAACAAGCATCCTTTGACCGGTTTCTCTTAATCAGCCGTCATCAGCCAGGCTAGCTTGAATCCAGTTGCAAAGTTAGCAAGGGACCCACGTCTGGGCATACCCTGCCAACTTAGGGCGAACAAAGCAAAACCAAAGGGGATGATGGACGAAGTGTTGAACATTTCAAGCACTCACCCCCACTCAACTAATCTGGGTTAGATCCATCATCATTCTTTAGCTCACTCCCCCACCTCAGTTCATACATGGCCATATGCAAATCAGTCTGAACCTGTGCCTCATGAGAACACTCCAGCCTAAACTGCCAAGCCTTGTCTTCCCTGGACCGGAAACAAGCATCCTGGGACCAGTTTCTGCCTAATCAGCAGTCACCAGCCGGGCTAGCTTGAATCCAGTGGCAAAGTGAGCAAGGGACCCACTTCTGGGAATACCCTGCCAAAACAGGGTGAACAAAGCAAAACCAAAGGGGATGATGGACCTAGTGTTGAACATTGCAAGCACTCACCCCAGTCAACTGATCTGGGTTTAATCCATCATCATTCTTTAGCTCACTCTGCCACCCCAGTTCAGACATGGCCATATGCAAATCAGTCTGACCCTGTGCCTCATGGGAACACTCCAGCCTGAAATGCCAAGCCATGTCTTCACTGGACCGGAAACAAGCATCCTGGGACCGGTTTCTGGCTAATCAGCCGTCATCAGCCAGGCTAGCTTGAATCCAGTGGCAAAGTGAGCAAGGGACCCACGTCTGGGCATAACCTACCAATTTAGGGCGAGCAAAGCAAAACCAAAGGGGATGATGGATGGAGTGTTGAACATTGCAAGCACTCACCCCAGTCAACTGATCTGGGTTTAATCCATCATCATTATTTAGCTCACTCCGCCACTCCAGTTCAGACATGGCCATATGCAAATCAGTCTGACCCTGTGCCTCATGGGAACACCCCAGCCTGAAATGCCAAGCCATGTCTTCCCTGGATTGGAAACAAGCATACTGGGACCGGTTTCTGGCTAATCAGCCGTCATCAGCCAGGCTAGCTTGAATCCAGTGGCAAAGTTATCAAGGGACCCACGTCTAGGCATACCCTGCCAACTTAGGGAGAGCAAGCAAAACTAAAGGGGATGGTGGACGGAGTGTTGAACATTGCAAGCACTCTCCCCAGTCAACTGATCTGTGTTTAATACATCATCATTCTTTAGCTCACTCTGTCACCCCAGTTCAGACATGGCCATATGCACATCAGTCTGACCCTGTGCCTCATGGGAACACTTCAGCCTGAAATGCCAAGCCATGTCTTCCCTGGACTGGAAACAAGCATCCTGGGACCGGTTTCTGGCTAATCAGCCGTCATCAGCCAGGCTAGCTTGAATCCAGTGGCAAAGTTATCAAGGGACCCATGTCTAGGCATACCCTGCCAACTTAGGGAGAGCAAGCATAACCAAAGGGGATGGTGGACGGAGTGTTGAACATTGCAAGCACTCTCCCCAGTCAACTGATCTGTGTTTAATACATCATCATTCTTTAGCTCACTCTGCCACCCCAGTTCAGATATGGCCATATGCAAATCAGTCTGACCCTGTGCCTCATGGGAACATTCCAGCCCGAACTGCCAAGCCATGTCTTACCTGGACCGGAAACAAGCATCCTGGGACCGGTTTCTGGCTAATCAGCCGTCATCAGCCAGGCTAGCTCGAATCCAGTGGCAAAGTGAGGAGGGGACCCACGTCTGGGCACACCCTGCCAACTTAGGGCGAACAAAGCAAAACCAAAGGGGATGATGGGCGAAGTGTTGAACATTTCAAGCACTCACCCCCACTCAACTAATCTGGGTTAGATCCATCATCATTCTTTAGCTCACTCCCCCACCTCAGTTCATACATGGCCATATGCAAATCAGTCTGAACCTGTGCCTCATGAGAACACTCTAGCCTGAACTGCCAAGCCTTGTCGTCCCTGGACCGGAAACAAGCATCCTGGGACTAGTTTCTGGCTAATCAGCAGTCACCAGCCGGGCTAGCTTGAATCCAGTGGCAAAGTGAGCAAGTGACCCACTTCTGGGAATACCCTGCCAAAATGGGGTGAACAAAGCAAAACCAAAGGGGATGATGGACCTAGTGTTGAACATTGCAAGCACTCACCCCAGTCAACTGATCTGGGTTTAATCCATCATCATTCTTTAGCTCACTCTGCCACCCCAGTTCAGACATGGCCATATGCAAATCAGTCTGACCCTGTGCCTCATGGGAACACTCCAGCCTGAAATGCCAAGCCATGTCTTCCCTGGACTGGAAACAAGCATACTGGGACCGGTTTCTGGCTAATCAGCCGTCATCAGCCAGGCTAGCTTGAATCCAGTGGCAAAGTTATCAAGGGACCCACGTCTAGGCATACCCTGCCAACTTAGGGAGAGCAAGCAAAACTAAAGGGGATGGTGGACGGAGTGTTGAACATTGCAAGCACTCTCCCCAGTCAACTGATCTGTGTTTAATACATCATCATTCTTTAGCTCACTCTGCCACCCCAGTTCAGACATGGCCATATGCACATCAGTCTGACCCTGTGCCTCATGGGAACACTTCAGCCTGAAATGCCAAGCCATGTCTTCCCTGGACTGGAAACAAGCATCCTGGGACCGGTTTCTGGCTAATCAGCCGTCATCAGCCAGGCTAGCTTGAATCCAGTGGCAAAGTTATCAAGGGACCCATGTCTAGGCATACCCTGCCAACTTAGGGAGAGCAAGCAAAACCAAAGGGGATGGTGGACGGAGTGTTGAACATTGCAAGCACTCACCCCAGTCAATTGATCTGTGTTTAATCCATCATCATTCTTTAGCTCACTCCGCCACCCCAGTTCAGACATGGCCATATGCAAATCAGTCTGACCCTGTGCCTCATGGGAACAGTCCAGACCAAACTGCCAAACAATGTCTTCCCTGGACTGGAAACAAGCAACCTGGGACCGGTTTCTGGCGAATCGGCTGTCATCAGCCAGGCTAGCTTGAAACCAGTTGCAAAGTTAGCAAGGGACCCACGTCTGGGCATACCCTGCCAACTTAGGGCAAAGAAAGCGAAACCAAAGGGGATGATGGACGAAGTGTTGAACAGTTCAAGCACTCACCCCCACTCAACTAATGTGGGTTAAATCCATCATCATTCTTTAGCTCACTCCCCCACCTCAGTTCATACATGGCCATATGCAAATCAGTCTGAACCTGTGCCTCATGAGAACACTCCAGCCTGAACTGCCAAGCCTTGTCTTCCCTGGACCGGAAACAAGCATCCTGGGACCAGTTTCTGGCTAATCAGCAGTCACCAGCCAGGCTAGCTTGAATCCAGTGGCAAAATGAGCAAGGGACCCACTTGTGGGAATACCCTGCCAAAATAGGGTGAACAAAGCAAAACCAAAGGGGATGATGGACCTAGTGTTGAACATTGCAAGCACTCATCCCAGTCAACTGATCTGGGTTTAATCCATCATCATTCTTTAGCTCACTCCGAAACCCCAGTTCAGAAATCGCCATATGCAAATCAGTCTGACCCTGTGCCTCATGGGAACAATCCAGCCCGAACTGCCAAGCCATGTCTTCCCTGGACCAGAAACAAGCATCCTGGGACCGGTTTCTGGCTAATCAGCTGTCATCAGCCAGGTTAACATGAATCCAGTGGCAAAGTGAGCAAGGGACTCACGTCTGGGCATACCCTGCCAACTTAGGGTGAACAAAGCAAAACCAAAGGGGATGATGGAAGGAGTGTTGAACATTGCAAGCACTCACCCCAAGTCAAATGATCTGGGTTTAGTCCATCATCATTTTTTAGCTCACTCCGCCACTCCCAGTTCAAACATCGCCATATGCAAATCAGTCTGACCCTGTGCCTCATGGTAACATTCCAGCCCAAACTTCCAAGCCATGTCTTCCCTGGACCGGAAACAAGCATCCTGGGACCGGTTTCTGGCTAATCAGCCGTCATCAGCCAGGCTAGCTTGAATCCAGTTGCAAAGTTAGCAAGGGACCCACGTCTGGGCATACCCTGCCAACTTGGGGCGAACAAAGCAAAACCAAAGCGGATAATGGACGGAGTGTTGAACATTGCAAGCACTCACCCCCAGTTAACTGATCTGGGTTTAATCCATCATCATTCTTATGCTCACTCCCTGTTAGGGTCTGCCTTCAGAATCAGGCTGAACCCCATGTGACTCTGTAGATCGTTGTTTCATGATATTGCATTCTGTATGACTCTGTAATATCCTTTTGTGTTTTAAAGCTTTTCTGTTTCATATTGTTGTCTGTATTTTTAAACGACATTCATCAGATCGTTTTTGTTAAGTAATGAGCAGTCAGGCGCTTCTTTAATCATCTTTGTAATTGTGCTCACATGTTTTCTCGAACATTGTTCGTGCCTCGTTTCAAATGAGCATACGCCCTTGAGTCACGTTACTCACAACAGTTAACACGTTTCCAAAGCACCTGCGGCTCGCTGCGCAGAAAACTGTTAACGACACGTGTTTGTCTCCGGCGCGTGTTCTGGCAACCCCACCCTCTTCCAAGCCTATTTAAACCCCATGCGAGCTCAAGGCATTGCTTGCGCTCGTCATTTTCCCCGCTTACCTGGAGTTCTTCATCGTCTTCCGGATCCGTCCAGTGTGTCAAGTCGTCTTCCTGCTTCCGGACGCTTGGATCGGGCTTCCTGTCCCCTTCGGTCCTTCTTCCCCAACAGCAACAAGCGGAGAATCTGTTTCTTCGTTCCGTGGGCAGCTCTTAAAGGAGCCTCGACCTGCAAAAGAATCAAAGCAGAGTGAGTTAGCGATCGCGCTCAGAATCATACAAGAATGCAAGTAAGTTCTGGGCTTTCTTTTTATAAATCGGAAGGAAAAGACATTATACAAAGACAAAGAGAATAACGCTAAGGAATAGAACTTATCTTTTAGTAACTCTTCGCCAGTTTTGGCATCCAGCTCACAGAAAGGAGAACAGCATCTTTTCTTCACAGGACTGAAAGAAAAGAAAAAGGAGAATTTATATTTCAAGGAGAAAGACATTCATGTAATGTAATTTAGACAGGTTTACTTAGTAAGTTTTAGATGGGAAACCATAATAATGTGCAACAGCATATCAGTTAGGTTTTTTAAGGAGTTTGTTATAATGTGACTTTTCTTTTGCAGTTTGTAGTGCGTGTTTTCACAAGAGTAAAACAGTATATAGACCATAACCAGTTCTGGTGGAGAAAAGACCAGAATTAAGAGGTATGATGGTTTGTAGGTGTAATAAGTAGACTAAAGTGGTACTCTATAGCATTGCTTGATCTGTAGGAATAATACTTGCTTTGTATGTTCTTTTTTGGATATTTAGAGTTACATCACCACAGATGACCAAAGAACCACGATAGAATAGAAGACTGGAGTGTTTCTCTCTCTTTATTATTTTGTCCCACTTCCCCCTTCCCTTAAGTTTTTGCGTCTAGTAAACTGTCTTCATATTCAGTTTGCTGGAGGTAAGTTCTTGGGGGCAGCTGAGAAAAATCTTCACGTCTCTCAAGGTGAACTCTCAGTACTTCAGGTGAGTGAAGGTCTGACAGAAGCGCAAGCCTTTACAATAGGGTTCCCCTTGAGAGACATGGATTTGGAAGACGAAGGAATCGATGGTCGAGCAATGGCTCAGGCTTTAGATGAAGATGTAGAAAAGGATAAAACCATCACAAATTTGATGCATAATATGCAATTGGAAATAAATAAGTTAAAGCAAGAAAACTTGGTTTTGCGACAAGAAGTAGTCCGGTATAGGCCTAGAGAGTCATTATGGGATCTTCCTTTTTCCCCTTCTGTCTCGGGGCCTTCTGAGTATGACACGAAAACTAAACCATCCAGGGGTTTTTTAGATTCAGACACCAAAACATCTCCAGTACAAGTCACAGTGTCCGTACCAAATGTAGTTCCACTATCTGCTCCAGAGCGTTTCTTTGGAGATAGTAATAAGTTCAGTGTGTTTATCAGTCAATGCCAATTACATTTTCTCTGTAAGCCCCAGCTATTTCCTACTGATGCAACAAAGGTGGCATTTGTACTTTCTTACTTAGGAGGTACAGCCGCCAATTGGTCTATACCTTATATCGACAGAAATGATCCAATTCTGCATAACTGGCCTCAGTTCAAGGGAACAATGACTAAATTGTTTGCACGACATACATACACTCAGGCTAGTGATAATGAACTACTCAATTTAAAACAAGGCAAACAAGATTTGCTAACCTATGTCACAACTTTTAATAGGCTGTTGACCGAGACTCAGTGGCCAGAAGAAAAGCGCACCTCATTATTCTATAGAGGTTTGCGTGACGAGTTGAAAGATGCATTAGCGCACATCGTAGATCTCCCTAATGATTATTCAGAGTTTGTGGATTTAGTGGTAAAACTAGATCATCGTTTGAGTGAACGAAAAGGTGATAAGCCACGATATGAGGCTAGGTTTACAGTGTTTAAACAAGACAAGAAAGACTCTGAATCTAAGTCAGCAGATGTTGAACCTATGCAAATAGGAACCATCAAAGGGCCGCTGTCCCTAGAGGAAAAGGATAGGAGAAGGAAATTGAATTTATGTTTGTATTGTGCTCGGTCTGGACATTTTGCAAAAGAGTGTCCAATTAAACCTAAGGGCCCTAAAAAGGCGAATGCCATCACACAGAGTACATTGGAACAGGAAAACTAAAAAACTCGTCAAGAAGGGAGGTCACTTGCACGAGTGGGAAGGATTTACAGATCTCCAACATGACCAATATGGTACCAAGAATACCTAGACATTTTGTTATTCAAGTAGTGTTGATACTTAGCACTCATATGCGTCATTCCATCCCAGTCTTGTTGGATTGTGGAGCCACCGGTAATTTCATAGATATAAAGTTGGCTCAAGACTTACACATACCCACAGAGTGGAAAACCCACCCTGAATCTGTGTGTGCAGTTGATGGATCTGCACTATCTTCTGGTATGATAACCAAAAGAACAACTCCTCTTGTCATGGTTTGTCAAAATGGTCACACTGAAAAAATATCTTTTGATTTAATCGATACACCTACCTTTGGCCTTATTTTAGGAGTGCCTTGGTTGTCTTTACATAACCCTAAAATAAATTGGTCTTCCAGAACAGTAACCTTAGATTCCTCAAGATGCCGGGAATTATGTTATCAGGAAGCATCAAATGACTTCATGACTATTTTGCATTGTGCACAGACGGTAACTTCTGTTCCTACTATCCCAATAGAATATCAGGACTTTAAGGATGTTTTCGATCCTGTAAAAGCATCCTTTTTACCTCCACACAGATCATATGACTGCCGCATAGATTTAATACCTGGAGCGCCCCTGCCTAGTAGTAGAGTGTATGCTCTTACTGAGGAAGAAACTAAATATTTAAGAACGTATTTGGACGAGCTCTTGGCGTCAGGTTTCATAAGGCATTCAACATCACCTGTGTCTTCGCCACTATTTTTCATTCCAAAACCTGACGGTAGTCTTCGCGCCTGTATAGACTATCGCGGATTAAACAAAGCTACGATTAAAAATAAATATCCTTTGCCTCTTATACCTGTCTTGTTGGATCAGCTGCGTCACTCAACCATTTACACGAAGTTAGATCTGAGAGGGGCATATCACCTTGTTAGAGTAAAGGAAAATGATGAATGGAAAACAGCTTTTAAAACTAAATTTGGTTTGTTTGAATACACAGTGATGCCTTTTGGTTTGTGTAATGCGCCTGCAGCATTTCAATATTTTATTAATGAAGTGTTGCATGAGTTCCTTGATGTGTGTGTAATCGTATATATTGACGATATCTTGATTTATTCAAAAGATAAGGAACAACATGTTCACCATGTTAGAGCTGTCTTAAACAAATTGTTGGAAAATCACTTATTTGCAAAGTTGGAAAAATGTATTTTTAATGCTGATACAGTTGACTTTCTTGGATATTGTTTGTCACCTGATGGAATTATGATGGATCCAAAAAAGGTGAGCGCCATAAGAGAGTGGCCAGAACCCACGACTGTGAAAGAAGTACAGAAAGTTTTGGGGTTTGCTAATTTTTATAGGCGCTTTATTCCACAATTTGCTGAAACAGTCTTGCCTCTTACTAAGTTATTGCACAAGGGTCAGGTATTTTCTTGGTCTAAACAAGCAGCTTTAGCGTTTGAGTCCCTTAAACAAAAGTTTACTACTGCTCCTCTGTTAAAACATCCAGATCCAGAATGTCCATTTTTTGTAGAGGCAGATGCTTCACAGATGGCTGTAGGAGGGGTGCTTTCTCAAAGGGATGCTCATGATGGGCAGTTACATCCTGTAGCTTTTTATTCAAAGAAATTGCTTCCTGCAGAGCAGAATTATACAGTAGCTGAAAGGGAGCTTTTGGCTATTAAGTTGGCATTCACAGAATGGAGACACCACCTGATGGGGACACGATTTCCAGTCACTATTTTTAGTGATCATAAAAATGTACAGTTTTTTAGTTCTGTAAAAGCATTAACACCACGACAAATGCGATGGTTAAATTTTTTTAGTGCTTTTGATTTTGTGATCACTTATAGACCAGGAACTCAACAGGTACAGTCGGATGTCTTATCAAGGTATGGTTATACACAGGACTCTAAAAAAGAATTGTCAGGACCTCCCATAATCCCTCCACAAAAAATAGTAGCACCACTAGTTCATCAAGAGTTTATGACAAAACTAAGGGTCGAACACTTACAAATTAATGCACAAAAATGGCTGAAAGATCCTAATCATTCCATACAGGATGGGTTATTTTATCACAAAACGATGTTGTTGGTGCCTACTAAAGAGTTACAAGAAAAGGTTATGGAATGGCATCATGATTCTATGTTGGCAGGTCACCCAGGGTATAAAAAAACCCTAGATAATTGTAAAAAGCATTTTTGGTGGTCTTCTATGATGGCAGATATTAAAGAGTATGTGAGTGCTTGTCCCATTTGTGCTAGGAACAAATCATTGCATAAGGCTCCTATGGGTTTGTTACAACCGTTATCTACTCCACCACATCCTTGGCATACTGTTAGTTTGGATTTTATAACCAATTTGCCAGAAACTCATTCCTACACAACCATTTTGGTAGTAGTGGATTATTTATCAAAAATGGCACATTTTGTACCGTTAAAGAAACTTCCAACTGCAGTAGAATTGACAGACATATTTCTTGAAAACATAGTAAAATTGCATGGCTTGCCCTCGAAAATTGTTACGGACAGAGGGAGTCAATTTACTTCTAAGTTTTGGACACATTTATGTAAAACTCTAAAAATGGAAATCGCCCTGTCTACTGCCTTCCACCCAGAAACCGATGGCCAAACGGAAAGGGTGAATCAAACTTTGTTACAAACTTTACGATGCTTAATGGCAGACTTTACCTCCGAATGGGATAAAGCATTACCTATCGCTGAATTTATTTATAATAATAATGTACATTCAGCAACACAGTGCTCTCCATTTTACTTCTTGAATGGTTACCATCCTAGAATTTTACCAATCACACTCAGTCCTTCTTCACCCCCAGAAGTCACAGAAAGACTCTCTTCTTTGTTAAGAATTCAAGAAAAAGCAACAACGCGTCTTAATAAATACAAGGAGGTAATGAAGAAGCAAGCAGACAAACATAGAACTGATGTTCAGGAGTACCTAATAGGACAGAAAGTATGGCTCTCGACTAGGAATTTAAAACTACTGGGAACTAGGAAGTTATTACCTAAGTATATAGGGCCATTTTCTGTAAACAAGGTAATAAATCCTGTGACTGTGCAATTGGACTTACCTGCAGAGTATTCAATCCATCCTACCTTTCATGTCTCCTTGTTGAAACCATATAACCCAGAAACTAGATCAGAACCCCCACCACCACCACTTTCTATTGATGGGCATGTAGAGTATGAAGTCCGAAAGATATTAGATGCCAAACGAATACAGAGGAAACTGTATTATTTAATAGCTTGGAAAGGTTATGATGCTTCAGAGAACTCTTGGGAACCAGCATCTTTTCTACATGCCCCTAGGTTATTAAGACAATTTTATATCAGATTCCCACACAAACCACGTCCAGTAGGGGGGCCTTTGAGGGGAGCGACTGTTAGGGTCTGCCTTCAGAATCAGGCTGAACCCCATGTGACTCTGTAGATCGTTGTTTCATGATATTGCATTCTGTATGACTCTGTAATATCCTTTTGTGTTTTAAAGCTTTTCTGTTTCATATTGTTGTCTGTATTTTTAAACGACATTCATCAGATCGTTTTTGTTAAGTAATGAGCAGTCAGGCGCTTCTTTAATCATCTTTGTAATTGTGCTCACATGTTTTCTCGAACATTGTTCGTGCCTCGTTTCAAATGAGCATACGCCCTTGAGTCACGTTACTCACAACAGTTAACACGTTTCCAAAGCACCTGCGGCTCGCTGCGCAGAAAACTGTTAACGACACGTGTTTGTCTCCGGCGCGTGTTCTGGCAACCCCACCCTCTTCCAAGCCTATTTAAACCCCATGCGAGCTCAAGGCATTGCTTGCGCTCGTCATTTTCCCCGCTTACCTGGAGTTCTTCATCGTCTTCCGGATCCGTCCAGTGTGTCAAGTCGTCTTCCTGCTTCCGGACGCTTGGATCGGGCTTCCTGTCCCCTTCGGTCCTTCTTCCCCAACAGCAACAAGCGGAGAATCTGTTTCTTCGTTCCGTGTGCAGCTCTTAAAGGAGCCACGACCTGCAAAAGAATCAAAGCAGAGTGAGTTAGCGATCGCGCTCAGAATCATACAAGAATGCAAGTAAGTTCTGGGCTTTCTTTTTATAAATCGGAAGGAAAAGACATTATACAAAGACAAAGAGAATAACGCTAAGGAATAGAACTTATCTTTTAGTAACTCTTCGCCAGTTTTGGCATCCAGCTCACAGAAAGGAGAACAGCATCTTTTCTTCACAGGACTGAAAGAAAAGAAAAAGGAGAATTTATATTTCAAGGAGAAAGACATTCATGTAATGTAATTTAGACAGGTTTACTTAGTAAGTTTTAGATGGGAAACCATAATAATGTGCAACAGCATATCAGTTAGGTTTTTTAAGGAGTTTGTTATAATGTGACTTTTCTTTTGCAGTTTGTAGTGCGTGTTTTCAAAAGAGTAAAACAGTATATAGACCATAACCAGTTCTGGTGGAGAAAAGACCAGAATTAAGAGGTATGATGGTTTGTAGGTGTAATAAGTAGACTAAAGTGGTACTCTATAGCATTGCTTGATCTGTAGGAATAATACTTGCTTTGTATGTTCTTTTTTGGATATTTAGAGTTACATCACCACAGATGACCAAAGAACCACGATAGAATAGAAGACTGGAGTGTTTCTCTCTCTTTATTATTTTGTCCCACTTCCCCCTTCCCTTAAGTTTTTGCGTCTAGTAAACTGTCTTCATATTCAGTTTGCTGGAGGTAAGTTCTTGGGGGCAGCTGAGAAAAATCTTCACGTCTCTCAAGGTGAACTCTCAGGACTTCAGGTGAGTGAAGGTCTGACACTCCCCCATCCCAGTTCAGACATGGCCATCTGCAAATCAGTCTGACCGTGTGCCTCATGGGAACAGACCAGCCCAAATTGCCAAGCCATGTCTTCCCTGGACTCGAAACAAGCATCCTGGGACCGGTTTCTGGCTAATCGGCCTTCACCAGCCAGGCTAGCTTGAATCCAGTGGCAAAGTGAGCAAGAGACAAACGTATGGGCATACCCTGCCAACTTAGGGTGAACACAGGAAAACCAAAGGGAATGAAGGACCAAGTGTTGAACATTGCAAGCACTCACGCCAAGTCAACTGATATGGGTTTAATCCATCATCATTCTTTAGCTCACTCCGCCACCTCAGTTCAGAAATGGCCATATGCAAATCAGTCTGACCTTGTGCCTCATGGGAACAATACAGCCCGAACTGCCAAGCCATGTCTTCTCTGGACTAGAAACAAGCATCCTGGGACCAGTTTCTGGCTAATCAGCCGGCATCAGCCAGGTTAACATGAATCCAGTTGGAAAGTGAACAAGGGACCCACGTCTGGGCATACCATGCCAACTTAGGGCGAACGAAGCTAAACCAAAGGGGATGATGGAAGGAGTGTTGAACATTGCAAGCATTCACCCCCAGTCAACTGATCTGGGTTTCATCCATCATCATTCTTTAGCTCACTCTGCCACCCCAGTTCAGACATGGCCATATGCAAATCAGTCTGACCCTGTGCCTCATGGGAACAGTCAAGCCCAAACTGACAAGCCATGTCTTCCCTGGACCAAAAACAAACATCCTGGGACCGGTTTCTCGCTAATCGGCCGCCATCAGCCAGGCTAGCCTGAATCCATTGGCAAAGTTAGCGAAGGGACCAACGTCTGGGCATACCCTGCCAACTTAGGGCGAACAAAGCAAAACCAAAGAGGATGATGGACGGAGTGTTGAACATTGCAAGCACTCACCCCAGTCAACTGATCTGGGTTTAATCCATCATCATTCTTTAGCTCACTCCGCCACCTCAGTTCAGAAATTGCCATATGCAAATCAGTCTGAACTTGTGCCTCATGGGAACAATCCAGCCCGAACTGCCAAGCCATGTCTTCTCTGGACTGGAAACAAGCATCCTGGGACCAGTTTCTGGCTAATCAGCCGTCATCAGCCAGGCTAGCTTGAATCCAGTGGCAAAGTTATCAAGAGACCCACGTCTAGGCATACCCTGCCACATTAGGGAGAGCAAGCAAAACCAAAGGGGATGGTGGACGGAGTGTTGAACATTGCAAGCACTCACCCCAGTCAACTGATCTGTGTTTAATCCATCATCATTCTTTAGCTCACTCTGCCACCCCAGTTCAGACATGGCCATATGCAAATCAGTCTGACCCTGTGCCTCATGGGAACACTCCAGCCTGAAATGCCAAGCCATGTCTTCCCTGGACTGGAAACAAGCAACCTGGGACCAGTTTCTGGCTAATCCGCTGTCATCAGCCAGGCTAGCTTGAATCCAGTTGCAAAGTTAGCAAGGGACCCACGTCTGGGCATACCCTGCCAACTTAGGGCGAAGAAAGCAAAACCAAAGGGGATGATGTTCGAAGTGTTGAATATTGCAAGCACTCACCCCCAGTCAACTGATCTGGGTTTAATACATCATCATTCTTTAGCTCACTCTGCCACCCCAGTTCAGATATGGCCATAAGCAAATCAGTCTGACCCTGTGCCTCATGGGAACACTCCAGCCCGAACTGCCAAGCCATGTCTTACCTGGACCGGAAACAAGCATCCTGGGACCGGTTTCTGGCTAATCAGCCGTCATCAGCCAGGCTAGCTCGAATCCAGTGGCAAAGTGAGGAGGGGACCCACGTCTGGGCCTACCCTGCCAACTTAGGGCGAACAAAGCAAAACCAAAGGGGATGATGGACGAGGTGTTAAACATTTCAAGCACTCACCCCCAATCAACTAATCTGGATTAAATCCATCATCATTCTTTAGCTCACTCCCCCACCCCAGTTCATATTTGGCCATATGCAAATCAGTCTGAACCTGTGCCTCATGAGAACACGCCAGCCTGAACTGCCAAGCCTTGTCTTCCCTGGACCGGAAACAAGCATCCTGAGACCGGTTTCTGGCTAATCAGCAGTCACCAGCCAGGCTAGCTTGAATCCATTGGCAAAGTGAGCAAGGGACCCACTTCTGGGAATACCCTGCCAAAATAGGGTGAACAAAGCAAAACCAAAGGGGATGATGGACGAAGTGTTGAACATTTCAAGCACTCACCCCCACTCAACTAATGTGGGTTAAATCCATCATCATTCTTTAGCTCACTCCCCCACCCCAGTTCATATTTGGCCATATGCAAATCAGTCTGAACCTGTGCCTCATGAGAACACGCCAGCCTGAACTGCCAAGCCTTGTCTTCCCTGGACCGGAAACAAGCATCCTGAGACCGGTTTCTGGCTAATCAGCAGTCACCAGCCAGGCTAGCTTGAATCCATTGGCAAAGTGAGCAAGGGACCCACTTCTGGGAATACCCTGCCAAAATAGGGTGAACAAAGCAAAACCAAAGGGGATGATGGACCTAGTGTTGAACATTGCAAGCACTCACCCCCAGTCAACTGATCTGGGTTTAATCCATCATCATTCTTTAGCTCACTCCGAAACCCCAGTTCAGAAATCGCCATATGCAAATCGGTCTGACCCTGTTCCTCATGGGAACAATCCATCCCGAACTGCCAAGCCATGTCTTCCCTGGACCGGAAACAAGCATCCTGGGACCGTTTTCTGGCTAATCAGCCGTCATCAGCCAGGTTAACATGAATCCAAGGGCAAAGTGAGCAAGGGACTCACGTCTGGGCATACCCTGCCAACTTAGGGCGAACAAAGCAAAACCAAAGGGGATGATGGAAGGAGTGTTGAACATTGCAAGCATTTACCCCCAGTCAACTGATCTGGGTTTCATCCATCATCATTCTTTAGCTCACTCTGCCACCCCAGTTCAGACATGGCCATATGCAAATCAGTCTGACCCTGTGCCTCATGGGAACAGTCAAGCCCAAACTGACAAGCCATGTCTTCCCTGGACCGAAAACAAGCATCCTGGGACCGGTTTCTCGCTAATCGGCCGCCATCAGCCAGGCTAGCCTGAATCCATTGGCAAAGTTAGCGAAGGGACCAACGTTTGGGCGTACCCTGCCAACTTAGGGCGAACAAAGCAAAACCAAAGAGGATGATGGACGGAGTGTTGAACATTGCAAGCACTCACCCCCAGTCAACTGATCTGGGTTTAATCCATCATCATTTTTAGCTCACTCTGCCACGCCCAGATCAAACATGGCCATATGCAAATCAGTCTGACCCTGTGCCTCATGGGAACATTCCAGCCCGATCTTCCAAGCCATGTCTTCCCTGGACCAGAAACAAGCATCCTGGGACCGGTTTCTGGCTAATCAGCCGTCATCAGCCAGGCTAGCCTGAATCCAGTTGCAAAGTTAGCTAGGGACCCACGTCTGGGCATACCCTGCCAACTTAGGGCGAAGAAAGCAAAACCAAAGGGGATGATGGACGAAGTGTTGAACATTGCAAGCACTCACCCCAAGTCAACTGATCTGGGTTTAATGTATCATCATTCTTTAGCTCACTCCGCCACCCCAGTTCAGATATGACCATATGCAAATCAGTCTGACCCTGTGCCTCATGGGAACAGTCCAGCCTGAAATGCCAAGCCATGTCTTCCCTGGACTGGAAACAAGCATCCTGGGACCGGTGTCTGGCTAATCAGCCGTCATCAGCCAGGCTAGCTTGAATCCAGTGGCAAAGTTATCAAGGGACCCATGTCTAGGCATACCCTGCCAACTTAGGGAGAGCAAGCAAAACCAAAGGGGATGGTGGACGGAGTGTTGAACATTGCAAGCACTCACCCCAGTCAATTGATCTGTGTTTAATCCATCATCATTCTTTAGCTCACTCCGCCACCCCAGTTCAGACATGGCCATATGCAAATCAGTCTGACCCTGTGCCTCATGGGAACAGTCCAGACCGAACTGCCAAACCATGTCTTCCCTGGACTGGAAACAAGCAACCTGGGACCGGTTTCTGGCGAATCGGCTGTCATCAGCCAGGCTAGCTTGAATCCAGTTGCAAAGTTAGCAAGGGACCCACGTCTGGGCATACCCTGCCAACTTAGGGCAAAGAAAGCAAAACCAAAGGGGATGATGTACGAAGTGTTGAACATTGCAAGCACTCACCCCCAGTCAACTGATCTGGGTTTAATGCATCATCATTCTTTAGCTCACTCTGCCACCCCAGTTCAGATATGGCCATATGCAAATCAGTCTGACCCTGTGCCTCATGGGAACACTCCAGCCCGAACTGCCAAGCCATGTCTTACCTGGACCGGAAACAAGCATCCTGGGACCGGTTTCTGGCTAATCAGCCGTCATCAGCCAGGCTAGCTCGAATCCAGTGGCAAAGTGAGGAGGGGACCCACGTCTGGGCATACCCTACCAACTTAGGGCGAACAAAGCAAAACCAAAGGGGATGATGGACGAAGTGTTGAACATTTCAAGCACTCACCCCCACTCAACTAATGTGGGTTAAATCCATCATCATTCTTTAGCTCACTCCCCCACCTCAGTTCATACATGGCCATATGCAAATCAGTCTGAACCTGTGCTTCATGAGAACACTCCAGCCTGAACTGCCAAGCCTTGTCTTCCCTGGACCGGAAACAAGCATCCTGGGACCAGTTTCTGGCTAATCAGCAGTCACCAGCCAGGCTAGCTTGAATCCAGTGGCAAAGTGAGCAAGGGACCCACTTGTGGGAATACCCTGCCAAAATAGGGTGAACAAAGCAAAACCAAAGGGGATGGTGGACGGAGTGTTGAACATTGCAAGCACTCACCCCAGTCAACTGATCTGTGTTTAATCCATCATCATTCTTTAGCTCACTCTGCCACCCCAGTTCAGACATGGCCATATGCAAATCAGTCTGACCCTGTGCCTCATGGGAACACTCCAGCCTGAAATGCCAAGCCATGTCTTCCCTGGACTGGAAACAAGCAACCTGGGACCAGTTTCTGGCTAATCGGCTGTCATCAGCCAGGCTAGCTTGAATCCAGTTGCAAAGTTAGCAAGGGACCCACGTCTGGGCATACCCTGCCAACTTAGGGCGAAGAAAGCAAAACCAAAGGGGATGATGTACGAAGTGTTGAACATTGCAAGCACTCACCCCCAGTCAACTGATCTGGGTTTAATACATCATCATTCTTTAGCTCACTCTGCCACCCCAGTTCAGATATGGCCATATGCAAATCAGTCTGACCCTGTGCCTCATGGGAACACTCCAGCCCGAACTGCCAAGCCATGTCTTACCTGGACCGGAAACAAGCATCCTGGGACCGGTTTCTGGCTAATCAGCCGTCATCAGCCAGGCTAGCTCGAATCCAGTGGCAAAGTGAGGAGGGGACCCACGTCTGGGCCTACCCTGCCAACTTAGGGCGAACAAAGCAAAACCAAAGGGGATGATGGACGAGGTGTTGAACATTTCAAGCACTCACCCCCAATCAACTAATCTGGATTAAATCCATCATCATTCTTTAGCTCACTCCCCCACCCCAGTTCATATTTGGCCATATGCAAATCAGTCTGAACCTGTGCCTCATGAGAACACGCCAGCCTGAACTGCCAAGCCTTGTCTTCCCTGGACCGGAAACAAGCATCCTGAGACCGGTTTCTGGCTAATCAGCAGTCACCAGCCAGGCTAGCTTGAATCCAGTGGCAAAGTGAGCAAGGGACCCACTTCTGGGAATACCCTGCCAAAATAGGGTGAACAAAGCAAAACCAAAGTGGATGATGGACCTAGTGTTGAACATTGCAAGCACTCACCCCCAGTCAACTGATCTGGGTTTAATCCATCATCATTCTTTAGCTCACTCCGAAACCCCAGTTCAGAAATCGCCATATGCAAATCAGTCTGACCCTGTGCCTCATGGGAACAGTCAAGCCCAAACTGACAAGCCATGTCTTCCCTGGACCAGAAACAAGCATCCTGGGACCGGTTTCTGGCTAATCAGCCGTCATCAGCCAGGTTAACATGAATCCAGTGGCAAAGTGAGCAAGGGACTCACGTCTGGGCATACCCTGCCAACTTAGGGCGAACAAAGCAAAACCAAAGGGGATGATGGAAGGAGTGTTGAACATTGCAAGCATTTACCCCCAGTCAACTGATCTGGGTTTCATCCATCATCATTCTTTAGCTCACTCTGCCACCCCAGTTCAGACATGGCCATATGCAAATCAGTCTGACCCTGTGCCTCATGGGAACAGTCAAGCCCAAACTGACAAGCCATGTCTTCCCTGGACCAGAAACAAGCATCCTGGGACCGGTTTCTGGCTAATCAGCCGTCATCAGCCAGGCTAGCTTGAATCCAGTTGCAAAGTTAGCTAGGGACCCACGTCTGGGCATACCCTGCCAACTTAGGGCGAAGAAAGCAAAACCAAAGGGGATGATGGACGAAGTGTTGAACATTGCAAGCACTCACCCCAAGTCAACTGATCTGGGTTTAATGTATCATCATTCTTTAGCTCACTCCGCCACCCCAGTTCAGATATGACCATATGCAAATCAGTCTGACCCTGTGCCTCATGGGAACAGTCCAGCCCGAACTGCCAAGCCATGTCTTCCTGGGACCGGAAACATGCACCCTGGTACCGGTTTCTGGCTAATCAGCCATCATCAGCCAGGCTAGCTGGAATCCAGTGTCAAAGTGAGCAAGGAACCCACGTCTGGGCATACCCTGCCAATTTAGGATGAACAAAGCAAAACCAAAGGGGACGATGGACAGAGTGTTGAACTTTGCAAGCCCTCACCCCCAGTCAACTGATCTGGGTTTAATCATCATCATTCTTTAGCTCACTCCGCCACCCCAGTTCAGACAAGGCCATATGCAAATCAGTCTCACCCTGTGCCACATGGGAACAGTCCATCCCGAACTGCCAAGCCATGTCTTCCCTGGACTGGAAACAAGCAACCTGGGACCGGTTTCTGGCTAATCGGCCATCACCAGCCAGGCAAGCTTGAATCCAGTGGCAAAGTGAGCAAGAGACCCACGCCTGGGCATACCCTGCCAACTTAGGGCGAACAAGGCAAAACCAAAGGGGATGATGGACAGAGTGTTGAACTTTGCAAGCCCTCACCCCCAGTCAACTGATCTGGGTTTAATCATCATCATTCTTTAGCTCACTCCGCCACCCCAGTTCAGACATTGCCATATGCAAATCAGTCTGACCCTGTGCCTCATGGGGACACTCCAGGCTGAACTGCCAAACTATGTCTTCCCTGGACCTGAAAGAAGCATTCTGGGACCGTTTTCTGGCTCATTAGCCGTCATCAGCCAGGCTAGCTTGAATTCAGTGTCAAAGTGAACAAGGGACCCACATCTGGGCATACCCTGCCAACTTAGGGCAAACAAAGCAAAACCAAAGGAGATGGAAAGCACTCACGCCAAGTCAACTGATCTTGGTTTAATCCATCATCATTCCTTAGCTCACTCCGAAACCCCAGTTCAGAAATGGCCATATGCAAATCAGTCTGACCCTGTGCCTCATGGGAACAATCCAGCCTGAACTGCCAAGCCATGTCTTCCCTGGACCGGAAACAAGCATCCTGGGACCGGTTTCTGGCTAATCGGCCGCCATCAGCCAGGCTAGCCTGAATCCAGTGGCAAAGTGAGCAAGGGACCAACGTCTGGGCATACCCTGCCAATTTAGGGCAAACAAAGCAAAACCAAAGAGGATGATGGACGGAGTATTGAACATTGCAAGCGCTCACCCCCAGTCAACTGATCTGGGTTTTGCCCATCATCATTTTTAGCTCACTCCACCACGCCCAGTTCAAATATGGCCATATGCAAATCAGTCTGACCCTGTGCCTCATGGCAACATTCCAGCCCAAACTTCCAAGCCATGTCTTCCCTGGACCGGAAACAAGCATCCTGAGACCGGTTTCTGGCAAATCAGCCGTCATCAGCCAGGCTAGCTTGAATCCAGTTGCAAAGTTAGCAAGGGACCCACGTCTGGGCATACCCTGCCAACTTAGGGCGAACAAAGCAAAACCAAAGCTGATAATGGACGGAGTGTTGAACATTGCAAGCACTTACCCCCAGTCAACTGATCTGGGTTTAATCCATCATCATTCTTAAGCTCACTACCCCATCCCAGTTCAGACATGGCCATCTGCAAATCAGTCTGACCGTGTGCCTCATGGGAACAGTCTAGCCCAAACTGCCGAGCCATGTCTTCCCTGGACCGGAAAAAAGCATCCTGGGACCGGTTTCTGGCTAATTGGCCTTCACCAGCCAGGCTAGCTTGAATCCAGTGGCAAAGTGAGCAAGAGACCCACGTCTGGGCATACCCTGCCAACTTAGGGCGAACAAGAGGAAAACCAAAGGGGATGATGGACGGAGTGTTGAACATTGCAAGCACTCACCCCCAGTCAACTGTTCTGGGTTAATTCATCATCATTATTTAGCTCATTCCGCCACCCCAGTTCAGACATGGCCATATGCAAATTAGTCTGACCCTGTGCCTCATGGGAACACTCCAGCCTGAACTGCCAAGCCATGTCTTCCCTGAACCGGAAACAAGCATCCTGGGACCGGTTTTTGGCTCATCAGCCGTCTTCAGCCAGGCAAGCTTGAATCCAGTGGCAAAGTGAGCAAGGGACCCACGTCTGGGCATACCCTGCCAGCTTAGGGCGAACAATGCAAAACCAAAGGGAATGATGGATGGTGTGTTAAACATTGCAAGCACTCACCCCCAGTCAACTGATCTGGATTCAATCAATCGTCATTCTTTAGCTCACTCCGCCACCCCAGTTCAGACATGTCCATATGCAAATCATTCTGATCTTGTGCCTCATGGGAACAGTCCAGCCCAAACTGCCAAGCCATGTCTTCCCTGGACCAGAAAAAAGCAACCTGGGACCGGTTTCTGGCTAATCAGCCATCATCAGCCAGACTAGGTTGAATTCAGTGGCAAAGTGAGCAAGAGACCCACTTCTGGGCATAGCCTGCCAACTTAGGGCGAACACAGGAAAACCAAAGGGGATGATGGACGGAGTGTTGAACATTGCAAGCATTCACCCCCATTCAACTGACCTGGGTTTAATCCATCATCATTCTTTAGCTCACTCCGCCACCCCAGTTCAGACATGGCCATATGCAAATCAGTCTGACCCTGTGCCTCATGGGAACACTCCAGCCTGATTTGCCAAGCCATGTCTTCCCTGGACCTGAAACAAGCATCCTGTGACCGGTTTCTGGCTCATCAGCCGTCATCAGCCAGGCTAGCTTGAATTCAGTGGCAAAGTGAGCAAGGGACCCACGTCTGGGCATAGCCTGCCAACTTAGGGCAAACAAAGTAAAACCAAAGGGGATGATGGACAGAGTGTTGAACATTGCAAGCACTCACGCCAAGTCAACTGATCTTGGTTTAATCCATCATCATTCTTTAACTCACTCCAAAACCCCAGTTCAGAAATGGCCATATACAAATCAGTCTGACCCTGTGCCTCATGGCAACAATCCAGCCCGAACTGCCAAGCCATGTCTTCCCTGGACCGGAAACAAGCATCCTGGGACAGGTTTCTGGCTAATCAGCTATCATCAGGCAGGTTAACATGAATCCAGTGGCAAAGTTAGCAAGGGACTCACGTCTCGGAATACCCTGCCAACTTAGGGCGAACAAAGCAAAACCAAAGGGCATGATGGAAGGAGTGTTGAACATTGCAATCATTCACCCCCTTTCAACTGATCTGGGTTTCATCCATCATCATTCTTTAGCTCACTCTGCCACCCCAATTCAGACATGGCCATATGCAAATCAGTCTGACCCTGTGCCTCATGGGAACAGACCAGCCCAAACTGACAAGCCATGTCTTCCCTGGACCGAAAACAAGCATCCTGGGACAGGTTTCTGGCTAATCGGCCGCCATCAGCCAGGCTAGCCTGAATTAGGCCTGGGCGAAAATTTAGTTCCGTTCGCGGAAATTGCGATAATTTGACATTTTCGCGTTCAGCGGAGAGCGCAAAAATGTCAAAATTTCCGGTTTCCGCAGCTTGGTGATAATTTGTTTCTTGCCCGCGCTGTAAAATAATACATTCTCGCGCGCACTCGATCGCCTTACCTGAATCCCTGCGTTCGCCGACAAGTTTTCTTGATCCGGTCGCGTTCTCCATGAGATGTTGTATTGTTTTTAGCCATTTGTGCTGTCTCGCGACAGTTCGCGCCCGCAGTGACATCATGCGTCGCGCGATCACGTCTTTCTTCTCGCGATCATGCACCGCGAGACAACTCAAAACAAGATGGCCGTGCCCGCAAGCAACCACATGGGTAAGTTGGCGACCCGCAACCATGCAGAAAATCTCGCGAACATGCCGGAAAAAAACTTCCGCATCTTCACAATATTTCTGCTTGTTTGCGATAATTTTAAACATTTTCGCGATAATTTGCGAAAGTTAATTTTGCAAATTCTTCCACCCCTAGCCTGAATCCAGTGGCAAAATGAGCAAGGGACCAGCGTCTGGGCATACCCTGCCAACTTAGGGCAAACAAAGCAAAACCAAAGAGGATGATGGCCGGTGTGTTGAACATTGCAAGCACTCACCCCCAGTCAACTGATCTGGGTTTAGTCCATCATCATTTTTAGCTCACTCCGCCACGCCCAGTTCAAACATGGCCATAATCAAATCAGTCTGACCCTGTGCCTCATGGCGACATTCCAGTCCAAACTTCCAAGCCATGTCTTCCCTGGACCAGAAACAAGCATCCTGGGACCGGTTTCTGGCTAATCAGCCGTCATCAGCCAGGCTAGCTTGAATCCAGTTGCAAAGTTAGCAAGGGACCCACGTCTGGGCATACCCTGCCAACTTAGGGCGAACAAAGCAAAACCAAAAGCGGATACTGAACGGAGTGTTGAACATTGCAAGCACTCACCCCCAGTCAACTGATCTGGGTTTAATCCATCATCATTCTTAAGCTCACTCCCCCATCCCAGTTCAGACATGGCCATCTGCAAATCAGTCTGACCGTGTGCCTCATGGGAACAGTCCAGCCCAAACTGCCAAGCCATGTCTTCCCTGGACCGGAAACAAGCATCCTGGGACCGGATTCTGGCTAATCGGCCTTCACCAGTCAGGCTAGCTTGAATCTAGTGGCAAAGTGAGCAAGAGACCCACGTCTGGGCATAACCTGCCAACTTAGGGCGAACACAGGAAAACCAAAGGGAATGATGGACCAAGTGTTGAACATTGCAAGCACTCACGCCAAGTCAACTGATATGGGTTTAATCCATCATCATTCTTTAGCTCACTCCGCCACCTCAGTTCAGAAATGGCCATATGCAAATCATTCTGACCTTGTGCCTCATGGGAACAAACCAGCCCGAACTGCCAAGCCATGTCTTCTCTGGACTGGAAACAAGCATCCTGGGACCAGTTTCTGGCTAATCAGCCGTCATCAGCCAGGTTAACATGAATCCAGTGGCAAAGTGAGCAAGGGACCCACGTCTGGGCATACCATGCCAATTTAGGGCGAAGAAAGCTAAAACAAAGGGGATGATGGAAGGAGTGTTGAACATTGCAAGCATTCACCTCAGTCAACTGATCTGGGTTTCATCCATCATCATTATTTAGCTCACTCTGCCACCCCAGTTCAGACATGGCCATATGCAAATCAGTCTGACCCTGTGCCTCATGGGAACAGTCAAGCCCGAACTGACAAGTCATGTCTTCCCTGGACCAGAAACAAGCATCCTGGGACCGGTTTCTGGCTAATCAGCCGTCATCAGCCAGGCTAGCTTGAATCCAGTTGCAAAGTTAGCAAGGGACCCACGTCTGGGCATACCCTGCCAACTTAGGGCAAACAAAGCAAAACCAAAGAGGATGATGGACGGAGTGTTGAACATTGCATGCACTCACCCCCAGTCAACTGATCTGGGTTTAGTCCATCATCACTTTTAGCTCACTCCGCCACGCCCAGTTCAAACATGGCCATATGCAAATCAGTCTGACCCTGTGCCTCATGGCAACATTCCAGTCCAAACTTCCAAGCCAAGTCTTCCCTGGACCAGAAACAAGCATCCTGGGACTGGTTTCTGGCTAATCAGCCATCATCAGCCAGGCTAGCTTGAATCCAGTTGCAAAGTTAGCAAGGGACCCACGTCTGGGCATACCCTGCCAACTTAGGGCGAACAAAGCAAAACCGAAGCGGATACTGGACGGAGTGTTGAACATTGCAAGCACTCACCCCCAGTCAACTGATCTGGGTTTAATCCATCATCATTCTTAAGTTCACTCCCCCATCCCAGTTCAGACATGGCCATCTGCAAATCAGTCTGACCGTGTGCCTCATGGGAACAGTCCAGCCCAAACTGCCAAGCCATGTCTTCCCTGGACCGGAAACAAGCATCCTGGGACCGGATTCTGCTAATCGGCCTTCACCAGTCAGGCTAGCTTGAATCCAGTGTCAAAGTGAGCAAGAGACCGACGTCTGGGCATACCCTGCCAACTTAGGGCGAACACAGGAAAACCGAAGCGGATACTGGACGGAGTGTTGAACATTGCAAGCACTCACCCCCATTCAACTGATCTGGGTTTAATGAATCATCATTCTTTAGCTCACTTCCCCACCCCAGTTCAGACATGGCCATATGCAAATCAGTCTGACCCTGTGCCTCATAGGAACACTCCAGCCCAAACTGCCAAGCCATGTCTTCCCGGGACCTGAAACAAGCAACCTGGGACCGGTTTCTGGCTCATCAGCCGTCATCAGCCAGGCTAGCTTGAATTCAGTGGCAACGTGAGCAAGGGACCCACGTCTGGGCATACCCTGTCAACTTAGGGTGAACAAAGCAATACCAAAGGGGATGATGGACGGAGTGATGAACATTGCAAGCACTCATCCCCAGTCAACTGTTCTGGGTTTAATCCATCATCATTCTTTAGCTCATTCCGCCACCCCAGTTCAGACATGGCCATATGCAAATCAGTCTGACCCTGTGCCTCATGGGAACACTGGAACATGAACTGCCAAGCCATGTCTTCCCTGAACCGGAAACAAGCATCTTGGGACTGTTTTTTGGCTCATCAGCCGTCATCAGCCAGGCAAGCTTGAATCCAGTAGCAAAGTGAGCAAGGGACCCACGTCTGGGCATACCCTGCCAACTTAGGGCGAACAAGGCAAAACCAAAGGGGATGATGGACGGAGTGTTAAACATTGCAAGCCCTCTCCCCCAGTCAACTGATCTGGGTTTAATCCATCATCATGCTTTAGCTCAATCCGCCACCCCAGTTCAGACATGGCCATATGCAAACCAGTCTGACCCTGTGCCTCATGGGAACAGTCCAGCCCGAACTGCCAAGCCATGTCTTTCCTGGACCGGAACCAACATCCTGGGACTGGTTTCTTGCTAATCAGCCGTCATCAGCCAGGCTAGCTTGAATCCAGTGGCAAAGTGAGCAAGGTACCCACGGCTGGGCATACCCTGACAACTTAGGGCGAACAAGGAAAAACCAAAGGGGATGATGGACGGAGTGTTGAACATTGCAAGCACTCACCCCAGTTAACTAATCTGAGTTTAATCCATCATCATTCCTTAGCTCACTCCGCCACCCCTGTTCAGACATGGCTATATGCAAATCAGTCTGACCCTGTGCCTCATGGGAACAATCCAGCCCAAACTGACAAGCCATGTCTTCCCTGGACTGGAAACAAGCATCCTGTTACCGGTTTCTGGCTAATCGGCCTCCATCAGCCAGGCTAGCCTGAATCCAGTGGCATAGTGAGCAAGGGACCCACGTCTGGGCATACCCTGCCAACTTAGGGCGAACAAAGCAAAAGCAAAGGGGATGATGGACGGAGTGTTGAACAATGCAAGCACTCACCCCCAGTTAACTGATCTGGGTTTCATCCATCATCATTTTTTAGCTCACTCCGCCACACCCAGTTCAGACATGACCATATGCAAATCAGTCTGACCCTGTGCCTCATGGGAACATTCCAGCCCGAACTTCCAATCCATGTCTTCCCTGGACCGGAAACAAGCATCCTGGGAGTGGTTTCTGGCTCATCAGACGTCATCAGATAGGCTAGCTTGAATCCAGTGGCAAAGTGAGCAAGGGACCCACGTCTGGGTATACCCTGCCAACTTAGGGCGAACAAGGCAAAACCAAAGGGGATGATGGACGGAGTTTTGAACTTTGCAAGCCCTCTCCCCCAGTCAACTGATCTGGGTTTAATCCATCATCATTCTTTAGCTCACTCCGCCACCCCAGTTCAGAATAGTCCATATGCAAATCAGTCTGACCCTGTGCCTCATGGGAACACTCCAGCCTGAACTGCCAATCCATGCCTTCCCTGGACCTGAAACAAGCATCTTGGGACCGGTGTCTGGCTCATCAGCCGTCATCAGCCAGGCTAGCTTGAATTCAGTGGCAAAGTGAGAAAGGGACCCACGTCTGGGCATAGCCTGCCAAGTTAGTGCAAACAAACCAAAGGGGATGATGGACGGAGTGTTGAACATTGCAAACACTCACCCCAGTCAACTAATCTGAGTTTAATCCATCATCATTCTTTAGCTCACTCCGCCACCCCAGTTCAGACATGGCCATATGCAAATCAGTCTGACCCTGTGCCACATGGGAACACTCCAGCCTGATTTGCCAAGCCATGTCTTCCCTGGACCTGACACATGCATCCTGGGACCGGTTTCTGGCTCATCAGCCGTCATCAGCCAGGCTAGCTTGAATTCAGTGGCAAAGTGAGCAAGGGACCCACGTCTGGGCATACCCTGCCAACTTAGGGCGAACAAAGCAAAACCAAAGGGGATGATGGACAGAGTGTTGAACATTGCAAGCACTCACCCCAGTTAACTAATCTGAGTTTAATCCATCATCATTCTTTATCTCACTCCACCACCCCAGTTCAGACATGGCCATATGCAAATCAGTCTCACCCTGTGCTTCATGGGAACAGTCCAGCCCGAACTGCCAAGCCATGTCTTCCCTGGACCGGAAACAAGCAACCTGGGACCGGTTTCTTGCTAATCGGCCATCATCAGCCAGGCTAGCTTGAATTCAGTGGCAAAGTGAGCAAGGGACCCACTTCTGGGCATACCATGCCAACTTTGGGTGAACAAAGCAAAACCAAAGGGGATGATGGACGGAGTGTTGAACATTGCAAGCACTCACCCCCAGTCAACTGTTCTGGGTTTAATCCATCATCATTCTTTAGCTCATTCCGCCACCCCAGTTCAGACATGGCCATATGCAGATCAGTCTGACCCTGTGCCTCATGGGAACACTCCAGCCTGAACTGCCAAGCCATGTCTTCCCTGAACCGGAAACAAGCATCTTGGGACCGGTTTTTGGCTCATCAGCCGTCATCAGCCAGGCAAGCTTGAATCCAGTGGCAAAGTGAGCAAAGGACCCACGTCTGGGCATACCCTGCCAACTTAGGGCAAACAAGGCAAAACCAAAGGGGATGATGGACGGAGTGTTAAACATTGCAAGCACTCACCCCAGTCAACTGATCTGGGTTCAATCCATCATCATTCTTTAGCTCACTCCACCACCCCAGTTCAGACATGGCCATATGCAAATCAGCCTGACCCTGTGCCTCATGATAACAGTCCAGCCCGAACTAC
Source organism: Triturus cristatus (assembly GCF_964204655.1). Lineage (NCBI taxonomy): Eukaryota > Metazoa > Chordata > Amphibia > Caudata > Salamandridae > Triturus > Triturus cristatus. The sequence goes on along the minus strand of NC_140579.1, from coordinate 1,017,836,465 downwards.
CAAACCATGTCTTCCCTGGACTGAAAACAAGCATCCTGGGACCGGTTTCTGTCTAATCGGCCGCCATCAGCCAGGCTAGCCTGAATTCAGTGGCAAAGTGAGCAAGGGACCAATGTCTGGGCATACCCTGCCAACTTAGTGCAAAGAAAGCAAAACCAAAGAGGATGATGGACAGAGTGTTGAACATTGCAAGCACTCACCCCCAGTCAACTGTTCGGGGTTTAATCCATCATCATTTTTTAGCTCACTCCGCCACCCCAGGTCAGACATGGCCATATGCAAATCAGTCTGACCCTGTGCCTCATGGGAACCTTCCAGCCTGAACTTCCAAGCCATGTCTTCCCTGGACCGGAAACAAGCATCCTGGGACGGGTTTCTGGCTAATCAGCCGTCATCAGCCAGGCTAGCTTGAATCCAGTTGCAAAGTGAGCAAGGGACCCACGTCTGGGCATACCCTGCCAACTTAGGGCGAAGAAAGCAAAACCAAAGGGGATGATGGACGAATTGTTGAACATTGCAAGCACTCACTCCCAGTCAACTGATCTGGGTTTAATGCATCATCATTCTTTAGCTCACTCCGCCACCCCAGTTCAGATATGGCCATATGCAAATCAGTCTGACCCTGTGCCTCATGGGAACAGTCCAGCCCGAACTTCCAAGCCATGTCTTCCCGGGACCGGAAACAAGCATCCAAGGACCGGTTTCTCGCTAATCAGCCATCATCAGCCAGGCTAGCTTGAATCCAGGGTCAAAGAGAGCAAGTGACCCACGTCTGGGCATACCCTGCCAACTTAGGACGAACAAAGCAAAACCAAAGGGGATGATGGACGGAGTGTTGAACATTGCAAGCACTCACCCCCAGTCAACTGATCTGGGTTTAATCCATCATCATTCTTTAGCTCACTCCGCCACTCCAGTGCAGACATGGCCATATGCAAATCAGTCTGACCCTGTGCCTCATGGGAACACTTCAGCCCAAACTGCCAAGCCATGTCTTCCCTGGACCGGAAACAAGCATCCTGGGACCGGTTTCTGGCTCATCAGCTGTCATCAGCCAGGCTAGCTTGAATCCAGTGGCAAACTGAGCAAGGGACCCACGTCTGGGCATACCCCGCCAAATTAGGGCGAACAAGGCAAAACCAAAGGGGATGATGGACGGAGTGTTGAACATTGCAAGCACTCACCCCCATTCAACTGACCTGGGTTTAATCCATCATCATTCTTTAGCTCACTCCACCAGCCCAGTTCAGACGTGGCCATATGCAAATCAGTCTGACCCTGTGATTCACGGCAACAGTCCAGAACAAAGTTCCAAGCCATGTCTTCCCTGGACCGGAAACAAGCACCCTGGGACCGGTTTCTGGCTAATCAGCCGTCATCAGCCAGGCTAGCCTGAATCCAGTGGCAAAGTGAGCAAGGGACCCACGTCTGGGCATACCCTTCCAACATAGGGCGAACAAAGCAAAACCAAAGGGGATGATGGACCTAGTGTTGAACATTGCAAGCACTTACCCCCAGTCAAATGATCTGGGTTTAATCCATCATCATTCTTTAGCTCACTCCGCCACCGCAGTTCAGACATGGCCATATGCAAATCAGTCTGAATCTGTGCCTCATGGGAACAGTCCATCCCGAACTGCCAAGCCATGTCTTCCCTGGACTGGAAACAAGTAACCAGGGACCGGTTTCTGGCTAATCGGCCGTCACCAGCCAGGCTAGCTTGAATCCAGTGGCAAAGTGAGCAAGGGACCCACGTCTGGGCATAGCCTGCCAACTTAGGGCAAACAAAGCAAAACCAAATGGGATGATGGACGGAGTGTTAAACATTGCATGCACTCACCCCAGTCAACTGATCTGGGTTCAATCCATCATCATTCTTTAGCTCACTCCGCCACCCCAGTTCAGACATGGCCACATGCAAATCAGCCTGACCCTCTGCCTCATGGTAACAGTCCAGCCCAAACTGCCAAACCATGTCTTCCCTGGACTGAAAACAAGCATCCTGGGACCGGTTTCTGGCTAATCAGCCGTCACCAGCCAGGCTAGCTTGAATCAAGTTGAAAAGTGAGCAAGAGACCCACGTCTGGGCATACCATGCTAACTTAGGGCGAAGAAAGCAAAACCAAAGGGGATGATGGACGAAGTGTTGAACATTGCAAGCACTCACCTCCAGTCAACTGATCTGGATTTAATGCATCATCATTATTTAGATCACTCCGCCAGACCGCCACCCCAGTTCAGATATGGCCATATGCAAATCCGTCTGACCCTGTGCCTCATGGGAACAGTCCAGCCCGAACTTCCAAGCCATGTCTTCCCGGGACCGGAAACAAGCATCCTAGGACCGGTTTCTGGCTAATCAGCCATCATCAGCCAGGCTAGCTTGAATCCAGTGGCAAACTGAGCAAGGGACCCACATCTGGGCATACCCCGCCAACTTAGGGCGAAGAAAGCAAAACCAAAGGGGATGATGGACAAAGTGTTGAACATTGCAAGCACTCACCCCCAGTCAACTGATCTGGGTTTAATCCATCATCATTCTTTAGCTCACTCCACCACCCCAGTGCAGACATGGCCATATGCAAATCAGTCTGACCCTGTGCCTCATGGGAACACTCCAGCCCGAACTGCCTAGCCATGTCTTCCCTGGACCGGAAACAAGCATCCTGGGACCGGTTTCTGGCTCATCAGCCATCATCAGCCAGACTAGCTTGAATCCAGTGGCAAAATGAGCAAAGGACCCACATCTGGACATACCCCGCCAACTTAGGGCGAACAAGGCAAAACCAAAGGGGATGATGGACGGAGTGTTGAACATTGCAAGCACTCATCCCCATTCAACTGACCTGGGTTTAATCCATCATCATTCTTTAGCTCACTCCGCCACCGCAGTTCAGATGTGGCCATATGCAAATCAGTCTGACCCTGTGATTCACGGTAACAGTCCAGAACGAAGTTCCAAGCCATGTCTTCCCTGGACCGGAAACAAGCATCCTGGGACCGGTTTCTGGCTAATCAGCCGTCATCAGCCAGGCTAGCTTGAATTCAGTGGCAAAGTGAGCAAGGGACCCACGTCTGGGCATACCCTGCCAACTTAGGGAGAACAAAGCAAAACCAAAGGGGATGATGGACGGAGTGTTGAACATTGCAAGCACGCACCCCTAGTCAACTGTTCTGGGTTTAATCCATCATTCCATCATCATTCTTTAGCTCATTCAGCCACCCCAGTTCAGACATGGCCATATGCAAATCAGTCCGACCCTGTGCCTCATGGGAACAGTCCAGCCCGAACTGACAAGCCATGTCTTCCCTAGACTGGAAACAAGCATCCTGGGACCGGTTTCTGGCTAATCAGCCGCCATCAGCCAGGCTAGCCTGAAACCAGTGGCAAAGTGAGCAAGGGACACACGTCTGGGCATTTTCTGCCAACTTAGGGCGAACAAAGCAAAAGCAAAGGGGATAATGGACGGAGTGTTGAACATTGCAAGCACTCACCCCCAGTCAACTGATCTGGGTTTCATCCATCATAATTTTTTAGCTCACTCTGCCACGCCCAGTTCAGGCATGGCCATATGCAAATCAGTCTGACCCTGTGCCTCATGGGAACAGTCCATCCCGAACTGCCAAGCCATGTCTTCCCTGGACCGGAAACAAGCATCCTGGGACTGGTTTCTGGCTAATCAGCCATCATCAGCGAGGCTAGCTTGAATCCAGTGGCAACGTGAGCAAGGGACCCACGTCTGGGCATAGCCTGACAACTTAGGGCGAACAAGGCAAAACCAAAGGGGATGATGGACGAAGTTTTGAACTTTGCAAGCCCTCAACCCCAGTCAACGGATCTGGGTTTAATCCATCATCATTCCTTAGCTCACTCCGCCACCCCTGTTCAGACATGGCTATATGCTAATCAGTCTGACCCTGTGGCTCATGGGAACAGTCCAGCCCGAACTGACAAGCCATGTCTTCCCTAGACTGGAAACAAGCATCCTGGGACCGGTTTCTGGCTAATCGTCCGCCATCAGCCAGTTTAGCCTGAATCCAGTGGCAAAGTGAGCAAGGGACACACGTCTGGGCATACCCTGCCAACTTAGGGCGAACAAGGCAAAATCAAAGGGGATGATGGACAGAGTTTTGAACTTTGCAAGATCTTAATCCCAGTCAACTGATCTGGGTTTAATCCATCATCATTCCTTAGCTCACTCTGCCACCCCTGTGCAGGCATGGCTATATGCAAATCAGTCTGACCCTGTGCCTCATGGGAACAGTCCAGCCCGAACTGACAAGCCATGTCTTCCCTAGACTGGAAACAAGCATCCTGGGACCGGTTTCTGGCTAATCGGCCGCCATCAGCCAGGCTAGCCTGAATCCAGTGGCAAAGTGAGCAAGGGACACTCGTCTGGGCATACCCTGCCATCTTAGGACGAACAAGGTAAAACCAAAGGGGATGATGGACGGAGTGTTGAACATTGCAAGCACTCACCTGTATTCAACTGACCTGAATTTAATCTATCATCATTCTTTAGCTCACTCCGCCAACCCAGTTCAGACATGGCCATATGCAAATCAGCCTGACCCTGTGCCTCATGGTAACAGTCCAGCCCAAACTGCCAAACCATGTCTTCCCTGGACTGAAAACAAGCATCCTGGGACCGGTTTCTGGCTAATCAGCCGTCATCAGCCAGGCTAGCTTGAATCAAGTTGAAAAGTGAGCAAGGGACCCACGTCTGGGCATACCATGCCAACTTAGGGCGAAGAAAGCAAAACCAAAGGGGATGATGGACGAAGTGTTGAACATTGCAAGCACTCACCTCCAGTCAACTGATCTGGATTTAATGCATCATCATTATTTAGATCACTCCGCCAGACCGCCACCCCAGTTCAGATATGGCCATATGCAAATCAGTCTGACCCTGTGCCTCATGGGAACAGTCCAGCCCGAACTTCCAAGCCATGTCTTCCCGGGACCGGAAACAAGCATCCTAGGACCGGTTTCTGGCTAATCAGCCATCATCAGCCAGGCTAGCTTGAATCCAGTGGCAAACTGAGCAAGGGACCCACATCTGGGCATACCCCGCCAACTTAGGGCGAAGAAAGCAAAACCAAAGGGGATGATGGACGAAGTGTTGAACATTGCAAGCACTCACCCCCAGTCAACTGATCTGGGTTTAATCCATCATCATTCTTTAGCTCACTCCACCACCCCAGTGCAGACATGGCCATATGCAAATCAGTCTGACCCTGTGCCTCATGGGAACACTCCAGCCCGAACTGCCTAGCCATATCTTCCCTGGACCAGAAACAAGCATCCTGGGACCGGTTTCTGGCTCATCAGCCGTCATCAGCCAGACTAGCTTGAATCCAGTGGCAAACTGAGCAAAGGACCCACATCTGGGCATACCCCGCCAACTTAGGGCGAACAAGGCAAAACCAAAGGGGATGATGGACGGAGTGTTGAACATTGCAAGCACTCATCCCCATTCAACTGACCTGGGTTTAATCCATCATCATTCTTTAGCTCACTCCGCCACCGCAGTTCAGATGTGGCCATATGCAAATCAGTCTGACCCTGTGATTCACGGTAAAAGGGCCAGAACGAAGTTCCAAGCCATGTCTTCCCTGGACCGGAAACAAGCATCCTGGGACCGGTTTCTGGCTAATCAGCCGTCATCAGCCAGGCTAGCTTGAATTCAGTGGCAAAGTGAGCAAGGGACCCACGTCTGGGCATACCCTGCCAACTTAGGGAGAACAAAGCAAAACCAAAGGGGATGATGGACGGAGTGTTGAACATTGCAAGCCCGCACCCCTAGTCAACTGTTCTGGGTTTAATCCATCATTCCATCATCATTCTTTAGCTCATTCAGCCACCCCAGTTCAGACATGGCCATATGCAAATCAGTCCGACCCTGTGCCTCATGGGAACAGTCCAGCCCGAACTGACAAGCCATGTCTTCCCTAGACTGGAAACAAGCATCCTGGGACCGGTTTCTGGCTAATCAGCCGCCATCAGCCAGGCTAGCCTGAAACCAGTGGCAAAGTGAGCAAGGGACACACGTCTGGGCATACCCTGCCAACTTAGGGCGAACAAAGCAAAAGCAAAGGGGATAATGGACGGATTGTTGAACATTGCAAGCACTCACCCCCAGTCAACTGATCTGGGTTTCATCCATCATAATTTTTTATCTCACTCTGCCACGCCCAGTTCAGACATGGCCATATGCAAATCAGTCTGACCCTGTGCCTCATGGGAACAGTCCATCCCGAACTGCCAAGCCATGTCTTCCCTGGACAGGAAACAAGCATCCTGGGACTGGTTTCTGGCTAATCAGCCATCATCAGCGCGGCTAGCTTGAATCCAGTGGCAACGTGAGCAAGGGACCCACGTCTGGGCATAGCCTGACAACTTAGGGCGAACAAGGCAAAACCAAAGGGGATGATGGACGAAGTTTTGAACTTTGCAAGCCCTCAACCCTTGTCAACAGATCTGGGTTTAATCCATCATCATTCCTTAGCTCACTCCGCCACCCCTGTTCAGACATGGCTATATGCTAATCAGTCTGACCCTGTGGATCATGGGAACAGTCCAGCCCAAACTGCCAAACCATGTCTTCCCTGGACTGAAAACAAGCATCCTGGGACTGGTTTCTGGCTAATCAGCCGTCATCAGCCAGGCTAGCTTGAATCAAGTTGAAAAGTGAGCAAGGGACCCACGTCTGGGCATACCATGCCAACTTAGGGCGAAGAAAGCAAAACCAAAGGGGATGATGGACGAAGTGTTGAACATTGCAAGCACTCACCTCCAGTCAACTGATCTGGATTTAATGCATCATCATTATTTAGATCACTCCGCCAGACCGCCACCCCAGTTCAGATATGGCCATATGCAAATCAGTCTGACCCTGTGCCTCATGGGAACAGTCCAGCCCGAACTTCCAAGCCATGTCTTCCCGGGACCGGAAACAAGCATCCTAGGACCGGTTTCTGGCTAATCAGCCATCATCAGCCAGGCTAGCTTGAATCCAGTGGCAAACTGAGCAAGGGACCCACATCTGGGCATACCCCGCCAACTTAGGGCGAAGAAAGCAAAACCAAAGGGGATGATGGACGAAGTGTTGAACATTGCAAGCACTCACCCCCAGTCAACTGATCTGGGTTTAATCCATCATCATTCTTTAGCTCACTCCACCACCCCAGTGCAGACATGGCCATATGCAAATCAGTCTGACCCTGTGCCTCATGGGAACACTCCAGCCCGAACTGCCTAGCCATGTCTTCCCTGGACCAGAAACAAGCATCCTGGGACCGGTTTCTGGCTCATCAGCCGTCATCAGCCAGACTAGCTTGAATCCAGTGGTAAACTGAGCAAAGGACCCACATCTGGGCATACCCCGCCAACTTAGGGCGAACAAGGCAAAACCAAAGGGGATGATGGACGGAGTGTTGAACATTGCAAGCACTCATCCCCATTCAACTGACCTGGGTTTAATCCATCATCAGTCTTTAGCTCATTCCGCCACCGCAGTTCAGATGTGGCCATATGCAAATCAGTCTGACCCTGTGATTCACGGTAACAGTCCAGAACGAAGTTCCAAGCCATGTCTTCCCTGGACCGGAAACAAGCATCCTGGGACCGGTTTCTGGCTAATCAGCCGTCATCAGCCAGGCTAGCTTGAATTCAGTGGCAAAGTGAGCAAGGGACCCACGTCTGGGCATAGCCTGACAACTTAGGGCGAACAAGGCAAAACCAAAGGGGATGATGGACGAAGTTTTGAACTTTGCAAGCCCTCAACCCTTGTCAACGGATCTGGGTTTAATCCATCATCATTCCTTAGCTCACTCCGCCACCCCTGTTCAGACATGGCTATATGCTAATCAGTCTGACCCTGTGGATCATGGGAACAGTCCAGCCCAAACTGCCAAACCATGTCTTCCCTGGACTGAAAACAAGCATCCTGGGACTGGTTTCTGGCTAATCAGCCGTCATCAGCCAGGCTAGCTTGACTCAAGTTGAAAAGTGAGCAAGGGACCCACGTCTGGGCATACCATGCCAACTTAGGGCGAAGAAAGCAAAACCAAAGGGGATGATGGACGAAGTGTTGAACATTGCAAGCACTCACCTCCAGTCAACTGATCTGGATTTAATGCATCATCATTATTTAGATCACTCCGCCAGACCGCCACCCCAGTTCAGATATGGCCATATGCAAATCAGTCTGACCCTGTGCCTCATGGGAACAGTCCAGCCCGAACTTCCAAGCCATGTCTTCCCGGGACCGGAAACAAGCATCCTAGGACCGGTTTCTGGCTAATCAGCCATCATCAGCCAGGCTAGCTTGAATCCAGTGGCAAACTGAGCAAGGGACCCACATCTGGGCATACCCCGCCAACTTAGGGCGAAGAAAGCAAAACCAAAGGGGATGATGGACGAAGTGTTGAACATTGCAAGCACTCACCCCCAGTCAACTGATCTGGGTTTAATCCATCATCATTCTTTAGCTCACTCCACCACCCCAGTGCAGACATGGCCATATGCAAATCAGTCTGACCCTGTGCCTCATGGGAACACTCCAGCCCGAACTGCCTAGCCATGTCTTCCCTGGACCAGAAACAAGCATCCTGGGACCGGTTTCTGGCTCATCAGCCGTCATCAGCCAGACTAGCTTGAATCCAGTGGTAAACTGAGCAAAGGACCCACATCTGGGCATACCCCGCCAACTTAGGGCGAACAAGGCAAAACCAAAGGGGATGATTGACGGAGTGTTGAACATTGCAAGCACTCATCCCCATTCAACTGACCTGGGTTTAATCCATCATCATTCTTTAGCTCATTCCGCCACCGCAGTTCAGATGTGGCCATATGCAAATCAGTCTGACCCTGTGATTCACGGTAACAGTCCAGAACGAAGTTCCAAGCCATGTCTTCCCTGGACCGGAAACAAGCATCCTGGGACCGGTTTCTGGCTAATCAGCCGTCATCAGCCAGGCTAGCTTGAATTCAGTGGCAAAGTGAGCAAGGGACCCACGTCTGGGCATACCCTGCCAACTTAGGGAGAACAAAGCAAAACCAAAGGGGATGATGGACGGAGTGTTGAACATTGCAAGCCCGCACCCCTAGTCAACTGTTCAGGGTTTAATCCATCATTCCATCATCATTCTTTAGCTCATTCAGCCACCCCAGTTCAGACATGGCCATATGCAAATCAGTCCGACCCTGTGCCTCATGGGAACAGTCCAGCCCGAACTGACAAGCCATGTCTTCCCTAGACTGGAAACAAGCATCCTGGGACCGGTTTCTGGCTAATCAGCCGCCATCAGCCAGGCTAGCCTGAAACCAGTGGCAAAGTGAGCAAGGGACACACGTCTGGGCATACCCTGCCAACTTAGGGCGAACAAAGCAAAAGCAAAGGGGATAATGGACGGAGTGTTGAACATTGCAAGCACTCACCCCCAGTCAACTGATCTGGGTTTCATCCATCATAATTTTTTATCTCACTCTGCCACGCCCAGTTCAGACATGGCCATATGCAAATCAGTCTGACCCTGTGCCTCATGGGAACAGTCCATCCCGAACTGCCAAGCCATGTCTTCCCTGGACCGGAAACAAGCATCCTGGGACTGGTTTCTGGCTAATCAGCCATCATCAGCGCGGCTAGCTTGAATCCAGTGGCAACGTGAGCAAGGGACCCACGTCTGGGCATAGCCTGACAACTTAGGGCGAACAAGGCAAAACCAAAGGGGATGATGGACGAAGTTTTGAACTTTGCAAGCCCTCAACCCCAGTCAACGGATCTGGGTTTAATCCATCATCATTCCTTAGCTCACTCCGCCACCCCTGTTCAGACATGGCTATATGCTAATCAGTCTGACCCTGTGGCTCATGGGAACAGTCCAGCCCGAACTGACAAGCCATGTCTTCCCTAGACTGGAAACAAGCATCCTGGGACCGGTTTCTGGCTAATCGGCCGCCATCAGCCAGTTTAGCCTGAATCCAGTGGCAAAGTGAGCAAGGGACACACGTCTGGGCATACCCTGCCAACTTAGGGCGAACAAGGCAAAACCAAAGGGGATGATGGACGGAGTTTTGAACTTTGCAAGATCTCAATCCCAGTCAACTGATCTGGGTTTAATCCATCATCATTCCTTAGCTCACTCTGCCACCCCTGTGCAGACATGGCTATATGCAAATCAGTCTGACCCTGTGCCTCATGGGAACAGTCCAGCCCGAACTGACAAGCCATGTCTTCCCTAGACTGGAAACAAGCATCCTGGGACCGGTTTCTGGCTAATCGGCCGCCATCAGCCAGGCTAGCCTGAATCCAGTGGCAAAGTGAGCAAGGGACACACGTCTGGGCATACCCTGCCATCTTAGGACGAACAAGGTAAAACCAAAGGGGATGATGGACGGAGTGTTGAACATTGCAAGCACTCACCCGTATTCAACTGACCTGGATTTAATCTATCATCATTCTTTAGCTCACTCCGCCACCCCTGTTCAGACATGTCCATATGCAAATCAGTCTGACCCTGTGCCTCATGGGAACACTCCAGCCTGAACTGCCAAGCCATACCTTCCCTGGACCTGAAACAAGCATCCTGGGACCGGTTTCTGGCTTATCAGCCGTCATCAGCCAGGCTAGCTTGAATTCAGTGGCAAAGTGAGCAAGGGACCCACGTCTGGGCATAGCCTTCCAAGTTAGGGCAAACAAAGCAAAACCAAAGGGGATGATGGACGGAGTGTTGAACATTGCAAGCACTCACCCCAGTCAACTAATCTGAGTTTAATCCATCATCATTCTTTAGCTCACTCCGCCACCCCAGTTCAGACATGGCCATATGCAAATCAGTCTGACCCTGTGCCTCATGGGAACAGTCCATCCCGAACTGCCAAGCCATGTCTTCCCTGGACTGGAAACAAGTAACCTGGGACCGGTTTCTGGCTAATCGGCCATCACCAGCCAGGCTAGCTTGAATCCAGTGGCAAAGTGAGCAAGAGACCCACGTCTGGGCATACCCTGCCAACTTAGGGCAACCAGGGCAAAACCAAAGGGGATGATGGACAGAGTGTTGAACTTTGCAAGCTCTCACCCCCAGTCAACTGATCTGGGTTTAATCATCATCATTCTTTAGCTCACTCCGCCACCCCAGTTCAGACATGGCCATATGCAAATCAGTTTGACCCTGTGCCTCATGGGAACACTCCAGCCTGCTTTGCCAAGCCATGTCTTCCCTGGACCTGAAACATGCATCCTGGGACTGGGTTCTGGCTCATCAGCCGTCATCAGCCAGGCTAGCTTGAATTCAGTGGCAAAGTGAGCAAGGGACCCACGTCTGGGCATACCCTGCCAACTTAGGGCGAACAAAGCAAAACCAAAGGGGATGATGGACAGAGTGTTGAACATTGCAAGCACACACCCCAGTTAACTAATCTGAGTTTAATCCATCATCATTCTTTATCTCACTCCGCCACCCCAGATCAGACATGGCCATATGCAAATCATTCTGACCCTGTGCCTCATGGGAACAGTCCAGCCCGAACTGACAAGCCATGTCTTCCCTAGACTGGAAACAAGCATCCTGGGACCGGTTTCTGGCTAATCGGCCGCCATCAGCCAGGCTAGCCTGAATCCAGTGGCAAAGTGAGCAAGGGACACACATCTGGGCATACCCTGCCAACTTAGGGCGAACAAAGCAAAAGAAAAGGGGATAATGGATGGAGTGTTGAACATTGCAAGAACTCACCCCCAGTCAACTGATCTGGGTTTAATCCATCATCATTCTTTAGCTCACTCCGCCACCCCAGTTCAGACATGTCCATATGCAAATCAGTCTGACCCTGTGCCTCATGGGAACACTCAAGCCCGAACTGACAAGCCATGTCTTCCCTAGACTGGAAACAAGCATCCTGGGACCGGTTTCTGGCTAATCGGCCGCCATCAGCCAGGCTAGCCTGAATCCAGTGGCAAAGTGAGCAAGGGACACACGTCTGGGTATACCCTGCCAACTTAGGGCGAACAAGGCAAAACCAAAGGGGATGATTGATGGAGTTTTGAACTTTGCAAGCCCTCAATCCCAGTCAACTGATCTGGGTGTAATCCATCATCATTCCTTAGCTCACTCTGCCACCCCTGTTCAGAAATGGCTATATGCAAATCAGTCTGACCCTGTGCCTCATGGGAACAGTCCAGCCCAAACTGACAAGCCATGTCTTCCCTGGACCGGAAACAAGCATCCTGGGACCGGTTTCTGGCTCATCAGCTGTCATCAGCCAGGCTAGCTTGAATCCAGTGGCAAACTGAGCAAGGGACCCACGTCTGGGCATACCCCGCCAAATTAGGGCGAACAAGGCAAAACCAAAGGGGATGATGGACGGAGTGTTGAACATTGCAAGCACTCACCCCCATTCAACTGACCTGGGTTTAATCCATCATCATTCTTTAGCTCACTCCACCAGCCCAGTTCAGACGTGGCCATATGCAAATCAGTCTGACACTGTGATTCACGGTAACTGTCCAGAACAAAGTTCCAAGCCATGTCTTCCCTGGACCGGAAACAAGCACCCTGGGACCGGTTTCTGGCTAATCAGCCGTCATCAGCCAGGCTAGCCTGAATCCAGTGGCAAAGTGAGCAAGGGACCCACGTCTGGGCATACCCTTCCAACATAGGGCGAACAAAGCAAAACCAAAGGGGATGATGGACCTAGTGTTGAACATTGCAAGCACTTACCCCCAGTCAAATGATCTGGGTTTAATCCATCATCATTCTTTAGCTCACTCCGCCACCGCAGTTCAGACATGGCCATATGCAAATCAGTCTGAATCTGTGCCTCATGGGAACAGTCCATCCCGAACTGCCAAGCCATGTCTTCCCTGGACTGGAAACAAGCAACCGGGGACAGGTTTCTGGCTAATCAGCCGTCACCAGCCAGGCTAGCTTGAATCCAGTGGCAAAGTGAGCAAGAAACCCACGTCTGGGAATACCCTGCCAACTTAGGGCAAACAAGGCAAAACCAAAGGGGATGATGGACAGAGTTGAACTTTGCAAGTCCTCACCCCCAGTCAACTGATCTGGGTTTAATCATCATCATTCTTTAGCTCACTCCGCCACCCACGTTCAGACATGGCCATATGCAAATCAGTCTGACCCTGTGCCTCATGGGAACACTCCAGCCTGATTTGCCAAGCCATGTCTTCCCTGCACCTGAAACAAGCATCCTGGGACCGGTTTCTGGCTCATCAGCTGTCATCAGACAGGCTAGCTTGAATTCAGTGGCAAAGTGAGCAAGGGACCCACGTCTGGGCATAGCCTGCCAACTTAGGGCAAACAAAGCAAAACCACATGGGATGATGGACGGAGTGTTAAACATTGCAAGCACTCACCCCAGTCAACTGATCTGGGTTCAATCCATCATCATTCTTTAGCTCACTCCGCCACCCCAGTTCAGACATGGCCACATGCAAATCAGCCTGACCCTCTGCCTCATGGTAACAGTCCAGCCCAAACTGCCAAACCATGTCTTCCCTGGACTGAAAACAAGCATCCTGGGACCGGTTTCTGGCTAATCAGCCGTCACCAGCCAGGCTAGCTTGAATCAAGTTGAAAAGTGAGCAAGGGACCCACGTCTGGGCATACCATGCTGACTTAGGGCAAAGAAAGCAAAACCAAAGGGGATGATGGACGAAGTGTTGAACATTGCAAGCACTCACCTCCAGTCAACTGATCTGGATTTAATGCATCATCATTATTTAGATCACTCCGCCAGACCGCCACCCCAGTTCAGATATGGCCATATGCAAATCAGTCTGACCCTGTGCCTCATGGGAACAGTCCAGCCCGAACTTCCAAGCCATGTCTTCCCGGGACCGGAAACAAGCATCCTAGGACCGGTTTCTGGCTAATCAGCCATCATCAGCCAGGCTAGCTTGAATCCAGTGGCAAACTGAGCAAGGGACCCACATCTGGGCATACCCCGCCAACTTAGGGCGAAGAAAGCAAAACCAAAGGGGATGATGGACGAAGTGTTGAACATTGCAAGCACTCACCCCCAGTCAACTGATCTGGGTTTAATCCATCATCATTCTTTAGCTCACTCCACCACCCCAGTGCAGACATGGCCATATGCAAATCAGTCTGACCCTGTGCCTCATGGGAACACTCCAGCCCGAACTGCCTAGCCATGTCTTCCCTGGACCGGAAACAAGCATCCTGGGACCGGTTTCTGGCTCATCAGCCATCATCAGCCAGACTAGCTTGAATCCAGTGGCAAAATGAGCAAAGGACCCACATCTGGACATACCCCGCCAACTTAGGGCGAACAAGGCAAAACCAAAGGGGATGATGGACGGAGTGTTGAACATTGCAAGCACGCACCCCTAGTCAACTGTTCTGGGTTTAATCCATCATTCCATCATCATTCTTTAGCTCATTCAGCCACCCCAGTTCAGACATGGCCATATGCAAATCAGTCCGACCCTGTGCCTCATGGGAACAGTCCAGCCCGAACTGACAAGCCATGTCTTCCCTAGACTGGAAACAAGCATCCTGGGACCGGTTTCTGGCTAATCAGCCGCCATCAGCCAGGCTAGCCTGAAACCAGTGGCAAAGTGAGCAAGGGACACACGTCTGGGCATACCCTGCCAACTTAGGGCGAACAAAGCAAAAGCAAAGGGGATAATGGACGGAGTGTTGAACATTGCAAGCACTCACCCCCAGTCAACTGATCTGGGTTTCATCCATCATAATTTTTTAGCTCACTCTGCCACGCCCAGTTCAGACTCGGCCATATGCAAATCAGTCTGACCCTGTGCCTCATGGGAACAGTCCATCCCGAACTGCCAAGCCATGTCTTCCCTGGACCGGAAACAAGCATCCTGGGACTGGTTTCTGGCTAATCAGCCATCATCAGCGAGGCTAGCTTGAATCCAGTGGCAACGTGAGCAAGGGACCCACGTCTGGGCATAGCCTGACAACTTAGGGCGAACAAGGCAAAACCAAAGGGGATGATGGACGAAGTTTTGATCTTTGCAAGCCCTCAACCCCAGTCAACGGATCTGGGTTTAATCCGTCATCATTCCTTAGCTCACTCCGCCACCCCTGTTCAGACATGGCTATATGCTAATCAGTCTGACCCTGTGGCTCATGGGAACAGTCCAGCCCGAACTGACAAGCCATGTCTTCCCTAGACTGGAAACAAGCATCCTGGGACCGGTTTCTGGCTAATCGTCCGCCATCAGCCAGTTTAGCCTGAATCCAGTGGCAAAGTGAGCAAGGGACACACGTCTGGGCATACCCTGCCAACTTAGGGCGAACAAGGCAAAATCAAAGGGGATGATGGACAGAGTTTTGAACTTTGCAAGATCTCAATCCCAGTCAACTGATCTGGGTTTAATCCATCATCATTCTTTAGCTCACTCTGCCACCCCTGTGCAGACATGGCTATATGCAAATCAGTCTGACCCTGTGCCTCATGGGAACAGTCCAGCCCGAACTGACAAGCCATGTCTTCCCTAGACTGGAAACAAGCATCCTTGGACCGGTTTCTGGCTAATCGGCCGCCATCAGCCAGGCTAGCCTGAATCCAGTGGCAAAGTGAGCAAGGGACACTCGTCTGGGCATACCCTGCCATCTTAGGACGAACAAGGTAAAACCAAAGGGGATGATGGACGGAGTGTTGAACATTGCAAGCACTCACCTGTATTCAACTGACCTGAATTTAATCTATCATCATTCTTTAGCTCACTCCGCCAACCCAGTTCAGACATGGCCATATGCAAATCAGCCTGACCCTGTGCCTCATGGTAACAGTCCAGCCCAAACTGCCAAACCATGTCTTCCCTGGACTGAAAACAAGCATCCTGGGACCGGTTTCTGGCTAATCAGCCGTCATCAGCCAGGCTAGCTTGAATGAAGTTGAAAAGTGAGCAAGGGACCCACGTCTGGGCATACCATGCCAACTTAGGGCGAAGAAAGCAAAACCAAAGGGGATGATGGACGAAGTGTTGAACATTGCAAGCACTCACCTCCAGTCAACTGATCTGGATTTAATGCATCATCATTATTTAGATCACTCCGCCAGACCGCCACCCCAGTTCAGATATGGCCATATGCAAATCAGTCTGACCCTGTGCCTCATGGGAACAGTCCAGCCCGAACTTCCAAGCCATGTCTTCCCGGGACTGGAAACAAGCATCCTAGGACCGGTTTCTGGCTAATCAGCCATCATCAGCCAGGCTAGCTTGAATCCAGTGGCAAACTGAGCAAGGGACCCACATCTGGGCATACCCCGCCAACTTAGGGCGAAGAAAGCAAAACCAAAGGGGATGATGGACGAAGTGTTGAACATTGCAAGCACTCACCCCCAGTCAACTGATCTGGGTTTAGTCCATCATCATTCTTTAGCTCACTCCACCACCCCAGTGCAGACATGGCCATATGCAAATCAGTCTGACCCTGTGCCTCATGGGAACACTCCAGCCCGAACTGCCTAGCCATGTCTTCCCTGGACCAGAAACAAGCATCCTGGGACCGGTTTCTGGCTCATCAGCCGTCATCATCCAGACTAGCTTGAATCCAGTGGCAAACTGAGCAAAGGACCCACATCTGGGCATACCCCGCCAACTTAGGGCGAACAAGGCAAAACCAAAGGGGATGATGGACGGAGTGTTTAACATTGCAAGCACTCATCTCCATTCAACTGACCTGGGTTTAATCCATCATCATTCTTTAGCTCACTTCGCCACCGCAGTTCAGATGTGGCCATATGCAAATCAGTCTGACCCTGTGATTCACGGTAACAGTCCAGAACGAAGTTCCAAGCCATGTCTTCCCTGGACCGGAAACAAGCATCCTGGGACCGGTTTCTGGCTAATCAGCCGTCATCAGCCAGGCTAGCTTGAATTCAGTGGCAAAGTGAGCAAGGGACCCACGTCTGGGCATACCCTGCCAACTTAGGGAGAACAAAGCAAAACCAAAGGGGATGATGGACGGAGTGTTGAACATTGCAAGCCCGCACCCCTAGTCAACTGTTCTGGGTTTAATCCATCATTCCATCATCATTCTTTAGCTCATTCAGCCACCCCAGTTCAGACATGGCCATATGCAAATCAGTCCGACCCTGTGCCTCATGGGAACAGTCCAGCCCGAACTGACAAGCCATGTCTTCCCTAGACTGGAAACAAGCATCCTGGGACCGGTTTCTGGCTAATCAGCCATCATCAGCGCGGCTAGCTTGAATCCAGTGGCAACGTGAGCAAGGGACCCACGTCTGGGCATACGCTGCCAACTTAGGGCGAACAAAGCAAAAGCAAAGGGGATAATGGACGGAGTGTTGAACATTGCAAGCACTCACCCCCAG
This sequence comes from Triturus cristatus, assembly GCF_964204655.1. Lineage (NCBI taxonomy): Eukaryota > Metazoa > Chordata > Amphibia > Caudata > Salamandridae > Triturus > Triturus cristatus. The sequence goes on along the minus strand of NC_140579.1, from coordinate 1,017,819,118 downwards.
TCAACTGATCTGGGTTTCATCCATCATAATTTTTTATCTCACTCTGCCACGCCCAGTTCAGACATGGCCATATGCAAATCAGTCTGACCCTGTGCCTCATGGGAACAGTCCATCCCGAACTGCCAAGCCATGTCTTTCCTGGACCGGAAACAAGCATCCTGGGACTGGTTTCTGGCTAATCAGCCATCATCAGCGCGGCTAGCTTGAATCCAGTGGCAACGTGAGCAAGGGACCCACGTCTGGGCATAGCCTGCCAACTTAGGGCGAACAAGGCAAAACCAAAGGGGATGATGGACGAAGTTTTGAACTTTGCAAGCCCTCAACCCCAGTCAACGGATCTGGGTTTAATCCATCATCATTCCTTAGCTCACTCTGCCACCCCTGTGCAGACATGGCTATATGCAAATCAGTCTGACCCTGTGCCACATGGGAACAGTCCAGCCCGAACTGACAAGCCATGTCTTCCCTAGACTGGAAACAAGCATCCTGGGACCGGTTTCTGGCTAATCGGCCGCCATCAGCCAGGCTAGCCTGAATCCAGTGGCAAAGTGAGCAAGGGACACACGTCTGGGCATACCCTGCCATCTTAGGACGAACAAGGTAAAACCAAAGGGGATGATGGACGGAGTGTTGAACATTGCAAGCACTCACCCGTATTCAACTGACCTGGATTTAATCTATCATCATTCTTTAGCTCACTCCGCCACCCCAGTTCAGACATGTCCATATGCAAATCAGTCTGACCCTGTGCCTCAAGGGAACACTCCAGCCTGAACTGCCAAGCCATACCTTCCCTGGACCTGAAACAAGCATCCTGGGACCGGTTTCTGGCTTATCAGCCGTCATCAGCCAGGCTAGCTTGAATTCAGTGGCAAAGTGAGCAAGGGACCCACGTCTGGGCATAGCCTTCCAAGTTAGGGCAAACAAAGCAAACCCAAAGGGGATGATGGACGGAGTGTTGAACATTGCAAGCACTCACCCCAGTCAACTAATCTGAGTTTAATCCATCATCATTCTTTAGCTCACTCCGCCACCCCAGTTCAGACATGGCCATATGCAAATCAGTCTGACCCTGTGCCTCATGGGAACAGTCCATCCCGAACTGCCAAGCCATGTCTTCCCTGGACTGGAAACAAGTAACCTGGGACCGGTTTCTGGCTAATCGGCCATCACCAGCCAGGCTAGCTTGAATCCAGTGGCAAAGTGAGCAAGAGACCCACGTCTGGGCATACCCTGCCAACTTAGGGCAACCAGGGCAAAACCAAAGGGGATGATGGACAGAGTGTTGAACTTTGCAAGCTCTCACCCCCAGTCAACTGATCTGGGTTTAATCATCATCATTCTTTAGCTCACTCCGCCACCCCAGTTCAGACATGGCCATATGCAAATCAGTTTGACCTTGTGCCTCATGGGAACACTCCAGCCTGCTTTGCCAAGCCATGTCTTCCCTGGACCTGAAACATGCATCCTGGGACTGGGTTCTGGCTCATCAGCCGTCATCAGCCAGGCTAGCTTGAATTCAGTGGCAAAGTGAGCAAGGGACCCACGTCTGGGCATACCCTGCCAACTTAGGGCGAACAAAGCAAAACCAAAGGGGATGATGGACAGAGTGTTGAACATTGCAAGCACACACCCCAGTTAACTAATCTGAGTTTAATCCATCATCATTCTTTATCTCACTCCGCCACCCCAGATCAGACATGGCCATATGCAAATCATTCTGACCCTGTGCCTCATGGGAACAGTCCAGCCCGAACTGACAAGCCATGTCTTCCCTAGACTGGAAACAAGCATCCTGGGACCGGTTTCTGGCTAATCGGCCGCCATCAGCCAGACTAGCCTGAATCCAGTGGCAAAGTGAGCAAGGGACACACATCTGGGCATACCCTGCCAACTTAGGGCGAACAAAGCAAAAGAAAAGGGGATAATGGATGGAACGTTGAACATTGCAAGCACTCACCCCCAGTCAACTGATCTGGGTTTAATCCATCATCATTCTTTAGCTCACTCCGCCACCCCAGTTCAGACATGTCCGTATGCAAATCAGTCTGACCCTGTGCATCATGGGAACACTCAAGCCCGAACTGACAAGCCATGTCTTCCCTAGACTGGAAACAAGCATCCTGGGACCGGTTTCTGGCTAATCGGCCGCCATCAGCCAGGCTAGCCTGAATCCAGTGGCAAAGTGAGCAAGGGACACACGTCTGGGTACACCCTGCCAACTTAGGGCGAACAAGGCAAAACCAAAGGGGATGATGGATGGAGTTTTGAACTTTGCAAGCCCTCAATCCCAGTCAACTGATCTGGGTTTAATCCATCATCATTCCTTAGCTCACTCTGCCACCCCTGTTCAGAAATGGCTATATGCAAATCAGTCTGACCCTGTGCCTCATGGGAACAGTCCAGCCCGAACTGACAAGCCATGTCTTCCCTGGACCGGAAACAAGCAACCTGGGACCGGTTTCTGGCTAATCGGCCATCATCAGCCAGGCAAGCTTGAATCCAGTGGCAAAGTGAGCAAGGGACCCACGTCTGGGCATACCCTGCCAACTTAGGGCGAACAAGGCAAAACCAAAGGGGATGATGGACGGAGTGTTAAACATTGCAAGCACTCACCCCAGTCAACTGATCTGGGTTCAATCCATCATCATTCTTTAGCTCACTCCACCACCCCAGTTCAGACATGGCCATATGCAAATCAGCCTGACCCTGTGCCTCATGGTAACAGTCCAGCCCGAACTACCTTACCATGTCCTTCCTGGAATGAAAACAAGCATCCTGGGACCGGTTTCTGTCTAATCGGCCGCCATCAGCCAGGCTAGCCTGAATTCAGTGGCAAAGTGAGCAAGGGACCCACGTCTGGGCATACCCTGCCAACTAAGGGCGAAGAAAGCAAAACCAAAGGGGATGATGGACGAAGTGTTGAACATTGCAAGCACTCACCCCCAGTCAACTTATCTGGGATTAATGCATCATCATTCTTTAGCTCACTCCGCCACCCCAGTTCAGATATGGCCATATGCAAATCAGTCTGACCCTGTGCCTCATGGGAACAGTCCAGCCCGAACTTCCAAGCCATGTCTTCCCGGGACCGGAAACAAGCATCCTAGGACCGGTTTCTGGCTAATCAGCCATCATCAGCCAGGCTAGCTTGAATCCAGTGTCAAAGTGAGCAAGGGACCCACGTCTGGGCATACCCTGCCAACTTAGGACAAACAAAGCAAAACCAAAGGGGATGATGGATGGAGTGTTGAACATTGCAAGCACTCACCCCCAGTCAACTGATCTGGGTTTAATCCATCATCATTCTTTAGCTCACTCCGCCACCCCGGTGCAGACATGGCCATATGCAAATCAGTCTGACCCTGTGCCTCATGGGAACACTCCATCCCGAACTGCCAAGCCATGTCTTCCCTGGACCGGAAACAAGCATCCTGGGACCGGTTTCTGGCTCATCAGCCATCATCAGCCAGGCTAGCTTGAATCCAGTGGCAAACTGAGCAAGGGACCCACATCTGGGCATACCCCGCCAACTTAGGGCGAACAAGGCAAAACCAAAGGGGATGATGGACGGAGTGTTGAACATTGCAAGCACTCACCCCCATTCAACTGACCTGGGTTTAATCCATCATCATTCTTTAGCTCACTCGCCACCGCAGTTCAGATGTGGCCATATGCAAATCAGTCTGACCCTGTGATTCAGGGTAACAGTCCAGAACGAAGTTCCAAGCCATGTCTTCTCTGGACCGGAAAAAAGCATCCTGGGACCGGTTTCTGGCTAATCAGCAGTCATCAGCCAGGCTAGCTTGAATTCAGTGGCAAAGTGAGCAAGGGACCCACGTCTGGGCATACCCTGCCAACTTAGGGAGAACAAAGCAAAACCAAAGGGGATGATGGACGGAGTGTTGAACATTGCAAGCACGCACCCCTAGTCAACTGTTCTGGGTTTAATCCATCATCATTCTTTAGCTCATTCAGCCACCCCAGTTCAGACATGGCCATATGCAAATCAGTCCGACCCTGTGCCTCATGGGAACAGTCCAGCCCGAACTGACAAGCCATGTCTTCCCTAGACTGGAAACAAGCATCCTGGGACCGGTTTCTGGCTAATCAGCCGCCATCAGCCAGGCAAGCCTGAATCCAGTGGCAAAGTGAGCAAGGCACACATGTCTGGGCATACCCTGCCAACTTAGGGCGAACAAAGCAAAAGCAAAGGGGATAATGGACGGAGTGTTGAACATTGCAAGTACTCACCCCCAGTCAACTGATCTGGGTTTCATCCATCATCATTTTTTAGCTCACTCTGCCACGCCCAGTTCAGACATGGCCATATGCAAATCAGTCTGACCCTGTGCCTCATGGGAACAGTTCAGCCCGAACTGCCAAGCCATGTCTTCCCTGGACCGGAAACAAGCATCCTGGGACTGGTTTCTGGCTAATCAGCCATCATTAGCGAGGCTAGCTTGAATCTAGTGGCAACGTGAGCAAGGGACCCACGTCTGGGCATAGCCTGACAACTTAGGGCGAACAAGGCAAAACCAAAGGGGATGATGGACGAAGTTTTGAACTTTGCAAGCCCCCAACCCCAGTCAACGGATCTGGGTTTAATCCATCATCATTCCTTAGCTCACTCCGCCACCCCTGTTCAGACATGGCTATATGCTAATCAGTCTGACCCTGTGGCTCATGGGAACAGTCCAGCCCGAACTGACAAGCCATGTCTTCCCTGGACTGGAAACAAGTAACCTGGGACCGGTTTCTGGCTAATCGGCCATCACCAGCCAGGCTAGCTTGAATCCAGTGGCAAAGTGAGCAAGAGACCCACGTCTGGGCATACCCTGCCAACTTAGGGCAACCAAGGCAAAACCAAAGGGGATGATGGACAGAGTTTTGAACTTTGCAAGCTCTCACCCCCAGTCAACTGATCTGGGTTTAATCATCAACATTCTTTAGCTCACTCCGCCACCCCAGTTCAGACATGGCCATATGCAAATCAGTCTGACCCTGTGCCTCATGGGAACACTCCAGCCTGATTTGCCAAGCCTTGTCTTCCCTGGACCTGAAACAAGCATCCTGGGACCGGTTTCTGGCTCATCAGCCGTCATCAGCCAGGCTAGCTTGAATTCAGTGGCAAAGTGAGCAAGGGACCCACGTCTGGGCATACCCTGCCAACTTAGAGCGAACAAAGCAAAACCAAAGGGGATGATGGACGGAGTGTTGAACATTGCAAGCACGCACCCCTAGTCAACTGTTCTGGGTTTAATCCATCATCATTCTTTAGCTCCTTCAGCCACCCCAGTTCAGACATGGCCATATGCAAATCAGTCCGACCCTGTGCCTCATGGGAACAGTCCAGCCCGAACTGACAAGCCATGTCTTCCCTAGACTGGAAACAAGCATCCTGGGACCGGTTTCTGGCTAATCGGCCGCCATCAGCCAGGCTAGCCTGAATCCAGTGGCAAAGTGAGCAAGGGACACACGTCTGGGCATACCCTGACAACTTAGGGCGAACAAAGCAAAAGAAAAGGGGATAATGGACAGAGTGTTGAACATTGCAAGCACTCACCCCCAGTCAACTGATCTGGGTTTCATCCATCATCATTTTTTAGCTCACTCTGCAACACGCCCAGTTCAGTCATGGCCATATGATAATCAGTCTTACCCTGTGCCTCATGGGAACACTCCAGACCGAACTGCCAAGCTATGTCTTCCCTGGACCGGAAACAAGCATCCTGGGACCGGTTTCTGGATCATCAGCCGTCATCAGCCAGGCTAGCTTGAATCCAGTGGCAAACTGAGCAAGGGACCCACGTCTGGGCATACCCTGCCAACTTAGGGCAAACAAGGCAAAACCAAAGGGGATGATGGACGGAGTGTTGAACATTGCAAGCACTCACCTCCAGTCACAGATATGGCCATATGCAAATCAGTCTGACCCTGTGCCTCATGGAAACAGTCCAGCCCGAACTTCAAAGCCATGTCTTCCCGGGACTGGAAAAAAGCATCCTAGGACCGGTTTCTGGCTAATCAGCCATCATCAGCCAGACTAGCTTGAATCCAGTGTCAAAGTGAGCAAGGGACCCACGTCTGGGCATACCCTGCCAACTTAGGACAAACAAAGCAAAACCAAAGGGGATGATGGACGGAGTGTTGAACATTGCAAGCACTCACCCCCAGTCAACTGATCTGGGTTTAATCCATCATCATTCTTTAGCTCATTCAGCCACCCCAGTTCAGACATGGCCACATGCAAATCAGTCCGACCCTGTGCCTCATGGGAACAGTCCAGCCCGAACTGCCAAGCCATGTCTTCCCTGGACCGGAAACAAGCATCCTGGGACCGGTTTCTGGCTCATCAGCCGTCATCAGCCAGGCTAGCTTGAATCCAGTGGCAAACTGAGCAAGGGACCCACATCTGGGCATACCCCGCCAACTTAGGGCGAACAAGGCAAAACCAAAGGGGATGATGGACGGAGTGTTGAACATTGCAAGCACGCACCCCTAGTCAACTGTTCTGGGTTTAATCCATCATCATTCTTTCGCTCATTCAGCCACCCCAGTTCAGACATGGCGATATGCAAATCAGTCCGACCCTGTGCCTCATGGGAACAGTCCAGCCCGAACTGACAAGCCATGTCTTCCCTAGACTGGAAACAAGCATCCTGGGACCGGTTTCTGGCTAATCAGCCGCCATCAGCCAGGCTAGCTTGAATCCAGTGGCAAACTGAGCAAGGGACCCACGTCTGGGCATACCCTGCCAACTTAGGGCAAACAAGGCAAAACCAAAGGGGATGATGGACGGAGTGTTGAACATTGCAAGCACTCACCCCAATTCAACTGAGCTGGGTTTAATCCATCATCATTCTTTTGCTCACTCTGCCACCCCAGTTCAGACATGGCCATATGCAAATCAGTCTGACCCTGTGCCTCATGGGAACAGTCCAGCCCGAACTGACAAGCCATGTCTTCCCTAGACTGGAAACAAGCATCCTGGGACCGGTTTCTGGCTAATCGGCCGCCATCAGCCAGGCTAGCCTGAATCCAGTGGCAAAGTGAGCAAGGGACACACGTCTGGGCATACCCTGCCATCTTAGGACGAACAAGGGAAAACCAAAGGGGATGATGGACGGAGTGTTGAACATTGCAAGCACTCACCCCCATTCAACTGACCTTTGTTTAATCCATCATCATTCTTTAGCTCACTCCGCCACCCCAGTTCAGACATGTCCATATGCAAATCAGTCTGACCCTGTGCCTCATGGGAACACTCCAGCCTGAACTGCCAAGCCATGCCTTCCCTGGACCTGAAACAAGCATCCTGGCACCGGTTTCTGGCTTATCAGCCGTCATCAGCCAGGCTAGCTTGAATTCAGTGGCAAAGTGAGCAAAGGACCCACGTCTGGGCATAGCCTGCCAAGTTAGGGCAAACAAAGCAAAACCAAAGGGGATGATGGACGGAGTGTTGAACATTGCAAACACTCACCCCAGTCAACTAATCTGAGTTTAATCCATCATCATTCTTTAGCTCACTCCGCCACCCCAGTTCAGACATGGCCATATGAAAATCAGTCTTACCCTGTGCCTCATGGGAACACTCCAGCCCGAACTGCCAAGCCATGTCTTCCCTGGACCAGAAACAAGCATCCTGGGACAGGTTTCTGGCTCATCAGCCGTCATCATCCAGGCTAGCTTGAATCCAGTGGCAAACCGAGCAAGGGACCCATGTCTGGGCATACCCTGCCAACTTAGGGCGAACAAGGCAAAACCAAAGGGGATGATGGACGGAGTGTTGAACATTGCAAGCACTCACCCCCATTCAACTGACCTGGGTTTAATCCATCATCATTCTTTTGCTCACTCCGCCACCCCAGTTCAGACATGCCCATATGCAAATCAGTCTGACCCTGTGCCTCATGGGAACAGTCCAGCCCGAACTGCCAAGCCATGTCTTCCCTGGACCGGAAACAAGCATCCTGGGACTGGTTTCTGGCTAATCAGCCGTCATCAGCGAGACTAGCTTGAATCCAGTGGCAACGTAAGCAAGGGACCCACGTCTGGGCATAGCCTGACAACTTAGGGCGAACAAGGCAAAACCAAAGGGGATGATGGACGGAGTTTTGAACTTTGCAAGCCCTCAACCCCAGTCAACTGATCTGGGTTTAATCCATCATCATTCCTTAGCTCACTCCGCCACCCCTGTTCAGACATGGCTATATGCTAATCAGTGTGACCCTGTGGGTCATGGGAACAGTCCAGCCCGAACTGACAAGCCATGTCTTCCCTAGACTGGAAACAAGCATTCTGGGACCGGTTTCTGGCTAATCGGCCGCCATCAGCCAGGCTAGCCTGAATCCAGTGGCAAAGTGAGCAAGGGACACACGTCTGGGCATACCCTGCCAACTTAGGGCGAACAAGTCAAAACCAAAGGGGATGATGGACGGAGTTTTGAACTTTGCAAGCCCTCAATCCCAGTCAACTGATCTGGGTTTAATCCATCATCATTTTTTAGCTCACTCCGCCACCCCAGTTCAGACATGTCCATATGCAAATCAGTCTGTCCCTGTGCCTCATGGGAACACTCCAGCCCGAACTGACAAGCCATGTCTTCCCTAGACTGGAAACAAGCATCCTGGGACCGGTTTCTGGCTAATCGGCCGCCGTCAGCCAGGCTAGCCTGAATCCAGTGGCAAAGTGAGCAAGGGACACACGTCTGGGCATACCCTGCCAACTTAGGGTGAACAAGGCAAAACCAAAGGGGATGATGGATGGAGTTTTGAACTTTGCAAGCCCTCAATCCCAGTCAACTGATCTGGGTTTAATCCATCATCATTCCTTAGCTCACTCTGCCACCCCTGTGCAGACATGGCTATATGCAAATCAGTCTGACCCTGTGCCTCATGGGAACAGTCCAGCCCGAACTGACAAGCCATGTCTTCCCTAGACTGGAAACAAGCATCCTGGGACCGGTTTCTGTCTAATCGGCCGCCATCAGCCAGGCTAGCCTGAATCCAGTGGCAACGTAAGCAAGGGACCCACGTCTGGGCATAGCCTGACAACTTAGGGCGAACAAGGCAAAACCAAAGGGGATGATGGACGGAGTTTTGAACTTTGCAAGCCCTCAACCCCAGTCAACTGATCTGGGTTTAATCCATCATCATTCCTTAGCTCACTCCGCCACCCCTGTTCAGACATGGCTATATGCTAATCAGTGTGACCCTGTGGGTCATGGGAACAGTCCAGCCCGAACTGACAAGCCATGTCTTCCCTAGACTGGAAACAAGCATTCTGGGACCGGTTTCTGGCTAATCGGCCGCCATCAGCCAGGCTAGCCTGAATCCAGTGGCAAAGTGAGCAAGGGACACACGTCTGGGCATACCCTGCCAACTTAGGGCGAACAAGTCAAAACCAAAGGGGATGATGGACGGAGTTTTGAACTTTGCAAGCCCTCAATCCCAGTCAACTGATCTGGGTTTAATCCATCATCATTTTTTAGCTCACTCCGCCACCCCAGTTCAGACATGTCCATATGCAAATCAGTCTGTCCCTGTGCCTCATGGGAACACTCCAGCCCGAACTGACAAGCCATGTCTTCCCTAGACTGGAAACAAGCATCCTGGGACCGGTTTCTGGCTAATCGGCCGCCGTCAGCCAGGCTAGCCTGAATCCAGTGGCAAAGTGAGCAAGGGACACACGTCTGGGCATACCCTGCCAACTTAGGGTGAACAAGGCAAAACCAAAGGGGATGATGGATGGAGTTTTGAACTTTGCAAGCCCTCAATCCCAGTCAACTGATCTGGGTTTAATCCATCATCATTCCTTAGCTCACTCTGCCACCCCTGTGCAGACATGGCTATATGCAAATCAGTCTGACCCTGTGCCTCATGGGAACAGTCCAGCCCGAACTGACAAGCCATGTCTTCCCTAGACTGGAAACAAGCATCCTGGGACCGGTTTCTGTCTAATCGGCCGCCATCAGCCAGGCTAGCCTGAATCCAGTGGCAAAGTGAGCAAGGGACACACGTCTTGGCATACCCTGCCATCTTAGGACGAACAAGGCAAAACCAAAGGGGATGATGGACGGAGTGTTGAACATTGCAAACACTCACCCAAGTCAACTAATCTGAGTTTAATCCATCATCATTCTTTAGCTCACTTCGCCACCCCATTTCAGACTTGGCCATATGCAAATCAGTCTGACCCTGTGCCTCATGGGAACAGTCCAGCCCAAACTGACAAGCCATGTCTTCCCTAGACTGGAAACAAGCATCCTGGGACCGGTTTCTGGCTAATCAGCCATCATCAGCCAGACTAGCTTGAATCCAGTGTCAAAGTGAGCAAGGGACCCACGTCTGGGCATACCCTGCCAACTTAGGACAAACAAAGCAAAACCAAAGGGGATGATGGACGGAGTGTTGAACATTGCAAGCACTCACCCCCAGTCAACTGATCTGGGTTTAATCCATCATCATTCTTTAGCTCATTCAGCCACCCCAGTTCAGACATGGCCACATGCAAATCAGTCCGACCCTGTGCCTCATGGGAACAGTCCAGCCCGAACTGCCAAGCCATGTCTTCCCTGGACCGGAAACAAGCATCCTGGGACCGGTTTCTGGCTCATCAGCCGTCATCAGCCAGGCTAGCTTGAATCCAGTGGCAAACTGAGCAAGGGACCCACATCTGGGCATACCCCGCCAACTTAGGGCGAACAAGGCAAAACCAAAGGGGATGATGGACGGAGTGTTGAACATTGCAAGCACGCACCCCTAGTCAACTGTTCTGGGTTTAATCCATCATCATTCTTTCGCTCATTCAGCCACCCCAGTTCAGACATGGCGATATGCAAATCAGTCCGACCCTGTGCCTCATGGGAACAGTCCAGCCCGAACTGACAAGCCATGTCTTCCCTAGACTGGAAACAAGCATCCTGGGACCGGTTTCTGGCTAATCAGCCGCCATCAGCCAGGCTAGCCTGAATCCAGTGGCAAAGTGAGCAAGGGACACACGTCTGGGCATACCCTGCCAACTTAGGGCGAACAAAGCAAAACCAAAGAGGATGATGGACGGAGTGTTGAACATTGCAAGCACTCACCCCCAGTCAACTGATCTGGGTTTCATCCATCATCATTTTTTAGCTCACTCTGCCACGTCCAGTTCAGACATGGCCATATGAAAATCAGTCTTACCCTGTGCCTCATGGGAACACTCCAGCCTGAACTGCCAAGCCATGTCTTCCCTGGACCGGAAACAAGCATCCTGGGACCGGTTTCTGGCTGATCAGCCGTCATCAGCCAGGCTAGCTTGAATTCAGTGGCAAAGTGAGCAAAGGACCCACGTCTGGGCATAGCCTCCCAAGTTAGGGCAAACAAAGCAAAACCAAAGGGGATGATGGACGGAGTGTTGAACATTGCAAACGCTCACCCCAGTCAACTAATCTAAGTTTAATCCATCATCATTCTTTAGCTCACTCCGCCACGCCCAGTTCAGACATGGCCATATGAAAATCAGTCTTACCCTGTGCCTCATGGGAACACTCCAGCCCGAACTGCCAAGCCATGTCTTTCCTGGACCGGAAACAAGCATCCTGGGACTGGTTTCTGGCTAATCAGCCGTCATCAGCGAGTCTAGCTTGAATCCAGTGGCAACGTGAGCAAGGGACCCACGTCTGGGCATAGCCTGACAACTTAGGGCGAACGAGGCAAAACCAAAGGGGATGATGGACGGAGTTTTGAACTTTGCAAGCCCTCAACCCCAGTCAACAGATTTGGGTTTAATCCATCATCATTCCTTAGCTCACTCCGCCACCCCTGTTCAGACATGGCTATATGCTAATCAGTCTGACCCTGTGCCTCATGGGAACAGTCCAGCCCGAACTGACAAGCCATGTCTTCCCTAGAGTGGAAACAAGCATTCTGGGACCGGTTTCTGGCTAATCGGCCGCCATCAGCCAGGCTAGCCTGAATCCAGTGGCAAAGTGAGCAAGGGACACACGTCTGGGCATACCCTGCCAACTTAGGGCGAACAAGGCAAAACCAAAGGGGATGATGGACGGAGTGTTAAACATTGCAAGCACTCACCCCAGTCAACTGATCTGGGTTCAATCCATCATCATTCTTTAGCTCACTCCACCACCCCAGTTCAGACATGGCCATATGCAAATCAGCCTGACCCTGTGGCTCATGGGAACAGTCCAGCCCGAACTGACAAGCCATGTCTTCCCTAGACTGGAAATAAGCATCCTGGGACCGGTTTCTGGCTAATCGGCCGCCATCAGCCAGGCTAGCCTGAATCCAGTGGTAAAGTGAGCAAGGGACACACGTCTGGGCATACCCTGCCAACTTAGGGCGAACAAGGCAAAACCAAAGGGGATGATGGACGGAGTTTTGAACTTTGCAAGCCCTCAATCCCAGTCAACTGATCTGGGTTTAATTCATCATCATTCCTTAGCTCACTCTGCCACCCCTGTTCAGACATGGCTATATGCAAATCAGTCTGACTCTGTGCCTCATGGGAACAGTCCAGCCCGAACTGACAAGCCATGTCTTCCCTAGACTGGAAACAAGCATCCTGGGACCGGTTTCTGTCTAATCGGCCGCCATCAGCCAGGCTACCCTGAATCCAGTGGCAAAGTGAGCAAGGGACATACGTCTTGGCATACCCTGCCATCTTAGGACTAACAAGGCAAAACCAAAGGGGATGATGGACGGAGTGTTGAACATTGCAAACACTCACCCAAGTCAACTAATCTGAGTTTAATCCATCATCATTCTTTAGCTCACTTCGCCACCCCAGTTCAGACATGGCCATATGCAAATCAGTCTGACCCTGTGCCTCATGGGAACAGTCTTGCCCAAACTGCCAAGCCATGTCTTCCCTGGACCGGAAACAAGCATCCTGGGACCTGTTTCTGGCTAATCAGCCGTCATCAGCCAGGCTAGCTTGAATCAAGTTGCAAAGTGAGCAAGGGACCCACGTCTGGGCATACCCTGCCAACTTAGGGCGAAGAAAGAAAAACCAAAGGGGATGATGGACGAAGTGTTGAACATTGCAAGCACTCACCTCCAGTCACAGATATGGCCACATGCAAATCAGTCCGACCCTTTGCCTCATGGGAACAGTCCAGCCCGAACTGCCAAGCCATGTCTTCCCTGGACCGGAAACAAGCCTCCTGGGACCGGTTTCTGGCTCATCAGCCGTCATCAGCCAGGCTAGCTTGAATCCAGTGGCAAACTGAGCAAGGGACCCACATCTGGGCATACCCCGCCAACTTAGGGCGAACAAGGCAAAACCAAAGGGGATGATGGACGGAGTGTTGAACATTGCAAGCACGCACCCCTAGTCAACTGTTCTGGGTTTAATCCATCATCATTCTTTAGCTCATTCAGCCACCCCAGTTCAGACATGGCGATATGCAAATCAGTCCGACCCTGTGCCTCATGGGAACAGTCCAGCCCGAACTGACAAGCCATGTCTTCCCTAGACTGGAAACAAGCATCCTGGGACCGGTTTCTGGCTAATCAGCCGCCATCAGCCAGGCTAGCCTGAATCCAGTGGCAAAGTGAGCAAGGGACACACGTCTGGGCATACCCTGCCAACTTAGGGCGAACAAAGCAAAACCAAAGAGGATGATGGACGGAGTGTTGAACATTGCAAGCACTCACCCCCAGTCAACTGATCTGGGTTTCATCCATCATCATTTTTTAGCTCACTCTGCCACGTCCAGTTCAGACATGGCCATATGAAAATCAGTCTTACCCTGTGCCTCATGGGAACACTCCAGCCCGAACTGCCAAGCCATGTCTTCCCTGGACCGGAAACAAGCATCCTGAGACCGGTTTCTGGCTTATCAGCCGTCATCAGCCAGGCTAGCTTGAATTCAGTGGCAAAGTGAGCAAAGGACCCACGTCTGGGCATAGCCTGCCAAGTTAGGGCAAACAAAGCAAAACCAAAGGGGATGATGGACGGAGTGTTGAACATTGCAAACGCTCACCCCAGTCAACTAATCTGAGTTTAATCCATCATCATTCCTTAGCTCACTCTGCCACCCCTGTGCAGACATGGCTATATGCAAATCAGTCTGACCCTGTGCCTCATGGGAACAGTCCAGCCCGAACTGACAAGCCATGTCTTCCCTAGACTGGAAACAAGCATCCTGGGACCGGTTTCTGTCTAATCGGCCGCCATCAGCCAGGCTACCCTGAATCCAGTGGCAAAGTGAGCAAGGGACACACGTCTTGGCATACCCTGCCATCTTAGAACGAACAAGGCAAAACCAAAGGGGATGATGGACGGAGTGTTGAACATTGCAAGCACTCACCCCCATTCAACTGACCTGGGTTTAATCCATCATCATTCTTTTGCTCACTCCGCCACCCCAGTTCAGACATGGCCATATGCAAATCAGTCTGACCCTGTGCCTCATGGGAACAGTCCAGCCCGAACTGCCAAGCCATGTCTTCCCTGGACCGGAAACAAGCATCCTGGGACTGGTTTCTGGCTAATCAGCCGTCATCAGTGAGGCTAGCTTGAATCCAGTGGCAACGTGAGCAAGGGACCCACGTCTGGGCATAGCCTGACAACTTAGGGCGAACAAGGCAAAACCAAAGGGGATGATGGACGGAGTTTTGAACTTTGCAAGCCCTCAACCCCAGTCAACTGATCTGGGTTTAATCCATCATCATTCCTTAGCTCACTCCGCCACCCCTGTTCAGACATGGCTATATGCTAATCAGTCTGACCCTGTGGCTCATGGGAACAGTCCAGCCCGAACTGACAAGCCATGTCTTCCCTAGACTGGAAACAAGCATTCTGGGACCGGTTTCTGGCTAATCGGCCACCTTTAGCCAGGCTAGCCTGAATCCAGTGGCAAAGTGAGCAAGGGACACACGTCTGGGCATACCCTGTTAACTTAGGGCGAACAAGGCAAAACCAAAGGGGATGATGGACGGAGTTTTGAACTTTGCAAGCCCTCAATCCCAGTCAACTGATCTGGGTTTAATCCATCATCATTCCTTAGCTCACTCTGCCACCCCTGTTCAGACATGGCTATATGTAAATCAGTCTGACCCTGTGCCTCATGGGAACAGTCCAGCCCGAACTGACAAGCCATGTCTTCCCTAGACTGGAAACAAGCATCCTGGGACCGGTTTCTGGCTAAACGGCCGCCATCAGCCAGGCTAGCCTGAATCCAGTGGCAAAGTGAGCAAGGGACACACGTCTGGGCATACCCTGCCAACTTAGGGCGAACAAAGCAAAAGCAATGGGGATGATGGACGGAGTGTTGAACATTGCAAGCACTCACCCCCATTCAACTGACCTGGGTTTAATCCATCATCATTCTTTAGCTCACTCCGCCACCCCAGTTCAGACATGTCCATATGCAAATCAGTCTGACCCTGTGCCTCATGGGAACACTCCAGCCCGAACTGCCAAGCCATGTCTTCCCTAGACTGGAAACAAGCATTATGGGACCGGTTTCTGGCTAATCGGCCGCCATCAGCCAGGCTAGCCTGAATCCAGTGGCAAAGTGAGCAAGGGACACACGTCTGGGCATACCCTGCCAACTTAGGGCGAACAAGGCAAAACCAAAGGGGATGATGGACGGAGTTTTGAACTTTGCAAGCCCTCAATCCCAGTCAACTGATCTGGGTTTAATCCATCATCATTCCTTAGCTCACTCTGCCACCCCTGTTCAGACATGGCTATATGTAAATCAGTCTGACCCTGTGCCTCATGGGAACAGTCCAGCCAACAAGCCATGTCTTCCCTAGACTGGAAACAAGCATCCTGGGACCGGTTTCTGGCTAATCGGCCGCCATCAGCCAGGCTAGCCTGAATCCAGTGGCAAAGTGAGCAAGGGACACACGTCTGGGCATACCCTGCCAACTTAGGGTGAACAAGGCAAAACCAAAGGGGATGATGGACGGAGTTTTGAGCTTTGCAAGCCCTCAATCCCAGTCAACTGATCTGGGTTTAATCCATCATCATTCCTTAGCTCACTCTGCCACCCCTGTTCAGACATGGCTATATGCAAATCAGTCTGACCCTGTGCCTCATGGGAACAGTCCAGCCCCAACTGACAAGCCATGTCTTCCATGGACCGGAAACAAGCAACCTGGGACAGGTTTCTGGCTAATCGGCCATCATCATCCAGGCAAGCTTGAATCCAGTGGCAAAGTGAGCAAGGGACCCACGTCTGGGCATACCCTGCCAACGTAGGGCGAACAAGGCAAAACCAAAGGGCATGATGGACGGAGTGTTAAACATTGCAAGCACTCACCCCAGTCAACTGATCTGGGTTCAATCCATCAACATTCTTTAGCTCACTCCACCACCCCAGTTCAGACATGGCCATATGCAAATCAGCCTGTCCCTGTGGCTCATGGGAACAGTCCAGCCCGAACTGACAAGCCATGTCTTCCCTAGACTGGAAACAAGCATCCTGGGACCGGTTTCTGGCTAATCGGCCGCCATCAGCCAGGCTAGCCTGAATCCAGTGGTAAAGTGAGCAAGGGACACACATCTGGGCATACCCTGCCAACTTAGGGCGAACAAGGCAAAACCAAAGGGGATGATGGACGGAGTTTTGAACTTTGCAAGCCCTCAATCCCAGTCAACTGATCTGGGTTTAATCCATCATCATTCCTTAGCTCACTCTGCCACCCCTGTTCAGACATGGCTATATGCAAATCAGTCTGACCCTGTGCCTCATGGGAACAGTCCAGCCCGAACTGACAAGCCATGTCTTTCCTAGACTGGAAACAAGCATCCTGGGACCGGTTTCTGGCTAATCGGCCGCCATCAGCCAGGCTACCCTGAATCCAGTGGCAAAGTGAGCAAGGGACACACGTCTTGGCATACCCTGCCATCTCAGGACGAACAAGGCAAAACCAAAGGGGATGATGGACGGAGTGTTGAACATTGCAAGCACTCACCCCCATTCAACTGACCTGGGTTTAATCCATCATCATTCTTTAGCTCACTCCGCCACCCCCGTTCAGACATGTCCATATGCAAATCAGTCTGACCCTGTGCCTCATGGGAACACTCCAGCCTGATTTGCCAAGCCATGTCTTCCCTGCACCTGAAACAAGCATCCTGGGACCGGTTTCTGGCTCATCAGCCGTCATCAGCCAGGCTAGCTTGAATTCAGTGGCAAAGTGAGCAAGGGACCCACGTCTCGGCATAGCCTGCCAAGTTAGGGCAAACAAAGCAAAACCAAAGGGGATGATGGACGGAGTGTTGAACATTGCAAACACTCACCCAAGTCAACTAATCTGAGTTTAATCCATCATCATTCTTTAGCTCACTTCGCCACCCCAGTTCAGACATGGCCATATGCAAATCAGTCTGCCCCTTTGCCTCATGGGAACAGTCCATCCCGAACTGCCAAGCCATGTCTTCCCTGGACTGGAAACAAGGAACCTGGGACCGGTTTCTGGCTAATCGGCCATCACCAGCCAGGCTAGCTTGAATCCAGTGGCAAAGTGGGCAAGAGACCCACGTCTGGGCATACCCTGCCAACTTAGGGCAACCAAGGCAAAACCAAAGGGGATGATGGACAGAGTGTTGAACTTTGCAAGCTCTCACCCCCAGTCAACTGATCTGGGTTTAATCATCATCATTCTTTGGCTCACTCCGCCACCCCAGTTCAGACATGGCCATATGCAAATCAGTCTGACCCTGTGCCTCATGGGAACACTCCAGCCTGATTTGCCAAGCCATGTCTTCCCTAGACCTGAAACAAGCATCCTGGGACCGGTTTCTGGCTCATCAGCCGTCATCAGCCAGGCTAGCTTGAATTCAGTGGCAAAGTGAGCAAGGGACCCAAGTCTGGGCATACACTGCCAACTTAGAGCGAACAAAGCAAAACCAAAGGGGATGATGGACGGAGTGTTGAACATTGCAAGCACGCACCCCTAGTCAACTGTTCTGGGTTTAATCTATCATCATTCTTTAGCTCATTCAGCCACACCAGTTCAGACATGGCCATATGAAAATCAGTCCGACCCTGTGCCTCATGGGAACAGTCCAGCCCGAACTGACAAGTCATGTCTTCCCCAGGCTGGAAACAAGCATCCTGGGACCGGTTTCTGGCTAATCGGCCGCCATCAGCCAGGCTAGCCTGAATCCAGTGGCAAAGTGAGCAAGGGACACACGTCTGGGCATACCCTGCCAACTTAGGGCGAACAAAGCAAAAGCAAAGGGGATAATGGACGGAGTGTTGAACATTGCAAGCACTCACCCCCAGTCAACTGATCTGGGTTTAATCCATCATCATTCTTTTGCTCACTCCGCCACCCCAGTTCAGACATGGCCATATGCAAATCAGTCTGACCCTGTGCCTCATGGGAACAGTCCAGCCCGAACTGCCAAGCCATGTCTTCCCAGGACCGGAAACAAGCATCCTGGGACTGGTTTCTGGCTAATCAGCCGTCATCAGCAAGGCTAGCTTGAATCCAGTGGCAACGTGAGCAAGGGACACATGTCTGGGCACAGCCTGACAACTTAGGGCGAACAAGGCAAAACCAAAGGGGATGATGGACGGAGTTTTGAACTTTGCAAGCCCTCAACCCCAGTCAACGGATCTGGGTTTAATCCATCATCATTCCTTAGGTCACTCCGCCACCCCTGTTCAGACATGGCTATATGCTAATCAGTCTGACCCTGTGGCTCATGGAAACAGTCCAGCCCGAACTGACAAGCCATGTCTTCCCTAGACTGGAAACAAGAATCCTGCGACCGGTTTCTGGCTAATCGGCCGCCATCAGCCAGGCTAGCCTGAATCCAGTGGCAAAGTGAGCAAGGGACACACGTCTGGGCATACCCTGCCAACTTAGGGCGAACAAGGCAAAACCAAAGGGGATGATGGACGAAGTTTTGAACTTTGCAAGCCCTCAATCCCAGTCAACTTATCTGGGTTTCATCCATCATCATTCCTTAGCTCACTCTGCCACCCCTGTTCAGACATGGCTATATGCAAATCAGTCTGACCCTGTGCCTCATGGGAACAGTCCAGCCCGAACTGACAAGCCATGTCTTCCCTAGACTGGAAACAAGCATCCTGGGATCGGTTTCTGGCTAATCGGCCGCCATCAGCCAGGCTAGCCTGAATCCAGTGGCAAAGTGAGCAAGGGACACACGTCTGGGCATACCCTGCCATCGTAGGACGAACAAGGCAAAACCAAAGGGGATGATGTACGGAGTGTTGAACATTGCAAGCACTCACCCCCATTCAACTGACCTGGGTTTAATCCATCATCATTCTTTAGCTCACTCCGCCACCCCAGTTCAGACATGTCCATATGCAAATCTGTCTGACCCTGTGCCTCATGGGAACACTCCAGCCTGAACTGCCAAACCATGCCTTCCCTGGACCTGAAACAAGCATCCTGGGACCGGTTTCTGGCTTATCAGCCGTCATCAGCCAGGCTAGCTTGAATTCAGTGGCAAAGTGAGCAAGGGACCCACGTCTGGGCATAGCCTGCCAAGTTAGGGCAAACAAAGCAAAACCAAAGGGGATGATGGACGGAGTGTTGAACATTGCAAACTCTCACCCCAGTCAACTAATCTGAGTTTAATCCATCATCATTCTTTAGCTCACTCCGCCACCACAGTTCAGACATGGCCATATGCAAATCTGTCTGACCCTGTGCCTCATGGGAACAGTCCATCCCGAACTGCCAAGCCATGTCTTCCCTGGACTGGAAACAAGTAACCTGGGACCGGTTTCTGGCTAATCGGCCATCACCAGCCAGGCTAGCTTGAATCCAGTGGCAAAGTGAGCAAGAGACCCACATCTGGGCATACCCTGCCAACTTAGGGCAAACAAAGCAAAACCAAAGGGGATGATGGACGGAGTGTTGAACATTGCAAGCACTCACCCCAGTCAACTAATCTGAGTTTAATCCATCATCATTCTTTAGCTCACTCCGCCACCCCAGTTCAGACATGGCCATATGCAAATCAGTCTGACCCTGTATCTCATGGGAACACTCCATCCCGAACTGCCAAACCATGTCTTCCCTGGACTGGAAACAAGTAACCTGGGACTGATTTCAGGCTAATCGGCCGTCACCAACCAGGCTAGCTTGAATCCAGTGGGAAAGTGAGCAAGAAACCAACATCTGTGCATACCCTGCCAACTTAGGGCAAACAAGGCAAAACAAAAGGGGATGATGGACGGAGTGTTGAACATTGCAAGCACTCACCCCATTCAACTGACCTGGGTTTAATCCATCATCATTCTTTAGCTCACTCCGCCACCCCAGTTCAGACATGGCCATATGCAAATCAGTCTGACCCTGTGCCTCATGGGAACACACCAGCCTGATTTGCCAAGCAATGTCTTCCCTGGACCTGAAACAAGCATCCTGGGACCGGTTTCTGGCTCATCAGCCGTCATCAGCCAGGCTAGCTTGAATGCAGTAGCAAAGTGAGCAAGGGACCCACGTCTGGGCATACCCTGCCAACTTAGAGCGAACAAAATAAAACCAAAGGGGATGATGGACGGAGTTTTGAACATTGCAAGCACGCACCCCTAGTCAACTGTTCTGGGTTTAATCCATCATCATTCTTTAGCTCATTCAGCCACCCCAGTTCAGACATGGCCATATGAAAATCAGTCTTACCCTGTGCCTCATGAGAACACTCCAGCCCGAACTGCCAAGCCATGTCTTCCCTGGACCGGAAACAAGCATCCTTGGACCGGTTTCTGGCTCATCAGCCGTCATCAGCCAGGCTAGCTTGAATCCAGTGGCAAACTGAGCAAGAGACCCACGTCTGGGCATACCCTGCCATCTTAGGACGAACAAGGCAAAACCAAAGGGGATGATGGACTGAGTGTTGAACATTGCAAGCACTCACCCCCATTCAACTGACCTGGGTTTAATCCATCAGCATTCTTTTGCTCACTCCGCTACCCCAGTTCAGACATGTCCATATGCAAATCTGTCTGACCCTGTGCCTCATGGGAACACTCCAGCCTGAACTGCCAAGCCATGCCTTCCCTGGACCTGAAACAAGCATCCTGGGACCGGTTTCTGGCTAATCGGCCGCCATCAGCCAGGCTAGCCTGAATCCAGTGGCAAAGTGAGCAAGGGACACACGTCTGGGCATACCCTGCCATATTAGGACGAACAAGGCAAAACCAAAGGGGATGATGGACGGAGTGTTGAACATTGCAAGCACTCACCCCCATTCAACTGACCTGGGTTTAATCCATCATCATTCTTTAGCTCACTCCGCCACCCCAGTTCAGACATGTCCATATGCAAATCTGTCTGACCCTGTGCCTCATGGGAACACTCCAGCCTGAACTGCCAAGCCATGCCTTCCCTGGACCTGAAACAAGCATCCTGGGACCGGTTTCTGGCTTATCAGCCGTCATCAGCCAGGCTAGCTTGAATTCAGTGGCAAAGTGAGCAAGGGACCGACGTCTGGGCATAGCCTGCCAAGTTAGGGCAAACAAAGCAAAACCAAAGGGGATGATGGACGGAGTGTTGAACATTGCAAACACTCACCCCAGTCAACTAATCTGAGTTTAATCCATCATCATTCTTTAGCTCACTCCGCCACCACAGTTCAGACATGGCCATATGCAAATCAGTCTGACCCTGTGCCTCATGGGAACAGTCCATCCCGAACTGCCAAGCCATGTCTTCCCTGGACTGGAAACAAGTAACCTGGGACCGGTTTCTGGCTAATCGGCCATCACCAGCCAGGCTAGCTTGAATCCAGTGGCAAAGTGAGCAAGAGACCCACGTCTGGGCATACCCTGCCAACTTAGGGCAACCAAGGCAAAACCAAAGGGGATGATGGACAGAGTGTTGAACTTTGCAAGCTCTCACCCCCAGTCAACTGATCTGGGTTTAATCATCATCATTCTTTAGCTCACTCCGCCACCCCAGTTCAGACATGGCCATATGCAAATCAGTCTGACCCTGTGTCTCATGGGAACACTCCACCCTGAATTGCCAAGCCATGTCTTCCCTGGAGCTGAAATAAGCATCCTGGGACCGGTTTCTGGCTCATCAGCTGTCATCAGCCAGGCTAGCTTGAATTCAGTGGCAAACTGAGCAAGGGACCCACGTCTGGGCATACCCTGCCAACAAGGCAAAACCAAAGGGGATGATGGACGGAGTGTTGAACATTGCAAGCACTCACCCCCATTCAACTGACGTGGGTTTAATCCAGCATCATTCTTTAGCTCACTCCGCCACCCCAGTTCAGACATGGCCATATGCAAATCAGTCTGACCCTGTGCCTCATGGGAACACTCCAGCCTGATTTGCCAAGCCATGTCTTCCCTGGACCTGAAACAAGCATCCTGGGACCGGTTTCTGGCTCATCAGCCGTCATCAGCCAGGCTAGCTTGAATTCAGTAGCAAAGTGAGCAAGGGACCCACGTCTGGGCATACCCTGCCAACTTAGAGCGAACAAAGCAAAACCAAAGGGGATGATGGACGGAGTGTTGAACATTGCAAGCACGCACCCCTAGTCAACTGTTCTGGGTTTAATCCATCATCAGCCATTAGCTCATTCAGCCACCCCAGTTCAGACATGGCCATATGCAAATCAGTCCGACCCTGTGCCTCATGGGAACAGTCCAGCCCGAACTGACAAGCCATGTCTTCCCTAGACTGGAAACAAGCATCCTGGGACCGGTTTCTGGCTAATCGGCCGCCATCAGCCAGGCTAGCCTGAATCCAGTGGCAAAGTGAGCAAGGGACACAGTCTGGGCATACCCTGCCAACTTAGGGCGAACAAAGCAAAAGCAAAGGGGATAATGGATGGAGTGTTGAACATTGCAAGCACTCACCCCCAGTCAACTGATCTGGGTTTCATCCATCATCATTTTTTAGCTCAATCTGCCACGCCCAGTTCAGACATGGCCATATGAAAATCAGTCTTACCCTGTGCCTCATGGGAACACTCCAGCCCGAACTGCCAAGCCATGTCTTCCCTGGACCGGAAACAAGCATCCTGGGACCGGTTTCTGGCTCATCAGCCGTCATCAGCCAGGCTAGCTTGAATCCAGTGGCAAACTGAGCAAGGGACCCACGTCTGGGCATACCCTGCCAACTTAGGGCGAACAAGGCAAAACCAAAGTGGATGATGGACGGAGTGTTGAACATGGCAAGCACTCACCCCCATTCAACTGACCTGGGTTTAATCCATCATCATTCTTTTGCTCACTCCGCCACCCCAGTTCAGACATGGCCATATGCAAATCAGTCTGACCCTGTGCCTCATGGGAACAGTCCAGCCCGAACTGACAAGCCATGTCTTCCCTAGACTGGAAACAAGCATCCTGGGACCGGTTTCTGGCTAATCGGCCGCCATCAGCCAGGCTAGCCTGAATCCAGTGGCAAAGTGAGCAAGGGACACATGTCTGGGCATACCCTGCCAACTTAGGGCGAACAAGGCAAAACCAAAGGGGATGATGGACGGAGTTTTGAACTTTGCAAGCCCTCAATCCCAGTCAACTGATCTGGGTTTAATCCATCATCATTCCTTAGCTCACTCCGCCACCCCAGTTCAGACATGGCCATATGCAAATCAGTCTGACCCTGTGCCTCATGGGAACACTCCAGCCTGATATGCCAAGCCATGTCTTCCCTGGACCTAAAACAAGCATCCTGGGACCGGTTTCTGGCTCATCAGCCGTCATCAGCCAGGCTAGCTTGAATTCAGTGGCAAAGTGAGCAAGGGACACATGTCTGGGCATAGCCTGCCAACTTAGGGCAAACAAAGCAAAACCAAAGGGGATGATGGACGGAGTGTTGAACATTGCAAGCACTCACCCCAGTCAACTAATCTGAGTTTAATCCATCATCATTCTTTAGCTCACTCCGCCACCCCAGTTTAGACATGGCCATATGCAAATCAGTCTGACCCTGTGCCTCATGGGAACAGTCCATCCCGAACTGCCAAGCCATGTCTTCCCTGGACTGGAAACAAGTAACCTGGGACTGATTTCAGGCTAATCGGCCGTCACCAGCCAGGCTAGCTTGAATCCAGTGGGAAAGTGAGCAAGAAACCAACGTCTGGGCATACCCTGCCAACTTAGGGCAAACAAGGCAAAACCAAAGGGGATGATGGACAGAGTGTTGAACTTTGCAAGCCCTCACCCCCAGTCAACTGATATGGGTTTAATCATCATCATTCTTTAGCTCACTCCGCCACCCCAGTTCAGACATGGCCATATGCAAATCAGTCTGACCCTGTGTCTCATGGGAACACTCCAGCCTGAATTGCCAAGCCATGTCTTCCCTGGACCTGAAATAAGCATCCTGGGACCGGTTTCTGGCTCATCAGCTGTCATCAGCCAGGCTAGCTTGAATCCAGGGGCAAACTGAGCAAGGGACCCACGTCTGGGCATACCCTGCCAACAAGGCAAAACCAAAGGGGATGATGGACGGAGTGTTGAACATTGCAAGCACTCACCCCCATTCAACTGACCTGGGTTTAATCCAGCATCATTCTTTACCTCACTCCGCCACCCCAGTTCAGACATGGCCATATGCAAATCAGTCTGACCCTGTGCCTCATGGGAACACTCCAGCCTGATTTGCCAAGCCATGTCTTCCCTGGACCTGAAACAAGCATCCTGGGACCGGTTTCTGGCTCATCAGCCGTCATCAGCCAGGCTAGCTTGAATTCAGTAGCAAAGTGAGCAAGGGACCCACGTCTGGGCATACCCTGGCAACTTAGAGCGAACAAAGCAAAACCAAAGGGGATGATGGACGGAGTGTTGAACATTGCAAGCATGCACCCCTAGTCAACTGTTCTGGGTTTAATCCATCATCATTCTTTAGCTCATTCAGCCACCCCAGTTCAGACATGGCCATATGCAAATCAGTCCGTCCCTGTGCCTCATGGGAACAGTCCAGCCCGAACTGACAAGCCATGTCTTCCCTAGACTGGAAACAAGCATCCTGGGACCGGTTTCTGGCTAATCGGCCGCCATCAGCCAGGCTAGCCTGAATCCAGTGGCAAAGTGAGCAAGGGACACATGTCTGGGAATACCCTGCCAACTTAGGGCGAACAAAGCAAACGCAAAGGGGATAATGGACGGAGTGTTGAACATTACAAGCACTCACCCCCAGTCAACTGATCTGGGTTTTATCCATCATCATTTTTTAGCTCAATCTGCCACGCCCAGTTCAGACATGGCCATATGAAAATCAGTCTTACCCTGTGCCCCATGGGAACACTCCAGCCCGAACTGCCAAGCCATGTCTTCCCTGGACCGGAAACAAGCATCCTGGGCCGGGTTCTGGCTCATCAGCCGACATCAGCCAGGCTAGCTTGAATCCAGTGGCAAACTGAGCAAGGGACCCACGTCTGGGCATACCCTGCCAACTTAGGGCGAACAAGGCAAAACCAAAGGGGATGATGGACGGAGTGTTGAACATTGCAAGCACTCACCCCCATTCAACTGACCTGGGTTTAATCCATCATCATTCTTTTGCTCACTCCGCCACCCCAGTTCAGACATGGCCATATGCAAATCAGTCTGACCCTGTGCCTCATGGGAACAGTCCAGCCCGAACTGACAAGCCATGTCTTCCCTAGACTGGAAACAAGCATCCTGGGACCGGTTTCTGGCTAATCGGCCGCCATCAGCCAGGCTAGCCTGAATCCAGTGGCAAAGTGAGCAAGGGACACACGTCTGGGCATACCCTGCCAACTTAGGGCGAACAAGGCAAAACCAAAGGGGATGATGGACGGAGTTTTGAACTTTGCAAGCCCTCAATCCCAGTCAACTGATCTGGGTTTAATCCATCATCATTCCTTAGCTCACTCCGCCACCCCAGTTCAGACATGGCCATATGCAAATCAGTATGACCCTGTGCCTCATGGGAACACTCCAGCCTGATTTGCGAAGCCATGTCTTCCAAGGACCTGAAACAAGCATCCTGAGACCGGTTTCTGGCTCATCAGCCGTCATCAGCCAGGCTAGCTTGAATTCAGTGGCAAAGTGAGCAAGGGACCCACGTCTGGGCATACCCTGCCAACTTAGGGCAAACAAAGCAAAACCAAAGGGGATGATGGACGGAGTGTTGAACATTGCAAGCACTCACCCCCATTCAACTGACCTGGGTTTAATCCATCATCATTCTTTAGCTCACTCTGCCACGCCCAGTTCAGACATGGCCATATGCAAATCAGTCTTACCCTGTGCCTCATGGGAACACTCCAGCCCGAACTGCCAAGCGATGTCTTCCCTGGACCGAAAACAAGCATCCTGGGACCGGTTTCTGGCTCATCAGCCGTCATCAGCCAGGCTAGCTTGAATCCAGTGGCAAACTGAGCAAGGGACCTACGTCTGGGCATACCCTGCCAACTTAGGGCGAACAAGGCAAAACCAAAGTTGATGATGGACGGAGTGTTGAACATTGCAAGCACTCACCCCAGTCAACTAATCTGAGTTTAATCCATCATAATTTCTTAGCTCACTCCGCCCCGCCCAGTTCAGACATGGCCATATGCAATTCAGTATTACCCTGTGCCTCATGGGAACACTCAAGCCCGAACTCCCAAGCCATGTCTTCCCTGGACCGGAAACAAACATTCTGGGACCGGTTTCTGGCTCATCAGCCGTCATCAGCCAGGCTAGCCTCGAATTCAGTGGCAAAGTGAGCAAGGGACCCACGTCTGGGCATAGCCTGCCAACTTAGGGCAAACAAAGCAAAACCAAAGGGGATGATGGACGGAGTGTTGAACATTGCAAGCACTCACCCCAGTCAACTAATCTGAGTTTAATCCATCATCATTCTTTAGCTCACTCCGCCACCCCAGTTCAGACATGGCCATATGCAAATCAGTCTGACCCTGTGCCTCATGGGAACAGTCCATCCCGAACTGCCAAGCCATGTCTTCCCTGGACTGGAAACAAGTAACCTGGGACTGATTTCAGGCTAATCGGCCATCACCAGCCAGGCTAGCTTGAATCCAGTGGGAAAGTGAGCAAGAAACCAACGTCTGGGCATACCCTGCCAACTTAGGGCAAACAAGGCAAAACCAAAGGGGATGATGGACAGAGTGTTGAACTTTGCAAGCCCTCACCCCCAGTCAACTGATCTGGGTTTAATCATCATCATTCTTTAGCTCACTCCGCCACCCCAGTTCAGACATGGCCATATGCAAATCAATCTGACCCTGTGTCTCATGGGAACACTCCAGCCTGAATTGCCAAGCCATGTCTTCCCTGGACCTGAAATAAGCATCCTGGGACCGGTTTCTGGCTCATCAGCTGTCATCAGCCAGGCTAGCTTGAATCCAGTGGCAAACTGAGCAAGGGACCCACGTCTGGGCATACCCTGCCAACAAGGCAAAACCAAAGGGGATGATGGACGGAGTGTTGAACATTGCAAGCACTCAGCCCCATTCAACTGACCTGGGTTTAATCCAGCATCATTTTTTAGCTCACTCCGCCACCCCAGTTCAGACATGGCCATATGCAAATCAGTCTGACCCTGTGCCTCATGGGAACACTCCAGCCTGATTTGCCAAGCCATGTCTTCCCTCGACCTGAAACAAGCATCCTGGGACCGGTTTCTGGCTAATCGGCCGCCATCAGCCAGGCTAGCCTGAATCCAGTGGCAAAGTGAGCAAGGGACACACGTCTGGGCATACCCTGCCAACTTAGGGCGAACAAAGCAAAAGCAAAGGGGATAATGGACGGAGTGTTGAACATTGCAAGCACTCACCCCCAGTCAACTGATCTGGGTTTCATCCATCATCATTTTTTAGCTCACTCTGCCACGCCCAGTTCAGACATGGCCATATGAAAATCAGTCTTACCATGTGCCTCATGGGAACACTCCAGCCCGAACTGCCAAGCCATGTCTTCCCTGGACCGGAAACAAGCATCCTGGGACCGGTTTCTGGCTAATCGGCCGCCATCAGCCAGGCTAGCCTGAATCCAGTGGCAAAGTGAGCAAGGGACACACGTCTGGGCATACCCTGCCAACTTAGGGTGAACAAGGCAAAACCAAAGGGGATGATGGACGGAGTTTTGAATTTTGCAAGCCCTCAATCCCAGTCAACTGATCTGGGTTTAATCCATCATCATTCCTTAGCTCACTCCGCCACCCCAGTTCAGACATGGCCATATGCAAATCAGTCTGACCCTGTGCCTCATGGGAACACTCCAGCCTGAATTGCCAAGCCATGTCTTCCCTGGACCTGAAACAAGCATCCTGGGACCGGTTTCTGGCTCATCAGCCGTCATCAGCCAGGCTAGCTTGAATCCAGTGGCAAACTGAGCAAGGAACCCACATCTGGGCATACCCTGCCAACTTAGGGCAAACAAAGCAAAACCAAAGGGGATGATGGACAGAGTGTTGAACATTGCAAGCACTCACCCAAGTCATCTGAGTTTAATCCATCATCATTCTTTATCTCACTCCACCTCCCCAGTTCAGACATGGCCATATGCAAATCATTCTGACCTTGTGCCTCATGGGAACAGTCCAGCCTGAACTGCCAAGCCATGTCTTCCCTGGACCGGCAACAAGCAACCTGGGACCGGTTTCTGGCTAATCGGCCATCATCAGCCAGGCTAGCTTGAATTCAGTGGCAAAGTGAGCAAGGAACCCACATCTGGGCATACCCTGACAACTTAGGGCGAACAAGGCAAAACCAAAGGGGATGATGGACGGAGTTTTGAACTTTGCAAGCCCTCACCCCCAGTCAACTGATCTGGGTATAATCCATCATCATTCCTTAGCTCACTCCGCCACCCCTGTTCAGACATGGCTATATGCAAATCAGTCTGACCCTGTGCCTCATGGGAACAGTCCAGCCCGAACTGACAAGCCATGTCTTCCCTAGACTGGAGACAAGCATCCTGGGACCGGTTTATAGCTAATCGGCCGCCATCAGCCAGGCTAGCCTGAATCCAGTGGCAAAGTGAGCAAGGGACACGCGTCTGGGCATACCCTGCCAACTTAGGGCGAACAAAGCAAAAGCAAAGGGGATGATGGACGGAGTGTTGAAAATTGCAAGCACTCACCCCCAGTCAACTGATCTGGGTTTCATCCATCATCATTTTTTAGCTCACTACGCCACGCCCAGTTCAGACATGGCCATATGCAAATCAGTCTTACCCTGTGGCTCATGGGAACACTCCAGCCCGAACTGCCAAGCCATGTCTTCCCTGGACCGGAAACAAGCATCCTGGGACCGGTTTCTGGCTCATCAGCCGTCATCAACCAGGCTAGCTTGAATCCAGTGGCAAACTGAGCAAGGGACCCACGTCTGGGCATACCCTGCCAACAAGGCAAAACCAAAGGGGATGATGGACGGAGTGTTGAACATTGCAAGCACTCATCCCCATTCAACTGACCTGGGTTTAATCCATCATCATTCTTTAGCTCACTCTGCCACGCCCAGTTCAGACATGGCCATATGCAAATCAGTCTTACCCTGTGCCTCATAGGAACACTCCAGCCCGAACTGCCAAGCGATGTCTTCCCTGGACCGAAAACAAGCATCCTGGGACCGGTTTCTGGCTCATCAGCCGTCATCAGCCAGGCTAGCTTGAATCCAGTGGCAAACTGAGCAAGGGACCTACGTCTGGGCATACCCTGCCAACTTAGGGCGAACAAGGCAAAACCAAAGTTGATGATGGACGGAGTGTTGAACATTGCAAGCACTCACCCCAGTCAACTAATTTGAGTTTAATCCATCATAATTTCTTAGCTCACTCCGCCACGCCCAGTTCAGACATGGCCATATGCAATTCAGTCTTACCCTGTGCCTCATGGGAACACTCAAGCCCGAACTGCCAAGCCATGTCTTCCCTGGACCGGAAACAAACATTCTGGGACCGGTTTCTGGCTCATCAGCCGTCATCAGCCAGGCTAGCTTGAATTCAGTGGCAAAGTGAGCAAGGGACCCACGTCTGGGCATAGCCTGCCAACTTAGGGCAAACAAAGCAAAACCAAAGGGGATGATGGACGGAGTGTTGAACATTGCAAGCACTCACCCCAGTCAACTAATCTGAGTTTAATCCATCATCATTCTTTAGCTCACTCCGCCACCCCAGTTCAGACATGGCCATATTTAAATCAGTCTGACCCTGTGCCTCATGGGAACAGTCCATCCCGAACTGCCAAGCCATGTCTTCCCTGGACTGGAAACAAGTAACCTGGGACTGATTTCAGGCTAATCGGCCGTCACCAGCCAGGCTAGCTTGAATCCAGTGGGAAAGTGAGCAAGAAACCAACGTCTGGGCATACCCTGCCAACTTAGGGCAAAAAAGGCAAAACCAAAGGGGATGATGGACAGAGTTTTGAACTGTGCAAGCCCTCACCCCCAGTCAACTGATCTGGGTTTAATCATCATCATTCTTTAGCTCACTCCGCCACCCCAGTTCAGACATGGCCATATGCAAATCAATCTGACCCTGTGTCTCATGGGAACACTCCAGCCTGAATTGCCAAGCCATGTCTTCCCTGGACCTGAAATAAGCATCCTGGGACCGGTTTCTGGCTCATCAGCTGTCATCAGCCAGGCTAGCTTGAATCCAGTGGCAAACTGAGCAAGGGACCCACGTCTGGGCATACCCTGCCAACAAGGCAAAACCAAAGGGGATGATGGACGGAGTGTTGAACATTGCAAGCACTCACCCCCATTCAACTGACCTGGGTTTAATCCAGCATCATTTTTTAGCTCACTCCGCCACCCCAGTTCAGACATGACCATATGCAAATCAGTCTGACCCTGTGCCTCATGGGAACACTCCAGCCTGATTTGCCAAGCCATGTCTTCCCTCGACCTGAAACAAGCATCCTGGGACCGGTTTCTGGCTAATCGGCCGCCATCAGCCAGGCTAGCCTGAATCCAGTGGCAAAGTGAGCAAGGGACACACGTCTGGGCATACCCTGCCAACTTAGGGCGAACAAAGCAAAAGCAAAGGGGATAATGGACGGAGTGTTGAACATTGCAAGCACTCACCCCCAGTCAACTGATCTGGGTTTCATCCATCATCATTTTTTAGCTCACTCTGCCACGCCCAGTTCAGACATGGCCATATGAAAATCAGTCTTACCCTGTGCCTCATGGGAACACTCCAGCCCGAACTGCCAAGCCATGTCTTCCCTGGACCGGAAACAAGCATCCTGGGACCGGTTTCTGGCTCATCAGCCGTCATCAGCCAGGCTAGCTTGAATTCAGTGGCAAACTGAGCAAGGGACCCACGTCTGGGCATACCCTGCCAACTTAGGGCGAACAAGGCAAAACCAAAGGGGATGATGGACGGAGTGTTGAACATTGCAAGCACTCACCCCCATTCAACTGACCTGGGTTTAATCCATCATCATTCTTTTGCTCACTCCGCCACCCCAGTTCAGACATGGCCATATGCAAAACAGTCTGACCCTGTGCCTCATGGGAACAGTCCAGCCCGAACTGACAAGCCATGTCTTCCCTAGACTGGAAACAAGCATCCTGGGACCGGTTTCTGGCTAATCGGCCGCCATCAGCCAGGCTAGCCTGAATCCAGTGGCAAAGTGAGCAAGGGACACACGTCTGGGCATACCCTGCCAATTTAGGGTGAACAAGGCAAAACCAAAGGGGATGATGGACGGAGTTTTGAACTTTGCAAGCCCTCAATCCCAGTCAACTGATCTGGGTTTAATCCATCATCATTCCTTAGCTCACTCCGCCACCCCAGTTCAGACATGGCCATATGCAAATCAGTCTGACCCTGTGCCTTATGGGAACACTCCAGCCTGATTTGCCAAGCCATGTCTTCCCTGGAACTGAAACAAGCATCCTGGGACCGGTTTCTGGCTCATCAGCCATCATCAGCCAGGCTAGCTTGAATCCAGTGGCAAACTGAGCAAGGAACCCACATCTGGGCATACCCTGCCAACTTAGGGCAAACAAAGCAAAACCAAAAGGGATGATGGACAGAGTGTTGAACATTGCAAGCACTCACCCCAGTCATCTAATCTGAGTTTAATCCATCATCATTCTTTATCTCACTCCGCCACCCCAGTTCAGACATGGCCATATGCAAATCATTCTGACCTTGTGCCTCATGGGAACAGTCCAGCCTAAACTGCCAAGCCATGTCTTCCCTTGACTGGCAACAAGCAACCTGGGACCGGTTTCTGGCTAATCGGCCATCATCAGCCAGGCTAGCTTGAATTCAGTGGCAAAGTGGGCAAGGAACCCACATCTGGGCATACCCTGACAACTTAGGGCGAACAAGGCAAAACCAAAGGGGATGATGGACGGAGTTTTGAACTTTGCAAGCCCTCACCCCAAGTCAACTGATCTGGGTATAATCCATCATCATTCCTTAGCTCACTCCGCCACCCCTGTTCAGACATGGCTATATGCAAATCAGTCTGACCCTGTGCCTCATGGGAACAGTCCAGCCCGAACTGACAAGCCATGTCTTCCCTAGACTGGAGACAAGCACCCTGGGACCGGTTTTTAGCTAATCGGCCACCATCAGCCAGGCTAGCCTGAATCCAGTGGCAAAGTGAGCAAGGGACACGCGTCTGGGCATACCCTGCCAACTTAGGGCGAACAAAGCAAAAGCAAAGGGGATGATGGACGGAGTGTTGAAAATTGCAAGCACTCACCCCCAGTCAACTGATCTGGGTTTCATCCATCATCATTTTTTAGCTCACTCCGCCACGCCCAGTTCAGACATGGCCATATGCAAATCAGTCTTACCCTGTGGCTCATGGGAACACTCCAGCCTGAACTGCCAAGCCATATCTTCCCTGGACCG
This sequence comes from Triturus cristatus, assembly GCF_964204655.1. Classification (NCBI taxonomy): domain Eukaryota; kingdom Metazoa; phylum Chordata; class Amphibia; order Caudata; family Salamandridae; genus Triturus; species Triturus cristatus. The sequence continues at coordinate 1,017,786,360 of NC_140579.1, read as the reverse complement.
GAAACAAGCATCCTGGGACCGGTTTCTGGCTCATCAGCCGTCATTAACCAGGCTAGCTTGAATCCAGTGGCAAACTGAGCAAGGGACCCACGTCTGGGCATACCCTGCCAACAAGGCAAAACCAAAGGGGATGATGGACGGAGTGTTGAACATTGCAAGAACTCACCCCCATTCAACTGACCTGGGTTTAATCCATCATCATTTCTTAGCTCACTCCGCCACACCCAGTTCAGACATGGCCATATGCAAATCAGTCTTACCCTGTGCTTCATGGGAACAATCAAGGCCGAACTGCCAAGCCATGTCTTCCCTGGACCGGAAACAAGCATTCTGGGACCGGTTTCTGGCTCATCAGCCGTCATCAGCCAGGCTAGCTTGAATTCAGTGGCAAAGTGAGCAAGGGACCCACGTCTGGGCATACCCTGCCAACTTAGGGCAAACAAAGCAAAACCAAAGGGGATGATGGACGGAGTGTTGAACATTGCAAGCACTCACCCCAGTCAACTAATCTGAGTTTAATCCATCATCATTCTTTAGCTCACTCCGCCACCCCAGTTCAGACATGGCCATATGCAAATCAGTCTGACCCTGTGCCTCATGGGAACAGTCCATCCCGAACTGCCAAGCCATGTCTTCCCTGGACTGGAAACAAGTAACCTGGGACTGATTTCAGGCTAATCGGCCGTCACCAGCCAGGCTAGCTTGAATCCAGTGGGAAAGTGAGCAAGAAACCAACGTCTGGGCATACCCTGCCAACTTAGGGCAAACAAGGCAAAACCAAAGGGGATGATGGACAGAGTGTTGAACTTTGCAAGCCCTCACCCCCAGTCAACAGATATGGGTTTAATCATCATCATTCTTTAGCTCACTCAGCCACCCCAGTTCAGACATGGCCATATGCAAATCAGTCTGACCCTGTGTCTCATGGGAACACTCCAGCCTGAATTGCCAAGCCATGTCTTCCCTGGACCTGAAATAAGCATCCTGGGACCGGTTTCTGGCTCATCAGCTGTCATCAGCCAGGCTAGCTTGAATCCAGTGGCAAACTGAGCAAGGGACCCACGTCTGGGCATACCCTGCCAACAAGGCAAAACCAAAGGGGATGATGGACGGAGTGTTGAAATTGCAAGCACTCACCCCCATTCAACTGACCTGGGTTTAATCCAGCATCATTCTTTAGCTCACTCCGCCACCCCAGTTCAGACATGGCCATATGCAAATCAGTCTGACCCTGTGCCTCATGGGAACACTCCAGCCTGATTTGCCAAGCCATGTCTTCCCTGGACCTGAAACAAGCATCCTGGGACCGGTTTCTGGCTCATCAGCCGTCATCAGCCACGCTAGCTTGAATTCAGTAGCAAAGTGAGCAAGGGACCCACGTCTGGGCATACCCTGGCAACTTAGAGCAAACAAAGCAAAACCAAAGGGGATGATGGACGGAGTGTTGAACATTGCAAGCACGCACCCCTAGTCAACTGTTCTGGGTTTAATCCATCATCATTCTTTAGCTCATTCAGCCATCCCAGTTCAGACATGGCCATATGCAAATCAGTCCGACCCTGTGCCTCATGGGAACAGTCCAGCCCGAACTGACAAGCCATGTCTTCCCTAGACTGGAAACAAGGATCCTGGGACCGGTTTCTGGCTAATCGGCCGCCATCAGCCAGGCTAGCCTGAATCCAGTGGCAAAGTGAGCAAGGGACACACGTCTGGGCATATCCTGCCAACTTAGGGCGAACAAAGCAAAAGCAAAGGGGATAATGGACGGAGTGTTGAACATTGCAAGCACTCACCCCCAGTCAACTGATCTGGGTTTTATCCATCATAATTTTTTAGCTCAATCTGCCACGCCCAGTTCAGACATGGCCATATGAAAATCAGTCTTACCCTGTGCACCATGGGAACACTCCAGCCCGAACTGCCAAGCCATGTCTTCCCTGGACCAGAAACAAGCATCCTAGGACCGGTTTCTGGCTCATCAGCCGTCATTAGCCAGGCTAGCTTGAATCCAGTGGCAAACTGAGCAAGGGACCCACGTCTGGGCATACCCAGCCAATTTAGGGCGAACAAGGCAAAACCAAAGGGGATGATGGACGGAGTGTTGAACATTGCAAGCACTCACCCCCATTCAACTGACCTGGGTTTAATCCATCATCATTCTTTTGCTCACTCCGCCACCCCAGTTCAGACATGGCCATATGCAAATCAGTCTGACCCTGTGCCTCATGGGAACAGTCCAGCCCGAACTGACAAGCCATGTCTTCCCTAGACTGGAAACAAGCATCCTGGGACCGGTTTCTGGCTAATCGGCCGCCATCAGCCAGGCTAGCCTGAATCCAGTGGCAAAGTGAGCAAGGGACACACGTCTGGGCATACCCTGCCAACTTAGGGCGAACAAGGCAAAACCAAAGGGGAAGATGGACGGAGTTTTGAACTTTGCAAGCCCTCAATCCCAGTCAACTGATCTGGGTTTAATCCATCCTCATTCCTTAGCTCACTCCGCCACCCCAGTTCAGACATGGCCATATGCAAATCAGTCTGACCCTGTGCCTCATGGGAACACTCCAGCCTGATTTGCCAAGCCATGTCTTCCCTGGACCTGAAACAAGCATCCTGGGACCGGTTTCTGGCTCATCAGCCGTCATCAGCCAGGCTAGCTTGAATTCAGTGGCAAAGTGAGCAAGGGACCCACGTCTGGGCATACCCTGCCAACTTAGGGCAAACAAAGCAAAACCAAAGGGGATGATGGACAGAGTGTTGAACATTGCAAGCACTCACCCCAGTCAACTAATCTGAGTTTAATCCATCATCATTCTTTATCTCACTCCGCCACCCCAGTTCAGACATGGCCATATGCAAATCATTCTGACCTTGTGCCTCATGGGAACAGTCCAGCCTGAACTGCCAAGCCATGTCTTCCCTGGACCGGCAACAAGCAACCTGGGACCGGTTTCTGGCTAATCGGCCATCATCAGCCAGGCTAGCTTGAATTCAGTGGCAAAGTGAGCAAGGAACCCACATCTGGGCATACCCTGACAACTTAGGGCGAACAAGGCAAAACCAAAGGGGATGATGGACGGAGTTTTGAACTTTGCAAGCCCTCACCCCCAGTCAACTGATCTGGGTATAATCCATCATCATTCCTTAGCTCACTCCGCCACCCCTGTTCAGACATGGCTATGTGCAAATCAGTCTGACCCTGTGCCTCATGGGAACAGTCCAGCCCGAACTGACAAGCCATGTCTTCCCTAGACTGGAGACAAGCATCCTGAGACCGGTTTCTGGCTAATCGGCCGCCATCAGCCAGGCTAGCCTGAATCCAGTGGCAAAGTGAGCAAGGGACACGCGTCTGGGCATACCCTGACAACTTAGGGCGAACAAAGCAAAAGCAAAGGGGATGATGGACGGAGTGTTGAAAATTGCAAGCACTCACCCCCAGTTAACTGATCTGGGTTTCATCCATCATCATTTTTTAGCTCACTCCGCCACGCCCAGTTCAGACATGGCCAAATGCAAATCAGTCTTACCCTGTGGCTCATGGGAACACTCCAGCCCGAACTGCCAAGCCATGTCTTCCCTGGACTGGAAACAAGCATCCTGGGACCGGTTTCTGGCTCATCAGCCGTCATCAGCCAGGCTAGCTTGAATCCAGTGGCAAACTGAGCAAGGGACCCACGTCTGGGCATACCCTGCCAACTTAGGGCGAACAAGGCAAAACCAAAGTTGATGATGGACGGAGTGTTGAACATTGCAAGCACTCACCCCAGTCAACTAATCTGAGTTTAATCCATCATCATTTCTTAGCTCACTCCACCACGCCCAGTTCAGACATGGCCATATGCAAATCAGTCTTACCCTGTGCCTCATGGGAACACTCAAGCCCGAACTGCCAAGCCATGTCTTCCCTGGACCGGAAACAAGCATTCTGGGACTGGTTTCTGGCTCATCAGCCGTCATCAGCCAGGCTAGCTTGAATTCAGTGGCAAAGTGAGCAAGGGACCCACGTCTGGGCATAGCCTGCCAACTTAGGGCAAACAAAGCAAAACCAAAGGGGATGATTGACAGAGTGTTGAACTTTGCGAGCCCTCACCCCCAGTCAACTTATCTGTGTTTAATCATCATCATTCTTTAGCTCACTCCGCCACCCCAGTTCAGACATGGCCATATGCAAATCAGTCTGACCCTGTGTCTCATGGGAACACTCCAGCCTGAATTGCCAAGCCATGTCTTCCCTGGACCTGAAATAAGCATCCTGGGACCGGTTTCTAGCTCATCAGCTGTCATCAGCCAGGCTAGCTTGAATCCAGTGGCAAACTGAGCAAGGGACCCACGTCTGGGCATACCCTGCCAACTTAGGGCGAACAAGGCAAAACCAAAGTTGATGATGGACGGAGTGTTGAACATTGCAAGCACTCACCCCAGTCAACTAATCTGAGTTTAATCCATCATCATTTCTTAGCTCACTCCGCCACGCCCAGTTCAGACATGGCCATATGCAAATCAGTCTTACCCTGTGCCTCATGGGAATACTCAAGCACGAACTGCCAAGCCATGTCTTCCCTGGACCGGAAACAAGCATTCTGGGACAAGTTTCTGGCTCATCAGCCGTCATCAGCCAGGCTAGCTTGAATTCAGTGGCAAAGTGAGCAAGGGACCCACGTCTGGGCATAGCCTGCCAACTTAGGGCAAACAAAGCAAAACCAAAGGGGATGATGGACAGAGTGTTGAACTTTGCAAGCCCTCACCCCCAGTCAACTGATCTGGGTTTAATCATCATCATTCTTTAGCTCTCTCCGCCACCCCAGTTCAGACATGGCCATATGCAAATCAGTCTGACCCTGTGTCTCATGGGAACACTCCAGCCTGAATTGCCAAGCCATGTCTTCCCTGGACCTGAAATAAGCATCCTGGGACCGGTTTCTGGCTCATCAGCTGTCATCAGCCAGGCTAGCTTGAATCCAGTGGCAAACTGAGCAAGGAACCCACGTCTGGGCATACCCTGCCAACAAGGCAAAACCAAAGGGGATGATGGACGGAGTGTTGAACATTGCAATCACTCACCCCCATTCAACTGACCTGGGTTTAATCCAGCATCATTCTTTAGCTCACTCCGCCACCCCAGTTCAGACATTGCCATATGCAAATCAGTCTGACCCTGTGCCTCATTGGTACACTCCAGCCTGATTTGCCAAGCCATGTCTTCCCTCGACCTGAAACAAGCATCCTGGGTCCGGTTTCTGGCTAATCGGCCGCCATCAGCCAGGCTAGCTTGAATTCAGTGGCAAAGTGAGCAAGGGACCCACGTCTGGGCATAGCCTGCCAACTTAGGGCAAACAAAGCAAAACCAAAGGGGATGATGGACGGAGTGTTGAACATTGCAAGCACTCACCCCAGTCAACTAATCTGAGTTTAATCCATCATCATTCTTTAGCTCACTCCGCCACCCCAGTTCAGACATGGCCATATTTAAATCAGTCTGACCCTGTGCCTCATGGGAACAGTCCATCCCGAACTGCCAAGCCATGTCTTCCCTGGACTGGAAACAAGTAACCTGGGACTGATTTCAGGCTAATCGGCCGTCACCAGCCAGGCTAGCTTGAATCCAGTGGGAAAGTGAGCAAGAAACCAACGTCTGGGCATACCCTGCCAACTTAGGGCAAAAAAGGCAAAACCAAAGGGGATGATGGACAGAGTTTTGAACTGTGCAAGCCCTCACCCCCAGTCAACTGATCTGGGTTTAATCATCATCATTCTTTAGCTCACTCCGCCACCCCAGTTCAGACATGGCCATATGCAAATCAATCTGACCCTGTGTCTCATGGGAACACTCCAGCCTGAATTGCCAAGCCATGTCTTCCCTGGACCTGAAATAAGCATCCTGGGACCGGTTTCTGGCTCATCAGCTGTCATCAGCCAGGCTAGCTTGAATCCAGTGGCAAACTGAGCAAGGGACCCACGTCTGGGCATACCCTGCCAACAAGGCAAAACCAAAGGGGATGATGGACGGAGTGTTGAACATTGCAAGCACTCACCCCCATTCAACTGACCTGGGTTTAATCCAGCATCATTTTTTAGCTCACTCCGCCACCCCAGTTCAGACATGACCATATGCAAATCAGTCTGACCCTGTGCCTCATGGGAACACTCCAGCCTGATTTGCCAAGCCATGTCTTCCCTCGACCTGAAACAAGCATCCTGGGACCGGTTTCTGGCTAATCGGCCGCCATCAGCCAGGCTAGCCTGAATCCAGTGGCAAAGTGAGCAAGGGACACACGTCTGGGCATACCCTGCCAACTTAGGGCGAACAAAGCAAAAGCAAAGGGGATAATGGACGGAGTGTTGAACATTGCAAGCACTCACCCCCAGTCAACTGATCTGGGTTTCATCCATCATCATTTTTTAGCTCACTCTGCCACGCCCAGTTCAGACATGGCCATATGAAAATCAGTCTTACCCTGTGCCTCATGGGAACACTCCAGCCCGAACTGCCAAGCCATGTCTTCCCTGGACCGGAAACAAGCATCCTGGGACCGGTTTCTGGCTCATCAGCCGTCATCAGCCAGGCTAGCTTGAATTCAGTGGCAAACTGAGCAAGGGACCCACGTCTGGGCATACCCTGCCAACTTAGGGCGAACAAGGCAAAACCAAAGGGGATGATGGACGGAGTGTTGAACATTGCAAGCACTCACCCCCATTCAACTGACCTGGGTTTAATCCATCATCATTCTTTTGCTCACTCCGCCACCCCAGTTCAGACATGGCCATATGCAAAACAGTCTGACCCTGTGCCTCATGGGAACAGTCCAGCCCGAACTGACAAGCCATGTCTTCCCTAGACTGGAAACAAGCATCCTGGGACCGGTTTCTGGCTAATCGGCCGCCATCAGCCAGGCTAGCCTGAATCCAGTGGCAAAGTGAGCAAGGGACACACGTCTGGGCATACCCTGCCAATTTAGGGTGAACAAGGCAAAACCAAAGGGGATGATGGACGGAGTTTTGAACTTTGCAAGCCCTCAATCCCAGTCAACTGATCTGGGTTTAATCCATCATCATTCCTTAGCTCACTCCGCCACCCCAGTTCAGACATGGCCATATGCAAATCAGTCTGACCCTGTGCCTTATGGGAACACTCCAGCCTGATTTGCCAAGCCATGTCTTCCCTGGAACTGAAACAAGCATCCTGGGACCGGTTTCTGGCTCATCAGCCATCATCAGCCAGGCTAGCTTGAATCCAGTGGCAAACTGAGCAAGGAACCCACATCTGGGCATACCCTGCCAACTTAGGGCAAACAAAGCAAAACCAAAAGGGATGATGGACAGAGTGTTGAACATTGCAAGCACTCACCCCAGTCATCTAATCTGAGTTTAATCCATCATCATTCTTTATCTCACTCCGCCACCCCAGTTCAGACATGGCCATATGCAAATCATTCTGACCTTGTGCCTCATGGGAACAGTCCAGCCTAAACTGCCAAGCCATGTCTTCCCTTGACTGGCAACAAGCAACCTGGGACCGGTTTCTGGCTAATCGGCCATCATCAGCCAGGCTAGCTTGAATTCAGTGGCAAAGTGGGCAAGGAACCCACATCTGGGCATACCCTGACAACTTAGGGCGAACAAGGCAAAACCAAAGGGGATGATGGACGGAGTTTTGAACTTTGCAAGCCCTCACCCCAAGTCAACTGATCTGGGTATAATCCATCATCATTCCTTAGCTCACTCCGCCACCCCTGTTCAGACATGGCTATATGCAAATCAGTCTGACCCTGTGCCTCATGGGAACAGTCCAGCCCGAACTGACAAGCCATGTCTTCCCTAGACTGGAGACAAGCACCCTGGGACCGGTTTTTAGCTAATCGGCCACCATCAGCCAGGCTAGCCTGAATCCAGTGGCAAAGTGAGCAAGGGACACGCGTCTGGGCATACCCTGCCAACTTAGGGCGAACAAAGCAAAAGCAAAGGGGATGATGGACGGAGTGTTGAAAATTGCAAGCACTCACCCCCAGTCAACTGATCTGGGTTTCATCCATCATCATTTTTTAGCTCACTCCGCCACGCCCAGTTCAGACATGGCCATATGCAAATCAGTCTTACCCTGTGGCTCATGGGAACACTCCAGCCTGAACTGCCAAGCCATATCTTCCCTGGACCGGAAACAAGCATCCTGGGACCGGTTTCTGGCTCATCAGCCGTCATTAACCAGGCTAGCTTGAATCCAGTGGCAAACTGAGCAAGGGACCCACGTCTGGGCATACCCTGCCAACAAGGCAAAACCAAAGGGGATGATGGACGGAGTGTTGAACATTGCAAGAACTCACCCCCATTCAACTGACCTGGGTTTAATCCATCATCATTTCTTAGCTCACTCCGCCACACCCAGTTCAGACATGGCCATATGCAAATCAGTCTTACCCTGTGCTTCATGGGAACAATCAAGGCCGAACTGCCAAGCCATGTCTTCCCTGGACCGGAAACAAGCATTCTGGGACCGGTTTCTGGCTCATCAGCCGTCATCAGCCAGGCTAGCTTGAATTCAGTGGCAAAGTGAGCAAGGGACCCACGTCTGGGCATACCCTGCCAACTTAGGGCAAACAAAGCAAAACCAAAGGGGATGATGGACGGAGTGTTGAACATTGCAAGCACTCACCCCAGTCAACTAATCTGAGTTTAATCCATCATCATTCTTTAGCTCACTCCGCCACCCCAGTTCAGACATGGCCATATGCAAATCAGTCTGACCCTGTGCCTCATGGGAACAGTCCATCCCGAACTGCCAAGCCATGTCTTCCCTGGACTGGAAACAAGTAACCTGGGACTGATTTCAGGCTAATCGGCCGTCACCAGCCAGGCTAGCTTGAATCCAGTGGGAAAGTGAGCAAGAAACCAACGTCTGGGCATACCCTGCCAATTTAGGGCAAACAAGGCAAAACCAAAGGGGATGATGGACAGAGTGTTGAACTTTGCAAGCCCTCACCCCCAGTCAACAGATATGGGTTTAATCATCATCATTCTTTAGCTCACTCAGCCACCCCAGTTCAGACATGGCCATATGCAAATCAGTCTGACCCTGTGTCTCATGGGAACACTCCAGCCTGAATTGCCAAGCCATGTCTTCCCTGGACCTGAAATAAGCATCCTGGGACCGGTTTCTGGCTCATCAGCTGTCATCAGCCAGGCTAGCTTGAATCCAGTGGCAAACTGAGCAAGGGACCCACGTCTGGGCATACCCTGCCAACAAGGCAAAACCAAAGGGGATGATGGACGGAGTGTTGAAATTGCAAGCACTCACCCCCATTCAACTGACCTGGGTTTAATCCAGCATCATTCTTTAGCTCACTCCGCCACCCCAGTTCAGACATGGCCATATGCAAATCAGTCTGACCCTGTGCCTCATGGGAACACTCCAGCCTGATTTGCCAAGCCATGTCTTCCCTGGACCTGAAACAAGCATCCTGGGACCGGTTTCTGGCTCATCAGCCGTCATCAGCCACGCTAGCTTGAATTCAGTAGCAAAGTGAGCAAGGGACCCACGTCTGGGCATACCCTGGCAACTTAGAGCAAACAAAGCAAAACCAAAGGGGATGATGGACGGAGTGTTGAACATTGCAAGCACGCACCCCTAGTCAACTGTTCTGGGTTTAATCCATCATCATTCTTTAGCTCATTCAGCCATCCCAGTTCAGACATGGCCATATGCAAATCAGTCCGACCCTGTGCCTCATGGGAACAGTCCAGCCCGAACTGACAAGCCATGTCTTCCCTAGACTGGAAACAAGGATCCTGGGACCGGTTTCTGGCTAATCGGCCGCCATCAGCCAGGCTAGCCTGAATCCAGTGGCAAAGTGAGCAAGGGACACACGTCTGGGCATATCCTGCCAACTTAGGGCGAACAAAGCAAAAGCAAAGGGGATAATGGACGGAGTGTTGAACATTGCAAGCACTCACCCCCAGTCAACTGATCTGGGTTTTATCCATCATAATTTTTTAGCTCAATCTGCCACGCCCAGTTCAGACATGGCCATATGAAAATCAGTCTTACCCTGTGCACCATGGGAACACTCCAGCCCGAACTGCCAAGCCATGTCTTCCCTGGACCAGAAACAAGCATCCTAGGACCGGTTTCTGGCTCATCAGCCGTCATTAGCCAGGCTAGCTTGAATCCAGTGGCAAACTGAGCAAGGGACCCACGTCTGGGCATACCCAGCCAATTTAGGGCGAACAAGGCAAAACCAAAGGGGATGATGGACGGAGTGTTGAACATTGCAAGCACTCACCCCCATTCAACTGACCTGGGTTTAATCCATCATCATTCTTTTGCTCACTCCGCCACCCCAGTTCAGACATGGCCATATGCAAATCAGTCTGACCCTGTGCCTCATGGGAACAGTCCAGCCCGAACTGACAAGCCATGTCTTCCCTAGACTGGAAACAAGCATCCTGGGACCGGTTTCTGGCTAATCGGCCGCCATCAGCCAGGCTAGCCTGAATCCAGTGGCAAAGTGAGCAAGGGACACACGTCTGGGCATACCCTGCCAACTTAGGGCGAACAAGGCAAAACCAAAGGGGAAGATGGACGGAGTTTTGAACTTTGCAAGCCCTCAATCCCAGTCAACTGATCTGGGTTTAATCCATCCTCATTCCTTAGCTCACTCCGCCACCCCAGTTCAGACATGGCCATATGCAAATCAGTCTGACCCTGTGCCTCATGGGAACACTCCAGCCTGATTTGCCAAGCCATGTCTTCCCTGGACCTGAAACAAGCATCCTGGGACCGGTTTCTGGCTCATCAGCCGTCATCAGCCAGGCTAGCTTGAATTCAGTGGCAAAGTGAGCAAGGGACCCACGTCTGGGCATACCCTGCCAACTTAGGGCAAACAAAGCAAAACCAAAGGGGATGATGGACAGAGTGTTGAACATTGCAAGCACTCACCCCAGTCAACTAATCTGAGTTTAATCCATCATCATTCTTTATCTCACTCCGCCACCCCAGTTCAGACATGGCCATATGCAAATCATTCTGACCTTGTGCCTCATGGGAACAGTCCAGCCTGAACTGCCAAGCCATGTCTTCCCTGGACCGGCAACAAGCAACCTGGGACCGGTTTCTGGCTAATCGGCCATCATCAGCCAGGCTAGCTTGAATTCAGTGGCAAAGTGAGCAAGGAACCCACATCTGGGCATACCCTGACAACTTAGGGCGAACAAGGCAAAACCAAAGGGGATGATGGACGGAGTTTTGAACTTTGCAAGCCCTCACCCCCAGTCAACTGATCTGGGTATAATCCATCATCATTCCTTAGCTCACTCCGCCACCCCTGTTCAGACATGGCTATGTGCAAATCAGTCTGACCCTGTGCCTCATGGGAACAGTCCAGCCCGAACTGACAAGCCATGTCTTCCCTAGACTGGAGACAAGCATCCTGAGACCGGTTTCTGGCTAATCGGCCGCCATCAGCCAGGCTAGCCTGAATCCAGTGGCAAAGTGAGCAAGGGACACGCGTCTGGGCATACCCTGACAACTTAGGGCGAACAAAGCAAAAGCAAAGGGGATGATGGACGGAGTGTTGAAAATTGCAAGCACTCACCCCCAGTTAACTGATCTGGGTTTCATCCATCATCATTTTTTAGCTCACTCCGCCACGCCCAGTTCAGACATGGCCAAATGCAAATCAGTCTTACCCTGTGGCTCATGGGAACACTCCAGCCCGAACTGCCAAGCCATGTCTTCCCTGGACTGGAAACAAGCATCCTGGGACCGGTTTCTGGCTCATCAGCCGTCATCAGCCAGGCTAGCTTGAATCCAGTGGCAAACTGAGCAAGGGACCCACGTCTGGGCATACCCTGCCAACTTAGGGCGAACAAGGCAAAACCAAAGTTGATGATGGACGGAGTGTTGAACATTGCAAGCACTCACCCCAGTCAACTAATCTGAGTTTAATCCATCATCATTTCTTAGCTCACTCCACCACGCCCAGTTCAGACATGGCCATATGCAAATCAGTCTTACCCTGTGCCTCATGGGAACACTCAAGCCCGAACTGCCAAGCCATGTCTTCCCTGGACCGGAAACAAGCATTCTGGGACTGGTTTCTGGCTCATCAGCCGTCATCAGCCAGGCTAGCTTGAATTCAGTGGCAAAGTGAGCAAGGGACCCACGTCTGGGCATAGCCTGCCAACTTAGGGCAAACAAAGCAAAACCAAAGGGGATGATTGACAGAGTGTTGAACTTTGCGAGCCCTCACCCCCAGTCAACTTATCTGTGTTTAATCATCATCATTCTTTAGCTCACTCCGCCACCCCAGTTCAGACATGGCCATATGCAAATCAGTCTGACCCTGTGTCTCATGGGAACACTCCAGCCTGAATTGCCAAGCCATGTCTTCCCTGGACCTGAAATAAGCATCCTGGGACCGGTTTCTAGCTCATAAGCTGTCATCAGCCAGGCTAGCTTGAATCCAGTGGCAAACTGAGCAAGGGACCCACGTCTGGGCATACCCTGCCAACTTAGGGCGAACAAGGCAAAACCAAAGTTGATGATGGACGGAGTGTTGAACATTGCAAGCACTCACCCCAGTCAACTAATCTGAGTTTAATCCATCATCATTTCTTAGCTCACTCCGCCACGCCCAGTTCAGACATGGCCATATGCAAATCAGTCTTACCCTGTGCCTCATGGGAATACTCAAGCACGAACTGCCAAGCCATGTCTTCCCTGGACCGGAAACAAGCATTCTGGGACAAGTTTCTGGCTCATCAGCCGTCATCAGCCAGGCTAGCTTGAATTCAGTGGCAAAGTGAGCAAGGGACCCACGTCTGGGCATAGCCTGCCAACTTAGGGCAAACAAAGCAAAACCAAAGGGGATGATGGACAGAGTGTTGAACTTTGCAAGCCCTCACCCCCAGTCAACTGATCTGGGTTTAATCATCATCATTCTTTAGCTCTCTCCGCCACCCCAGTTCAGACATGGCCATATGCAAATCAGTCTGACCCTGTGTCTCATGGGAACACTCCAGCCTGAATTGCCAAGCCATGTCTTCCCTGGACCTGAAATAAGCATCCTGGGACCGGTTTCTGGCTCATCAGCTGTCATCAGCCAGGCTAGCTTGAATCCAGTGGCAAACTGAGCAAGGAACCCACGTCTGGGCATACCCTGCCAACAAGGCAAAACCAAAGGGGATGATGGACGGAGTGTTGAACATTGCAATCACTCACCCCCATTCAACTGACCTGGGTTTAATCCAGCATCATTCTTTAGCTCACTCCGCCACCCCAGTTCAGACATTGCCATATGCAAATCAGTCTGACCCTGTGCCTCATTGGTACACTCCAGCCTGATTTGCCAAGCCATGTCTTCCCTCGACCTGAAACAAGCATCCTGGGTCCGGTTTCTGGCTAATCGGCCGCCATCAGCCAGGCTAGCTTGAATTCAGTGGCAAAGTGAGCAAGGGACCCACGTCTCGGCATACCCTGCCAACTTAGGGCAAACAAAGCAAAACCAAAGGGGATGATGGACAAAGTGTTGAACATTGCAAGCACTCACCCCAGTCATCTAATCTGAGTTTAATCCATCATCATTCTTTATCTCACTCCACCACCCCAGTTCAGACATGGCCATATGCAAATCATTCTGACCTTGTGCCTCATGGGAACAGTCCAGCCTGAACTGCCAAGCCATGTCTTCCCTGGACCGGCAACAAGCAACCTGGGACCGGTTTCTGGCTAATCGGCCATCATCAGCCAGGCTAGCTTGAATTCAGTGGCAAAGTGAGCAAGGAACCCACATCTGGGAAAACCCTGACAACTTAGGGCGAACAAGGCAAAACCAAAGGGTATGATGGACGGAGTTTTGAACTTTGCAAGCCCTCACCCCCAGTCAACTGATCTGGGTATAATCCATCATCATTCCTTAGCTCACACAGCCACCCCTGTTCAGACATGGCTATATGCAAATCAGTCTGACCCTGTGCCTCATGGGAACAGTCCAGCCCGAACTGACAAGCCATGTCTTCCCTAGACTGGAGACAAGCATCCTGGGACCGGTTTTTGGCTAATCGGCCGCCATCAGCCAGGCTAGCCTGAATCCAGTGGCAAAGTGAGCAAGGGAGACGCGTCTGGGCATACCCTGCCAATTTAGGGCGAACAAAGCAAAAGCAAAGGGGATGATGGACGGAGTGTTGAAAATTGCAAGCACTCACCCCCAGTCAACTGATCTGGGTTTCATCCATCATCATTTTTTAGCTCACTCCGCCACGCCCAGTTCAGACATGGCCATATGCAAATCAGTCTTACCCTGTGGCTCATGGGAACACTCCAGCCCGAACTGCCAAGCCATGTCTTCCCTGGACCGGAAACAAGCATCCTGGGACCGGTTTCTGGCTCATCAGCCGTCATCAACCAGGCTAGCTTGAATCCAGTGGCAAACTGAGCAAGGGACCCACGTCTGGGCATACCCTGCCAACAAGGCAAAACCAAAGGGGATGATGGACGGAGTGTTGAACATTGCAAGCACTCACCCCCATTCAACTGACCTGGGTTTAATCCATCATCATTCTTTAGCTCACTCTGCCATGCCCAGTTCAGACATGGCCATATGCAAATCAGTCTTACCCTGTGCCTCATGGGAACACTCCAGCCCGAACTGCCAAGCCATGTCTTCCCTGGACCGGAAACAAGCATCCTGGGACCGGTTTCTGGCTCATCAGCCGTTATCAGCCAGGCTAGCTTGAATCCAGTGGCAAACTGAGCAAGGGACCCACGTCTGGGCATACCCTGCCAACTTAGGGCGAACAAGGCAAAACCAAAGTTGATGATGGACGGAGTGTTGAACATTGCAAGCACTCACCCCAGTCAACTAATCTGAGTTTAATCCATCATCATTTCTTAGCTCACTCCGCCACGCCCAGTTCAGACATGGCCATATGCAAATCAGTCTTACCCTGTGCCTCATGGGAACACTCAAACCCGAACTGCCAAGCCATGTCTTCCCTGGACCGGAAACAAGCATTCTGGGACCGGTTTCTGGCTCATCAGCCGTCATCAGCCAGGCAAGCTTGAATCCAGTGGCAAAGTGAGCAAGGGACCCACGTCTGGGCATACCCTGCCAACTTAGGGCGAACAAGGCAAAACCAAAGGGGATGATGGACGGAGTGTTGAACATTGCAAGCACTCACCCCAGTCAACTAATCTGAGTTTAATCCATCATCATTCTTTAGCTCACTCCGCCACCCCAGTTCAGACATGGCCATATGCAAATCAGTCTGACCCTGTGCCTCATGGGAACAGTCCATCCGGAACTGCCAAGCCATGTCTTCCCTGGACTGGAAACAAGTAACCTGGGACTGATTTCAGGCTAATCGGCCGTCACCAGCCAGGCTAGCTTGAATCCAGTGGGAAAGTGAGCAAGAAACCAACGTCTGGGCATACCCTGCCAACTTAGGGCAAACAAGGCAAAACCAAAGGGGATGATGGACAGAGTGTTGAACTTTGCAAGCCCTCACCCCCAGTCAACTGATCTGGGTTTAATCATCATCATTCTTTAGCTCACTCCGCCACCCCAGTTCAGACATGGCCATATGCAAATCAGTCTGACCCTGTGTCTCATGGGAACACTCCAGCCTGAATTGCCAAGCAATGTCTTCCCTGGACCTGAAATAAGCATCCTGGGACCGGTTTCTGGCTCATCAGCTGTCATCAGCCAGGCTAGCTTGAATCCAGTGGCAAACTGGCGAAAGGTGCATGCTCGCGCTTGCTGCTGCTAGCTAGGGAAGCGTGGTGCGCTTTTAATCTACATTTTAGACAGCGTTTTTTTGGTTTCTGTAAAACGTTTTTTTTTGCTTTTAAATACTGCAACTGCAATACTGCAACTACTCTGCCCACACTCTTGCATTTAAATTGTGCCCTCACCGCATTTTGCGGAGTCTGTTGTCCTCCTCTGGCAGCTCCTGTGCTCCTTCGTGTGGCGCTTGGCCGCCATCTTGGGGGGTGCTTTGTTTACTGGGCCATCGGCTCGAGCGCTCTAGAGCTTGCCAGGACTCCAGGTGAGCCGGTACTTAAGTCGAGCACTCGGTTTGCTCGCTCTTGGCGAAAGGTGCATGCTCGCGCTTGCTGCTGCTAGCTAGGGAAGCGTGGTGCGCTTTTAATCTACATTTTAGACTGCGTTTTTTTGGTTTCTGTAAAACGTTTTTTTTTGCTTTTAAATACTGCAACTGCAATACTGCAACTACTCTGCCCACACTCTTGCATTTAAATTGTGCCCTCACCGCATTTTGCGGAGTCTGTTGTCCTCCTCTGGCAGCTCCTGTGCTCCTTCGTGTGGCGCTTGGCCGCCATCTTGGGGGGTGCTTTGTTTACTGGGCCATCGGCTCGAGCGCTCTAGCGCTTGCCAGGACTCCAGGTGAGCCGGTACTTAATGCTCGTACGGGCCGCGCAGCGGTGACGCGCAGCGGTAGCGCCTGACTCTCGCCTGAGTCAAGCCAGAGTCTGCCCGTCTGCGCCCGTCAGCGCTAAGGAAGTGCGGGGTGCGGCAGACCTTTCCATCTTCATTATGGCTGCTTCCAGCCTCAGGTACGGTAGAGCAGACTTACTGGCCATACGTGACCATTTTCCCATTTGTCCACTTCCACTTATAGCACCGCTAAGGGGCCCTTATCTGTGCACCTGTTGCTGCTGGCGCCTGCCTCCCCCGTCCCGCGCCCGCTCTATGCAAATTTCATCTCGGCAGATTAACGTGTCGGGGGTGAATATTGTCAGTATATATAGCCTTAATGTCAGATCTCTGGTCAAACATCAGGCGGAGATTTTCGATATTGCCACCAATGACTCCCCTGATGTGTTTTTTATGACCGAGACATGGCTTCAAGAGGCTGATACTGCGATTTTAAACCTCGCCTTCCCCCCTGACTATACCGTGGCAACTCTCAACCGTGGTTCGAGAGGTGGCGGAATTGCAATGGCGGTGATACGTCGCTTTCCTTGTGAATGGAAAGAACTAAAACTCCCAGGCTGTGAATGTGCTCGTTTCAGAATCTCTCTGTCTCATTGCTTTAGCTTCTCAGGTCTTCTAATATACCGGCCTCCGGGCTGCGATGCGGCCTTTAGGGCCGCTCTCCCGGACGTCATTAGTATAGAAGCTCTTGGCTGTGCAAATTTTAATGTGGTAGGTGATCTCAACCTGCACTTCGATTGTCCTTCCCAATCCTCCATTAAAAGCTGCCTTGCTGATCTAGAAGCCTTGCAGCTCACACAGAGAGTGACGTCCCCCTCCCACTCGGGTGGTCATATTCTGGACCCGTTTTTTTCCTCCTTAGAGGAGATTACCTTATGTCAACCTGTTCAGCTGACTTGGACAGACCATATGTTGGTGAAAGCAGCTCTCACTGTGGCAGATCCTCTTTTTGTGACACTGAACAAAACGTCTGTTTCTCGCCAGTGGAGTAAACTAAAACTTGAAGACTTCTACCTTTTATTAAGGAAAACACCCCTACCTCTCCTCGCTGATGTTGATGGTGGGTATGAGTCATTCTGCACGTGGATTGGCACGGCCTTGGACGTTTTTATTCCTTCTGTACGTTCTAAGTGCCGGACCAAGGCACACAGCCCGTGGTATGATGAGACCTTGGCGTCTCTTAAGAGAGAGTGTAGGCAAGCGGAAAGGCGATGGAGGAAAGCCTATGATCCCGCGCTTAAGACCTGCTACCTCACTCTAACTAAGGCATATCACAGGGCGGTGTGTCGAACACGTGCCGCATTTTATGCGCAGGAGTTCCGGAACAGCCCTAATCCCTCCAAATTAATCTTTAAGGTCCTAAAGGACCTTATAACTAAGAGGGCCTCTGCGGCTGAAATCTGCACAGACTCTCATTGCGAGAGTCTGGCTCTGTTCTTTGTTCATAAGGTGCAAGCAATTTACCACTCTTTTCCAACTATCGTGCACTGCTTGGACTCTCTTGGGTGTCCTAAGCTCAACGATAGGATCCTGGATTCTTTGGCCCCTTTATCTGAGGAGGGCTTTGACTTTCTGAGCCAAAAAATTAAATCTGGCTCCCCTGCAGACCCCCTTAAACCGGCCTTATTTAAAAACATGCAGGCTATATGTCGTGCACCCTTGCTTGCCCTTATCAATATGTCACTGGGTTCTGGGACTGTACCCACCAAGTGGAAGCAAGCGGTAGTCACCCCCATCCTAAAAAAGCCTACCCTCGACCCCACAAAACCTGAAAACTATCGTCCCATCTCTTTGCTGCCGTGGGCTGCTAAAGTCATCGAAGCCCACGTGAATGGGATCCTGGCTGACCATCTCGATAAAGCTAACATCTTGGATCCCACGCAAAATGGTTTTCGTAAAGCCCACAGCACGGAGACTGCCTTGTTATACATGGTTGAACATCTGCGCTCCGTGCTGGACACCGGACAAACAGCGGCACTCTTGCTGTTAGACCTGAGTGCCGCCTTTGATACGGTGTCACACGATATCCTGTTGCAGCGCTTAGAGGAAGCTGGGGTTAGGGGGTCGGCATTAGGCTGGTTCCGCTCCTTCCTTTCCAACAGATCCTTTCAGGTTGCGATACCTCCCGGTAAATCCACCTCTCACCCGCTCACCCTGGGGGTCCCACAGGGTTCATCTCTGAGCCCCACTCTCTTCAATCTTTACGTGAGGCCGCTGGCTGCGGTAGTCAAAGGCTGGGGCCTGACAATGGTGTCCTATGCTGATGACACGCAGCTGGCGGTCACACTAAGTGGGGACTCAGCTTTGGACGCCCTCAATTTTTGTGAGGGGTTGCGCTCGGTGGCCAATTGGATGAACCAGAATTGTCTCCAATTGAACACAAAGAAGACAGAGGTGATGGTATTTGGGAAGCAACCTGGTTGTTGGAATGACAGCTGGTGGCCCCCCGAGTTAGGAATGATCCCCTCTCCTGCTATGGAGTTAAAAAACCTCGGGGTCTGGCTGGACCCGTCACTTAGTTTTATTTGCCATACTAAGAAGGTGGCTGCGTCTTGCTTTGGCATTATTAGGAGCATCAGGCCGGTGCTTAAATTTTTTGATGCCAGCACTAGACAGCTCGTGGTCCAGGCATCGGTACTATCCAGGATAGACTATGCCAGTGCTCTGCTTGCAGGCACAAACAAGGCTGAACTCTTGCGGTTACAACGAGTGCAGAACGCCGCCGCAAGAGCGATAGTTGGGCTGCCCAAACGTTGCTCAGTGTCCGGAACACTGCCAACACTCCATTGGTTGCCTGTTGCGCGGCGGATCGAGTTTAAGGTGCTTTGCCTGGCCTTTAAAATCTTGAAAGGCCTGGCTCCACCTATTCTCATGAATCTCCTGACTCGATACATCCCCGCTCGCTCTTTGAGATCGATGGGCCAGAATTTAGCTGTTGTTCCCCGTTTTCGGTTGAGCAGGACTGGAGGCCGCTCCTTTCGAGTAGTAGCCGCCAAGCTCTGGAACTCCCTCCCTAATGACATCTGTGCTTTGGAAGTCTTAACCAGGTTCCGACGTGTCATCAAAACGCTCCTTTTTAATAACATTAACTGACTTGGCTGCATTTTGTGATGTTGTGTTCACCTTTCTTGGCGCCAGGACGCCCCTTTGCTGGGGCAGCTGTGCGCGATACAAAAGCCATTAACATAACATAACATAACAACATACCAAACTGAGCAAGGGACCCACGTCTGGGCATACCCTGCCAACAAGGCAAAACCAAAGGGGATGATGGACGGAGTGTTGAACATTGCAAGCACTCACCCCCATTCAACTGACCTGGGTTTAATCCAGCATCATTCTTTAGCTCACTCCGCCACCCCAGTTCAGACATGGCCATATGCAAATCAGTCTGACCCTGTGCCTCATGGGAACACTCCAGCCTGATTTGCCAAGCCATGTCTTCTCTCGACCTGAAACAAGCATCCTGGGACCGGTTTCTGGCTAATCGGCCGCCATCAGCCAGGCTAGCCTGAATCCAGTGGCAAAGTGAGCAAGGGACACACGTCTGGGCATACCCTGCCAACAAGGCAAAACCAAAGGGGATGATGGACGGAGTGTTGAACATTGCAAGCACTCACCCCATTCAACTGACCTGGGTTTAATCCATCATCATTCTTTAGCTCACTCTGCCACGCCCAGTTCAGACATGGCCATATGCAAATCAGTCTTACCCTGTGCCTCATGGGAACACTCCAGCCCGAACTGCCAAGCGATGTCTTCCCTGGACCGAAAACAAGCATCCTGGGACCGGTTTCTGGCTCATCAGCCGTTATCAGCCAGGCTAGCTTGAATCCAGTGGCAAACTGAGCAAGGGACCCACGTCTGGGCATACCCTGCCAACTTAGGGCGAACAAGGCAAAACCAAAGTTGATGATGGACGGAGTGTTGAACATTGCAAGCACTCACCCCAGTCAACTAATCTGAGTTTAATCCATCATCATTTCTTAGCTCACTCCGCCACGCCCAGTTCAGACATGGCCGTATGCAAATCAGTCTTACCCTGTGCCTCATGGGAACACTCAAGCCCGAACTGCCAAGCCATGTCTTCCCTGGACCGGAAACAAGCATTCTGGGACCGGTTTCTGGCTCATCAGCCGTCATCAGCCAGGCAAGCTTGAATCCAGTGGCAAAGTGAGCAAGGGACCCACGTCTGGGCATACCCTGCCAACTTAGGGCGAACAAGGCAAAACCAAAGGGGATGATGGACGGAGTGTTGAACATTGCAAGCACTCACCCCAGTCAACTAATCTGAGTTTAATCCATCATCATTCTTTAGCTCACTCCGCCACCCCAGTTCAGACATGGCCATATGCAAATCAGTGTGACCCTGTGCTTCATGGGAACAGTCCATCCGGAACTGCCAAGCCATGTCTTCCCTGGACTGGAAACAAGTAACCTGGGACTGATTTCAGGCTCATCAGCCGTTATCAGCCAGGCTAGCTTGAATCCAGTGGCAAACTGAGCAAGGGACCCACGTCTGGGCATACCCTGCCAACTTAGGGCGAACAAGGCAAAACCAAAGTTGATGATGGACGGAGTGTTGAACATTGCAAGCACTCACCCCAGTCAACTAATCTGAGTTTAATCCATCATCATTCTTTAGCTCACTCTGCCACGCCCAGTTCAGACATGGCCATATGCAAATCAGTCTTACCCTGTGCCTCATGGGAACACTCCAGCCCGAACTGCCAAGCCATGTCTTCCCTGGACCGGAAACAAGCATTCTGGGACCGGTTTCTGGCTCATCAGCCGTCATCAGCCAGGCAAGCTTGAATCCAGTGGCAAAGTGAGCAAGGGACCCACGTCTGGGCATACCCTGCCAACTTAGGGCGAACAAGGCAAAACCAAAGGGGATGATGGACGGAGTGTTGAACATTGCAAGCACTCACCCCAGTCAACTAATCTGAGTTTAATCCATCATCATTTCTTAGCTCACTCCGCCACGCCCAGTTCAGACATGGCCATATGCAAATCAGTCTTACCCTGTGCCTCATGGGAACAGTCCATCCGGAACTGCCAAGCCATGTCTTCCCTGGACTGGAAACAAGTAACCTGGGACTGATTTCAGGCTAATCGGCCATCACCAGCCAGGCTAGCTTGAATCCAGTGGGAAAGTGAGCAAGAAACCAACGTCTGGGCATACCCTGCCAACTTAGGGCAAACAAGGCAAAACCAAAGGGGATGATGGACAGAGTGTTGAACTTTGCAAGCCCCAACCCCCAGTCAACTTATCTGGGTTTAATCATCATCATTCTTTAGCTCACTCCGCCACCCCAGTTCAGACATGGCCATATGCAAATCAGTCTGACCCTGTGTCTCATGGGAACACTCCAGCCTGAATTGCCAAGCAATGTCTTCCCTGGACCTGAAATAAGCATCCTGGGACCGGTTTCTGGCTCATCAGCTGTCATCAGCCAGGCTAGCTTGAATCCAGTGGCAAACTGGCGAAAGGTGCATGCTCGCGCCTGCTGCTGCTAGCTAGGGAAGCGTGGTGCGCTTTTAATCTACATTTTAGACAGCGTTTTTTTGGTTTCTGTAAAACGTTTTTTTTTGCTTTTAAATACTGCAACTGCAATACTGCAACTACTCTGCCCACACTCTTGCATTTAAATTGTGCCCTCACCGCATTTTGCGGAGTCTGTTGTCCTCCTCTGGCAGCTCCTGTGCTCCTTCATGTGGCGCTTGGCCGCCATCTTGGGGGGTGCTTTGTTTACTGGGCCATCGGCTCGAGCGCTCTAGCGCTTGCCAGGACTCCAGGTGAGCCGGTACTTAAGTCGAGCACTCGGTTTGCTCGCTCTTGGCGAAAGGTGCATGCTCGCGCTTGCTGCTGCTAGCTAGGGAAGCGTGGTGCGCTTTTAATCTACATTTTAGACTGCGTTTTTTTGGTTTCTGTAAAACGTTTTTTTTTGCTTTTAAATACTGCAACTGCAATACTGCAACTACTCTGCCCACACTCTTGCATTTAAATTGTGCCCTCACCGCATTTTGCGGAGTCTGTTGTCCTCCTCTGGCAGCTCCTGTGCTCCTTCGTGTGGCGCTTGGCCGCCATCTTGGGGGGTGCTTTGTTTACTGGGCCATCGGCTCGAGCGCTCTAGCGCTTGCCAGGACTCCAGGTGAGCCGGTACTTAATGCTCGTACGGGCCGCGCAGCGGTGATACGCAGCGGTAGCGCCTGACTCTCGCCTGAGTCAAGCCAGAGTCTGCCCGTCTGCGCCCGTCAGCGCTAAGGAAGTGCGGGGTGCGGCAGACCTTTCCATCTTCATTATGGCTGCTTCCAGCCTCAGGTACGGTAGAGCAGACTTACTGGCCATACGTGACCATTTTCCCATTTGTCCACTTCCACTTGTAGCACCGCTAAGGGGCCCTTATCTGTGCACCTGTTGCTGCTGGCGCCTGCCTCCCCCGTCCCGCGCCCGCTCTATGCAAATTTCATCTCGGCAGATTAACGTGTCGGGGGTGAATATTGTCAGTATATATAGCCTTAATGTCAGATCTCTGGTCAAACATCAGGCGGAGATTTTCGATATTGCCACCAATGACTCCCCTGATGTGTTTTTTATGACCGAGACATGGCTTCAAGAGGCTGATACTGCGATTTTAAACCTCGCCTTCCCCCCTGACTATACCGTGGCAACTCTCAACCGTGGTTCGAGAGGTGGCGGAATTGCAATGGCGGTGATACGTCGCTTTCCTTGTGAATGGAAAGAACTAAAACTCCCAGGCTGTGAATGTGCTCGTTTCAGAATCTCTCTGTCTCATTGCTTTAGCTTCTCAGGTCTTCTAATATACCGGCCTCCGGGCTGCGATGCGGCCTTTAGGGCCGCTCTCCCGGACGTCATTAGTATAGAAGCTCTTGGCTGTGCAAATTTTAATGTGGTAGGTGATCTCAACCTGCACTTCGATTGTCCTTCCCAATCCTCCATTAAAAGCTGCCTTGCAGATCTAGAAGCCTTGCAGCTCACACAGAGAGTGACGTCCCCCTCCCACTCGGGTGGTCATATTCTGGACCCGTTTTTTTCCTCCTTAGAGGAGATTACCTTATGTCAACCTGTTCAGCTGACTTGGACAGACCATATGTTGGTGAAAGCAGCTCTCACTGTGGCAGATCCTCTTTTTGTGACACTGAACAAAACGTCTGTTTCTCGCCAGTGGAGTAAACTAAAACTTGAAGACTTCTACCTTTTATTAAGGAAAACACCCCTACCTCTCCTCGCTGATGTTGATGGTGGGTATGAGTCATTCTGCACGTGGATTGGCACGGCCTTGGACGTTTTTATTCCTTCTGTACGTTCTAAATGCCGGACCAAGGCACACAGCCCGTGGTATGATGAGACCTTGGCGTCTCTTAAGAGAGAGTGTAGGCAAGCGGAAAGGCGATGGAGGAAAGCCTATGATCCCGCGCTTAAGACCTGCTACCTCACTCTAACTAAGGCATATCACAGGGCGGTGTGTCGAACACGTGCCGCATTTTATGCGCAGGAGTTCCGGAACAGCCCTAATCCCTCCAAATTAATCTTTAAGGTCCTAAAGGACCTTATAACTAAGAGGGCCTCTGCGGCTGAAATCTGCACAGACTCTCATTGCGAGAGTCTGGCTCTGTTCTTTGTTCATAAGGTGCAAGCAATTTACCACTCTTTTCCAACTATCGTGCACTGCTTGGACTCTCTTGGGTGTCCTAAGCTCAACGATAGGATCCTGGATTCTTTGGCCCCCCTATCTGAGGAGGGCTTTGACTTTCTGAGCCAAAAAATTAAATCTGGCTCCCCTGCAGACCCCCTTAAACCGGCCTTATTTAAAAACATGCAGGCTATATGTCGTGCACCCTTGCTTGCCCTTATCAATATGTCACTGGGTTCTGGGACTGTACCCACCAAGTGGAAGCAAGCTGTAGTCACCCCCGTCCTAAAAAAGCCTACCCTCGACCCCACAAAACCTGAAAACTATCGTCCCATCTCTTTGCTGCCGTGGGCTGCTAAAGTCATCGAAGCCCACGTGAATGGGATCCTGGCTGACCATCTCGATAAAGCTAACATCTTGGATCCCACGCAAAATGGTTTTCGTAAAGCCCACAGCACGGAGACTGCCTTGTTATACATGGTTGAACATCTGCGCTCCGTGCTGGACACCGGACAAACAGCGGCACTCTTGCTGTTAGACCTGAGTGCCGCCTTTGATACGATGTCACACGATATCCTGTTGCGGCGCTTAGAGGAAGCTGGGGTTAGGGGGTCGGCATTAGGCTGGTTCCGCTCCTTCCTTTCCAACAGATCCTTTCAGGTTGCGATACCTCCCGGTAAATCCACCTCTCACCCGCTCACCCTGGGGGTCCCACAGGGTTCATCTCTGAGCCCCACTCTCTTCAATCTTTACGTGAGGCCGCTGGCTGCGGTAGTCAAAGGCTGGGGCCTGACAATGGTGTCCTATGCTGATGACACGCAGCTGGCGGTCACACTAAGTGGGGACTCAGCTTTGGACGCCCTCAATTTTTGTGAGAGGTTGCGCTCGGTGGCCAATTGGATGAACCAGAATTGTCTCCAATTGAACACAAAGAAGACAGAGGTGATGGTATTTGGGAAGCAACCTGGTTGTTGGAATGACAGCTGGTGGCCCCCCGAGTTAGGAATGATCCCCTCTCCTGCTATGGAGTTAAAAAACCTCGGGGTCTGGCTGGACCCGTCACTTAGTTTTATTTGCCATACTAAGAAGGTGGCTGCGTCTTGCTTTGGCATTATTAGGAGCATCAGGCCGGTGCTTAAATTTTTTGATGCCAGCACTAGACAGCTCGTGGTCCAGGCATCGGTACTATCCAGGATAGACTATGCCAGTGCTCTGCTTGCAGGCACAAACAAGGCTGAACTCTTGCGGTTACAACGAGTGCAGAACGCCGCCGCAAGAGCGATAGTTGGGCTGCCCAAACGTTGCTCAGTGTCCGGAACACTGCAAACACTCCATTGGTTGCCTGTTGCGCGGCGGATCGAGTTTAAGGTGCTTTGCCTGGCCTTTAAAATTTTGAAAGGCCTGGCTCCACCTATTCTCATGAATCTCCTGACTCGATACATCCCCGCTCGCTCTTTGAGATCGATGGGCCAGAATTTAGCTGTTGTTCCCCATTTTCGGTTGAGCAGGACTGGAGGCCGCTCCTTTCGAGTAGTAGCCGCCAAGCTCTGGAACTCCCTCGCTAATGACATCCGTGCTTTGGAAGTCTTAACCAGGTTCCGATGTGTCATCAAAACGCTCCTTTTTAATAACATTAACTGACTTGGCTGAATTTTGTGATGTTGTGTTCACCTTTCTTGGCGCCAGGATGCCCCTTTGCTGGGGCAGCTGTGCGCGATACAAAAGCCATTAACATAACATAACATAACAACATAACAAACTGAGCAAGGGACCCACGTCTGGGCATACCCTGCCAACAAGGCAAAACCAAAGGGGATGATGGACGGAGTGTTGAACATTGCAAGCACTCACCCCCATTCAACTGACCTGGGTTTAATCCAGCATCATTCTTTAGCTCACTCCGCCACCCCAGTTAAGACATGGCCATATGCAAATCAGTCTGACCCTGTGCCTCATGGGAACACTCCAGCCTGATTTGCCAAGCCATGTCTTCTCTCGACCTGAAACAAGCATCTTGGGACCGGTTTCTGGCTAATCGGCCGCCATCAGCCAGGCTAGCCTGAATCCAGTGGCAAAGTGAGCAAGGGACACACGTCTGGGCATACCCTGCCAACTTAGGGCGAACAAAGCAAAAGCAAAGGGGATAATGGACGGAGTGTTGAACATTGCAAGCACTCACCCCCAGTCAACTGATCTGGGTTTCATCCATCATCATTTTTTAGCTCACTCTGCCACGCCCAGTTCAGACATGGCCATATGAAAATCAGTCTTACCCTGTGCCTCATGGGAACACTCCAGCCCGAACTGCCAAGCCATGTCTTTCCTGGACCGGAAACAAGCATCCTGGGACCGGTTTCTGGCTCATCAGCCGTCATCAGCCAGGCTAGCTTGAATCCAGTGGCAAACTGAGCAAGGGACCCACGTCTGGGCATACCCTGCCAACTTAGGGCGAACAAGGCAAAACCAAAGGGGATGATCGAAGGAGTGTTGAACATTGCAAGCACTCACCCCCATTCAACTGACCTGGGTTTAATCCATCATCATTCTTTTGCTCACTCCGCCACCCCAGTTCAGACATGGCCATATGCAAATCAGTCTGACCCTGTGGCTCATGGGAACAATCCAGCCCGAACTGACAAGCCATGTCTTCCCTAGACTGGAAACAAGCATACTGGGACCGGTTTCTGGCTAATCGGCCGCCATCAGCCAGGCTAGCCTGAATCCAGTGGCAAAGTGAGCAAGGGACACACGTCTGGGCATACCCTGCCAACTTAGGGCGAACAAGGCAAAACCAAAGGGGATGATGGACGGAGTTTTGAACTTTGCAAGCCCTCAATCCCAGGCAACTGATCTGGGTTTAATCCATCATCATTCCTTAGCTCACTCCGCCACACCAGTTCAGACATGGCCATATGCAAATCAGTCTGACCCTGTGCCTCATGGGAACACTCCAGCCTGATTTGCCAAGCCATGTCTTCCCTGGACCTGAAACAAGCATCCTGGGACCGGTTTCTGGCTCATCAGCCGTCATCAGGCAGGCTAGCTTGAATCCAGTGGCAAACTGAGCAAGGAACCCACATCTGGGCATACCCTGCCAACTTAGGGCAAACAAAGCAAAACCAAAGGGGATAATGGAGGGAGTGTTGAACATTGCAAGCACTCACCCCAGTCAACTAATCTGAGTTTAATCCATCATCATTCTTTAGCTCACTCCGCCACCCCAGTTCAGACATGGCCATATGCAAATCAGTCTGACCCTGTGCCTCATGGGAACAGTCCATCCCGAACTGCCAAGCCATGTCTTCCCTGGACTCGAAACAAGTAACCTGGGACTGATTTCAGGCTAATCGGCCGTCACCAGCCAGGCTAGCTTGAATCCAGTGGGAAAGTGAGCAAGAAACCAACATCTGGGCATACCCTGCCAACTTAGGGCAAACAAGGCAAAACCAAAGGGGATGATGGACAGAGTGTTGAACTTTGCAAGCCCTCACCCCCAGTCAACTGATCTGGGTTTAATCATCATCATTCTTTAGCTCACTCCGCCACCCCAGTTCAGACATGGCCATATGCAAATCAGTCTGACCCTGTATCTCATGGGAACACTCCATCCCGAACTGCCAAGCCATGTCTTCCCTGGACTGGAAACAAGTAACCTGGGACTGATTTCAGGCTAATCGGCCGTCACCAGCCAGGCTAGCTTGAATCCAGTGGGAAAGTGAGCAAGAAACCAACGTCTGGGCATACCCTGCCAACTTAGGGCAAACAAGGCAAAACAAAAGGGGATGATGGACGGAGTGTTGAACATTGCAAGCACTCACCCCCCTTCAACTGACCTGGGTTTAATCCATCATCATTCTTTAGCTCACTCCGCCACCCCAGTTCAGACATGGCCATATGCAAATCAGTCTGACCCTGTGCCTCATGGGAACACTCCAGCCTGATTTGCCAAGCCATGTCTTCCCTCGACCTGAAACAAGCATCCTGGGACTGGTTTCTGGCTAATCGGCCGACATCAGCCAGGCTAGCCTGAATCCAGTGGCAAAGTGAGCAAGGGACACACGTCTTAGCATACCCTGCCAACTTAGGGCGAACAAAGCAAAAGCAAAGGGGATGATGGACGGAGTGTTGAACATTGCAAGCACTCACCCCCAGTCAACTGATCTGGGTTTCATCCATCATCATTTTTTAGCTCACTCTGCCACGCCCAGTTCAGACATGGCCATATGCAAATCAGTCTTACCCTGTGCCTCATGGGAACATTCCAGCCCGAACTGCCAAGCGATGTCTTCCCTGGACCGAAAACAAGCATCCTGGGACCGGTTTCTGGCTCATCAGCCGTCATCAGCCAGGCTAGCTTGAATCCACTGGCAAACTGAGCAAGGGACCCACGTCTGGGCATACCCTGCCAACTTAGGGCGAACAAGGCAAAACCAAAGGGGATGATGGACGGAGTGTTGAACATTGCAAGCACTCACCCCAGTCAACTGATCTGGGTTTCATCCATCATCACTTTTTAGCTCACTCTGCCACGCCCAGTTCAGACAAGGCCATATGCAAATCAGTCTTACCCTGTGCCTCATGGGAACAGTCCAGCCCGAACTGCCAAGCGATGTCTTCCCTGGACCGGCAACAAGCATTCTGGGACCGGTTTCTGGCTCATCAGCCGTCATCAGCCAGGCTAGCTTGAATTCAGTGGCAAAGTGAGCAAGGGACCCACGTCTGGGCATAGCCTGCCAACTTAGGGCAAACAAAGCAAAACCAAAGGGGATGATGGACGGAGTGTTGAACATTGCAAGCACTCACCCCAGTCAACTAATTTGAGTTTAATCCATCATCATTCTTTAGCTCACACCGCCACCCCAGTCCAGACATGGCCATATGCAAATCAGTCTGACCCTGTGCCTCATGGGAACAGTCCATCCCGAACTGTCAAGCCATGTCTTCCCTGGACTGGAAACAAGTAACCTGGGACTGATTTCAGGCTAATCGGCCGTCACCAGCCAGGCTAGCTTGAATCCAGTGGGAAAGTGAGCAAGAAACCAACGTCTGGGCATACCCTGCCAACTTAGGGCAAACAAGGCAAAACCAAAGGGGATGATGGACAGAGTGTTGAACTTTGCAAGCCCTCACCCCCAGTCAACTGATATGGGTTTAATCATCATCATTCTTTAGCTCACTCCGCCACCCCAGTTCAGACATGGCCATATGCAAATCAGTCTGACCCTGTGCCTCATGGGAACAGTCCATCCCGAACTGCCCATCCATGTCTTCCCTGGACTGGAAACAAGTATCCTGGGACTGGTTTCAGGCTAATCGGCCGTCACCAGCCAGGCTAGCTTGAATCCAGTGGGAAAGTATGCAAGGGACCCACGTCTGGGCATGACCTGCCAACTTAGGGCAAACAAGGCAAAACCAGAGGGGATGATGGACAGAGTGTTGAACTTTGCAAGCCCTCACCCCCAGTCAACTGATCTGGGTTTAATCATCATCATTCTTTAGCTCACTCCGCCACCCCAGTTCAGACATGGCCATATGCAAATCAGTCTGACCCTGTGCCTCATGGGAACACTCCAGCCTGAATTGCCAAGCCATGTCTTCCCTGGACCTGAAATAAGCATCCTGGGACCGGTTTCTGGCTCATCAGCTGTCATCTGCCAGGCTAGCTTGAATTCAGTGGCAAAGTGAGCAAGGGACCCACGTCTGGGCATAGCTTGCCAAATTAGGGCAAACAAAGCAAAACCAAAGGGGATGATGGACGGAGTGTTGAATATTGCAAGCACTCACCCCAGTCAACTAATCTGAGTTTAATCCATCATCATTCTTTAGCTCACTCTGCCACCCCAGTTCAGACATGGCCATATGCAAATCAGTCTGACCCTGTGCCTCATGGGGACAGTTCAGCCAGAACTGCCAAGCGATGTCTTCCCTGGACAGGAAACAAGTAACCTGGGACCGGTTTCTGGCTAATCGTCCGTCACCAGCCAGGCTGGCTTGAATCCAGTAGCAAAGTGAGCAAGAAACCCACGTCTGGGCATACCCTGCCAACTTGGGGCAAACAAGGCAAAACCAAAGGGGATGATGGACAGAGTGTTGAACTTTGCAAGCCCTCACCCCAGTCAACTGATCTGGGTTTAATCATCATCATTCTTTAGCTCACTCCGCCACCCCAGTTCAGACATGGCCATATGCAAATCAGTCTTACCCTGTGCCTCATGGGAACAGTCCAGCCCGAACTGCCAAGCCATGGCTTCCCTGGACCGGAAACAAGTAACCTGGGACCGGTTTCTGGCTAATCGGCCATCATCAGCCAGGCTAGCTTGAATTCAGTGGCAAAGTGAGCAAGGGACCCACGTCTGGGCATACCCTGCCAACTTAGGGCAAACTAAGCAAAACCAAAGGGGATGATGGACAGAGTGTTGAACATTCGAAGCACTCACCCCAGTCAACTAATCTGAGTTTAATCCATCATCATTCTTTAGCTCACTCCGCCACCCCAGTTCAGACATGTCCATATGCAAATCATTCTGACCCTGAGCCTCATGGGAACAGTCCAGCCCGAACTACCAAGCCATGTCTTCCCTGGACCGGAAACAAGCAACCTGGGACCGGTTTCTGGCTAATTTGCCATCATCAGCCAGGCTAGCTTGAATTCAGTGGCAAAGTGAGCAAGGGACCCACGTCTGGGCATACCCTGCCAACTTAGGGCGAACAAGGCAAAACCAAAGGGGATGATGGACGGAGTGTTGAACATTGCAAGCACTCACCCCCATTCAACTGACCTGGGTTTTAATCCATCATCATTCTTTAGCTCACTCCGCCACCCCAGTTCAGACAGGGCCATATGCAAATCAGTCTGACCCTGTGCCTCATGGGAACACTCCAGCCTGATTTGCCAAGCCATGTCTTCCCTGGACCTGAAACAAGCATCCTGGGACCGGTTTCTGGCTCATCAGCCGTCATCAGCCAGGCTAGCTTGAATCCAGTGGCAAAGTGAGCAAGAAACCCACGTCTGGGCATACCCTGCCAACTTAGGGCAAACAAGGTAAAACCAAAGAGGATGATGGACAGAGTGTTGAACTTTGCAAGCCCTCACCCCCAGTCAACTGATCTGGGTTTAATCATCATCATTCTTTAGCTCACTCCGCCACCCCAATTCAGACATGGCCATATGCAAATCAGTCTGACCCTGTGCCTCATGGGAAAACTCCAGCCTGATTTGCCAAGCCATGTCTTCCCTGGACCTGAAACAAGCATCCTGGGACCGGTTTCTGGCTCATCAGCCGTCATCAGCCAGACTAGCTTGAATTCAGTGGCAAAGTGAGCAAGGGACCCACGTCTGGGCATACCCTGCCAACTTAGGGCAAACAAAGCAAAACCAAAGGGGATGATGGACAGAGTGTTGAACATTGCAAGCACTCACCCCCAGTCAACTAATTTGAGTTTAATCCATCATCATTCTTTATCTCACTCCGCCACCCCAGTTCAGACATGGCCATATGCGAATCATTCTGACCCTGTGCCTCATGGGAACAGTCCATCCCGAACTGTCAAGCCATGTCTTCCCTGGACTGGAAACAAGTAACCTGGGACTGATTTCAGGCTAAGCGGCCGTCACCAGCCAGGCTAGCTTGAATCCAGTGGGAAAGTGAGCAAGAAACCAACGTCTGGGCATACCCTGCCAACTTAGGGCAAACAAGGCAAAACCATAGGGGATGATGGACAGAGTGTTAAACTTTGCAAGCCCTCACCCCCAGTCAACTGATCTGGGTTTAATCATCATCATTCTTTAGCTCACTCCGCCACCCCAGTTCAGACATGGCCATATGCAAATCAGTCTGACCCTGTGTCTCATGGGAACACTCCAGCCTGAATTGCCAAGCCATGTCTTCCCTGGACCTGAAATAAGCATCCTGGGACCGGTTTCTGGCTCATCAGCTGTCATCAGCCAGGCTACCTTGAATCCAGTGGCAAACTGAGCTAGGGACCCACGTCTGGGCATACCCTGCCAACAAGGCAAAACCAAAGGGGATGATGGACAGAGTGTTGAACTTTGCAAGCCCTCACCCCCATTCAACTGATCTGGGTTTAATCATCATCATTCTTTAGCTCACTCCACCACCCCAGTTCAGACATGGCCATATGCAAATCAGCCTTACCCTGTGCCTCATGGAAACAGTCCAGCCCGAACTGCCAAGCCATGTCTTCCCTGGACCGGAAACAAGCAACCTGGGACCGGTTTCTGGCTAATTGGCCATCATCAGCCAGGCTAGCTTGAATTCAGTGGCAAAGTGAGCAAGGGACCCACGTCTGGGCATACCCTGCCAACTTAGGGCAAACTGAGCAAAACCAAAGGGGATGATGGACAGAGTGTTGAACATTCGAAGCACTCACCCCAGTCAACTTATCTGAGTTTAATCCATCATCATTGTTTATCTCACTCCGCCACCCCAGTTCAGACATGGCCATATGCAAATCATTCTGACCTTGTGCCTCATGGGAACAGTCCAGCCTGAACTGCCAAGCCATGTCTTCCCTGGGCTGGCAACAAACAACCTGGGACCGGTTTCTGGCTAGTCGGCCATCATCAGCCAGGCTAGCTTGAATTCAGTGGCAAAGTGAGCAAGGGACCCACATCTGGGCATACCCTGACAACTTAGGGTGAACAAGGCAAAACCAAAGGGGATGATGGACGGAGTTTTGAACTTTGCAAGCCCTCACCCCCAGTCAACTGATCTGGGTTTAATCCATCATCATTCCTTAGCTCACTCCGCCATCCCTGTTCAGACATGGCTATATGCAAATCAGTCTGACCCTGTGCCTCATGGGAACAGTCCAGCCCGAACTGACAAGCCATGTCTTCCCTAGACTGGAGACAAGCATCCTGGGACCGGTTTCTGGCTAATTGGCCGCCATCAGCCAGGCTAGCCTGAATCCAGTGGCAAAGTGAGCAAGGGACACACGTTTGGGCATACCCTGCCAACTTAGGGCGAACAAAGCAAAAGCAAAGGGGATGATGGACTGAGTGTTGAACATTGCAAGCACTCACCCCCAGTCAACTGATCTGGGTTTCATCCATCATCATTTTTTAGCTCACTCCGCCATGCCCAGTTCAGACATGGCCATATGCAAATCAGTCTTACCCTGTGCCTCATGGGAACACTCCAGCCCGAACTGCCAAGCCATGTCTTCCCTGGACCGGAAACAGGCATCCTGGGACCGGTTTCTGGCTCATCAGCCGTCATCAGCCAGGCTAGCTTGAATCCAGTGGCAAACTGAGCAAGGGACCCACTTCTGGGCATACCCTGCCAACAAGGCAAAACCAAAGGGGATGATGGACGGAGTGTTGAACATTGCAAGCACTCACCCCATTCAACTGACCTGTGTTTAATCCATCATCATTCTTTAGCTCACTCCGCCTCCCCAGTTCAGACATGGCCACATGCAAATCAGTCTGACCCTGTGCCTCATGGGAACACTCCAGCCTGGTTTGCCAAGCCATGTCTTCCCTGGACCTGAAACAAGCATCCTGGGACCGGTTTCTGGCTAATCGGCCGCCATCAGCCAGGCTAGCCTGAATCCAGTGGCAAAGTGAGCAAGGAACACACGTCTGGGCATACCCTGCCAACTTAGGGCGAACAAAGCAAAAGCAAAGGGGATGATGGACGGAGTGTTGAACATTGCAAGCACTCACCCCAGTCAACTGATCTGGGTTTCATCCATCATCATTTTTTAGCTCTCTCTGCCACGCCCAGTTCAGACATGGCCATATGCAAATCAGTCTTACCCTGTGCCTCATGGGAACAGTCCAGCCCGAACTGCCAAGCGATGTCTTCCCTGGACCGGAAACAAGCATCCTGGGAAAAGTTTCTGGCTCATCAGCCGTTATCAGCCAGGCTAGCTTGAATCCAGTGGCAAACTGAGCAAGGGACCCACGTCTGGGCATACCCTGCCAACTTAGGGCGAACAAGGCAAAACCAAAGTTGATGATGGACGGAGTGTTGAACATTGCAAGCACTCAACCCAGTCAACTAATCTGAGTTTAATCCATCATC
This sequence comes from Triturus cristatus, assembly GCF_964204655.1. Lineage (NCBI taxonomy): Eukaryota > Metazoa > Chordata > Amphibia > Caudata > Salamandridae > Triturus > Triturus cristatus. The sequence continues at coordinate 1,017,752,205 of NC_140579.1, read as the reverse complement.
ATTTTTTAGCTCACTCCGCCACGCCCAGTTCAGACATGGCCATATGCAAATCAGTCTTACCCTGTGCCTCATGGGAACACTCCAGCCCGAACTGCCAAGCCATGTCTTCCCTGGACCGGAAACAAGCATTCTGGGACCGGTTTCTGGCTCATCAGCCGTCATCAGCCAGGCTAGCTTGAATTCAGTGGCAAAGTGAGCAAGGGACCCACGTCTGGGCATAGCCTGCCAACTTAGGGCAAACAAAGCAAAACGAAAGGGGATGATGGACGGAGTGTTGAAAATTGCATGCACTCACCCCAGTCAACTAATCTGAGTTTAATCCATCATCATTCTTTAGCTCACTCCGCCACCCCAGTTCAGACATGGCCATATGCAAATCAGTCTGACCCTGTGCCTCATGGGAACAGTCCATCCCGAACTGCCCATCCATGTCTTCCCTGGACTGGAAACAAGTATCCTGGGACTGGTTTCAGGCTAATCGGCCGTCACCAGCCAGGCTAGCTTGAATCCAGTGGGAAAGTATGCAAGGGACCCACGTCTGGGCATGACCTGCCAACTTAGGGCAAACAAGGCAAAACCAGAGGGGATGATGGACAGAGTGTTGAACTTTGCAAGCCCTCACCCCCAGTCAACTGATCTGGGTTTAATCATCATCATTCTTTAGCTCACTCCGCCACCCCAGTTCAGACATGGCCATATGCAAATCAGTCTGACCCTGTGCCTCATGGGAACACTCCAGCCTGAATTGCCAAGCCATGTCTTCCCTGGACCTGAAATAAGCATCCTGGGACCGGTTTCTGGCTCATCAGCTGTCATCTGCCAGGCTAGCTTGAATTCAGTGGCAAAGTGAGCAAGGGACCCACGTCTGGGCATAGCTTGCCAAATTAGGGCAAACAAAGCAAAACCAAAGGGGATGATGGACGGAGTGTTGAATATTGCAAGCACTCACCCCAGTCAACTAATCTGAGTTTAATCCATCATCATTCTTTAGCTCACTCTGCCACCCCAGTTCAGACATGGCCATATGCAAATCAGTCTGACCCTGTGCCTCATGGGGACAGTTCAGCCAGAACTGCCAAGCCATGTCTTCCCTGGACCGGAAAAAAGCAACCTGGGACCGGTTTCCTGCTAATCAGCGATCATCAGCCAGACTAGGTTGAATTCAGTGGCAAAGTGAGCAAGGGACCCACGTCTGGGCATACCCTGCCAACTTAGGGCAAACAAAGCAAAACCAAAGGGGATGATGGACAGAGTGTTGAACATTGCAATCACTCACCTCAGTCAACTAATGTGAGTTCAATCCATCATCATTCTTTAGCTCACTCCGCCACCCCAGTTCAGACATGGCCATATGCAAATCATTCTGACCCTGAGCCTCAAGGGAACAGTCCAGTCCGAACTGCCAAGCCATGTCTTCCCTGGACCGGAAACAAACAACCTGGGACCGGTTTCTGGCTAATCGGCCATCATCAGCCAGGCTAGCTTGAATTCAGTGGCAAAGTGAGCAAGGGACCCACGTCTGGGCATACCCTGCCAACTTAGGGTGAACAAAGCAAAACCAAAGGGGATGATGGACGGAGTGTTGAACATTCGAAGCACTAACCCCAGTCAACTAATCTGAGTTTAATCCATCATAATTCTTAAGCTCACTCCGCCACCCCAGTTCAGACATGTCCATATGCAAATCATTCTGACCCTGAGCCTCATGGGAACAGTCCAGCCCGAACTACCAAGCCATGTCTTCCCTGGACCGGAAACAAGCAACCTGGGACCGGTTTCTGGCTAATTTGCCATCATCAGCCAGGCTAGCTTGAATTCAGTGGCAAAGTGAGCAAGGGACCCACGTCTGGGCATACCCTGCCAACTTAGGGCGAACAAGGCAAAACCAAAGGGGATGATGGACGGAGTGTTGAACATTGCAAGCACTCACCCCCATTCAACTGACCTGGGTTTTAATCCATCATCATTCTTTAGCTCACTCCGCCACCCTAGTTCAGACAGAGCATATGCAAATCAGTCTGACCCTGTGCCTCATGGAAACACTCCAGCCTGATTTGCCAAGCCATGTCTTCCCTGGACCTGAAACAAGCATCCTGGGACCGGTTTCTGGCTCATCAGCCGTCATCAGCCAGGCTAGCTTGAATCCAGTGGCAAAGTGAGCAAGAAACCCACGTCTGGGCATACCCTGCCAACTTAGGGCAAACAAGGCAAAACCAAAGGGGATGATGGACAGAGTGTTGAACTTTGCAAGCCCTCACTCCCAGTCAACTGATCTGGGTTTAATCATCATCATTCTTTAGCTCACTCCGCCACCCCAATTCAGACATGGCCATATGCAAATCAGTCTGACCCTGTGCCTCATGGGAAAACTCCAGCCTGATTTGCCAAGCCATGTCTTCCCTGGACCTGAAACAAGCATCCTGGGACCGGTTTCTGGCTCATCAGCCGTCATCAGCCAGGCTAGCTTGAATTCAGTGGCAAAGTGAGCAAGGGACCCACGTCTGGGCATACCCTGCCAACTCAGGGCAAACAAAGCAAAACCAAAGGGGATGATGGACAGAGTGTTGAACATTGCAAGCACTCACCCCCAGTCAACTAATCTGAGTTTAATCCATCATCATTCTTTATCTCACTCCGCCACCCCAGTTCAGACATGGCCATATGCGAATCATTCTGATCTTGTGCCTCATGGGAACAGTCCAGCCCAAACTGCCAAGCCATGTCTTCCCTGGACCGGACAAAAGCAACCTTGGACCGGTTTCTGGCTAATCAGCCATCATCAGCCACACTAGGTTGAATTCATTGGCAAAGTGAGCAAGGGACCCACGTCTGGGCATACCCTGCCAACTTAGGGCAAACAAAGCAAAACCAAAGGGGATGATGGACAGAGTGTTGAACATTGCAATCACTCACCTCAGTAAACTAATCTGAGTTTAATCCATCATCATTCTTTAGCTCACTCCGCCACCCCAGTACAAACATGGCCATATGCAAATCATTCTGACCCTGAGCCTCATGGGAACAGTCCAGTCTGAACTGCCAAGCCATGTCTTCCCTGGACCGGAAACAAGCAACCTGGGACCGGTTTCTGGCTAATCGGCCATCATCAGCCAGGCTAGCTTGATTTCAGTGGAAAAGTGAGCAAGGGACCCACGTCTGGGCATACCCTGCCAACTTAGGGTGAACAAAGCAAAACCAAAGGGGATGATGGACGGAGTGTTGAACATTGCAAGCACTCACCCAGAGTCAACTGTTCTGGGATTAATCCATCATCATTCTTTAGCTCACTCTGTCACCCCAGTTCAGACAGGGCCATATGCAAATCAGTCTGACCCTGTGCCTCATGGGAACACTCCAGCCTGGACTGCCAAGCCATGTCTTACCTGAACCAGAAACAAGCATCCTAGGACCGTTTTGGCTCATCAGCCGTCATCAGCCAGGCAAGCTTGAATCCAGTGGCAAAGTGAGCAAGGGACCCACGTCTGGGCATACCCTGCCAACTTAGGGCGAACAAGGCAAAACCAAAGGGGATGATGGGCGGAGTGTTGAACATTGCAAGCACTCACCCCCATTCAACTGACCTGGGTTTTAATCCATCATCATTCTTTAGCTCACTCCGTCACCCCAGTTCAGACAGGGCCATATGCAAATCAGTCTGACCCTGTGCCTCATGGGAACACTCCAGCCTGATTTGCCAAGCCATGTCTTCCCTGGACCTGAAACAAGCATCCTGTTACCGGTTTCTGGCTCATCAGCTTTCATCAGCCAGGCTAGCTTGAATTCAGTGGCAAAGTGAGCAAGGGACCCACGTCTGGGCATACCCTGCCAACTTAGGGCAAACAAAGCAAAACCAAAGGGGATGATGGACAGAGTGTTGAACATTGCAAGCACTCACCCCCAGTCAACTAATCTGAGTTTAATCCATCATCATTCTTTATCTCACTCCGCCACCCCAGTTCAGACATGGCCATATGCAAATCATTCTGATCTTGTGCCTCATGGGAACAGTCCAGCCCAAACTTCCAAGCCATGTCTTCCCTGGACCAGAAAAAAAGCAACCTGGGACCGGTTTCTGGCTAATCAGCCATCATCAGCCAGGCTAGCTTGATTTCAGTGGCAAAGTGAGCAAGGGACCCACGTCTGAGCATATCCTGCCAACTTAGGGTGAACAAAGCAAAACCAAAGGGGATGATGGACGGAGTGTTAAACATTCGAAGCACTAACCCCAGTCAACTAATCTGAGTTTAATCCATCATAATTCTGAAGCTCACTCCGCCACCCCAGTACAAACATGGCCATATGCAAATCATTCTGACCCTGAGCCTCATGGGAACAGTCCAGTCTGAACAGCCAAGCCATGTCTTCCCTGGACCGGAAACAAGCAACCTGGGACCGGTTTCTGGCTAATCGGCCATCATCAGCCAGGCTAGCTTGAATTCAGTGGCAAAGTGAGCAAGGGACCCACGTCTGGGCATACCCTGCCAACTTAGGGTGAACAAAGCAAAACCAAAGGTGATGATGGACGGAGAGTTGAACATTGCAAGCACTCACCCCCAGTCAACTGTTCTGGGATTAATCCATCATCATTCTTTACCTCATTCCGCCACCCCAGTTCAGACATGGCCATATGCAAATCAGTCTGACCCTGTGCCTCATGGGAACACTCCAGCCTGAACTGCCAAGCCATGTCTTCACTGAACCGGAAACAAGCATCCTAGGACCGTTTTGGCTCATCAGCCGTCATCACCCAGGCAAGCTTGAATCCAGTGGCAAACTGAGTGTGAGAAGTTGGCCTGGTATATGATGCTCACTAGTTAAAGTGATCACCTTGTACCATGCCAAGCAACCCTTATGGTGTGGTTGTAAGTCAACCTTTTCGGACTAGCTGCCCTAGTGGTAGCGTAGGCTAAGCAGTCTTTGAGGCTAAACTCGTGAAGCGTGTTAAGCCAGCTGTTTTACCAAATGCAACCCCCTTTTATACCAATGAAAGGACACCACACAGATATATATTCAAAATATATATGTATTTATTTCTCAAAGTAACCCCTAGTCTCTTTATGAGCACAGGAGCACAAATCGTCAAACAAGATTACAGTAGAATACACAGAAGTTGCACTTTATATGGATAGGCCCTGGTGGCCACTCAAACCATATACTAAAATAGTGGTATAAGTACCACGAACAGAAAAGGGAAAAGGCCTAGGGCCTCTAGAATCGCTGGGCCTACAAGGAGCTAACGTCAGTTAGTGACCAGGAGGTCCACGGGTGGCGTGTGCAGAGCAAATAGTCACACGCGTGCTCCCATAGGTTTCAATGGGTGCGTAAAAAGTACAAAGTTACTGCAAAGAGGATCTTCCGGATGGACTAGGAACTCAAGATTTGGAACACAGGCACTAGAGATGTAATACTACACTTGGGCACAGGTGTGCCAGCTTTACCTCACCCACAGGAAGCGGGTGCATAGGCCTCGAAGTGCGTCGGGTTTCTTCTATCTGTTCCGTGGAGCTTGAAGACAAAGATGCTGCAGGCGGTCGGTCCGGGAGAGATGCAGTGGATCCAAGAGTGGATCGGAGATGTTGAAGACCTGTAAGCAGAGGGGACAGTGTTCACAGTCACTAGCCAGTGACCGGCGTGGCACCAGGTGGGTACCAGGCAATGTCGGGTGCAAACAGGGAGAAAGGTGTAGCTTGTCTCTGCAGCCACGTGGTCCCTGGAGGTCGACGACGTCCAGGAGTCGAGTCACGAGCTGTCCCACGCAGGCTCTCGCTGTCGGCGGTGTCGGCGACTTGATCGAAGCAAACAAGCCTTGGCAAAAACAATTGTTGTAGGAAAAGGAAATAAGCTGATGGTTCTGACCAGCAAGGTCAGAAGGACTGCTCCTTTGGAGGGGAGCAAGGGCCAGTCTGGAGCAACCAGACCAGTGGTGTATTTCTTGAAGTTCGTCGCCAAGATGGCTACTAGCCAGCGGGCCAGCAACCGGTTAGGCGCGTCGAGTGGCAAAATGCAGAAGGGCCCCACGCAGATCGTGGAGATGCTGGAGGGCTCACCTTTGGTGCAGATGCTGCTCGGGTGTTGGGCTTCTCAGATCCCAAAGCACAACTTGGAGGAAGCCTCGGTTGTTGCACTTGTCAGCTTGTCGTAGTCGTTCCAAGATGGCCGGCTCCACGTGTCTCGGTGCCTCCACGGGTCTCCTCTTTTCAGGGACTGTGGATCGGGCGGTGAGAGGTCTGGAGGTCCAGGTCTTGTCAGTCTCTGGGCTCGGGCTCCGGCGGGAGGCGGCGGCAAAGCAGACGTTGATTCGCTGGATGGTGCTTGCGTTAGCAAGGTGGTCACTCCCTGACCACAGGGGAGATTGGCTTCAGTCCTCTGTGCAGCAGAGCGTCGAAGTTCCCGTCTTCTTCTTAGTATTAAGTTGATTCCAGGATGTCTGAAGTCTTAGGACACAGCTCCTACCTTTAAGCGGATTCTAGGGGCCGGACTACCTGCTAGGTCCCTCCCTATGGGTGGGACCAGGAAGGGGGGTGGTTACACCCCCAATCCTTTGTCCAGCTCGCCCCAGGCCCGGGACTGGTGTGCCCCAGGACCGGTTTGAACTGGCATATGCACCGAGGCTCCTTGTGAGCCACAGGCATGTCTGGTTTCTTTCAAGCCCTACCTGACCAATACACAAAATCCTGTCTGGGGTGGTGCACGCACCTCCCCTGGCAGGAAACCCTTTGTCCACACCTCCCAAGCTGGAAGGACTCCCAGCAGCAGGAGGGCAGACTTGTGTCTGTGGTGGCAGCATCCATTTTGTGGAGCTGAGGCTATGTCTGATTTTACCCGGGTTTCAGGTACTGTACATGTCGTGTCCCTCTAGAAGGGTGGAATGCTAACCCCGTCGCCAGAATTGGCGAGGGGTTAGTATTCCAATTCGTATGACACCTTACTCGACATGTTTTGATAAAGCCAAACCAAAGATAGCATTTAACCGCGAGGTTCATAATGCACTTTAGATTATATGGTATGACGATATCTGGAAACAGTAGAAGGAAGTTGTTCCGACCACTGCAGACAGGCTGAGCTCATGCCAGAGCACCATCTCACATGGAACCAAGCACTCTGCCTTCAGGATTGTTAAGGCCTGCCATAGGAGTGACTTATAGGTTACCAGGTGTCCCATTTAAGGTTAGGTATAGATATACTACACCTAAGTAAGAGGTGATTACACCAACTTACCCCAGCTGAGTGATCAGCCAGTTGTGTCAAATTGTTAGGCCAAGCCTGGGGTGGCATAATACATGCTTCAGCCCCTGGCAGGCCTTGGGTACATCAATGCCCTGGGTACCTAGTGTACACTGGTACAGGGGCTGACAGGGTGATCCACTTCCAATTGGTTATGCACCTAGGGTGCATAGTTTTAATTTAGTAGAGAGAACAGCAGGCTGGGGGTCTGATTGGCAGGCCCACAGCCTCAATATGTCAAAAACCAGTGAAGCAAAAAGCAAACATTTGGGGTGACCATAGGATAGCAGACCCTACTCTCCTACACAACCCCCCCCCAAACGCTGGGACATTAAACTAGCCTTGACCAGTCTCGTCTTCATGTCCTAAGTGGAAGTACCTGGAGAGACCATCTGCATTCCCATGGTCAGTACCTGGCCGGTGCTCCACTGTAAAGTCCATCCCCTGTAGGGAAATGGACCACCTAAGCAGTTTGGGGTTTTCACCCTTCATCTGATTTAGCCACAAGAGGGGCTTATGGTCGGTCTGAATCTTGAAGTGAGTGCCAAACAAGTATGGCCTCAGCTTCTTCAGGGCCCACACCACAGCAAAGGCCTCCCTCTCAATAGCTGACCAATTCTTCTCTCTGGGGGTCAACCTTCTGCTAATAAAAGCAATGGGTTGGTCTTGACCATCTACATTAAGTTGTGACAGCACAGCTCCCACACCCAACTCAGAAGCATCTGTTTGGACAATAAACTCTTTGGAGTAGTCAGGACTTTTCAGGATAGGTGCAGAGCACATGGCCTCCTTCAGGTCATCAAATGCCTTTTGACAGCTTACTGTCCACTGAACCTTTTTGGGCATCTTCTTGGATGTCAGATCATTAAGAGGAGTCACAATGGACCCATAGTTCTTAACAAACTTCCTGTAGTACCCAGTCAAGCCCAAGAAAGCTCGAACTTGAGTCTGGGTGGTTGGAGGGGACCAGTCCTTGATGGATTGTATCTTACTCTCCAGTGGTTGAACTTGGCCTCCACCTACAAGGTGGCCCAAATATACAACCTTACTCTGCCCTATCTGGCACTTTGTAGCCTTGATAGTGAGGCCTGCCCTTTGCAGAGCCTCAAGAGCCTTCTTCAGGTGGATCAGGTGATCCTCCCAGGTGGAGCTAAAGACAGCAATGTCATCCAGATATGCTGCACAAAAGTCATCCAACCCAGTAAGGACTTGGTTCACCAGCCTTTGGAAGGTGGCAGGTGCATTCTTCAGACCAAAGGGCATCACCACAAACTGGTAGTGCCCACCTGGGGTTGAGAATGCTGTTTTGGCCTTAGACTCCTCAGCTAATCTGATTTGCCAATAGCCAGCTGTTAAGTCAAATGTGCTCAAAAACTGTGCAGAAGCTAGTTTGTCTATGAGCTCATCTGCCCTTGGAATAGGGTGTGCATCTGTCCTGGTGACAGCATTGAGTCCTCTGTAATCCACACAGAACCTCATCTCTCTCTTGCCATCCTTGGTGTGAGGTTTGGGGACCAGAACCACTGGGCTAGCCCAGGGGCTCTCTGAGGGTTCAATGACACCTAATTCCAGCATTTTATGTACCTCAGCCTTTATACAGTCCCTGACGTGGTCAGGGTGTCTGTAAAGCTTGTTATTTACAGGCAGACTGTCACCAGTGTCCACCACATGGGTACACCAGTCAGTTTGACTAGGTATCAAGGAAAACATATGTGAAAATGATTGTAGAACCTGTCTACATTCAGTCTGCTGATGGGCAGTGAGGTTGCCTCCAAGGGTCACTCCTTCAACTGAGCCATCTTCAGGGTTCTGAGACAACAGGTCTGGGAGAGGGTCACTCTCTTCCTCCTGTCCCTCATCTGTAGCCATGAGCAAGCCCATGTTTGCCCTGTCAACATATGCTTTAAGCCTGTTAACATGGAGTACCCTGTGGGGACTCCTGGGAGTTCCTAGGTCGACCAAGTAGGTGACTTCTCCCTTCTTTTCCAGGATTGTATGGGGTCCAGACCATTTGTCTTGGAGTGCTGCTGGGGCCACTGGCTCCAACACCCATACCTTCTGTCCTGGCTGAAACTCAACCAAGACAGCCTTTTGGTCATGCCAAGCTTTCTGTAAGGCCTGGCTTGCCTCAAGGTTTTTGAATGCCTTCTCCATATACTCAGCCATCCTGGAGCGGAGACCAAGTACATAGTCCACTATGTCTAGCTTAGGCTTTTTGAGAGGTAACTCCCATCCTTCCTTCACCAAACACAGTGGGCCTCTCACAGGGTGCCCAAACAACAATTCAAAGGGGCTGTAGCCAACTCCTTTTTGTGGGACCTCTCTGTAAGCAAACAGAAGGCAGGGTAGAAGGATGTCCCATCTTCGCCTGAGCTTTTCAGGTAATCCTTTGATCATACCCTTTAGGGTCTTGTTGAATCTCTCAACAAGCCCATTGCATTGTGGGTGATAAGGGGTGGTGAACTTGTAGTTGACACCACATTCCTTCCACATAGCGGTCAAGTATCCTGACATAAAGTTGGTACCTCTGTCAGATACTACCTCCTTAGGAAACCCCACTCTGGAGAATACTCCTAGCAGGGCCCTGGCCACAACAGGAGCTGTAGTGGTCCTAAGGGGAATTGCCTCTGGATACCTGGTGGCATGATCCACTACCACCAGTATAAATCTGTGCCCAGATGCAGTGGGAGGATCCATGGGACCCACTATGTCTATTCCCACTCTTTCAAAGGGGACCCCCACCACAGGTAGTGGTATTAGGGGGGCCTTTGTTGTGCCACCTGATTTGCCACTGGCTTGGCAGGTAACACAGGAGCGACAAAACTCCTTTGTATCTTCATTCATGTGAGGCCAGTGAAAGTGAGGGACAAGTCTGTCCCAAGTCTTGTTCTGGCCTAAGTGTCCTGCTAAAGGAATGTCATGGGCCAAGGTAAGAAGGAAGCCCCTAAATTGCAGAGGTATAACCAACCTCCTGGTAGCACCAGGCTTGGGGTCTCTAGCCTCTGAATAAAGGAGCCCTTCATCCCAATACACTTTATGGGTACCTTGAGCATTCCCAGCAGCCTCAGCAGCAGCCAGCTGTCTGAGGGGTTCAAGAGAGGGACAGGATAACTGAGCCTGCCTCAAGTCAGCCCTTGAAGGTCCCCCTGTCCCCAGAAACTCAACCTGATCAGGTTCAAGCTCTTCAGGGACAGTTCCTTCAGGGTCCTCTAGATCAGCTTCCTGGGAAGGCTGATCATCACTCTGAGGCAGGGGGGAAGGCACAGCCTTGACCCTCCTGTTCTTCTTCTTGGTAGGTGCTTGGTCCATTGTTCCAGGATCCAAGACCTGAGGTTCAGGGAGGCACTTTTTGGCCTGTGACCTGGTCACAGCAAGGACATGTGATGATATACCTAACATCTCTGCATGAGTCCTGTACTCCACTTCTGACCATAGAGAACTCTCTAGGTCATTGCCCAACAAACATTCTACTGGGAGGTCTGCACTAACCACAACCCTTTTGAGGCCAGTTACCCCTCCCCATGAGAAGTTAACAACTGCCACACTGTGTGAAGTAGTGGCATTGCTGGCATTGGTCACCAGGTAGTTCTCACCTGGTATGTACTGTCCAGGGTCCACAAAGCCTGGTGTCACCATAGTGACACTGGCACATGTGTCCCTGTAGGCTTGAGCCACTTTGTCATTAATTAAAGGAGTCTGTCTGTACTTGCCCAGGTTACTGGGGCTCACAGTCAGGGACAAATCAATGTCCCCATCACAGATCAAGACTGCCTGTGTCAGGGTTCTGTCTAAGTCAGAATCTCCTTCAGTTCCCATAGTGATTCCCACTACACCCTTTGTCTGGGGACCAACACTGCTAACAGTAGTACTGGGAGCAGGTGCCTTAGGGGCAACAGTGTTGGGGGCTCCACCCTTTTTGCAATCACTAGTCCAGTGAGTTGTATTTTTGCAATGATTGCACCAGGGTTTCTTCTGACCTTCTTTCTTCTTTTTGGACTGTTGTTGGGACCCACCCTCCTTAGCAGTAGTTTGGGGCCCTGTTGAAGACTTCTGGTCTTTAGATTTCTGATCTCCACCCTTTTGGTCTGTTTTCTTCTGATCACCCCCTTGGCCCTGGTTCTGGTTCTTTTGCTTAACCCTGGTTCTGACCCATTTGTCTGCCTTCTTTCCCAATTCTTGGGGAGAGGTCAGATCAGAGTCAACCAAGTGTTGATGCAGTTGCTGGTTTTGACAGTTATTTAAAATCTGTTCCCTCATCATCAAATTATACAATCCTGTAAAATCAGATACCTTACTTCCCAGCAACCAACCCTCCAAAGCCTTAGTGGCACATTCAACATATTCAGACCAGTCCTGAGTCTGTGTCTTTTGGGTGTCTCTGAACATTAACCTGTACTGTTCAGTGGTTAAGCCTAACCCATCTACCAGAACACTCTTCAGGACTCTGTAGTTTCTGACATCCTCTTCTCTAACAGTGAGGAGCCTGTCTCTGCCGCTTCCTTCAAAGGAGAGCCAGAGGATTGCTGCCCACTGGTCTTCAGGAACCTGCTGTACTTTGCAGGCTCTCTCAAGAGCAGTTATCCATTTGTGGATGTCATCCCCACTTTTGTAGGGGGGCACAACCTTAGACAGGTTCCTATTATCAAAGACCCTATCTTTGTCCTTAGGGACAATGCTGCCACCAGTGGGTATAGACCCACTCTCTCTAGGTTGCCTAGCCTTGTTCAGTTTTTCTTCCATCAGGGCTACTTCTAGCTCCTGCTTCCTGATCCTCAGCTGGGCTTCCTGCATTCTGGCCTCATGTTCCCTCCTCTGAGGGGCGGTCATCCTTTTCCTGGAGTGACCTTGAGAGCCTCTAGAGCCATGAGAAGCATTGGAGTCACCTGAGCGATTCCTTTGCCTCCCAAGCCCTGTGTTAAGTCCACTGAGGAGATCCAATGGGGTAAACCCACTGTCAATCCCCAATAGCCTTAGTTTAGCTGGGCCAAGTATAACACTTGGCACTGGGCTAGTTCTCCCTTCATCATCACTACTTTCTGTATCCTCACCACTTTCCTCCCCTGTAGTATGATTCTCATCTAAGGGATGGCTATTGGAACTGGGTACCTCTGTAGCATCTTCAGAAGGGGGGCCTCCTGTTCCTGACCCTAAGGGGGCTAACTGGGAAGCTTTCTTGAGTTCTCTCTGATTCTCATCATTCTGTAAGAGTTCTCTGAGCTCAGCAGAGGTAGGGTTCTTGGGCTGTTTAAGGCCTCTAAGAGTTGCCAAATGCCTGAGCTCATTCTGATTAAGGGTAGCAAAGCTGGATGGTGCCCTCTGGGGGTCACTCTCAACAGAGATGGGTACAGTGGACCCCTCTGCCCCGGCCATTGCTCTTAAGTGTGGGTGGATGTGTTGCAATCTACCTACACTTGGGTTTGCCTACTAAACCTATCTAGTAGTTGTAGTCACGGTGTGCTACTCCCTTTGCTCTACAACAACTAAGTTCAGTAGAACTTATGTATATCTAATCTTGTTTTATATGTACCTACAGGTACCTATGTGATCTTTCAATTGGTAACCAAGAGATTACAATGGTAAAACACAGCAAGCTCAAATCCAACCGCTGCTCAACAATGTGAGAAGTTGGCCTGGTATATGATGCTCACTAGTTAAAGTGATCACCTTGTACCATGCCAAGCAACCCTTATGGTGTGGTTGTAAGTCAACCTTTTCGGGCTAGCTGCCCTAGTGGTAGCGTAGGCTAAGCAGTCTTTGAGGCTAAACTCGTGAAGCGTGTTAAGCCAGCTGTTTTACCAAATGCAACCCCCTTTTATACCAATGAAAGGACACCACACAGATATATATTCAAAATATATATGTATTTATTTCTCAAAGTAACCCCTAGTCTCTTTATGAGCACAGGAGCACAAATCGTCAAACAAGATTACAGTAGAATACACAGAAGTTGCACTTTATATGGATAGGCCCTGGTGGCCACTCAAACCATATACTAAAATAGTGGTATAAGTACCACGAACAGAAAAGGGAAAAGGCCTAGGGCCTCTAGAATCGCTGGGCCTACAAGGAGCTAACGTCAGTTAGTGACCAGGAGGTCCACGGGTGGCGTGTGCAGAGCAAATAGTCACACGCGTGCTCCCATAGGTTTCAATGGGTGCATAAAAAGTACAAAGTTACTGCAAAGAGGATCTTCCGGATGGACTAGGAACTCAAGATTTGGAACACAGGCACTAGAGATGTAATACTACACTTGGGCACAGGTGTGCCAGCTTTACCTCACCCACAGGAAGCGGGTGCATAGGCCTCGAAGTGCGTCGGGTTTCTTCTATCTGTTCCGAGGAGCTTGAAGACAAAGATGCTGCAGGCGGCCGGTCCGGGAGAGATGCAGTGGATCCAAGAGTGGATCGGAGATGTTGAAGACCTGTAAGCAGAGGGGACAGTGTTCACAGTCACTAGCCAGTGACCGGCGTGGCACCAGGTGGGTACCAGGCAATGTCGGGTGCAAACAGGGAGAAAGGTGTAGCTTGTCTCTGCAGCCACGTGGTCCCTGGAGGTCGACGACGTCCAGGAGTCAAGTCACGAGCTGTCCCACGCAGGCTCTCGCTGTCGGCGGTGTCGGCGACTTGATCGAAGCAAACAAGCCTTGGCAAAAACAATTGTTGTAGGAAAAGGAAATAAGCTGATGGTTCTGACCAGCAAGGTCAGAAGGACTGCTCCTTTGGAGGGGAGCAAGGGCCAGTCTGGAGCAACCAGACCAGTGGTGTATTTCTTGAAGTTCGTCGCCAAGATGGCTACTAGCCAGCGGGCCAGCAACCGGTTAGGCGCGTCGAGTGGCAAAATGCAGAAGGGCCCCACGCAGATCGTGGAGATGCTGGAGGGCTCACCTTTGGTGCAGATGCTGCTCGGGTGTTGGGCTTCTCAGATCCCAAAGCACAACTTGGAGGAAGCCTTGGTTGTTGCACTTGTCAGCTTGTCGTAGTCGTTCCAAGATGGCCGGCTCCACGTTTCTCGGTGCCTCCACGGGTCTCCTCTTTTCAGGGACTGTGAATCGGGCGGTGAGAGGTCTGGAGGTCCAGGTCTTGTCAGTCTCTGGGCTCGGGCTCCGGCGGGAGGCGGCGGCAAAGCAGACGTTGATTCGCTGGATGGTGCTTGCGTTAGCAAGGTGGTCACTCCCTGACCACAGGGGAGATTGGCTTCAGTCCTCTGTGCAGCAGAGCGTCGAAGTTCCCGTCTTCTTCTTAGTATTAAGTTGATTCCAGGATGTCTGAAGTCTTAGGACACAGCTCCTACCTTTAAGCGGATTCTAGGGGCCGGACTACCTGCTAGGTCCCTCCCTATGGGTGGGACCAGGAAGGGGGGTGGTTACACCCCCAATCCTTTGTCCAGCTCGCCCCAGGCCCGGGACTGGTGTGCCCCAGGACCGGTTTGAACTGGCATATGCACCGAGGCTCCTTGTGAGCCACAGGCATGTCTGGTTTCTTTCAAGCCCTACCTGACCAATACACAAAATCCTGTCTGGGGTGGTGCACGCACCTCTCCTGGCAGGAAACCCTTTGTCCACACCTCCCAAGCTGGAAGGACTCCCAGCAGCAGGAGGGCAGACTTGTGTCTGTGGTGGCAGCATCCATTTTGTGGAGCTGAGGCTATGTCTGATTTTACCCGGGTTTCAGGTACTGTACATGTCGTGTCCCTCTAGAAGGGTGGAATGCTAACCCCGTCGCCAGAATTGGCGAGGGGTTAGTATTCCAATTCGTATGACACCTTACTCAACATGTTTTGATAAAGCCAAACCAAAGATAGCATTTAACCGAGAGGTTCATAATGCACTTTAGAGTATATGGTATGACGATATCTGGAAACAGTAGAAGGAAGTTGTTCCGACCACTGCAGACAGGCTCAGCTCATGCCAGAGCACCATCTCACATGGAACCAAGCACTCTGCCTTCAGGATTGTTAAGGCCTGCCATAGGAGTGACTTATAGGTTACCAGGTGTCCCATTTAAGGTTAGGTATAGATATACTACACCTAAGTAGGAGGTGATTACACCAACTTACCCCAGCTGAGTGATCAGCCAGTTGTGTCAAATTGTTAGGCCAAGCCTGGGGTGGCATAATACATGCTTCAGCCCCTGGCAGGCCTTGGGTACACCAATGCCCTGGGTACCTAGTGTACACTGGTACAGGGGCTGACAGGGTGATCCACTTCCAATTGGTTATGCACCTAGGGTGCATAGTTTTAATTTAGTAGAGAGAACAGCAGGCTGGGGGTCTGATTGGCAGGCCCACAGCCTCAATATGTCAAAAACCAGTGAAGCAAAAAGCAAAAATTTGGGGTGACCATAGGATAGCAGACCCTACTCTCCTACACTGAGCAAGGGACCCACGTCTGGGCATACCCTGCCAACTTAGGGCGAACAAGGCAAAACCAAAGGGGATGATGGACGGAGTGTTGAACATTGCAAGCACTCACCCCCATTCAACTGACCTGGGTTTTAATCCATCATCATTCTTTAGCTCACTCCGCCACCCCAGTTCAGACAGAGCATATGCAAATCAGTCTGACCCTGTGCCTCATGGGAACACTCCAGCCTGATTTGCCAAGCCATGTCTTCCCTGGACCTGAAACAAGCATCCTGGGACCGATTTCTGGCTCATCAGCCGTCATCAGCCAGGCTAGCTTGAATCCAGTGGCAAAGTGAGCAAGAAACCCACGTCTGGGCATACCCTGCCAACTTAGGGCAAACAAGGCAAAACCAAAGGGGATGATGGACAGAGTGGTGAACTTTGCAAGCCCTCACCCCCAGTCAACTGATCTGGGTTTAATCATCATCATTCTTTAGCTCACTCCGCCACCCCAATTCAGACATGGCCATATGCAAATCAGTCTGACCCTGTGCCTCATGGGAAAACTCCAGCCTGATTTGCCAAGCCATGTCTTCCCTGGACCTGAAACAAGCATCCTGGGACCGGTTTCTGGCTCATCAGCCGTCATCAGCCAGGCTAGCTTGAATTCAGTGGCAAAGTGAGCAAGGGACCCACGTCTGGGCATACCCTGCCAACTCAGGGCAAACAAAGCAAAACCAAAGGGGATGATGGACAGTGTTGAACATTGCAAGCACTCACCCCCAGTTAACTAATCTGAGTTTAATCCATCATCATTCTTTATCTCACTCCGCCACCCCAGTTCAGACATGGCCATATGCAAATCATTCTGATCTTGTGCCTCATGGGAACAGTCCAGCCCAAACTGCCAAGCCATGTCTTCCCTGGACCGAAAAAAAGCAACCTGGGACCGGTTTCTGGCTAATCAGCCATCATCAGCCAGACTAGGTTGAATGCAGTGGCAAAGTGATCAAGGGACCCACGTCTGGGCATACCCTGCCAACTTAGGGCAAACAAAGCAAAACCAAAGGGGATGATGGACAGAGTGTTGAACATTGCAATCACTCACCTCAGTCAACTAATCTGAGTTTAATCCATCATCATTCTTTAGCTCACTCCGCCACCCCAGTTCAGACATGGCCATATGCAAATCATTCTGACCCTGAGTCTCATGGGAACAGTCCAGTCCGAACTGCCAAGCCATGTCTTCCCTGGACCGGAAACAAGCAACCTGGGACAGGTTTCTGGCTAATCGGCCATCATCAGCCAGGCTAGCTTGAATTCAGTGGCAAAGTGAGCAAGGGACCCACGTCTGGGCATACCCTGCCAACTTAGGGTGAACAAAGCAAAACCAAAGGGGATGATGGACGGAGTGTTGAACATTGCAAGCACTCACCCCCAGTCAACTGTTCTGGGATTAATCCATCATCATTCTTTAGCTCATTCCGCCACCCCTGTTCAGACATGGCCATATGCAAATCAGTCCGACCCTGTGCCTCATGGGAACACTCCAGCCTGAACTGCCAAGCCATGTCTTCCCTGAACCGGAAACAAGCATCTTGGGACCGGTTTTTGGCTCATCAGCTGTCATCAGCCAGGCAAGCTTGAATCCAGTGGCAAAGTGAGCAATGGACCCATGTCTGGGCATACCCTGCCAACTTAGGGCGAACAAGGCAAAACCAAAGGGGATAATGGATGGAGTGTTGAACATTGCAAGCACTCACCCCCATTCAACTGACCTTGGTTTAATCCATCATCATTCTTTAGCTCACTCCGCCACCCCAGTTCAGACAGGGCCATATGCAAATCAGTCTGACCCTGTGCCTCATGGGAACACTCCAGCCTGATTTGCCAAGCCATGTCTTCCATGGACCTGAAACAAGCATCCTGGGACCGGTTTATGGCTCATCAGCCGTTATCAGCCAGGCTAGCTTGAATTCAGTGTCAAAGTGAGCAAGGGACCCACGTCTGGGCATAGACTGCCAACTTAGGGCAAACAAAGTAAAACCAAAGGGGATGATGGACGGAGTGTTGAACATTGCAAGCACTCACCCCAGTCAACTAATCTGAGTTTAATCCATCATCATTCTTTAGCTCACTCCGCCGCCCCAGTTCAGACATGGCCATATGCAAATCAGTCTGACCCTGTGCCTCATGGGAACAGTCCATCCCGAACTGCCAAGCCATGTCTTCCCTGGACTGGAAACAAGTAACGTGGGACCGGTTTCTGGCTAATCAGCCGCCATCAGCCAGGCTAGCTTGAATCCAGTGGCAAAGTGAGCAAGAAACCCACGTCTGGGCATACCCTGCCAACTTAGGGCAAACAAGGCAAAACCAAAGGGGATGATGGACAGAGTGGTGAACTTTGCAAGCCCTCACCCCCAGTCAACTGATCTGGGTTTAATCATCATCATTCTTTAGCTCACTCCGCCACCCCAATTCAGACATGGCCATATGCAAATCAGTCTGACCCTGTGCCTCATGGGAAAACTCCAGCCTGATTTGCCAAGCCATGTCTTCCCTGGACCTGAAACAAGCATCCTGGGACCGGTTTCTGGCTCATCAGCCGTCATCAGCCAGGCTAGCTTGAATTCAGTGGCAAAGTGAGCAAGGGACCCACGTCTGGGCATACCCTGCCAACTCAGGGCAAACAAAGCAAAACCAAAGGGGATGATGGACAGTGTTGAACATTGCAAGCACTCACCCCCAGTTAACTAATCTGAGTTTAATCCATCATCATTCTTTATCTCACTCCGCCACCCCAGTTCAGACATGGCCATATGCAAATCATTCTGATCTTGTGCCTCATGGGAACAGTCCAGCCCAAACTGCCAAGCCATGTCTTCCCTGGACCGAAAAAAAGCAACCTGGGACCGGTTTCTGGCTAATCAGCCATCATCAGCCAGACTAGGTTGAATGCAGTGGCAAAGTGATCAAGGGACCCACGTCTGGGCATACCCTGCCAACTTAGGGCAAACAAAGCAAAACCAAAGGGGATGATGGACAGAGTGTTGAACATTGCAATCACTCACCTCAGTCAACTAATCTGAGTTTAATCCATCATCATTCTTTAGCTCACTCCGCCACCCCAGTTCAGACATGGCCATATGCAAATCATTCTGACCCTGAGTCTCATGGGAACAGTCCAGTCCGAACTGCCAAGCCATGTCTTCCCTGGACCGGAAACAAGCAACCTGGGACAGGTTTCTGGCTAATCGGCCATCATCAGCCAGGCTAGCTTGAATTCAGTGGCAAAGTGAGCAAGGGACCCACGTCTGGGCATACCCTGCCAACTTAGGGTGAACAAAGCAAAACCAAAGGGGATGATGGACGGAGTGTTGAACATTGCAAGCACTCACCCCCAGTCAACTGTTCTGGGATTAATCCATCATCATTCTTTAGCTCATTCCGCCACCCCTGTTCAGACATGGCCATATGCAAATCAGTCCGACCCTGTGCCTCATGGGAACACTCCAGCCTGAACTGCCAAGCCATGTCTTCCCTGAACCGGAAACAAGCATCTTGGGACCGGTTTTTGGCTCATCAGCTGTCATCAGCCAGGCAAGCTTGAATCCAGTGGCAAAGTGAGCAATGGACCCATGTCTGGGCATACCCTGCCAACTTAGGGCGAACAAGGCAAAACCAAAGGGGATAATGGATGGAGTGTTGAACATTGCAAGCACTCACCCCCATTCAACTGACCTTGGTTTAATCCATCATCATTCTTTAGCTCACTCCGCCACCCCAGTTCAGACAGGGCCATATGCAAATCAGTCTGACCCTGTGCCTCATGGGAACACTCCAGCCTGATTTGCCAAGCCATGTCTTCCATGGACCTGAAACAAGCATCCTGGGACCGGTTTATGGCTCATCAGCCGTTATCAGCCAGGCTAGCTTGAATTCAGTGTCAAAGTGAGCAAGGGACCCACGTCTGGGCATAGACTGCCAACTTAGGGCAAACAAAGTAAAACCAAAGGGGATGATGGACGGAGTGTTGAACATTGCAAGCACTCACCCCAGTCAACTAATCTGAGTTTAATCCATCATCATTCTTTAGCTCACTCCGCCGCCCCAGTTCAGACATGGCCATATGCAAATCAGTCTGACCCTGTGCCTCATGGGAACAGTCCATCCCGAACTGCCAAGCCATGTCTTCCCTGGACTGGAAACAAGTAACGTGGGACCGGTTTCTGGCTAATCGGCCGTCACCAGCCAGGCTAGCTTGAATCCAGTGGCAAAGTGAGCAAGAAACCCACGTCTGGGCATACCCTGCCAACTTATGGCAAACAAGGCAAAACCAAAGGGGATGATGGACAGAGTGTTGAACTTTGCAAGCCCTCACCCCCAGTCAACTGATCTGGGTTTAATCATCATCATTCTTTAGCTCACTCCGCCACCCCAGTTCAGATATGGCCATATGCAAATCAGTCTGACCCTGTGCCTCATGGGAACACTCCAGCCATATTTGCAAAGCCATGTCTTCCCTAGACCTGAAACAAGCATCCTGGGACCGGTTTCTGGCTCATCAGCCGTCATAAGCCAGGCTAGCTTGAATTCAGTGGCAAAGTGAGCAAGGGACCCACGTCTGGGCATACCCTGCCAACTTAGGGCAAACAAAGCAAAACCAAAGGGGATGATGGACAGAGTGTTGAACATTGCAATCACTCACCTCAGTCAACTAATATGAGTTTAATCCATCATCATTCTTTAGCTCACTCCGCCACCCCAGTACAGACATGGCCATATGCAAATCATTCTGACCCTGAGCCTCATGGGAACAGTCCAGTCCGAACTGCCAAGCCATGTCTTCCCTGGACCGGAAACAAGCAACCTGGGACCGGTTTCTGGCTAATCGGCCATCATCAGCCAGGCTAGCTTGATTTCAGTGGAAAAGTGAGCAAGGGACCCACGTCTGGGCATACCCTGCCAATTTAGGGTGAACAAAGCAAAACCAAAGGGGATGATGGACGGAGTGTTGAACATTGCAAGCACTCACCCCCAGTCAACTGTTCTGGGATTAATCCATCATCATTCTTTAGCTCATTCCGCCACCCCTGTTCAGACATGGCCATATGCAAATCAGTCTGACCCTGTGCCTAATGGGAACACTCCAGCCTGAACTGCCAAGCCATGTCTTCCCTGAACCGGAAACAAGCATCTTGGGACCGTTTTTTGGCTCATCAGCCGTCATCAGCCAGGCAAGCTTGAATCCAGTGGCAAAGTGAGCAATGGACCAACGTCTGGGCATACCCTGCCAACTTAGGGCGAACAAGGCAAAACCAAAGGGGATGATGGACAGAGTGTTGAACTTTGCAAGCCCTCACCCCCAGTCAACTGATCTGGGTTTAATCATCATCATTCTTTAGCTCACTCCGCCACCCCAGTTCAGACATGGCCATATGCAAATCAGTCATACCCTGTGCCTCATGGGAACAGTCCAGCCCAAACTGCCAAGCCATGGCTTCCCTGGACCGGAAACAAGCAACCTGGGACCGGTTTCTGGCTAATCGGCCATCATCAGCCAGGCTAGCTTGAATTCAGTGGCAAAGTGAGCAAGGGACCCACGTCTGGGCATACCCTGCCAACTTAGGGCAAACAAAGCAAAACCAAAGGGGATGATGGACAGAGTGTTGAACATTGCAATCACTCACTTCAGTCAACTAATCTGAGTTTAATCCATCATCATTCTTTAGCTCACTCCGCCACCCCAGTACAGACATGGCCATATGCAAATCATTCTGACCCTGAGCCTCATGGGAACAGTCCAGTCCGAACTGCCAAGCCATGTCTTCCCTGGACCGGAAACAAGCAACCTGGGACCGGTTTCTGGCTAATCGGCCATCATCAGCCAGGCTAGCTTGATTTCAGTGGAAAAGTGAGCAAGGGACCCACGTCTGGGCATACCCTGCCAACTTAGGGTGAACAAAGCAAAACCAAAGGGGATGATGGACGGAGTGTTGAACATTGCAAGCACTCACCCCCAGTCAACTGTTCTGGGATTAATCCATCATCATTCTTTAGCTCATTCCGCCACCCCTGTTCAGACATGGCCATATGCAAATCAGTCTGACCCTGTGCCTCATGGGAACACTCTAGCCTGAACTGCCAAGCCATGTCTTCCCTGAACCGGAAACAAGCATCTTAGGACCGGTTTTTGGCTCATCAGCCGTCATCAGCCAGGCAAGCTTGAATCCAATGGCAAAGAGAGCAATGGACCCACGTCTGGGCATACCCTGCCAACTTAGGGCGAACAAGGCAAAACCAAAGGGGATGATGGACAGAGTGTTGAACTTTGCAAGCCCTCACCCCCAGTCAACTGATCTGGGTTTAATCATCATCATTCTTTAGCTCACTCCGCCACCCCAGTTCAGACATGGCCATATGCAAATCAGTCTTACCCTGTGCCTCATGGGAACAGTCCAGCCCGAACTGCCAAGCCATGGCTTCCCTGGACCGGAAACAAGCAACCTGGGACCGGTTTCTGGCTAATCGGCCATCTTCAGCCAGGCTAGCTTGAATTCAGTGGCAAAGTGAGCAAGGGACCCACGTCTGGGCATACCCTGCCAACTTAGGGCAAACTAAGCAAAACCAAAGGGGATGATGGACAGAGTGTTGAACATTCGAAGCACTCACCCCAGTCAACTAATCTGAGTTTAATCCATCATCATTCTTTAGCTCACTCCGCCACCCCAGTTCAGACATTTCCATATGCAAATCATTCTGACCCTGAGCCTCATGGGAACAGTCCAGCCCGAACTACCAAGCCATGTCTTCCCTGGACCGGAAACAAGCAACCTGGGACCGGTTTCTGGCTAATTTGCCATCATCAGCCAGGCTAGCTTGAATTCAGTGGCAAAGTGAGCAAGGGACAAACGTCTGGGCATACCCTGCCAACTAAGGGCGAACAAGGCAAAACCAAAGGGGATGATGGGCGGAGTGTTGAACATTGCAAGCACTCACCCCCATTCAACTGACCTGGGTTTTAATCCATCATCATTCTTTAGCTCACTCCGTCACCCCAGTTCAGACAGGGCCATATGCAAATCAGTCTGACCCTGTGCCTCATGGGAACACTCCAGCCTGATTTGCCAAGCCATGTCTTCCCTGGACCTGAAACAAGCATCCTGGGACCGGTTTCTGGCTCATCAGCCGTCATCAGCCAGGCTAGCTTGAATCCAGTGGCAAAGTGAGCAAGAAACCCACGTCTGGGCATACCCTGCCAACTTAGGGCAAACAAGGCAAAACCAAAGGGGATGATGGACAATCAATCAATCAATCAATCATAGGCATTTATAAAGCGCACTACTCACCGGGAGGGTCTCAAGGCGCTGGGGGGGGGGTGGTCCGCTACTGCTCGAACAGCCAGGTCTTGAGGTTCTTCCTGAAGGAGAGGTGGTCTTGGGTCAGGTGTAGGTCGGTGGGGAGGGCGTTCCAAGTCTTGGCGGCCAGGTGGGAGAAGGATCTTCCTCCTGTTGTCGCTCTGTGGATGCGGGGGACGGCTGCGAGGGCGTGACTGGTCGAGCGGAGGTGGCGTTTGGGAGCGTAGAAGTTGAGGCGGCTGTTGAGGTAGGTCGGGCCTTGGTTGTGTAGGGCTTTGTGTGCGTGGGTGAGGAGCCGGAAGGTGATTCTTTTGTTGATCGGGAGCCAGTGCAGGTCTCTCAGGTGTCTGGAGATGTGAGTTCGTCTGGGGACGTCGAGGATGAGTCTCGCCGAGGCGTTCTGGATCCGCTGGAGTCTCTTCTGGAGCTTGGCGGTGGTACCGGCGTAGAGGGCGTTGCCGTAGTCCAGTCGACTGGTGACGAGGGCCTGGGTGACCGTTTTCCTGGTCTCGGTGGGGATCCACCGGAAGATCTTACGTAGCATGCGCAGGATGTTGAAACAGGACGAGGAGACGGCGTTGACTTGTCTGGTCCTGGAGAGGGAGGAGTCCAGGATGAAGCCCAGGTTGCGTGCATGGTCTGTCGGTTTGGGTGCGTTGCCCAGGGCGGGGGGCCACCAGGAGTCGTCCCAGGCGGAGGGTGAGGAGCACAGGATGAGGACTTCCGTCTTGTCTGTGTTCAGTTTCAGGCGGCTGGTCGTCATCCACTCGGCCACGTTTTTCATCCCTTCGTGCAGGTTGGCTCTGGCGGTGGCGGGGTCGTTGGTCAGGGAGAGGATCAGCTGGGTGTCATCGGCGTAGGAGATGATGTTCAGGTTGTGTTGGCGTGCGATGGCCGCAAGGGGGCTCATGTAGACATTGAAGAGGGTGGGGCTGAGCGAGGAGCCCTGAGGGACGCCGCAGATGACTTCCGTGGCTTCTGATCTGAACGGGGGCAGGCGGACTCTCTGTGTCCTTCCGGTGAGGAAGGAGATGATCCATTCCAGTGCCTTCTCCTCGATCCCGACGTTGCTGAGGCGCTGCACTAGGGTGCGGTGGCAGACAGTGTCGAAGGCCGCGGAGAGGTCCAGGAGGATGAGGGCCGCTGTTTCTCCGTTGTCCAGCAGGGTTCGGATGTCGTCGGTGGCGGCGATGAGGGCGGTCTCGGTGCTGTGGTTGGCCCGGATGCCTGACTGGGAAGGGTCGAGGGAACCAGTCGTCTCGAGGAAGGCTGCCAGTTGCTTGTTGATGGTCTTCTCGATGACTTTGGCTGGAAACGGGAGGAGCGAGATGGGGCGGTAGTTCTTGAGTTCGGTGGGGTCCGCCGTTGGTTTCTTTAGTAGAGCGCTGAGTTCGGCGTGCTTCCAGCTCTCAGGGAAGGTGGCGGTGTCGAGGGAGGTGTTGATGATGTCCCGCAGGTGGGGTGCGATGACAGCGTCGGCCTTGTTGAAGATGTGGTGAGGGCAGGGGTCGGTTGGGGATCCGGAGTGGATGGAGTTCATCGTGCTGATGGTGTCTTCGAGGTTGATCGGTGTCCAGGCGTTGAGGGTGGTGGTGGGGGGCGTTGGTTTGGTCGTGGGGAGCGTTGGTTGTGTTCTGAAGCTGTTGTGTATGTCAGCGATCTTGTTGTGGAAGTAGGAGGCGAGGGAGTTGCAGAGGTCTTGCGATGGGGTGATGTCGTTGGTTCCGGCGTTGGGGTTGGAGAGCTCTCTGACGATGTTGAAGAGTTCCTTGCTGTTGTGTGCGTTGTTGTAGAGCCGGTCCTTGAATGCTGTTTTCTTGGTGGCGTGGATCAGTTGATGGTGCATACGGGACAGAGTGTTGAACTTTGCAAGTCCTCACCCCCAGTCAACTGATCTGGGTTTAATCATCATCATTCTTTAGCTCACTCCGCCACCCCAATTCAGACATGGCCATATGCAAATCAGTCTGACCCTGTGCCTCATGGGAAAACTCCAGCCTGATTTGCCAAGCCATGTCTTCCCTGGACCTGAAACAAGCATCCGGGGACCGGTTTCTGGCTCATCAGCTGTCATCAGCCAGGCTAGCTTGAATTCAGTGGCAAAGTGAGCAAGGGACCCACGTCTGGGCATACCCTGCCAACTTAGGGTGAACAAAGCAAAACCAAAGGGGATGATGGACGGAGTGTTGAACATTGCAAGCACTCACCCCCAGTCAACTGTTCTGGGATTAATCCATCATCATTCTTTAGCTCATTCCGCCACCCCTGTTCAGACATGGCCATATGCAAATCAGTCTGACCCTGTGCCTCATGGGAACACTCTAGCCTGAACTGCCAAGCCATGTCTTCCCTGAACCGGAAACAAGCATCTTAGGACCGGTTTTTGGCTCATCAGCCGTCATCAGCCAGGCAAGCTTGAATCCAGTGGCAAAGTGAGCAATGGACCCACGTCTGGGCATACCCTGCCAACTCAGGGCGAACAAGGCAAAACCAAAGGGGATGATGGACAGAGTGTTGAACTTTGCAAGCCCTCACCCCCAGTCAACTGATCTGGGTTTAATCATCATCATTCTTTAGCTCACTCCGCCACCCCAGTTCAGACATTTCCATATGCAAATCATTCTGACCCTGAGCCTCATGGGAACAGTCCAGCCCGAACTACCAAGCCATGTCTTCCCTGGACCGGAAACAAGCAACCTGGGACCGGTTTCTTGGTTATTTGCCATCATCAGCCAGGCTAGCTTGAATTCAGTGGCAAAGTGAGCAAGGGACCAACGTCTGGGCATACCCTGCCAACTTAGGGTGAACAAAGCAAAACCAAAGGGGATGATGGACGGAGTGTTGAACATTGCAAGCACTCACCCAGAGTCAACTGTTCTGGGATTAATCCATCATCATTCTTTAGCTCACTCTGTCACCCCAGTTCAGACAGGGCCATATGCAAATCAGTCTGACCCTGTGCCTCATGGGAACACTCCAGCCTGAACTGCCAAGCCATGTCTTCCCTGAACCGGAAACAAGCATCCTAGGACCGTTTTGGCTCATCAGCCATCATCAGCCAGGCAAGCTTGAATCCAGTGGCAAAGTGAGCAAGGGACCCACGTCTGGGCATACCCTGCCAACTTAGGGCGAACAAGGCAAAACCAAAGGGGATGATGGGCGGAGTGTTGAACATTGCAAGCACTCACCCCAATTCAACTGACCTGGGTTTTAATCCATCATCATTCTTTAGCTCACTCCGTCACCCCAGTTCAGACAGGGCCATATGCAAATCAGTCTGACCCTGTGCCTCATGGGAACACTCCAGCCTGATTTGCCAAGCCATGTCTTCCCTGGACCTGAAACAAGCATCCTGGGACCGGTTTCTGGCTCATCAGCTTTCATCAGCCAGGCTAGCTTGAATTTCAGTGGCAAAGTGAGCAAGGGACCCACGTCTGGGCATACCCTGCCAACTTAGGGCAAACAAAGCAAAACCAAAGGGGATGATGGACAGAGTGTTGAACATTGCAAGCACTCACCCCCAGTCAACTAATCTGAGTTTAATCCATCATCATTCTTTATCTCACTCCGCCACCCCAGTTCAGACATGGCCATATGCAAATCATTCTGATCTTGTGCCTCATGGGAACAGTCCAGCCCAAACTGCCAAGCCATGTCTTCCCTGGACCGGAAAAAAGCAACCTGGGACCGGTTTCCTGCTAATCAGCGATCATCAGCCAGACTAGGTTGAATTCAGTGGCAAAGTGAGCAAGGGACCCACGTCTGGGCATACCCTGCCAACTTAGGGCAAACAAAGCAAAACCAAAGGGGATGATGGACAGAGTGTTGAACATTGCAATCACTCACCTCAGTCAACTAATGTGAGTTCAATCCATCATCATTCTTTAGCTCACTCCGCCACCCCAGTTCAGACATGGCCATATGCAAATCATTCTGACCCTGAGCCTCAAGGGAACAGTCCAGTCCGAACTGCCAAGCCATGTCTTCCCTGGACCGGAAACAAACAACCTGGGACCGGTTTCTGGCTAATCGGCCATCATCAGCCAGGCTAGCTTGAATTCAGTGGCAAAGTGAGCAAGGGACCCACGTCTGGGCATACCCTGCCAACTTAGGGTGAACAAAGCAAAACCAAAGGGGATGATGGACGGAGTGTTGAACATTCGAAGCACTAACCCCAGTCAACTAATCTGAGTTTAATCCATCATAATTCTTAAGCTCACTCCGCCACCCCAGTTCAGACATGTCCATATGCAAATCATTCTGACCCTGAGCCTCATGGGAACAGTCCAGCCCGAACTACCAAGCCATGTCTTCCCTGGACCGGAAACAAGCAACCTGGGACCGGTTTCTGGCTAATTTGCCATCATCAGCCAGGCTAGCTTGAATTCAGTGGCAAAGTGAGCAAGGGACCCACGTCTGGGCATACCCTGCCAACTTAGGGCGAACAAGGCAAAACCAAAGGGGATGATGGACGGAGTGTTGAACATTGCAAGCACTCACCCCCATTCAACTGACCTGGGTTTTAATCCATCATCATTCTTTAGCTCACTCCGCCACCCTAGTTCAGACAGAGCATATGCAAATCAGTCTGACCCTGTGCCTCATGGAAACACTCCAGCCTGATTTGCCAAGCCATGTCTTCCCTGGACCTGAAACAAGCATCCTGGGACCGGTTTCTGGCTCATCAGCCGTCATCAGCCAGGCTAGCTTGAATCCAGTGGCAAAGTGAGCAAGAAACCCACGTCTGGGCATACCCTGCCAACTTAGGGCAAACAAGGCAAAACCAAAGGGGATGATGGACAGAGTGTTGAACTTTGCAAGCCCTCACTCCCAGTCAACTGATCTGGGTTTAATCATCATCATTCTTTAGCTCACTCCGCCACCCCAATTCAGACATGGCCATATGCAAATCAGTCTGACCCTGTGCCTCATGGGAAAACTCCAGCCTGATTTGCCAAGCCATGTCTTCCCTGGACCTGAAACAAGCATCCTGGGACCGGTTTCTGGCTCATCAGCCGTCATCAGCCAGGCTAGCTTGAATTCAGTGGCAAAGTGAGCAAGGGACCCACGTCTGGGCATACCCTGCCAACTCAGGGCAAACAAAGCAAAACCAAAGGGGATGATGGACAGAGTGTTGAACATTGCAAGCACTCACCCCCAGTCAACTAATCTGAGTTTAATCCATCATCATTCTTTATCTCACTCCGCCACCCCAGTTCAGACATGGCCATATGCAAATCATTCTGATCTTGTGCCTCATGGGAACAGTCCAGCCCAAACTGCCAAGCCATGTCTTCCCTGGACCGAAAAAAAGCAACCTGGGACCGGTTTCTGGCTAATCAGCCATCATCAGCCAGACTAGGTTGAATTCAGTGGCAAAGTGAGCAAGGGACCCACGTCTGGGCATACCCTGCCAACTTAGGGCAAACAAAGCAAAACCAAAGGGGATGATGGACGGAGTGTTGAACATTGCAAGCACTCACCCCCAGTCAACTGTTCTGGGATTAATCCATCATCATTCTTTAGCTCATTCCGCCACCCCTGTTCAGACATGGCCATATGCAAATCAGTCCGACCCTGTGCCTCATGGGAACACTCCAGCCTGAACTGCCAAGCCATGTCTTCCCTGAACCGGAAACAAGCATCTTGGGACCGGTTTTTGGCTCATCAGCCGTCATCAGCCAGGCAAGCTTGAATCCAGTGGCAAAGTGAGCAATGGACCCACGTCTGGGCATACCCTGCCAACTTAGGGCGAACAAGGCAAAACCAAAGGGGATAATGGATGGAGTGTTGAACATTGCAAGCACTCACCCCCATTCAACTGACCTTGGTTTAATCCATCATCATTCTTTAGCTCACTCTGCCACCCCAGTTCAGACAGGGCCATATGCAAATCAGTCTGACCCTGTGCCTCATGGGAACACTCCAGCCTGATTTGCCAAGCCATGTCTTCCATGGACTGGAAACAAGCAACCTGGGACCGGTTTATGGCTACTAGCCGTCACCAGCCAGGCTAGCTTGAATTCAGTGTCAAAGTGAGCAAGGGACCCACGTCTGGGCATAGACTGCCAACTTAGGGCAAACAAAGTAAAACCAAAAGGGATGATCGACGGAGTGTTGAACATTGCAAGCACTCACCCCAGTCAACTAATCTGAGTTTAATCCATCATCATTCTTTAGCTCACTCCGCCGCCCCAGTTCAGACATGGCCATATGCAAATCAGTCTGACCCTGTGCCTCATGGGAACAGTCCATCCCGAACTGCCAAGCCATGTCTTCCCTGGACTGGAAACAAGTAACGTGGGACCGGTTTCTGGCTAATCGGCCGTCACCAGCCAGGCTAGCTTGAATCCAGTGGCAAAGTGAGCAAGAAACCCACGTCTGGGCATACCCTGCCAACTTAGGGCAAACAAGGCAAAACCAAAGGGGATGATGGACAGAGTGTTGAACTTTGCAAGCCCTCACCCCCAGTCAACTGATCTGGGTTTAATCATCATCATTCTTTAGCTCACTCCGCCACCCCAGTTCAGATATGGCCATATGCAAATCAGTCTGACCCTGTGCCTCATGGGAACACTCCAGCCTGATTTGCAAAGCCATGTCTTTCCTAGACCTGAAACAAGCATCCTGGGACCGGTTTCTGGCTCATCAGCCGTCATAAGCCAGGCTAGCTTGAATTCAGTGGCAAAGTGAGCAAGGGACCCACGTCTGGGCATACCCTGCCAACTTAGGGCAAACAAAGCAAAACCAAAGGGGATGATGGACAGAGTGTTGAACATTGCAAGCACTCACCCCCAGTCATCTAATCTGAGTTTAATCCATCATCATTCTTTATCTCAGTCCGCCACCCCAGTTCAGACATGGCCATATGCAAATCATTCTGATCTTGTGCCTCATGGGAACAGTCCAGCCCAAACTGCCAAGCCATGTCTTCCCTGGACCGGACAAAAGCAACCTGGGACCGGTTTCTGGCTAATCAGCCATCATCAGCCAGACTAGGTTGAATTCATTTGCAAAGTGAGCAAGGGACCCACGTCTGGGCATACCCTGCCAATTTAGGGCAAACAAAGCAAAACCAAAGGGGATGATGGACAGAGTGTTGAACATTGCAATCACTCACCTCAGTCAACTAATATGAGTTTAATCCATCATCATTCTTTAGCTCACTCCGCCACCCCAGTACAGACATGGCCATATGCAAATCATTCTGACCCTGAGCCTCATGGGAACAGTCCAGTCTGAACTGCCAAGCCATGTCTTCCCTGGACCGGAAACAAGCTACCTGGGACCGGTTTCTGGCTAATCGGCCATCATCAGCCAGGCTAGCTTGATTTCAGTGGAAAAGTGAGCAAGGGACCCACGTCTGGGCATACCCTGCCAACTTAGGGTGAACAAAGCAAAACCAAAGGGGATGATGGACGGAGTGTTGAACATTGCAAGCACTCACCCCCAGTCAACTGTTCTGGGATTAATCCATCATCATTCTTTAGCTCATTCCGCCACCCCTGTTCAGACATGGCCATATGCAAATCAGTCTGACCCTTTGCCTCATGGGAACACTCCAGCCTGAACTTTCAAGCCATGTCTTCCCTGAACCGGAAACAAGCATCTTGGGACCGGTTTTTGGCTCATCAGCCGTCATCAGCCAGGCAAGCTTGAATCCAGTGGCAAAGTGAGCAATGGACCCACGTCTGGGCATACCCTGCCAACTTAGGGCGAACAAGGCAAAACCAAAGGGGATGATGGACAGAGTGTTGAACTTTGCAAGCCCTCACCCCCAGTCAACTGATCTGGGTTTAATCATCATCATTCTTTAGCTCACTCCGCCACCCCAGTTCAGACATGGCCATATGCAAATCAGTCTTACCCTGTGCCTCATGCGAACAGTCCAGCCCGAACTGCCAAGCCATGGCTTCCCTGGACCGGAAACAAGCAACCTGGGACCGGTTTCTGGCTAATCGGCCATCATCAGCCAGGCTAGCTTGAATTCAGTGGCAAAGTGAGCAAGGGACCCACGTCTGGGCATACCCTGCCAACTTAGGGCAAACTAAGCAAAACCAAAGGGGATGATGGACAGAGTTTTGAACATTCGAAGCACTCACCCCAGTCAACTAATCTGAGTTTAATCCATCATCATTCTTTAGCTCACTCCGCCACCCCAGTTCAGACATGTCCATATGCAAATCCTTGTGACCCTGAGCCTCATGGGAACAGTCCAGCCGGAACTACCAAGCCATGTCTTCCCTGGACCGGAAACAAGCAACCTGGGACCGGTTTCTGGCTAATTTGCCATCATCAGCCAGGCTAGCTTGAATTCAGTGGCAAAGTGAGCAAGGGACCCACGTCTGGGCATACCCTGCCAACTTAGGGTGAACAAAGCAAAACCAAAGGGGATGATGGACGGAGTGTTGAACATTGCAAGCACTCACCCCCAGTCAACTGTTCTGGGATTAATCCATCATCATTCTTTAGCTCACTCCGTCACCCCAGTTCAGACAGGGCCATATGCAAATCAGTCTGACCCTGTGCCTCATGGGAACACTCCAGCCTGAACTGCCAAGCCATGTCTTCCCTGAACCAGAAACAAGCATCCTAGGACCGTTTTGGCTCATCAGCCGTCATCAGCCAGGCAAGCTTGAATCCAGTGGCAAAGTGAGCAAGGGACCCACGTCTGGGCATACCCTGCCAACTTAGGGCGAACAAGGCAAAACCAAAGGGGATGATGGGCGGAGTGTTGAACATTGCAAGCACTCACCCCCATTCAACTGACCTGGGTTTTAATCCATCATCATTCTTTAGCTCACTCCGTCACCCCAGTTCAGACAGGGCCATATGCAAATCAGTCTGACCCTGTGCCTCATGGGAACACTCCAGCCTGATTTGCCAAGCCATGTCTTCCCTGGACCTGAAACAAGCATCCTGGGACCGGTTTCTGGCTCATCAGCCGTCATCAGCCAGGCTAGCTTGAATCCAGTGGCAAAGTGAGCAAGAAACCCACGTCTGGGCATACCCTGCCAACTTAGGGCAAACAAGGCAAAACCAAAGGGGATGATGGACAATCAATCAATCAATCAATCATAGGCATTTATAAAGCGCACTACTCACCGGGAGGGTCTCAAGGCGCTAGGGGGGGGGGTGGTCCGCTACTGCTCGAACAGCCAGGTCTTGAGCTTCTTCCTGAAGGAGAGGTGGTCTTGGGTCAGGCGTAGGTCGGTGGGGAGGGCGTTCCAAGTCTTGGCGGCCAGGTGGGAGAAGGATCTTCCTCCTGTTGTCGCTCTGTGGATGCGGGGGACGGCTGCGAGGGCATGACTGGTCAAGCGGAGGTGGCGTTTGGGAGCGTAGAAGTTGAGGCGGCTGTTGAGGTAGGTCGGGCCTTGGTTGTGTAGGGCTTTGTGTGCATGGGTGAGGAGCCGGAAGGTGATTCTTTTGTTGATCGGGAGCCAGTGCAGGTCTCTCAGGTGTCTGGAGATGTGAGTTCGTCTGGGGAAGTCGAGGATGAGTCTCGCCGAGGCGTTCTGGATCCGCTGGAGTCTCTTCTGGAGCTTTGCGGTGGTACCGGCGTAGAGGGCGTTGCCGTAGTCCAGTCGACTGGTGACGAGGGCCTGGGTGACCGTTTTCCTGGTCTCGGTGGGGATCCACCGGAAGATCTTACGTAGCATGCGCAGGATGTTGAAACAGGACGAGGAGACGGCGTTGACTTGTCTGGTCATGGAGAGGGAGGAGTCCAGGATGAAGCCCAGGTTGCGTGCGTGGTCTGTCGGTTTGGGTGCGTTGCCCAGGGCGGGGGGCCACCAGGAGTCGTCCCAGGCGGAGGGTGAGGAGCACAGGATGAGGACTTCCGTCTTGTCTGTGTTCAGTTTCAGGCGGCTGGTCGTCATCCACTCCACCACGTTTTTCATCCCTTCGTGCAGGTTGGCTCTGGCGGTGGCGGGGTCGTTGGTCAGGGAGAGGATCAGCTGGGTGTCATCGGCGTAGGAGATGATGTTCAGGTTGTGTTGGCGTGCGATGGCCGCAAGGGGGCTCATGTAGACATTGAAGAGGGTGGGGCTGAGCGAGGAGCCCTGAGGGACGCCGCAGATGACTTCTGTGGCTTCTGATCTGAACGGGGGCAGGCGGACTCTCTGTGTCCTTCCGGTGAGGAAGGAGATGATCCATTCCAGTGCCTTCTCCTCGATCCCGACGTTGCTGAGGCGCTGCACTAGGGTGCGGTGGCAGACAGTGTCGAAGGCCGCGGAGAGGTCCAGGAGGATGAGGGCCGCTGTTTCTCCGTTGTCCAGCAGGGTTCGGATGTCGTCGGTGGCGGCGATGAGGGCGGTCTCGGTGCTGTGGTTGGCCCGGAAGCCTGACTGGGAAGGGTCGAGGGAACCAGTCATCTCGAGGAAGGCTGCCAGTTGCTTGTTGATGGTCTTCTCGATGACTTTGGCTGGAAACGGGAGGAGCGAGATGGGGCGGTAGTTCTTGAGTTCGGTGGGGTCCGCCGTTGGTTTCTTTAGTAGAGCGCTGAGTTCGGCGTGCTTCCAGCTCTCAGGGAAGGTGGCGGTGTCGAGGGAGGTGTTGATGATGTCCCGCAGGTGGGGTGCGATGACAGCGTCGGCCTTGTTGAAGATGTGGTGAGGGCAGGGGTCGGTTGGGGATCTGGAGTGGATGGAGTTCATCGTGCTGATGGTGTCTTCGAGGTTGATCGGTGTCCAGGCGTTGAGGGTGGTGGTGGGGGGCGTTGGTTTGGTCGTGGGGAGCGTTGGATGTGTTCTGAAGCTGTTGTGTATGTCAGCGATCTTGTGGAAGTAGGAGGCGAGGGAGTTGCAGAGGTCTTGCGATGGGGTGATGTCGTTGGTTCCGGCGTTGGGGTTGGAGAGCTCTCTGACGATGTTGAAGAGTTCCTTGCTGTTGTGTGCGTTGTTGTCCAGCCGGTCCTTGAATGCTGTTTTCTTGGTGGCGTGGAACAGTTGATGGTGCATACGGGACAGAGTGTTGAACTTTGCAAGTCCTCACCCCCAGTCAACTGATCTGGGTTTAATCATCATCATTCTTTAGCTCACTCCGCCACCCCAATTCAGACATGGCCATATGCAAATCAGTCTGACCCTGTGCCTCATGGGAAAACTCCAGCCTGATTTGCCAAGCCATGTCTTCCCTGGACCTGAAACAAGCATCCGGGGACCGGTTTCTGGCTCATCAGCTGTCATCAGCCAGGCTAGCTTGAATTCAGTGGCAAAGTGAGCAAGGGACCCACGTCTGGGTATACCCTGCCAACTTAGGGCAAACAAAGCAAAACCAAAGGGGATGATGGACAGAGTGTTGAACATTGCAAGCACTCACCCCCAGTCAACTAATCTGAGTTTAATCCATCATCATTCTTTATCTCACTCTGCTACCCCAGTTCAGACATGGCCATATGCAAATCATTCTGATCTTGTGCCTCATGGGAACAGTCCAGCCCAAACTGCCAAGCCATGTCTTCCCTGGACCGGAAAAAAGCAACCTGGGACCGGTTTCTGGCTAATCAGCCATCATCAGCCAGACTAGGTTGAATTCAGTGGCAAAGTGAGCAAGGGACCCACGTCTGGGCATACCCTGCCAACTTAGGGCAAACAAAGCAAAACCAAAGGGGATGATGGACAGAGTGTTGAACATTCGAAGCACTAACCCCAGTCAACTAATCTGAGTTTAATCCATCATAATTCTTAAGCTCACTCCGCCACCCCAGTTCAGACATGTCCATATGCAAATCAGTCTGACCCTGTGCCTCATGGGAACACCCCAGCCTGAACTGCCAAGCCATGTCTTCCCTGAACCGGAAACAAGCATCCTAGGACCGGTTTCTGGCTAATTTGCCATCATCAGCCAGGCTAGCTTGAATTCAGTGGCAAAGTGAGCAAGGGACCCACGTCTGGGCATACCCTGCCAACTTAGGGTGAACAAAGCAAAACCAAAGTGGATGATGGACGGAGTGTTGAACATTGCAAGCACTCACCCCCAGTCAACTGTTCTGGGATTAATCCATCATCATTCTTTAGCTCATTCCGCCACCCCAGTTCAGACATGGCCATATGCAAATCAGTCTGACCCTGTGCCTCATGGGAACACTCCAGCCTGAACTGCCAAGCCATGTCTTCCCTGAACCGGAAACAAGCATCCTAGGACCGTTTTGGCTCATCAGCCGTCATCAGCCAGGCAAGCTTGAATCCAGTGGCAAAGTGAGCAAGGGACCCACGTCTGGGCATACCCTGCCAACTTAGGGCGAACAAGGCAAAACTAAAGGGGATGATGGACGGAGTGTTGAACATTGCAAGCACTCACCCCCATTCAACTGACCTGGGTTTTAATCCATCATCATTCTTTAGCTCACTCCGCCACCCCAGTTCAGACAGGGCCATATGCAAATCAGTCTGACCCTGTGCCTCATGGGTAAACTCCAGCCTGATTTGCCAAGCCATGTCTTCCATGGACCTGAAACAAGCATCCTGGGACCGGTTTATGGCTCATCAGCCGTCATCAGCCAGGCAAGCTTGAATCCAGTGGCAAAGTGAGCAAGAAACCCACGTCTTGGCATACCCTGCCAACTTAGGGCAAACAAGGCAAAACCAAAGGGGATGATGGACAGAGTGTTGAACTTTGCAAGCCCTCACCCCCAGTCAACTGATCTGGGTTTAATCATCATCATTCTTTAGCTCACTCTGCCACCCCAATTCAGACATGGCCATATGCAGATCAGTCTGACCCTGTGCCTCATGGGAAAACTCCAGCCTGATTTGCCAAGCCATGTCTTCCCTGGACCTGAAACAAGCATCCTGGGACCGGTTTCTGGCTCATCAGCCGTCATCAGCCAGGCTAGCTTGAATTCAGTGGCAAAGTGAGCAAGGGACCCACGTCTGGGCATATCCTGCCAACTTAGGGCAAACAAAGCAAAACCAAAGGGGATGATGGACAGAGTGTTGAACATTGCAAGCACTCACCCCCAGTCAACTAATCTGAGTTTAATCCATCATCATTCTTTATCTCACTCCGCCACCCCAGTTCAGACATGGCCATATGCAAATCATTCTGATCTTGTGCCTCATGGGAACAGTCCAGCCCAAACTGCCAAGCCATGTCTTCCCTGGACCGAAAAAAAGCAACCTGGGACCGGTTTCTGGCTAATCAGCCATCATCAGCCAGACTAGGTTGAATTCAGTGGCAAAGTGAGCAAGGGACCCACGTCTGGGCATACCCTGCCAACTTAGGGCAAACAAAGCAAAACCAAAGGGGATGATGGACAGAGTGTTGAACATTGCAATCACTCACCTCAGTCAACTAATCTGAGTTTAATCCATCATCATTCTTTAGCTCACTCCGCCACCCCAGTTCAGACATGGCCATATGCAAATCATTCTGACCCTGAGCCTCATGGAAACAGTCCAGCCCAAACTGCCAAGCCATGTCTTCCCTGGACTGGAAACATGCAACCTGGGACTGGTTTCTGGGTAATCGGCCATCATCAGCCAGGCTAGCTTGAATTCAGTGGCAAAGTGAGCAAGGGACCCACGTCTGGGCATACCCTGCCAACTTAGGGCGAACAAGGCAAAACCAAAGGGGATGATGGACAGAGTGTTGAATATTGCAAGCACTCACCTCAGTCAACTAATCTGAGTTTAATCCATCATCATTCTTTAGCTCACTCCGCCACCCCAGTTCAGACATGGCCATATGCAAATCATTCTG
Source organism: Triturus cristatus (assembly GCF_964204655.1). Lineage (NCBI taxonomy): Eukaryota > Metazoa > Chordata > Amphibia > Caudata > Salamandridae > Triturus > Triturus cristatus. The sequence continues at coordinate 1,017,715,579 of NC_140579.1, read as the reverse complement.
ACCCTGAGCCTCATGGGTACAGTCCAGCCCGAACTGCCAAGCCATGTCTTCCCTGGACCTGAAACAAGCATCCTGGGACCGGTTTCTGGCTCATTAGCCGTCATCAGCCAGGCTAGCTTGAATTCAGTGGCAAAGTGAGCAAGGGACCCAGGTCTGGGCATACCCTGCCAACTTAGGGCAAACAAAGCAAAAACAAAGGGGATGATGGACAGAGTGTTGAACATTGCAAGCACTCACCCCTGTCAACTGATCTGAGTTTAATCCATCATCATTCTTTAGCTCACTCCGCCACCCCAGTTCAGACATGGCCTTATGCAAATCATTCTGACCCTGAGCCTCATGGAAACAGTCCAGCCCGAACTGCCAAGACATGTCTTCCCTGGACCTGAAACAAGCAACCTGGGACCGGTTTCTGGCTAATCGGCCATCATCAGCCAGGCTAGCTTGAATTCAGTGGCAAAGTGAGCAAGGGACCCACGTCTGGGCATACTCTGCCAACTTAGGGCGAACAAGGCAAAACCAAAGGGAATGATGGACAGAGTGTTGAACTTTGCAAGCCCTCACCCCCAGTCAACTGATCTGGGTTTAATCATCATCATTCTTTAGCTCACTCCGCCACCCCATTTCAGACATGTCCATATGCAAATCAGTCCGACCCTGTGCCTCATGGAAACACTCCAGCCTTAACTGCCAAGCCATGTCTTCCCTGGACCTGAAAGAAGCATCCTGGGACCGGTTTCTGGCTAATCGGCCATCGTCAGCCAGGCTAGCTTGAATTCAGTGGCAAAGTGAGCAAGGGACCCACGTCTGGGCATACTCTGCCAATTTAGGGCAAACAAGGCAAAACCAAAGGGGATGATGGACGGAGTTTTGTACTTTGCAAGCCCTCTCCCCCAGTAAACTGATCTGGGTTTAATCCATCACCATGTTTTAGCTCACTCCGCCACCCCAGTTCAGACATGGCCATATGCAAATCAGTCTGACCCTGTGCCTCATGGGAACAGTCCAGCCCGAACTGCCAAGCCATGTCTTTCCTTGACCGGAAACAAGCAACCTGGGACCGGTTTCTGGCTAATCGGCCATCAGCAGCCAGGCTAGCTTGAATTCAGTGGCAAAGTGAGCAAGGGACCCACATCTGGGCATACCCTGCCAGCTTAGGGTGAACAAAGCAAAACCAAACGGGATGATGGACGGAGTGTTGAACATTGCAAGCACTCACCCCCAGTCAACTGTTCTGGGTTTAATCCATCATCATTCTTTAGCTCATTCTGCCACCCCAGTTCAGACATGGCCATATGCAAATCAGTCTGACCCTGTGCCTCATGGGAACAGTCCAGCCCGAACTGACAAGCCATGTCTTCCCTAGACTGGAAACAAGCATCCTGGGACCGGTTTCTGGCTAATCGGCCGCCATCAGCCAGGCTAGTCTGAATCCAGTGGCAAAGTGAGCAAGGGACACACGTCTGGGCATACCCTGCCAACAAGGCAAAACCAAAGGGGATGATGGACGGAGTGTTGAACATTGCAAGCACTCACCCCCATTCAACTGACCTGGGTTTAATCCATCATCATTCTTTAGCTAACTCTGCCACCCCAGTTCAGACATGGCCATATGCAAATCAGTCTGACCCTGTGCCTTATGGGAACACTCCAGCCTGATTTGCCAAGCCATGTCTTCCCTGGACCTGAAACAAGCATCCTGGGACTGGTTTCTGGCTAATCGGCCGCCATCAGCCAGGCTAGCCTGAATCCAGTGGCAAAGTGAGCAAGGGACACACGTCTGGGCATACCCTGCCAACTTAGGGCGAACAAAGCAAAAGCAAAGGAGATGATGGACGGAGTGTTGAACATTGCAAGCACTCATCCCCAGTCAACTGATCTGGGTTTCATCCATCATCATTTTTTAGCTCACTCTGCCACGCCCAGTTCAGACATGGCCATATGCAAATCAGTCTTACCCTGTGCCTCATGGGAACACTCCAGCCCGAACTGCCAAGCCATGTCTTCCCTGGACTGGAAACAAGTAATCTGGGACTGGTTTCAGGCTAATCGGCCGTCACCAGCCAGGCTAGCTTGAATCCAGTGGGAAAGTGAGCAGGAAACCAACGTCTTGGCATACCCTGCCAACTTAGGGCAAGCAAGGCAAAACCAGAGGGGATGATGGACAGAGTGTTGAACTTTGCAAGCCCTCACCCCCAGTCAACTGATCTGGGTTTAATCATCATCATTCTTTAGCTCACTCCGCCACCCCAGTTCAGACATGGCCATGTGCAAATCAGTCTGACCCTGTGTCTCATGGGAACACTCCAGCCTGAATTGCCAAGCCATGTCTTCCCTGGACCTGAAATAAGCATCCTGGGACCGGTTTCTGGCTCATCAGCTGTCATCAGCCAGGCTAGCTTGAATTCAGTGGCAAACTGAGCAAGGGACCCACGTCTGGGCATACCCTGCCAACAAGGCAAAACCAAAGGGGATGATGGACGGAGTGTTGAACATTGCAAGCACTCACCCCCATTCAACTGACCTGGGTTTAATCCATCATCATTCTTTAGCTCACTCCGCCATCCCAGTTCAGACCTGGCCATATGGAAATCAGTCTGACCCTGTGCCTCATGGGAACACTCCAGCCTGATTTGCCAAGCCATGTCTTCCCTGGACCTGAAACAAGCATCCTGGGACCGGTTTCTGGCTAATCGGCCGCCATCAGCCAGGCTAGCCTGAATCCAGTGGCAAAGTGAGCAAGGGACACACGTCTGGGCATACCCTGCCAACTTAGGGCGAACAAGGCAAAACCAGAGGGGATGATGGACAGAGTGTTGAACTTTGCAAGCCCTCACCCCCAGTCAACTGATCTGGGTTTAATCATCATCATTCTTTAGCTCACTCCGCCACCCCAGTTCAGACATGGCCATATGCAAATCAGTCTGACCCTGTGTGTCATGGGAACACTCCAGCCTGAATTGCCAAGCCATGTCTTCCCTGGACCTGAAATAAGCATCCTGGGACCGGTTTCTGGCTCATCAGCTGTCATCAGCCAGCTAGCTTGAATTCAGTGGCAAAGTGAGCAAGGGACCCACGTCTGGGCATACCCTGCCAACTTAGGGCAAACAAAGCAAAACCAAAGGGGATGATGGACGGAGTGTTGAACATTGTAAGCACTCACCCTAGTCAACTAATCTGAGTTTAATCCATCATCATTCTTTAGCTCACTCCGCCACCCCAGTTCAGACATGGCCATATGCAAATCAGTCTGACCCTGTGCCTCATGGGAACAGTCCATCCCGAACTGCCAAGCCATGTCTTCCCTGGACAGGAAACAAGTAACCTGGGACCGGTTTCTGGCTAATCGTCCGTCACCAGCCAGGCTAGCTTGAATCCAGTAGCAAAGTGAGCAAGAAACCCACGTCTGGGCATACCCTGCCAACTTGGGGCAAACAAGGAAAAACCAAAGGGGATAATGGACACAGTGTTGAACTTTGCAAGCCCTCACCCCCAGTCAACTGATCTGGGTTTAATCATCATCATTCTTTAGCTGACTCCGCCACCCCAGTTCAGACATGGCCATATGCAAATCAGTCTTACCCTGTGCCTCATGGGAACAGTCCAGCCCGAACTGCCAAGCCATGTCTTCCCTGTACCGGAAACAAGCAACCTGGGACCGGTTTCTGGCTAATTGGCCATCATCAGCCAGGCTAGCTTGAATTCAGTGGCAAAGTGAGCAAGGGACCCACGTCTGGGCATACCCTGCCAACTTAGGGCAAACTAAGCAAAACCAAAGGGGATGATGGACAGAGTGTTGAACATTCGAAGCACTCACCCCAGTCAACTTATCTGAGTTTAATCCATCATCATTGTTTATCTTACTCCGCCACCCCAGTTCAGACATGGCCATATGCAAATCATTCTGACCTTGTGCCTCATGGGAACAGTCCAGCCTGAACTGCCAAGCCATGTCTTCCCTGGACCGGCAACAAGCAACCTGGGACCGGTTTCTGGCTAATCGGCCATCATCAGCCAGGCTAGCTTGAATTCAGTGGCAAAGTGAGAAAGGGACCCACATCTGGGCATACCCTGACAACTTAGGGCGAACAAAGCAAAAGCAAAGGGGATGATGGACGGAGTTTTGAACTTTGCAAACCCTCACCCCCAATCAACTGATCTGGGTTTAATCCATCATCATTCCTTAGCTCACTCCGCCATCCCTGTTCAGACATGGCTATATGCAATTCTGTCTGACCCTGTGCCTCATGGGAACAGTCCAGCCCGAACTGCCAAGCCATGTCTTCCCTGGACCGGAAACAAGCAACCTGGGACCGGTTTCTGGCTAATTGGCCATCATCAGCCAGGCTAGCTTGAATTCAGTGGCAAAGTGAGCAAGGGACCCACGTCTGGGCATACCCTGCCAACTTAGGGCAAACTAAGCAAAACCAAAGGGGATGATGGACAGAGTGTTGAACATTCGAAGCACTCACCCCAGTCAACTTATCTGAGTTTAACCCATCATCATTGTTTATCTTACTCCGCCACCCCAGTTCAGACATGGCCATATGCAAATCATTCTGACCTTGTGCCTCATGGGATCAGTCCAGCCTGAACTGCCAAGCCATGTCTTCCCTGGACCGGCAACAAGCAACCTGGGACCGGTTTCTGGCTAATCGGCCATCATCAGCCAGGCTATCTTGAATTCAGCGGCAAAGTGAGCAAGGGACCCACATCTGGGCATACCCTGACAACTTAGGGCGAACAAAGCAAAAGCAAAGGGGATGATGGACGGAGTTTTGAACTTTGCAAGCCCTCACCCCCAATCAACTGATCTGGGTTTAATCCATCATCATTCCTTAGCTCACTCCGCCACCCCAGTTCAGACATGTCCATATGCAAATCAGTGTGACCCTGTGCCTCATGGAAACACTCCAGCCTTAACTGCCAAGCCATGTCTTCTCTGGACCGGAATCAAGCAACCTGGGACTGGTTTCTGGCTAATCGGCCATTATCAGCCAGGCTAGCTTGAATTCAGTCGCAAATTGAGCAAGGGACCTACGTCTGGGCATACCCTCCCAACTTAGAGTGAACAAAGCAAAACCAAAGGGGATGATGTACGGAGTGTTGTACATTGCAAGCACGCACCCCTAGTCAACTGTTGTGGGTTTAATCCATCATCATTCTTTAGCTCATTCTGCCACCCCAGTTCAGACATGGCCATATGCAAATCAGTCTGACCCTGTGCCTCATGGGAACAGTCCAGCCCGAACTGACAAGCCATGTCTTCGCTAGACTGGAAACAAGCATCCTGGGACCGGTTTCTGGCTAATCGGCCGCCATCAGCCAGGCTAGTCTGAATCCAGTGGCAAAGTGAGCAAGGGACACACTTCTGGGCATACCCTGCCAACTTAGGGCGAACAAAGCAAAACCAAAGGGGATGATGGACCGAGTGTTGAACATTGCAAGCACTCACCCCAGTCAACTAATTTGAGTTTAATCCATCATCATTCTTTAGCTCACTCCGCCACCCCAGTCCAGACATGGCCATATGCAAATCAGTCTGACCCTGTGCCTCATGGGAACAGTCCATCCCGAACTGCCAAGCCAGATCTTCCCTGGACTGGAAACAAGTAACCTGGGACTGATTTCAGGCTAATCGGCCGTCACCTGCCAGGCTAGCTTGAATCCAGTGGGAAAGTGAGCAAGAAACCAACGTCTGGGCATACCCTGCCAACTTAGGGCAAACAAGGCAAAACCAAAGGGGATGATGGACAGAGTGTTGAACTTTGCAAGCCCTCACCCTAGTCAACTAATCTGAGTTTAATCCATCATCATTCTTTAGCTCACTCCGCCACCCCAGTTCAGAGATGGCCATATGCAAATCAGTCTGACCCTGTGCCTCATGGGAACAGTCCATCCCGAACTGCCAAGCCATGTCTTCCCGGGACAGGAAACAAGTAACATGGGACCGGTTTCTGGCTAATCGTCCGTCACCAGCCAGGCTAGCTTGAATCTAGTAGCAAAGTGAGCAGGAAACCCACGTCTTGGCATAATCTGCCAACTTGGGGCAAACAAGGCAAAACCAAAGGGGATAATGGACAGAGTGTTGAACTTTGCAAGCCCTCACCCCCAGTCAACTGATCTGGGTTTAATCATCATCATTCTTTAGCTGACTCCGCCACCCCAGTTCAGTTATGGCCATATGCAAATCAGTCTTACCCTGTGCCTCATGGGAACAGTCCAGCCCGAACTGCCAAGCCATGTCTTCCCTGTACCGGAAACAAGCAACCTGGGACCGGTTTCTGGCTAATTGGCCATCATCAGCCAGGCTAGCTTGAATTCAGTGGCAAAGTGAGCAAGGGACCCACGTCTGGGCATACCCTGCCAACTTAGGGCAAACTAAGCAAAACCAAAGGGGATGATGGACAGAGTGTTGAACATTCGAAGCACTCACCCCAGTCAACTTATCTGAGTTTAATCCATCATCATTGTTTATCTTACTCCGCCACCCCAGTTCAGACATGGCCATATGCAAATCATTCTGACCTTGTGCCTCATGGGAACAGTCCAGCCTGAACTGCCAAGCCATGTCTTCCCTGGACCGGCAACAAGCAACCTGGGACCGGTTTCTGGCTAATCGGCCATCATCAGCCAGGCTAGCTTGAATTCAGTGGCAAAGTGAGCAAGGGACCCACATCTGGGCATACCCTGACAACTTAGGGCGAACAAAGCAAAAGCAAAGGGGATGATGGACGGAGTTTTGAACTTTGCAAGCCCTCACCCCCAATCAACTGATCTGAGTTTAATCCATCATCATTCCTTAGCTCACTCCGCCATCCCTGTTCAGACATGGCTATATGCAATTCAGTCTGACCCTGTGCCTCATGGGAACAGTCCAGCCCGAACTGACAAGCCATGTCTTCCCTAGACTGGAGACAAGCATCCTGGGACCGGTTTCTGGCTAATTGGCCGCCATCAGCCAGGCTAGCCTGAATCCAGTGGCAAAGTGAGCAAGGGACACACATCTGGGCATACCCTGCCAACTTAGGGCGAACAAAGCAAAAGCAAAGGGGATGATGGACGGAGTGTTGAACATTGCAAGCACTCACCCCCAGTCAACTGATCTGGGTTTCATCCATCATCATTTTTTAGCTCACTCCGCCATGCCCAGTTCAGACATGGCCATATGCAAATCAGTCTTACCCTGTGCCTCATGGGAACACTCCAGCCCGAACTGCCAAGCCATGTCTTCCCTGGACCGGAAACAGGCATCCTGTGGCCGGTTTCTGGCTCATCAGCCGTCATCAGCCAGGCTAGCTTGAATCCAGTGGCAAACTGAGCAAGGGACCCACGTCTGGGCATACCCTGCCAACAAGGCAAAACCAAAGGGGATGATGGACGGAGTGTTGAACATTGCAAGCACTCACCCCCATTCAACTGACCTGGGTTTAATCCATCATCATTCTTTAGCTCACTCCGCCACCCCAGTTCAGACATGGCCATATGCAAATCAGTCTGACCCTGTGCCTCATGGGAACACTCCAGCCTGATTTGCCAAGCCATGTCTTCCCTGGACCTGAAACAAGCATCCTGGGACCGGTTTCTGGCTAATCGGCCACCATCAGACAGGCTAGCCTGAATCCAGTGGCAAAGTGAGCAAGGAACACACGTCTGGGCATACCCTGCCAACTTAGGGCGAACAAAGCAAAAGCAAAGGGGATGATGGACGGAGTGTTGAACATTGCAAGCACTCACCCCAGTCAACTGATCTGGGTTTCATCCATCATCACTTTTTAGCTCACTCTGCCACGCCCAGTTCAGACATGGCCATATGCAAATCAGTCTTACCCTGTGCCTCATGGGAACAGTCCAGCCCGAACTGCCAAGCGATGTCTTCCCTGGACCGGAAACAAGCATCCTGGGACCAGTTTCTAGCTCATCAGCCGTTATCAGCCAGGCTAGCTTGAATCCAGTGGCAAACTGAGCAAGGGACCCACGTCTGGGCATACCCTGCCAACTTAGGGCGATCAAGGCAAAACCAAAGTTGATGATGGACGGAGTGTTGAACATTGCAAGCACTCACCCCAGTCAACTAATCTGAGTTTAATCCATCATCATTTTTTAGCTCACTCCGCCACGCCCAGTTCAGACATGGCCATATGCAAATCAGTCTTACCCTGTGACTCATGAGAACACTCCAGCCCGAACTGCCAAGCCATGTCTTCCCTGGACCGGAAACAAGCATTCTAGGACCGGTTTCTGGCTCATCAGCCGTCATCAGCCAGGCTAGCTTGAATTCAGTGGCAAAGTGAGCAAGGGACCCACGTCTGGGCATACCCTGCCAACTTAGGGCAAACAAGGCAAAACCAGAGGGGATGATGGACAGAGTGTTGAACTTTGCAAGCCCTCACCCCCAGTCAACTGATCTGGGTTTAATCATCATCATTCTTTAGCTGACTCCGCCACCCCAGTTCAGACATGGCCATATGCAAATCAGTCTTACCCTGTGCCTCATGGGAACAGTCCAGCCCGAACTGCCAAGCCATGTCTTCCCTGGACCTGAAATAAGCATCCTGGGACCGGTTTCTGGCTAATTGGCCATCATCAGCCAGGCTAGCTTGAATTCAGTGGCAAAGTGAGCAAGGGACCCACGTCTGGGCATACCCTGCCAACTTAGGGCAAACTAAGCAAAACCAAAGGGGATGATGGACAGAGTGTTGAACATTCGAAGCACTCACCCCAGTCAACTTATCTGAGTTTAATCCATCATCATTGTTTATCTTACTCCGCCACCCCAGTTCAGACATGGCCATATGCAAATCATTCTGACCTTGTGCCTCATGGGAACAGTCCAGCCTGAACTGCCAAGCCATGTCTTCCCTGGACCGGCAACAAGCAACCTGGGACCGGTTTCTGGCTAATCGGCCATCATCAGCCAGGCTAGCTTGAATTCAGTGGCAAAGTGAACAAGGGACCCACATCTGGGCATACCCTGACAACTTAGGGTGAACAAAGCAAAAGCAAAGGGGATGATGGACGGAGTTTTGAACTTTGCAAGCCCTCACCCCCAATCAACTGATCTGAGTTTAATCCATCATCATTCCTTAGCTCACTCCGCCATCCCTGTTCAGACATGGCTATATGCAATTCAGTCTGACCCTGTGCCTCATAGGAACAGTCCAGCCCGAACTGACAAGCCATGTCTTCCCTAGACTGGAGACAAGCATCCTGGGACCGGTTTCTGGCTAATTGGCCGCCATCAGCCAGGCTAGCCTGAATCCAGTGGCAAAGTGAGCAAGGGACACACGTCTGGGCATAACCTGCCAACTTAGGGCGAACAAAGCAAAAGCAAAGGGGATGATGGACGGAGTGTTGAACATTGCAAGCACTCACCCCCAGTCAACTGATCTGGGTTTCATCCATCATCATTTTTTAGCTCACTCCACCATGCCCAGTTCAGACATGGCCATATGCAAATCAGTCTTACCCTGTGCCTCATGGGAACACTCCAGCCCGAACTGCCAAGCCATGTCTTCCCTGGACCGGAAACAGGCATCCTGGGACCGGTTTCTGGCTCATCAGCCGTCATCAGCAAGGCTAGCTTGAATCCAGTGGCAAACTGAGCAAGGGACCCACGTCTGGGCATACCCTGCCAACAAGGCAAAATCAAAGGGGACGATGGACGGAGTGTTGAACATTGCAAGCACTCACCCCCATTCAACTGACCTGGGTTTAATCCATCATCATTCTTTAGCTCACTCCGCCACCCCAGTTCAGACATGGCCATATGCAAATCAGTCTGACCCTGTGCCTCATGGGAACACTCCAGCCTGATTTGCCAAGCCATGTCTTCCCTGGACCTGAAACAAGCATCCTGGGACCTGTTTCTGGCTAATCGGCCACCATCAGACAGGCTAGCCTGAATCCAGTGGCAAAGTAAGCAAGGAACACACGTCTGGGCATACCCTGCCAACTTAGGGCGAACAAAGCAAAAGCAAAGGGGATGATGGACGGAGTGTTGAACATTGCAAGCACTCACCCCAGTCAACTGATCTGGGTTTCATCCATCATCACTTTTTAGCTCACTCTGCCACGCCCAGTTCAGACATGGCCATATGCAAATCAGTCTTACCCTGTGCCTCATGGGAACAGTCCAGCCCGAACTGCCAAGCGATGTCTTCCCTGGACCGGAAACAAGCATCCTGGGACCAGTTTCTAGCTCATCAGCCGTTATCAGCCAGGCTAGCTTGAATCCAGTGGCAAACTGAGCAAGGGACCCACGTCTGGGCATACCCTGCCAACTTAGGGCGATCAAGGCAAAACCAAAGTTGATGATGGACGGAGTGTTGAACATTGCAAGCACTCACCCCAGTCAACTAATCTGAGTTTAATCCATCATCATTTTTTAGCTCACTCCGCCACGCCCAGTTCAGACATGGCCATATGCAAATCAGTCTTACCCTGTGACTCATGAGAACACTCCAGCCCGAACTGCCAAGCCATGTCTTCCCTGGACCGGAAACAAGCATTCTGGGACCGGTTTCTGGCTCATCAGCCGTCATCAGCCAGGCTAGCTTGAATTCAGTGGCAAAGTGAGCAAGGGACCCACGTCTGGGCATACCCTGCCAACTTAGGGCAAACAAGGCAAAACCAGAGGGGATGATGGACAGAGTGTTGAACTTTGTAAGCCCTCACCCCCAGTCAACTGATCTGGGTTTAATCATCATCATTCTTTAGCTCACTCCGCCACCCCAGTTCAGACATGGCCATATGCAAATCAGTCTGACCCTGTGCCTCATGGGAACACTCCAGCCTGAATTGCCAAGCCATGTCTTCCCTGGACCTGAAATAAGCATCCTGGGACCGGTTTCTGGCTCATCAGCTGTCATCAGCCAGGCTAGCTTGAATTCAGTGGCAAAGTGAGCAAGGGACCCACGTCTGGGCATAGCCTGCCAACTTAGGGCAAACAAAGCAAAACCAAAGGGGATGATGGACGGAGTGTTGAACATTGCAAGCACTCACCCCAGTCAACTAATCTGAGTTTAATCCATCATCATTCTTTAGCTCACTCCGCCACCCCAGTTCAGACATGGCCATATGCAAATCAGTCTGACCCTGTGCCTCATGGGAACAGTCCATCCCGAACTGCCAAGCCATGTCTTCCCTGGAAAGGAAACAAGTAACCTGGGACCAGTTTCTGGCTAATCGTCCGTCACCAGCCAGGCTGGCTTGAATCCAGTAGCAAAGTGAGCAAGAAACCCACGTCTGGGCATACCCTGCCAACTTGGGGCAAACAAGGCAAAACCAAAGGGGATGATGGACAGAGTGTTGAACTTTGCAAGCCCTCACCCCCAGTCAACTGATCTGGGTTTAATCATCATCATTCTTTAGCTCACTCCGCCACCCCAGTTCAGACATGGCCATATGCAAATCAGTCTTACCCTGTGCCTCATGTGAACAGTCCAGCCCGAACTGCCAAGCCATGGCTTCCCTGGACCGGAAACAAGCAACCTGGGACCGGTTTCTGGCTAATCGGCCATCATCAGCCAGGCTAGCTTGAATTCAGTGCAAAGTGAGCAAGGGACCCACGTCTGGGCATACCCTGCCAACTTAGGGCAAACTAAGCAAAACCAAAGGGGATGATGGACAGAGTGTTGAACATTCGAAGTGAGGTTCTGTAGCGATCCGAACCCGTGTGTTCGGTATCGTAGTACTGACACGAGTTTGGTACCAGTGAACCGTAAATGATCCAATTAGTATGTGACAGTGTTTTCGCTGTGCTACGAGCATGGATTCACTGAGAAATAGGGCATTCTGTTTTAAATTCATGGCATCCATTTTGTTTCTTGCCCTCACCTTGTTAAGGACACGTAAGCTTTAGTCAAAGGAAGCTGATGTTGCGTGACTAGGCAGAAGCTACCTCCCTTGCCTGAGGCCAATCATGCTATACTGGTTCTTGTGTTCGTTGGCCTGATCACAATTAGGAGGCCGAAGACAGTAGCCATGCCCGTTTATGACCCACAAGCATCTCTTATCCTACTTATCAATCTTTCCCACCTGGCTCCGCTCCTCTCCTTCTGGGCTTTTACTATGGGGAGGATAACATTTTTATGATGGGGAGGATCGGTCGAAGAATGGAAAACTGACATGAAGACTTGATCGAACACTGGAATCTTACAAATAATTATCATTTGGTATATGTTTATTGTTTGTTTGGGATACCGGGCTAGGCATGAAAGATATTTTTGCAATGCTGCCTGAGGACACATTTGGTGTATTTAAGGAGCGACCCACGTTATACAATTGGAACAGTCTCCTAGATTCTGCCTTTGTGTGGTTCCTACGACATCTGTGTCCCTGCAGTAAATAAAACTTGGTCTCTCTGACGCCACCATCGAGAAGCCCGTGTCTCTGTTTATTTGTGCACCAAGGCAGGAAGGAACTCAGAGGTCTTTTGGGTGTTGTTTCCCTGACACCTCTGGACTCTAAAAAGTCCAGAACATCAATTTGGCGCTCAACGTGGGGCGACGTCAACCGGTACCGGTCCAAAGCCTGAAGATTTCGGGGAGCTTCGTGTGAAGATTCTGGAGGGGGGTACCCCGCTTCATCGATCCCTGTATGTCGTAAAAGTGGCCCGACGATCTCTTCCACGAGGGTTCCCGCTCCCAGACGGCTACAAAGGACTGCTGCCCTGACTGTCGCCCTGTCTTGGACCCGAGGTGCAGACCTTAGTACGGCGAGACGTAGGCGGGTTCTCCTTGGTGACGTCTTCGACATTTCAGTTAAGTATTAAGTGGGTCGCGCCCAGTTTGATTTTGGATTTGTAGATTATCATTGGTTGCTCTTGTTAAGATAATCTTTGGTTTGGTATTGGTTCATTTGGTAGGCCTAAGTTCTTTGCGCATTTTGGTTAGAATTTGTCTTTAGTTTGTAATGGCTAGCCGTAGTAATTGTTTCCTGTCCTGGTTGAGTTGCAACAGGGATTCCCGGTTGGAGGACTCGTGTCCGGTTCCTCCGATCGGAACTCCTACATATGAGCTCTATTGTAAACATGGTGTGGGTCCTATCACTTGTAATGGAGTGTGGATCCGTTACACCAGGAAAGATGGTGTCCTTAGTTGGCCACCACATGGTAGCTTTGAAACAAAAATTCTAGACAATCTAGAAGTGAAGTTGTTTAAAAGGAGAGCCCGGCAGGCAATGTTCGATTCTTTGCGCTTTTGGCGTAAAGAAGCTAGACAGAGAGAAATTAGAAAAATGAAGAAGGAACAGAAAGAGAAAGGGTTGACTTTAATGCAGTCTGCTAGGCAGTTGCATGTCAACGAAACTGAAAAAGCAATAGAGGTAGCAAATAGAGAACATAATTTGGCGATTGACAAGTGCTACCCTGCCTTGCCATCGTGTCCTGCTAAGCCAATAGAGGACTGTGAAAAGGATCCCCTGTTGTCTTACCTATTGAGATCACCTCCACCGTATGCACAGGGTATTACAGCACCACAGTTACCACCTGTTGTGCAACCGGCTGCTGGTCAGCCTGGAATAGTTGTTCCTTTTCCTTTGATTCAAGCTCCTATTCTTCCTGTGGTTAATGTTCCTTCGGCACCCCCTCTACCTGGGTTGCCTATTCCGCCTTTGCCTGACGTTTCGCAAACTGCCTTACCTACTACTTCTACCCTTACAATTTCATCTGCTCCAGCTTCCTTGTCCCCGAACTCTGTAAACATTCTGACTCCGCTTTCTGTTCGTCGGAAAATAACCGACTCTGTAACTAATATCTTAACTTCTCTATACAGGTCTTTAATTAAGACACCCATTTCTGACTCTACACAGAGACGTAGTCAGCTTCCTGGTCCCCAGGAACGAGGAATATTAGATTCGACAGCTCTTAGGTGGATATCGAAAGCTGCGAAGTATGATGCACAAAGAGTGTTGGATACATTTATGCAATGGAATGAACCAACTCAGCGTTATGTCTTTGACGTGATGTGTTCCCTTTGCGTGAGAAATGGGATGATGATGACTTAGATTCCGTTCCCGCTGACTTGATACATATTCAGAGAAGGTTCGCTACGGGAATGGTAATAGGTTCGGAAGTAAAGGAAGCGATAGAACTGATTCTAGCATACAGGTCTGATTCTCCTCTTCGAGCACAAAGGGACTCTGATGGTTCTCTGATTACTAGGAAGAAGCGAGGTCAGTATCCGATGAGGGAATTTCCGCCGATATGGCGCGATGCAGTTCAAGCTGATGCGGCTAATAATATTTTAGCTGCTCCAGCACATTTCCATAGAGTATGGATACACATCCCTTGGAAGCGGGCCGAGGTATTAGCAGTAAAACAGGCGTTGCCGGACCCGCGTAAGAATCCTGCTGGGTATTATAAAGAGTTAACCCAGACAGTTCAAGCATGCGTCATGAATTTGGCAGACATCGAAATGCTATTCGGCAATGTAGTGCCACAGCCTATATGGGCCAAAATTCGCCATGAGAATCACCAAGTTGCTTTAGGAGGTGATTGGCCAGCTATTGTAGCGGCAGATGCACAACAAGTTGGTGGTGCTAAACCTGAGCCCCTGATTGCCGCTTTGCCTGGCAGAATAATCAATTTGATGAAAACGCTGATGCCAGCGTTACGGGTCAACTGGGATAAATTATCAGCATGCAAGCAAAAGAAGGACGAAAGCGTCTCTGATTTCTTCACTAGATTTGAAGAGACCTTCGTAGACCACAGTGGGTAAGATATGAGTACTGAGGGAGGTCAGAGCTTGTTTGTCGACAAGTTTGTGTTTAATTTATTGCCTGAGCTTAGTAACAAGTTGAAGGATTCTGAGAGTGCATGGGCGGTGTCGACGACAGCACAGATACTCGCAACTGCTCAGTATTACGAAAATAGAGAAAAAGAAGAGAAGGAAAAGTCAGAAAAGAAGACAAAAGACTTGAAAACTAAAGTTCTTTTGCAACAGGCGTATCCGCCTCGCTCGAGTCGGTCAGATTCACAGCAACGACCCCAGTTTCAGCAACAGCCACAATTCCAGCAAGGGATGTCCCAAAGATTTGACTATGCTTTTCCCCGACAACAGTTAGCATGGAATCAGTGTGCCTATTGTAAAAAGGAGGGTCACTATAAGAATGAGTGTCCAGTTCTGCACTCACAAACTAGTGGTGTCCCAGCTCAGAGAGGTCGCGGTGGGTTTATGCAAGCTCTCAGAGGTAGAGGACGTGGTACTATGCCTCCACAGACTGATCGCCCATCTAATTATTTCGATCAGCGAAATGTACAATCCACACAATCAGGTAGATCTCCCCAATACCATGTTGAGGATTATTATGAAGGTAGTGAAGAAATTCAGCAAAGTGAGTACTAGGACAGCCACAGGCAGAGAGAGGGAGTAGTATCAGTTCCAGTTGATCAGAGTGGACCTTATGTCGCAGTAGCTACATCAGGCGTGATTGAACCGTTTCTGTTGGATACTGGTGCAGCAAAAAGTTCAATTATGCACGCGAAACTCCCTGGCGCACCTTTGTCTGGCTCAACGAACATTTCAGTAGGTTTCTCAGGCGCCCCTGTTCACAACCCTGTTTCTGGTCCTTTGTCAATTTCTGTTGGGCCATGTCAACTAGAAGCACCCCTTATTCTGACGACCGGTTGTAATGAGAATCTGCTTGGTTTAGATCCGTTGAAACGCCTGCATGCGACATTGTACTGTTCCCCTTCGGGAGTACAGCTCACGTTGGGGAAGAGAGTCATCTCTCCCATGTACTTGTCGATGGATAAGCTCCCACCGGAGCTGCGTTCTCTCCCTGATAATCTTTGGGCGACTGGTCCTAATGATGTAGGTCTTCTGGAAATTCCCCCTTATGTGGTGAGTCTGAAGGCAAATGTTAGATTCCCACGAATCCCACAGTATCGGATTTCAAATGAAGGTGAACGTGCGCTTTTACTGATCGTGCAAGATTTGATACAGAAAGATGTGATAGAAGAAACTAGAGGAAATGTCTGCAATAGTCCTGTCCTGCCGATTTTGAAACGCACTGACCCTTCCAAACCTCCAATCTACAGATTTGTGATTGACCTCAGAGAGGTTAATAAAATAGTGGTTCCACAGTTTCCTGTGGTCCCAGATATAACTGCACTATTGACGTTGATTCCTGCCTCAGCTACATGGTTTACAGTGATCGACTTAAAGAATGCCTTTTTCAGCATTCCGATAGCCGAGGAAAGTAGGGATATTTTTGGTTTCTCCTTAGGTGGTCGTAGTTTCAGATTCAAGCGCGCCCCACAAGGTTATTGTGAAAGCCCTTCAATTTACAGCCAAGCATTAAAAAGTCAATTAGATGCTTTTGTACTTCCACCTGGTGCTGCTCTGATCCAATATGTAGATGATCTTTTAGTGGCTGCTGACGACAAGGAAACTTGCAAAATAGCTACAATTTCTCTGCTGTGTCATTTATCAGACTTACATCACAAGGTTTCACCTTCTAAACTACAATATTGTTGCCAAGAAGTGACCTACTTAGGTCATATTTTGTCAAAGGAGGGAAGAAGGTTGACCCCAGAGAGAATCAAAGCAATTTCACAGATGACTGTACCAAGCACACAGAGAGAAGTGCGTGCGTTTTTGGGTATTACATCATATTGCAGACAATGGATCCCAAATTTTTCTCTCATGGCAAAACCATTGGTGGCTCTGACTGGAAAAGGTGTTCCGAGTCCTTTGCCATGGTCTGATGAATGTCAACAGAGCTTCTCGGAATTGCACGATGCGTTGTGCTCAGCTCCTGTGTTAGGTACTCCTGACTACAGTAAGCCGTTTACACTATATGTCCATGAAAGAGAGGGTTGTGCGTTGAGTGTCTTGACGCAACAATTTGGTGACAAGCAGCGACCTTGTGCGTATTTCTCATCCACATTAGATCCGGTAGCCAAAGCGTTGCCAAGTTGTTTGAGAGCTACAGCAGCAGCTGCAGTGTCTATTCGACAGTCTGCTGGATTGGTCATGAACAACATGTTGGTAGTCATGGTTCCACATGCTGTGGATACACTCATGAATCGAATGAAAACTCAGCACCTCACCAGTGCTAGACTATCAGGCTATGAGCTGACACTTTTGGCAAGTCACATTCAGATCAAGCGATGCAGCATATTGAACCCAGCAACGCTGTTGCCGACTACTCAGGAGTCGAGTGATTCAGAGCCCCATGACTGTTGTTTTAGAACTGAGGAAGAGACAAAAGGTAGGATTGATTTAAAAGATACTCCGTCACTAGATCCAGATGGTACTTTGTATGTCGATGGATCGTGTTTCAAGCTACAGACTGGTGATGTGACGGCTGCGTATGCAGTTACGACTTTGAGTACGGTTGTCGAGACTGCAAGAGTGAGTCAGAATTCTGCCCAAGCTGCAGAATTAATTGCATTGACAAGAGCGTGTATTTTAGCTGAGGGAAAGAGAGTGAATGTGTTTACTGACAGCCAGTATGCCTTCGGCGTAGCACATAGTTTTGGTCGCTTGTGGAAAGAAAGAGGTTTTCTCACGTCCCATGGGACTAAGATCCAACATGGACAGTTAGTCAATGATCTGTTGGAATCTCTGACCTTACCGAATGAAGTCGCAATTGTGAAATGCAGTGCACACCGGAAGATTACGGATGATGTTGGCCGTGGGAATGCGTTTGCTGATGAGGTCGCCAAAGGGACGTCCAAGAACATGATGAGCCGAATGTACGTTGCAACGTCTGCAAGATGGATTGCTGAATCAGGAATGTGTGAGAATACGATTGAAAGTGTGAAGGAAATCCAGAATGAAGCAACTGAAAATGAGAAGAATGCATGGAAGGAGAAAACGGGTAAAATGGATTCGAGTGGATGTTGGATTGATTTGTCTGAGCATCAGCGTTGGATGCTACCTGATGCGTATGTACTTGCGGTAGTCACTATGGCGCATGGAGCGGCGCACATCAGTTCGAAAGGGATCTGTAAGATGTTAGCTCCAGTATGGAAGAACGATGGAATTACTAAGTGCGCGGAGAGAGTGGTGAAAAATTGCATGGTATGCCTGATGCATAATCCTGGCAAGGGAACCCCAACCCCAGCTGGTCACTTTGCCCCCCCCTTCTTGTCCCTTTGAAGTGATTCAGTTGGACTTTATCCACATGGACAGATGTAATAATCTCAAATATGTCCTAGTGGTAGTCTGTGCTTTTTCAAGATGGATTGAAGCGTATCCATTAAAGGATAACACTGCTATGTCCACTGCCAAAATCCTCCTCAAAGAGTACTTCCCTAGGTATGGTATGCCACGGATTGTATGGTCGGACAATGG
Organism: Triturus cristatus; assembly: GCF_964204655.1. Lineage (NCBI taxonomy): Eukaryota > Metazoa > Chordata > Amphibia > Caudata > Salamandridae > Triturus > Triturus cristatus. Next base: position 1,017,697,274 of record NC_140579.1, on the reverse strand, counting down.
AAGTGAGTTCGTAGGGAAAGTTATGCAGAGTGTTTGTACGGGTTTGGGAATCAAGCAAAAATTCCATAGTGCGAATCACCCACAGTCAGCAGGTTTGGTTGAGGGGTACAATGGTACCTTGAAGCTAAAACTTGCTAAAATCCAAGCTTCCACTGGTTTATCTTGGCCAGATGCACTGCCTTTGGCTTTATTGTCCACCAGAGCGACTGTACACTCTCGAGTAGGGCTTAGCCCATATGAGATTGTGTTTGGTCGCCCTGCTAATGTCTGGGGAGTCCCTAGGCCCAAGGAGTTCAAACAGATCGAATATCCAATGTTCATTGATTTCCTTTTTGACCTGACTGCTAAATTTTGTCTTATTCACCAACAGGTATTTGAATCCTTGCCTAAGCTGCCAGAGAGTCCAGGTCACACATTGAAACCCGGTGATCTGGTTGTGGTGCGGAACTTTGGACGGACCCGGAACCTCCAACCAAGATTCGTGGGTCCGTTTCAGGTGCTCCTAGCCACAAGAACTGCTGTACGCCTGGCTGGCAGGAAAAATTGGGTGCACGCTACCCATACGAAGCGTGTGCCTCTCCCACTCCCCTACGACAACTGGGTTAGACAGGGATTTGGTGTATCCGAGACAGAACCTGTTCCTAGGCTTATCCCGTTCAGTGATGCAGAGTACATGACGGACAAACGATCTGAAACACAGAACTCTGATACTGCACCAGGAACTGTTCCTTTGAACCCTGAACAGAGTGTTGTACAAAGTGAACATTTGCCACCTGTGGATTTGAACATTACTGCACCTGCAGATCAGCTGTTTCAAGACCAGACAAGGCCCAGAAAGTACAGATATAACCTACGTTCCCATTCCATGAACCAATAACATTGCATAATCACCTTTCCGTGTGAAAACTGTTTTGATCTTATCACATTGCATTCAGTCAGGAAGTTTGCTCTATAATATTTTTTGTCCTTTTGTTTTTGTTGTTCTCTCGCCTTGCCATCTGGGTTGCCGTAGGGTCGTAACGTGTGCCTTGTTTTAACTTGCAGGGGGCCAGACACAAGGTCCGTCTCTTCTGTTTATTTTGGGAACTCCCAGGGTAAACAGAGGCAATTTTTCAACAGGTACAAACCATCCGTTGCGAACGGTTGTAGAAGATGGAGCTTCCTGAACTGCGACGAGCTAACGTCATAAATGCTCGTAAGACAAAACTGTATGAAATGTTGCATAGCAAATGTTTCATGATGCAATGCGCTCTGACCTTTCTGATTGTTTTAATAACTTTGGTAGGCGGAATCGTTTTTGGTATCCAATTGATTTTTGCACCTGTCACATCTACAGTGCCGCCCCATGTTTCTGTTTCTCCGACTGTTGTTTCTCTTCATTCTTTTCACCCTTTTCCTGCACACGAGCAAGCTCGATGCTCTGAGTTTATAAATAACACTTTCATTCAGCTCTTGCACCAACACCAACTAGTAGTAAATACAACGAACTGCTGGGTATGTGGTCTGATACCACATACCATGAACAAGGGTATCCCCTATCTGGTTCTGCCCTTTAGTTATAATGGATCATTTTGGGCATTTCAGACCATGTTCGCCTATGCTCTAGAGACCTATCGCCCGCGACCTCCGCGTTCCACTAGGTATAACTCTGCTAATAGAGCCTTGGTAAAGGGAATTGCTGACATGGTTAGAGATGTCAATAACACTCCGTTTATTCCCAAGGATGAGTTACGAGTTTATATGGGTTGGAATGCTACGGAGTATGGCATTAGTTTGGGTGAAAACAAGCGTAAAAGCTCGACTCCGATTTGGGTCGTACCCCACCAAGGTCAGGTCTGTTTACAAGGGAATGGGAGGAATCCGAGAGCTCGACTAGGGAAGAGTGACTGCACTGAAACGTACGTTTTTCCATCACAGTCTTCCCCTGCATTCTTAGCTGCTAAGGGTACCTATTTTGTCTGCAAAGACAGAGCATATACATGGCTGCCTGCTGACTTTTCAGGCTCATGTTATATTGCCCGACTATTACCTCCGACATACACTGCTGCACCGGATTATCACAAGACTAGAGTTGTGAGAGGTGTCCTCGACAAGGAAGATACAGCTGGCCAAGAAGCAGGAGACTTTTTCAAAGGTTTCCTTCCGTTCTGGGGGCCCATGGCCAATAGTAGGAACTTGCGTCAACTAACACGGGTAGTTGAATCCACCATTACTGAAACTGCTGGTGCCCTTAGTAACCTGACAGCTGAGCTTCAAGCGGATCGCCTCATGACGTTGCAGAACCGTATGGTCCTTGACGTATTACTTGCAGATCAAGGTGGGGTATGTAAGATGATCCAATCGAGTTGCTGTGTCTTTATCCCAAATAATGCGCCAACAGTATATGAGGCCATTTCTAAGTTACACAAGATCACTGACTCTATTCGTGTAGACAAAGGTGATTGGTCACTGATGGGATGGTTCTGGAATCTGTTATCTGCGTGGGGATGGAAGGTTCTGATAGTCATTGGTGTTTTGTTGGTATTTTTATTCTCATGCTGTCTCATCATTCAGTGTGGTCCTGCCTTATGTGGCCTTTGTGCTGCAACATGCGTAAGAAGACCACCTGTTTTAGGAGACACGCCACGGGATCGAATAATGCTCCAACAACATATCAGTGATCTGATGAATATAGAGATGGATTCTGACTAGAGTAAGTTATTGCCTATGTAAGGGCAAAAGGACGGTCTGAGGTTCTGTAGCGATCCGAACCCGTGTGTTCAGTATCGTAGTACTGACACGATTTTGGTACCAGTGAACCGTAAATGATCCATTTAGTATGTGACAGTGTTTTCGCTGTGCTACGAGCATGGATTCACTGAGAAATAGGGCATTCTGTTGTAAATTCATGGCATCCATCTTAGATACGGCATCCATTTTGTTTCTTGCCCTCACATAGTCAATGGACAAGCAATGACTCTGGCTGAATCACCTTGTTAAGGACACGTAAGCTTTAGTCCAAGGAAGCTGATGCTGCGTGACTAGGCAGAAGCTACCTCCCTTGCCTGAGGCCAATCATGCTATACTGGTTCTTGTGTTCGTTGGCCTGATCACGATTAGGAGGCCGAAGACAGTAGCCATGCCCGTTTATGACCCACAAGCATCTCTTATCCTACTTATCAATCTTTCCCACCTGGCTCCGCTCCTCTCCTTCTGGGCTTTTACTATGGGGAGGATACAATTTTTATGATGGGGAGGATCGGTCGAAGAATGGAAAACTGACATGAAGACTTGATCGAACACTGGAATCTTACAAATAATTATCGTTTGGTATATGTTTATTGTTTGTTTGGGATACCGAGCTAGGCATGAAAGATATTTTTGCAATGCTGCCTGAGGACACATTTGGTGTATTTAAGGAGCGACCCACGTTATACAATTGGAACAGTCTCCTAGATTCTGCCTTTGTGTGGTTCCTACGACATCTGTGTCCCTGCAGTAAATAAAACTTGGTCTCTCTGACGCCACCATCGAGAAGCCCGTGTCTCTGTTTATTTGTGCACCAAGGCAGGAAGGAACTCAGGGGTCTTTTGGGTGTTGTTTCCCTGACACCTCTGGACTCTAAAAAGTCCAGAACCTCAATTTGGCGCTCAACGTGGGGCGACGTCAACCGGTACCGGTCCAAAGCCTGAAGATTTCAAGGAGCTTCGTGTGAAGATTCCGGAGGGGGGTACCCCGCTTCATCGATCCCTGTATGTCGTAAAAGTGGCCCGACGATCTCTTCCACGAGGGTTCCCGCTCCCAGACGGCTACAAAGGACCGCTGCCCTGACTGTCGCCCTGTCTTGGACCCGAGGTGCAGACCTTAGTACGGCGAGACGTAGGCGGGTTCTCCTTGGTGACGTCTTCGACATTTCAGTTAAGTATTAAGTGGGTCGCGCCCAGTTTGATTTTGGATTTGTAGATTATCATTGGTTGCTCTTGTTAAAATAATCTTTGGTTTGGTATTGGTTCATTTAGTAGGCCTAAGTTCTTTGCGCATTTTGGTTAGAATTTGTCTTTAGTTTGTAATGGCTAGCCGTAGTAATTGTTTCCTGTCCTGGTTGAGTTGCAACAGGGATTCCCGGTTGGAGGACTCGTGTCCGGTTCCTCCGATCGGAACTCCTACATATGAGCTCTATTGTAAACATGGTGCGGGTCCTATCACTTATAATGGAGTGTGGATCCGTTACACCAGGAAAGATGGTGTCCTTAGTTGGCCACCACATGGTAGCTTTGAAACTAAAATTCTAGACAATCTAGAAGTGAAGTTGTTTAAAAGGAAAGCCCGGCCGGCAATGTTCGATTCTTTTCGCTTTTGGCGTAAAGAAGCTAGACAGAGAGAAATTAGAAAAATGAAGAAGGAACAGAAAGAGAAAGGGTTGACTTTAATGCAGTCTGCTAGGCAGTTGCATGTCAACGAAACTGAAAAAGCAATAGAGGTAGCAAATAGAGAACATAATTTGCCGATTGACAAGTGCTACCCTGCCTTGCCATCGTGTCCTGCTAAGCCAATAGAGGACTGTGAAAAGGATCCCCTGTTATCTTACCTATTGAGATCACCTCCACCGTATGCACAGGGTATTACAGCACCACAGTTACCACCTGTTGTGCAACCGGCTGCTGGTCAGCCTGGAATAGTTGTTCCTTTTCCTTTGATTCAAGCTCCTATTCTTCCGGTGGTTAATGTTCCTTCGGCTCCCCCTCTACCTGGGTTGCCTATTCCGCCTTTGCCTGATGTTTCGCAAACTGCTTTACCTACTACTTCTACCCTTACAATTTCATCTGCTCCAGCTTCCTTGTCCCCGAACTCTGTAAACATTCTGACTCCGCTTTCTGTTCGTCGGAAAATAACCGACTCTGTAACTAATATCTTAACTCCTCTCTACAGGTCTTTAATTAAGACACCCGTTTCTGACTCTACACAGTGACGTAGTCAGCTTCCTGGTCCCCAGGAACGAGGAATATTAGATTCGACAGCTCTTAGGTGGATATCGAAAGCTCCGAAGTATGATGCACAAAGAGTGTTGGATACATTTATGCAATGGAATGAACCAACTCAGCATTATGTCTTTGACGTGATGTGTTCCCTTTGCGTGAGGAATGGGATGATGATGACTTAGATTCCGTTCCCGCTGACTTGATACATATTCAGAGAAGGTTCGCTACGGGAATGGTAATAGGTTCGGAAGTAAAGGAAGCGATAGAACTGATTCTAGCATACAGGTCTGATTCTCCTCTTCGAGCACAAAGGGACTCTGATGGTTCTCCGATTACTAGGAAGAAGCGAGGTCAGTATCCGATGAGGGAAGTTCCGCCGATATGGCGCGATGCAGTTCAAGCTGATGCGGCTAATAATATTTTAGCTGCTCCAGCACATTTCCATAGAGTATGGATACACATCCCTTGGAAGCGGGCCGAGGTATTAGCAGTAAAACAGGCGTTGCCGGACCCGCGTAAGAATCCTGCTGGGTATTATAAAGAGTTAACCCAGACAGTTCAAGCATGCGTCATGAATTTGGCAGACATCGAAATGCTATTCGGCAATGTAGTGCCACAGCCTATATGGGCCAAAATTCGCCATGAGAATCACCAAGTTGCTTTAGGAGGTGATTGGCCAGCTATTGTAGCGGCAGATGCACAACAAGTTGGTGGTGCTAAACCTGAGCCTCTGATTGCCGCTTTGCCTGGCAGAATAATCAATTTGATGAAAACGCTGATGCCAGAGTTACGGGTCAACTGGGATAAATTATCAGCATGCAAGCAAAAGAAGGACGAAAGCGTCTCTGATTTCTTCACTAGATTTGAAGAGACCTTCGTAGACCACAGTGGGCAAGATATGAGTACTGAGGGAGGTCAGAGGTTGTTTGTCGACAAGTTTGTGTTTAATTTATTGCCTGAGATTAGTAACAAGTTGAAGGATTCTGAGAGTGCATGGGCAGTGTCGACAACAGCACAGATACTCGCCACTGCTCAGTATTACGAAAATAGAGAAAAAGAAGAGAAGGAAAAGTCAGAAAAGAAGACAAAAGACTTGAAAACTAAAGTTCTTTTGCAACAGGCGTATCCGCCTCGCTCGAGTCGGTCAGATTCACAGCAACGACCCCAGTTTCAGCAACAGCCACAATTCCAGCAAGGGATGTCCCAAAGATTTGACTATGGTTTTCCCCGACAACAGTTAGCATGGAATCAGTGTGCCTATTGTAAAAAGGAGGGTCACTATAAGAATGAGTGTCCAGTTCTGCACTCACAAACTAGTGGTGTCCCAGCTCAGAGAGGTCGCGGTGGGTTTATGCAAGCTCTCAGAGGTAGAGGACGTGGTACTATGCCTCCACAGACTGATCGCCCATCTAATTATTTCGATCAGCGAAATGTACAATCCACACAATCAGGTAGATCTCCCCAATACCATGTTGAGGATTATTATGAAGGTAGTGAAGAAATTCAGCAAAGTGAGTACTAGGACAGCCACAGGCAGAGAGAGGGAGTAGTATCAGTTCCAGTTGATCAGAGTGGACCTTATGTCGCAGTAGCTACATCAGGCGTGATTGAACCGTTTCTGTTGGATACTGGTGCAGCAAAAAGTTCAATTATGCACGCGAAACTCCCTGGCGCACCTTTGTCTGGCTCAACGAACATTTCAGTAGGTTTCTCAGGCGCCCCTGTTCACAACCCTGTTTCTGGTCCTTTGTCAATTTCTGTTGGGCCATGTCAACTAGAAGCACCCCTTATTCTGACGACCGGTTGTAATGAGAATCTGCTTGGTTTAGATCCGTTGAAACGCCTGCATGCGACATTGTACTGTTCCCCTTCGGGAGTACAGCTCACGTTGGGGAAGAGAGTCATCTCTCCCATGTACTTGTCGATGGATAAGCTCCCACCGGAGCTGCGTTCTCTCCCTGATAATCTTTGGGCGACTGGTCCTAATGATGTAGGTCTTCTGGAAATTCCCCCTTATGTGGTGAGTCTGAAGGCAAATGTTAGATTCCCACGAATCCCACAGTATCGGATTTCAAATGAAGGTGAACGTGCGCTTTTACTGATCGTGCAAGATTTGATACAGAAAGATGTGATAGAAGAAACTAGAGGAAATGTCTGCAATAGTCCTGTCCTGACGACTTTGAAACGCACTGACCCTTCCAAACCTCCAATCTACAGATTTGTGATTGACCTCAGAGAGGTTAATAAAATAGTGGTTCCACAGTTTCCTGTGGTCCCAGATATCACTGCACTATTGACGTTGATTCCTGCCTCAGCTACATGGTTTACAGTGATCGACTTAAAGAATGCCTTTTTCAGCATTCCGATAGCCGAGGAAAGTAGGGATATTTTTGGTTTCTCCTTAGGTGGTCGTAGTTTCAGATTCAAGCGCGCCCCACAAGGTTATTGTGAAAGCCCTTCAATTTACAGCCAAGCATTAAAAAGTCAATTAGATGCTTTTGTACTTCCACCTGGTGCTGCTCTGATCCAATATGTAGATGATCTTTTAGTGGCTGCTGACGACAAGGAAACTTGCAAAATAGCTACAATTTCTTTGCTGCGTCATTTATCAGACTTACATCACAAGGTTTCACCTTCTAAACTACAATATTGTTGCCAAGAAGTGACCTACTTAGGACATCTTTTGTCAAAGGAGGGAAGAAGGTTGACCCCAGAGAGAATCAAAGCAATTTCACAGATGACTGTACCAAGCACACAGAGATAAGTGCGTGCGTTTTTGGGTATTACATCATATTGCAGACAATGGATCCCAAATTTTTCTCTCATGGCAAAACCATTGGTGGCTCTGACTGGAAAAGGTGTCCCGAGTCCTTTGCCATGGTCTGATGAATGTCAACAGAGCTTCTCGGAATTGCGCGATGCGTTGTGCTCAGCTCCTGTGTTAGGTACTCCTGACTACAGTAAGCCGTTTACACTATATGTCCATGAAAGAGAGGGTTGTGCGTTGAGTGTCTTGACGCAACAATTTGGTGACAAGCAGCGACCTTGTGCGTATTTCTCATCCACATTAGATCCGGTAGCCAGAGCGTTGCCAAGTTGTTTGAGAGCTACAGCAGCAGCTGCAGTGTCTATTCGACAGTCTGCTGGATTGGTCATGAACAACATGTTGGTAGTCATGGTTCCACATGCTGTGGATACACTCATGAATCGAACGAAAACTCAGCACCTCACCAGTGCTAGACTATCAGGCTATGAGCTGACACTTTTGGCAAGTCACATTCAGATCAAGCGATGCAGCATATTGAACCCAGCAACGCTGTTGCCGACTACTCAGGAGTCGAGTGATTCAGAGCCCCATGACTGTTGTTTTCGAACTGAGGAAGAGACAAAAGGTAGGATTGATTTAAAAGATACTCCGTTACTAGATCCAGATGGTTCTTTGTATGTCGATGGATCGTGTTTCAAGCTACAGACTGGTGATGTGACGGCTGCGTATGCAGTTACGACTTTGAGTACGGTTGTCGAGACTGCAAGAGTGAGTCAGAATTCTGCCCAAGCTGCAGAATTAATTGCATTGACAAGAGCGTGTATTTTAGCTGAGGGAAAGAGAGTGAATGTGTTTACTGACAGCCAGTATGCCTTCGGCGTAGCACATAGTTTTGGTCGCTTGTGGAAAGAAAGAGGTTTTCTCACGTCCCATGGGACTAAGATCCAACATGGACAGTTAGTCAATGATCTGTTGGAATCTCTGACCTTACCGAATGAAGTCGCAATTGTGAAATGCAGTGCACACCGGAAGATTACGGATGATGTTGGCCGTGGGAATGCGTTTGCTGATGAGGTCGCCAAAGGGACGGCCAAGAACATGATGAGCCGAATGTACGTTGCAACGTCTGCAAGATGGATTGCTGAATCAGGAATGTGTGAGAATACGATTGAAAGTGTGAAGGAAATCCAGAATGAAGCAACTGAAAATGAGAAGAATGCATGGAAGGAGAAAACGGGTAAAATGGATTCGAGTGGATGTTGGATTGATTTGTCTGAGCATCAGCGTTGGATGCTACCTGATGCGTATGTACTTGCGGTAGTCACTATGGCGCATGGAGCGGCGCACATCAGTTCGAAAGGGATCTGTAAGATGTTAGCTCCAGTATGGAAGAACGATGGAATTACTAAGTGCGCGGAGAGAGTGGTGAAAAATTGCATGGTATGCCTGATGCATAATCCTGGCAAGGGAACCCCAACCCCAGCTGGTCACTTTGGCCCCCCTTCTTGTCCCTTTGAAGTGATTCAGTTGGACTTTATCCACATGGACAGATGTAATAATCTCAAATATGTCCTAGTGGTAGTCTGTGCTTTTTCAAGATGGATTGAAGCGTATCCATTAAAGGATAACACTGCTATGTCCACTGCCAAAATCCTCCTCAAAGAGTACTTCCCTAGGTATGGTATGCCACGGATTGTATGGTTGGACAATGGAAGTGAGTTCGTAGGGAAAGTTATGCAGAGTGTGTGTACGGGTTTGGGAATCAAGCAAAAATTCCATAGTGCGAATCACCCACAGTCAGCAGGTTTGGTTGAGGGGTACAATGGTACCTTGAAGCTAAAACTTGCTAAAATCCAAGCTTCCACTGGTTTATCTTGGCCAGACGCACTGCCTTTGGCTTTATTGTCCACCAGAGCGACTGTACACTCTCGAGTAGGGCTTAGCCCATATGAGATTGTGTTTGGTCGCCCTGCTAATGTCTGGGGAGTCCCTAGGCCCAAGGAGTTCAAACAGATCGAATATCCAATGTTCATTGATTACCTTTTTGACCTGACTGCTAAATTGAGTCTTATTCACCAACAGGTATTTGAATCCTTGCCTAAGCTGCCTGAGAGTCCAGGTCACACATTGAAACCCGGTGATCTGGTTGTGGTGCGGAACTTTGGATGGACCCGGAACCTCCAGCCAAGATTCGTGGGTCCGTTTCAGGTGCTCCTGGCCACAAGAACTGCTGTACGCCTGGCTGGCAGGAAAAATTGGGTGCACGCTACCCATACGAAGCTTGTGCCTCTCCCACTCCCCTACGACAACTGGGTTAGACAGGGATTTGGTGTATCCGAGACAGAACCTGTTCCTAGGCTTATCCCGTTCAGTGATGCAGAGTACATGACGGACAAACGATCTGAAACACAGAACTCTGATACTGCACCAGGAACTGTTCCTTTGAACCCTGAACAGAGTGTTGTACAAAGTGAACATTTGCCACCTGTGGATTTGAACATTACTGCACCTGCAGATCAGCTGTTTCAAGACCAGACAAGGCCCGGAAAGTACAGATATAACCTACGTTCCCATTCCATGAACCAATAACATTGCATAATCACCTTTCCGTGTGAAAACTGTTTTGATCTTATCACATTGCATTCAGTCAGGAAGTTTGCTCTATAATATTTTTTGTCCTTTTGTTTTTGTTGTTCTCTCGCCTTGCCATCTGGGTTGCCGTAGGGTCGTAACGTGTGCCTTGTTTTAACTTGCAGGGGGCCAGACACAAGGTCGGTCTCTTCTGTTTATTTTGGGAACTCCCAGGGTAAACAGAGGCAATTTTTCAACAGGTACAAACCATCCGTTGCGAACGGTTGTAGAAGATGGAGCTTCCTGAACTGCGACGAGCTAACGTCATAAATGCTCGTAAGACAAAACTGTATGAAATTTTGCATAGCAAATGTTTCATGATGAAATGCGCTCTGACCTTTCTGATTGTTTTAATAACTTTGGTAGGCGGAATCGTTTTTGGTATCCAATTGATTTTTGCACCTGTCACATCTACAGTGCCTCCCCATGTTTCTGTTTCTCCGACTGTTGTTTCTCTTCATTCTTTTCACCCTTTTCCTGCACACGAGCAAGCTCGACGCTCTGAGTTTCTAAAAAACACTTTCATTCAGCTCTTGCACCAACACCAACTAGTAGTAAATACAACGAACTGCTGGGTATGTGGTCTGATACCACATACCATGAACAAGGGTATCCCCTATCTGGTTCTGCCCTTTAGTTATAATGGATCATTTTGGGCATTTCAGACCATGTTCGCCTATGCTCTAGAGACCTATCCCCCGCGACCTCCACGTTCCACTAGGTATAACTCTGCTAATAGAGCCTTGGTAAAGGGAATTACTGACATGGTTAGAGATGTCAATAACACTCCGTTTATTCCCAAGGATGAGTTACGAGTTTATATGGGTTGGAATGCTACGGAGTATGGCATTAGTTTGGGTGAAAACAAGCGTAAAAGCTCGACTCCGATTTGGGTCGTACCCCACCAAGGTCAGGTCCGTTTTCAAGGGAATGGGAGGAATCCGAGAGCTCGACTAGGGAAGAGTGACTGCACTGAAACATACGTTTTTCCATCACAGTCTTCCCCTGCATTCTTAGCTGCTAAGGGTACCTATTTTGTCTGCAAAGACAGAGCATATACATGGCTGCCTGCTGACTTTTCAGGCTCATGTTATATTGCCCGACTATTACCTCCGACATACACTGCTGCACCGGATTATCACAAGACTAGAGTTGTGAGAGGTGTCCTCGACAAGGAAGATACAGCTGGCCAAGAAGCAGGAGACTTTTTCAAAGGTTTCCTTCCGTTCTGGGGGCCCATGGCCAATAGTAGGAACTTGCGTCAACTAACACGGGTAGTTGAATCCACCATTACTGAAACTGCTGGTGCCCTTAGTAACCTGACAGCTGAGCTTCAAGCGGATCGCCTCATGACGTTGCAGAACCGTATGGTCCTTGACGTATTACTTGCAGATCAAGGTGGGGTATGTAAGATGATCCAATCGAGTTGCTGTGTCTTTATCCCAAATAATGCGCCAACAGTATATGAGGCCATTTCTAAGTTACACAAGATCACTGACTCTATTCGTGTAGACAAAGGTGATTGGTCACTGATGGGATGGTTCTGGAATCTGTTATCTGCGTGGGGATGGAAGGTTCTGATAGTCATTGGTGTTTTGTTGGTATTTTTATTCTCATGCTGTCTCATCGTTCAGTGTGGTCCTGCCTTATGTGGCCTTTGTGCTGCAACATGCGTAAGAAGACCACCTGTTTTAGGAGACACGCCACGGGATCGAATAATGCTCCAACAACATATCAGTGATCTGATGAATATAGAGATGGATTCTGACTAGAGTAAGTTATTGCCTATGTAAGGGCAAAAGGACGGTCTGAGGTTCTGTAGCGATCAGAACCTGTGTGTTCGGTATCGTAGTACTGACACGATTTTGGTACCAGTGAACCGTAAATGATGCATTTAGTATGTGACAGTGTTTTCGCTGTGCTACGAGCATGGATTCACTGAGAAATAGGGCATTCTGTTGTATATTCATGGCATCCATCTTAGATACGGCATCCATTTTGTTTCTTGCCCTCACATAGTCAATGGACAAGCAATGACCCTGGCTGAATCACCTTGTTAAGGACACGTAAGCTTTAGTCCAAGGAAGCTGATGCTGCGTGACTAGGCAGAAGCTACCTCCCTTGCCTGAGGCCAATCATGCTATACTGGTTCTTCTGTTCGTTGGCCTGATCACGATTAGGAGGCCGAAGACAGTAGCCATGCCCGTTTATGACCCACAAGCATCTCTTATCCTACTTATCAATCTTTCCCACCTGGCTCCGCTCCTCTCCTTCTGGGCTTTTACTATGGGGAGGATACAATTTTTATGATGGGGAGGATCGGTCGAAGAATGGAAAACTGACATGAAGACTTGATCGAACACTGGAATCTTACAAATAATTATCGTTTGGTATATGTTTATTGTTTGTTTGGGATACCGGGCTAGGCATGAAAGATATTTTTGCAATGCTGCCTGAGGACACATTTGGTGTATTTAAGGAGCGACCCACGTTATACAATTGGAACAGTCTCCTAGATTCTGCCTTTGTGTGGTTCCTACGACATCTGTGTCCCTGCAGTAAATAAAACTTGGTCTCTCTGACGCCACCATCGAGAAGCCCGTGTCTCTGTTTATTTGTGCACCAAGGCAGGAAGGAACTCAGGGGTCTTTTGGGTGTTGTTTCCCTGACACCTCTGGACTCTAAAAAGTCCAGAACCTCAGAAGCACTCACCCCAGTCAACTAATCTGAGTTTAATCCATCATCATTCTTTAGCTCACTCCGCCACCCCAGTTCAGACATGGCCATATGCAAATCATTCTGACCCTGAGCCTCATGGGAACAGTCCAGCCCGAACTGCCAAGCCATGTCTTCCCTGGACCTGAAACAAGCATCCTGGGACCGGTTTCTGGCTCATCAGCCGTCATCAGCCAGGCTAGCTTGAATTCAGCGGCAAAGTGAGCAAGGGACCCACGTCTGGGCATACCCTGACAACTTAGGGCAAACAAAGCAAAACCAAAGGGGATGATGGACAGAGTGTTGAACATTGCAAGCACTCACCCCAGTCAACTAATCTGAGTTTAATCCATCATCATTCTTTAGCTCACTACGCCACCCCAGTTCAGACATGCCCATATGCAAATCATTCTGACCCTGAGCCTCATGGGAACAGTCCAGCCCGAACTACCAAGCCATGTCTTCCCTGGACCGGAAACAAGCAACCTGGGACCGGTTTCTGGCTAATTTGCCATCATCAGCCAGGCTAGCTTGAATTCAGTGGCAAAGTGAGCAAGGGACCCAGGTCTGGGCATACCCTGCCAATTTAGGGTGAACAAAGCAAAACCAAAGGGGATGATGGACGGAGTGTTGAACATTGCAAGCACTCACCCCCAGTCAACTGTTCTGGGATTAATACATCATCATTCTTTAGCTCATTCCGCCACCCCAGTTCAGACATGGCCATATGCAAATCAGTCTGACCCTGTGCCTCATGGGAACACTCCAGCCTGAACTGCCAAGCCATGTCTTCCCTGAACCGGAAACAAGCATCTTGGGACCGGTTTTTGGCTCATCAGCCGGCATCAGCCAGGCAAGCTTGAATCCAGTGGCAAAGTGAGCAATGGACCCACGTCTGGGCATACCCTGCCAACTTAGGGCGAACAAGGCAAAACCAAAGGGGATAATGGACGGAGTGTTGAACATTGCAAGCACTCACCCCCATTCAGCTGACCTTGGTTTAATCCATCATTATTCTTTAGCTCACTCCGCCACCCCAGTTCAGACAGGGCCATATGCAAATCAGTCTGACCCTGAGCCTCGTGGGAACACTCCAGCCTGATTTGCCAAGCCATGTCTTCCCTGGACCTGAAACAAGCATCCTGGGACCGGTTTATGGCTCATCAGCCGTCATCAGCCAGGCTAGCTTGAATTCAGTGGCAAAGTGAGCAAGGGACCCACGTCTGGACATAGACTGCCAACTTAGGGCAAACAAAGTAAAACCAAAGGGGATGATGGACGGAGTGTTGAACATTGCAAGCACTCACCCCAGTCAACTAATCTGAGTTTAATCCATCATCATTCTTTAGCTCACTCCGCCGCCCCAGTTCAGACATGGCCATATGCAAATCAGTCTTACCCTGTGCCTCATGGGAACAGTCCATCCCGAACTGCCAAGCCATGTCTTCCCTGGACTGGAAACAAGTAACGTGGGACCGGTTTCTGGCTAATCGGCCGTCACCAGCCAGGCTAGCTTGAATCCAGAGGCAAAGTGAGCAAGAAACCCACGTCTGGGCATACCCTGCCAACTTAGGGCAAACAAGGCATAACCAAAGGGGATGATGGACAGAGTGTTGAACTTTGCAAGCCCTCACCCCCAGTCAACTGATCTGGGTTTAATCATCATCATTCTTTAGCTCACTCCGCCACCCCAGTTCAGATATGGCAATATGCAAATCAGTCTGACCATGTGCCTCATGGGAACACTCCAGCCTGATTTGCAAAGCCATGTCTTCCCTAGACCTGAAACAAGCATCCTGGGACCGGTTTCTGGCTCATCAGCCGTCATAAGCCAGGCTAGCTTGAATTCAGTGGCAAAGTGAGCAAGGGACCCACGTCTGGGCATACCCTGCCAACTTAGGGCAAACAAAGCAAAACCAAAGGGGATGATGTACAGAGTGTTGAACATTGCAAGCACTCACCCCCAGTCAACTAATCTGAGTTTAATCCATCATCATTCTTTATCTCACTCCGCCACCCCAGTTCAGACATGGCCATATGCAAATCATTCTGACCTTGTGCCTCATGGGAACAGTCCAGCCCGAACTGCCAAGCCATGTCTTCCCTGGACCGGAAAAAGCAACCTGGGACTGGTTTCTGGCTAATCAGCCATCATCAGCCAGGCTAGCTTGAATTCAGTGGCAAAGTGAGCAAGGGACCCACGTCTGGGCATACCCTGCCAACTTAGTGCAAACAAAGCAAAACCAAAGGGGATGATGGACAGAGTGTTAAACATTGCAAGCACTCACCTCAGTCAACTAATCTGAGTTTAATCCATCATCATTCTTTAGCTCACTCCGCCACCCCAGTTCAGACATGGCCATATGCAAATCATTCTGACCCTGAGCCTCATGGGAACAGTCCAGCCCGAACTGGTTAGCCATGTCTTCCCTGGACCTGAAACAAGCATCCTGGGACCGGTTTCTTGCTCATCAGCCGTCATCAGCCAGGCTAGCTTGAATTCAGCGGCAAAGTGAGCAAGGGACCCACGTCTGGACATACCCTGACAACGTAGGGCAAACAAAGCAAAACCAAAGGGGATGATGGACAGAGTGTTGAACATTGCAAGCACTCACCCCAGTCAACTAATCTGAGTTTAATCCATCATCATTCTTTAGCTCACTCCGCCACCCCCGTTCAGACATGTCCATATTCAAATCATTCTGACCTTGTGCCTCATGGGAACAGCCCAGCCCGAACTGCCAAGCCATGTCTTCCCTGGACCGGAAAAAAGCAACCTGGGACCGGTTTCTGGCTAATCAGCCATCATCAGCCAGGCTAGCTTGAATTCAGTGGCAAAGTGAGCAAGGGACCCACGTCTGGGCATGCCCAGCCAACTTAGGGCAAACAAAACAAAACCAAAGGGGATGATGGACAGAGTGTTGAACATTGCAAGCACTCACCTCAGTCAACAAATTTGAGTTTAATCCATCATCATTCTTTAGCTCACTCCGCCACCCCAGTTCAGACATGGCCATATGCAAATCATTCTGACCCTGAGCCTCATGGGTACAGTCCAGCCCGAACTGCCAAGCCATGTCTTCCCTGGACCTAAAACAAGCATCCTGAGACCGGTTTCTGGCTCATCAGCCGTCATCAGCCAGGCTAGCTTGAATTCAGTGGCAAAGTGAGCAAGGGACCCACGTCTGGGCATAGCCTGCCAACTTAGGGCAAACAAAGTAAAACCAAAGGGGATGATGGACGGAGTGTTGAACATTGCAAGCTCTCACCCATTCAACTAATCTGAGTTTAATCCATCATCATTCTTTAGCTCACTCCGCCACCCCAGTTCAGACATGGCCATATGCAAATCAGTCTGACCCTGTGCCTCATGGGAACAGTCCATCCCGAACTGCCAAGCCATGTCTTCCCTGGACTGGAAACAAGTAACGTGGGTCCGGTTTCTGGCTAATCGGCCGTCACCAGCCAGGTTAGCTTGAATCCAGTGGCAAAGTGAGCAAGAAACCCACGTCTGGGCATACCCTGCCAACTTAGGGCAAACAAGGCAAAACCAAAGGGGATGATGGACAGAGTGTTGAACTTTGCAAGCCCTCACCCCCAGTCAACTGATCTGGGTTTAGTCACCATCATTTTTTAGCTCACTCCGCCATCCCAGTTCAGACATGGCCATATGCAAATCAGTCTGACCCTGTGCCTCATGGGAACACTCCAGCCTGATTTGCCAAGCCATGTCTTCCCTGGACCTGAAACAAGCATCATGGGACCGGTTTCTGGCTCATCAGCCGTCATCAGCCAGGCTAGCTTGAATTCAGTGGCAAAGTGAGCAAGGGACCCACGTCTGGGCATACCCTGCCAACTTAGGGCAAACAAAGCAAAACCAAAGGGGATGATGGACAGAGTGTTGAACATTGCAAGCACTCACCCCCAGTCAACTAATCTGAGTTTAATCCATCATCATTGTTTATCTCACTCCGCCACCCCAGTTCAGACATGGCCATATGCAAATCATTCTGACCTTGTGCCTCATGGGAACAGTCCAGCCCGAACTGCCAAGCCATGTCTTCCCTGGACCGGACATAAGCAACCTGGGACCGGTTTCTGGCTATTCAGCCATCATCAGCCAGGCTACCTTGAATTCAGTGGCAAAGTGAGCAAGGGACCCACATCTGGGCATACCCTGTCAACTTAGGGCAAACAAAGCAAAACCAAAGGGGATGATGGACAGAGTGTTGAACATTGCAATCACTCACCTCAGTCAACTAATCTGAGTTTAATCCATCATCATTCTTTAGCTCACTCCGCCACCCCAGTTCAGACATGGCCATATGCAAATCATTCTGACCCTGAGCCTCATGGGAACAGTCCAGTGCGAACTGCCAAGCCATGTCTTCCCTGGACCGGAAACAAGCAACCTGGGACCGGTTTCTGGCTAATCGGCCATCATCAGCCAGGCTAGCTTGAATTCAGTGGCAAAGTGAGCAAGGGACCCACGTCTGGGCATACCCTGCCAACTTAGGGTGAACAAAGCAAAACCAAAGGGGATGATGGACGGAGTGTTGAACATTGCAAGCACTCACCCCCATTCAACTGACCTGGGGTTAATCCATCATCATTCTTTAGCTCACTCCGCCACCCCAGTTCAGACAGGGCCATATGCAAATCAGTCTGACCCTGTGCCTCATGGGAACACTCCAGCCTGATTTTCCAAGCCATGTCTTCCCTGGACCTGAAAAAAGCATCCTGGGACCGGTTTCTGGCTCATCAGCCGTCATCAGCCAGGCTAGCTTGAATTCAGTGGCAAAGTGAGCAAGGGACCCACGTCTGGGCATAGCCTGCCAACTTAGGGCAAACAAAGTAAAACCAAAGGGGATGATGGACGGAGTGTTAAACATTGCAAGCACTCCCCCCAGTCAACTAATCTGAGTTTAATCCATCATCATTCTTTAGCTCACTCGGCCACCCCAGTTCAGACATGGCCATATGCAAATCAGTCTGACCCTGTGCCTCATGAGAACAGTCCATCCCGAACTGCCAAGCCATGTCTTCCCTGGACTGGAAACAAGTAAAGTGGGACCGGTTTCTGCCTAATCGGCCGTCACCAGCCAGGCTAGCTTGAATCCAGTGGCAAAGTGAGCAAGAAACCCACGTCTGGGCATACCCTGCCAACTTAGGGCAAACAAAGCAAAACCAAAGGGGATGATGGACAGAGTGTTGAACATTGCAAGCACTCACCCTCAGTCAACTAATCTGAGTTTAATCCATCATCATTCTTTATCTCACTCCGCCACCCCAGTTCAGACATGGCCATATGCAAATCATTCTGACCTTGTGCCTCTTGGGAACAGTCCAGCCCAAACTGCCAAGCCATGTCTTCCCTGGACCGGAAAAAGCAACCTGGGACTGGTTTCTGGCTAATCAGCCAGGCTAGCTTGAATTCAGTGGCAAAGTGAGCAAGGGACCCACGTCTGGGCATACCCTGCCAAATTAGGGCAAACAAAGCAAAACCAAAGGGGATGATGGACAGAGTGTTGAACATTGCAAGTACTCACCTCAGTCAACTAATCTGAGTTTAATCCATCATCATTCTTTAGCTCACTCCGCCACCCCAGTTCAGACATGGCCATATGCAAATCATTCTGACCCTGAGCCTCATGGGAACAGTCCATCCCGAACTGCTAAGCCATGTCTTCCCTGGACCTGAAACAAGCATCCTGGGACCGGTTCCTGGCTCATCAGCCGTCATCAGCCAGGCTAGCTTGAATTCCGTGGCAAAGTGAGCAAGGGACCCACGTCTGGGCATACCCTGCCAACTTAGGGCAAACAAAGCAGAACCAAAGGGGATGATAGACAGAGTGTTGAACATTGCAAGGACTCACCCCAGTCAACTAATCTGAGTTAAATCCATCATCATTCTTTAGCTCACTCCGCCACCCCAGTTCAGACATGGCCATATGCAAATCATTCTGACCCTGAGCCTCATGGAAACAGTCCAGCCCAAACTGCCAAGCCATGTCTTCCCTGGACCGGAAACATGCAACCTAGGACCGGTTTCTGGCTAATCGGCCATCATCAGCCAGGCTAGCTTGAATTCAGTGGCAAAGTGAGCAAGGGACCCACATCTGGGCATACCCTGCCAACTTAGGGCGAACAAGTCAAAACCAAAGGGGATGATGGACAGAGTGTTGAACTTTGCAAGCCCTCACCCCCAGTCAACTGATCTGAGTTTAATCCATCATCATTCTTTATCTCACTCCGCCACCCCAGTTCAGACATGGCCATATGCAAATCATTCTGACCCTGAGCCTCATGGGAACAGTCCAGCCCGAACTGCCAAGCCATGTCTTCCCTGGACCTGAAACAAGCATCCTGGGCCCGGTTTCTGGCTCATCAGCCGTCATCATCCAGGCTAGCTTGAATTCAGTGGCAAAGTGAGCAAGGGAGCCACGTCTGGGCATACCCTGCCAACTTATGTCAAACAAAGCAAAACCAAAGAGGATGATGGACAGAGTGTTGAACATTGCAAGCACTCACCCCAGTCAACTAATCTGAGTTTAATCCATCATCATTCTTTAGCTCACTCCGCCACCCCAGTTCAGACATGGCCATATGCAAATCATTCTGACCCTGAGCCTCATGGGAACAGTCCAGTCCGAACTGCCAAGCCATGTCTTCCCTGGACCGGAAACAAGCAACCTGGGACCGGTTTCTGGCTAATCGGCCATCATCAGCCAGGCTAGCTTGAATTCAGTGGCAAAGTGAGCAAGGGACCCACGTCTGGGCATACCCTGCCAACTTAGGGTGAACAAAGCAAAACCAAAGGGGATGATGGACGGAGTGTTGAACATTGCAAGCACTCACCCCCATTCAACTGACCTGGGATTAATCCATCATCATTCTTTAGCTCACTCCGCCACCCCAGTTCAGACAGGGCCATATGCAAATCAGTCTGACCCTGTGCCTCATGGGAACACTCCAGCCTGATTTTCCAAGCCATGTCTTCCCTGGACCTGAAAAAAGCATCCTGGGACCGGTTTCTGGCTCATCAGCCGTCATCAGCCAGGCTAGCTTGAATTCAGTGGCAAAGTGAGCAAGGGACCCACGTCTGGGCATAGCCTGCCAACTTAGGGCAAACAAAGTAAAACCAAAGGGGATGATGGACGGAGTGTTGAACATTGCAAGCACTCCCCCCAGTCAACTAATCTGAGTTTAATCCATCATCATTCTTTAGCTCACTCGGCCACCCCAGTTCAGACATGGCCATATGCAAATCAGTCTGACCCTGTGCCTCATGAGAACAGTCCATCCCGAACTGCCAAGCCATGTCTTCCCTGGACTGGAAACAAGTAAAGTGGGACCGGTTTCTGGCTAATCGGCCGTCGCCAGCCAGGCTAGCTTGAATCCAGTGGCAAAGTGAGCAAGAAACCCACGTCTGGGCATACCCTGCCAACTTAGGGCAAACAAAGCAAAACCAAAGGGGATGATGGACAGAGTGTTGAACATTGCAAGCACTCACCCTCAGTCAACTAATCTGAGTTTAATCCATCATCATTCTTTATCTCACTCCGCCACCCCAGTTCAGACATGGCCATATGCAAATCATTCTGACCTTGTGCCTCTTGGGAACAGTCCAGCCCAAACTGCCAAGCCATGTCTTCCCTGGACCGGAAAAAGCAACCTGGGACTGGTTTCTGGCTAATCAGCCAGGCTAGCTTGAATTCAGTGGCAAAGTGAGCAAGGGACCCACGTCTGGGCATACCCTGCCAAATTAGGGCAAACAAAGCAAAACCAAAGGGGATGATGGACAGAGTGTTGAACATTGCAAGTACTCACCTCAGTCAACTAATCTGAGTTTAATCCATCATCATTCTTTAGCTCACTCCGCCACCCCAGTTCAGACATGGCCATATGCAAATCATTCTGACCCTGAGCCTCATGGAAACAGTCCAGCCCAAACTGCCAAGCCATGTCTTCCCTGGACCGGAAACATGCAACCTAGGACCGGTTTCTGGCTAATCGGCCATCATCAGCCAGGCTAGCTTGAATTCAGTGGCAAAGTGAGCAAGGGACCCACATCTGGGCATACCCTGCCAACTTAGGGCGAACAAGTCAAAACCAAAGGGGATGATGGACAGAGTGTTGAACTTTGCAAGCCCTCACCCCCAGTCAACTGATCTGAGTTTAATCCATCATCATTCTTTATCTCACTCCGCCACCCCAGTTCAGACATGGCCATATGCAAATCATTCTGACCCTGAGCCTCATGGGAACAGTCCATCCCGAACTGCCAAGCCATGTCTTCCCTGGACCTGAAACAAGCATCCTGGGCCCGTTTTCTGGCTCATCAGCCGTCATCAGCCAGGCTAGCTTGAATTCAGTGGCAAAGTGAGCAAGGGAGCCACGTCTGGGCATACCCTGCCAACTTATGGCAAACAAAGCAAAACCAAAGAGGATGATGGACAGAGTGTTGAACATTGCAAGCACTCACCCCAGTCAACTAATCTGAGTTTAATCCATCATCATTCTTTAGCTCACTCCGCCACCCCAGTTCAGACATGGCCATATGCAAATCATTCTGACCCTGAGCCTCATGGAAACAGTCCAGCCCGAACTGCCAAGCCATGTCTTCCCTGGACCTGAAACAAGCATCCTGGGCCCGGTTTCTGGCTCATCAGCCGTCATCAGCCAGGCTAGCTTGAATTCAGTGGCAAAGTGAGCAAGGGACCCACGTCTGGGCATACACTGCCAACTTAGGGTGAACAAGGCAAAACCAAAGGGGATGATGGACAGAGTGTTGAACTTTGCAAGCCCTCACCCCCAGTCAACTGATCTGGGTTTAATGATCATCATTCTTTAGCTCACTCCGCCACCCCATTTCAGACATGTCCATATGCAAATCAGTCTGACCCTGTGCCTCATGGGAACACTCCAGCCTCAACTGCCAAACCATGCCTTCCCTGGACCTGAAACAAGCATCCTGGGCCCGGTTTCTGGCTCATCAGCCGTCATCAGCCAGGCTAGCTTGAATTCAGTGGCAAAGTGAGCAAGGGACCCACGTCTGGGCATACCCTGCCAACTTAGGGCAAACAAAGCAAAACCAAAGGGGATGATGGACAGAGTGTTGAACATTGCAAGCACTCACCCCCAGTCAACTGATATGAGTTTAATCCATCATCATTCTTTAGCTCACTCCGCCACCCCAGTTCAGACATGCCCATATGCAAATCTTTCTGACCCTGTGCCTCATGGGAACAGTCCAGCCCGAACTGCCAAGCCATGTCTTCCCTGGACCGGAAACAAGCAACCTGGGACTGGTTTCTTGCTAATCGGCCATCATCAGCCAGGCTAGCTTGAATTCAGTGGCAAATTGAGCAAGGGACCCACGTCTGGGCATACCCTGCCAACTTAGGGTGAACAAAGCAAAACCAAAGGGGATGATGGACGGAGTGTTGAACATTGCAAGCACTCACCCCTAGTCAACTGTTCTGGGTTTAATCCATCATCATTCTTTAGCTCATTCAGCCACCCCAGTTCAGACATGGCCATATGCAAATCAGTCTGACCCTGTGCCTCATGGGAACAGTCCAGCCCGAACTGACAAGCCATGTCTTACATATACTGGAAACAAGCATTCTGGGACCGGTTTCTAGCTAATTGTCTGCCATCAGCCAGGCTAGTCTGAATCCAGTGGCAAAGTGAGCAAGGGACACACGTCTGGGCATACCCTGCCAACTTAGGGCGAACAAAGCAAAAGCAAAGGGGATGATGGACGGAGTGTTGAACATTGCAAGCACTCACCCCCAGTCAACTGATCTGGGTTTCATCCATCATCATTTTTTAGCCCACTCTGCCACGCCCAGTTCAGACATGGCCATATGCAAATCAGTCTTACCCTGTGCCTCATGGGAACACTCCAGCCCGAACTGCCAAGCCATGTCTTCCCTGGACTGGAAACAAGCATCCTGGGACCGGTGTCTGGCTCATCAGCCGTCATCAGCCAGGCTAGGTTAAATCCAGTGGCAAACTGAGCAAGGGACCCACGTCTGGGCATACCCTGCCAACTTAGAGTGAACAAAGCAAAACCAAAGGGGATGATGGACGGAGTGTTGAACATTGCAAGCACGCACCCCTAGTTAACTGTTCTGGGTTTAATCCATCATCATTCTTTAGCTCATTCTGCCACCCCAGTCCAGACATGGCCATATGCAAATCAGTCTGACCCTGTGCCTCATGGGAACAGTCCAGCCCGAACTGACAAGCCATGTCTTCCCTGCACTGGAAACAAGCATCCTGGGACCGGTTTCTGGCTAATCGGCCGCCATCAGCCAGGCTAGTCTGAATCCAGTGGCAAAGTGAGCAAGGGACACACGTCTGGGCATACCCTGCCAACTTAGGGCGAACAAAGCAAAAGCAAAGGGGATGATGGACGGAGTGTTGAACATTGCAAGCACTCACCCCCAGTCAACTGATCTGGGTTTCATCCATCATCATTTTTTAGCCCACTCTGCCACTATGCAAATCAGTCTTACCCTGTGCCTCATGGGAACACTCCAGCCCGAACTGCCAAGCCATGTCTTCCCTGGACCGGAAACAAGCATCCTGGGACTGGTTTCTGGCTCATTAGCCGTCATCAGCCAGGCTAGGTTGAATCCAGTGGCAAACTGAGCAAGGGACCCACGTCTGGGCATACCCTGCCAACTTAAGGCGAACAAGGCAAAACCAAAGGGGATGATGGACGGAGTGTTGAACATTGCAAGCACTCACCCCCATTCAACTGACCTGGGTTTAATCCATCATCATTCTTTAGCTCACTCCGCCACCCCAGTTCAGACATGGCCATATGCAAATCAGGCTGACCCTGTGCCTCATGGGAACACTCCAGCCTGATTTGCCAAGCCATGTCTTCCCTGGACCTGAAACAAGCATCCTGAGACCGGTTTCTGGCTCATCAGCCGTCATCAGCCAGGCTAGCTTGAATTCAGTGGCAAAGTGAGCAAGGGACCCACGTCTGGGCATAGCCTGCCAACTTAGGGCAAACAAAGTAAAACCAAAGGGGATGATGGACGGAGTGTTGAACATTGCAAGCTCTCACCCATTCAACTAATCTGAGTTTAATCTGAGTTTAATCCATCATCATTCTTTAGCTCACTCCGCCACCCCAGTTCAGACATGGCCATATGCAAATCAGTCTGACCCTGTGCCTCATGGGAACAGTCCATCCCGAACTGCCAAGCCATGTCTTCCCAGGACTGGAAACAAGTAACGTGGGATCGGTTTCTGGCTAATCGGCCGTCACCAGCCAGGCTAGCTTGAATCCAGTGGCAAAGTGAGCAAGGGACCCACGTCTGGGCATACACTGCCAACTTAGGATGAACAAGGCAAAACCAAAGGGGATGATGGACAGAGTGTTGAACTTTGCAAGCCCTCACCCCCAGTCAACTGATCTGGGTTTAATCATCATCATTCTTTAGTTCACTCCGCCACCCCATTTCAGACATGTCCATATGCAAATCAGTCTGACCCTGTGCCTCATGGGAACACTCCAGCCTCAACTGCCAAACCATGCCTTCCCTGGACCTGAAACAAGCATCCTAGGCCCGGTTTCTGGCTCATCAGCCGTCATCAGCCAGGCTAGCTTGAATTCAGTGGCAAAGTGAGCAAGGGACCCACGTCTGGGCATACCCTGCCAACTTAGGGCAAACAAAGCAAAACCAAAGGGGCTGATGGACAGAGTGTTCAACATTGCAAGCACTCACCCCCAGTCAACTGATATGAGTTTAATCCATCATCATTCTTTAGCTCACTCTGCCACCCCAGTTCAGACATGCCCATATGCAAATCTTTCTGACCCTGTGCCTCATGGGAACAGTCCAGCCCGAACTGCCAAGCCATGTCTTCCCTGGACCGGAAACAAGCAACCTGGGACTGGTTTCTTGCTAATCGACCATCATCAGCCAGGCTAGCTTGAATTCAGTGGCAAATTGAGCAAGGGACCCACGTCTGGGCATACCCTGCCAACTTAGGGTGAACAAAGCAAAACCAAAGGGGATGATGGACGGAGTGTTGAACATTGCAAGCACTCACCCCTAGTCAACTGTTCTGGGTTTAATCCATCATCATTCTTTAGCTCATTTAGCCACCCCAGTTCAGATATGGCCATATGCAAATCAGTCTGACCCTGTGCCTCATGGGAACAGTCCAGCCCGAACTGACAAGCCATGTCTTCCCTAGACTGGAAACAAGCATTCTGGGACCGGTTTCTAGCTAATTGTCTGCCATCAGCCAATCTAGTCTGAATCCAGTGGCAAAGTGAGCAAGGGACACACGTCTGGGCATACCCTGCCAACTTAGGGCGAACAAAGCAAAAGCAAAGGGGTTGATGGACGGAGTGTTGAACATTGCAAGCACTCACCCCCAGTCAACTGATCTGGGTTTCATCCATCATCATTTTTTAGCCCACTCTGCCACGCCCAGTTCAGACATGGCCATATGCAAATCAGGCTGACCCTGTGCCTCATGGGAACACTCCAGCCTGATTTGCCAAGCCATGTCTTCCCTGGACCTGAAACAAGCATCCTGAGACCGGTTTCTGGCTCATCAGCCGTCATAAGCCAGGCTAGCTTGAATTCAGTGGCAAAGTGAGCAAGGGACCCACGTCTGGGCATAGCCTGCCAACTTAGGGCAAACAAAGTAAAACCAAAGGGGATGATGGACGGAGTGTTGAACATTGCAAGCTCTCACCCATTCAACTAATCTGAGTTTAATCCATCATCATTCTTTAGCTCACTTCGCCACCCCAGTTCAGACATGGCCATATGCAAATCAGTCTGACCCTGTGCCTCATGGGAACAGTCCATCCCGAACTGCCAAGCCATGTCTTCCCTGGACTGGAAACAAGTAACGTGGGACCGGTTTCTGGCTAATCGGCCGTCACCAGCCAGGCTAGCTTGAATCCAGTGGCAAAGTGAGCAAGAAACCCACGTCTGGGCATACCCTGCCAACTTAGGGCAAACAAGGCAAAACCAAGGGGGATGATGGACAGAGTGTTGAACTTTGCAAGCCCTCACCCCCAGTCAACTGATCTGGGTTTAGTCACCATCATTCTTTAGCTCACTCCGCCATCCCAGTTCAGACATGGCCATATGCAAATCAGTCTGACCCTGTGCCTCATGGGAACACTCCAGCCTGATTTGCCAAGCCATGTCTTCCCTGGACCTGAAACAAGCATCCTGGGACCGGTTTCTGGCTCATCAGCCGTCATCAGCCAGGCTAGCTTGAATTCAGTGGCAAAGTGAGCAAGGGACCCACGTCTGGGCATACCCTGCCAACTTAGGGCAAACAAAGCAAAACCAAAGGGGATGATGGACAGAGTGTTGAACATTGCAAGCACTCACCCCCAGTCAACTAATCTGAGTTTAATTCATCATCATTGTTTATCTCACTCCGCCACCCCATTTCAGACATGGCCATATGCAAATCATTCTGACCTTGTGCCTCATGGGAACAGTCCAGCCCGAACTGCCAAGCCATGTCTTCCCTGGACCGGACATAAGCAACCTGGGACCGGTTTCTGGCTAATCAGCCATCATCAGCCAGGCTAGCTTGAATTCAGTGGCAAAGTGAGCAAGGGACCCACTTCTGGGCATACCCTGTCAACTTAGGGCAAACAAAGCAAAACCAAAGGGGATGATGGACAGAGTGTTGAACATTGCAATCACTCACCTCAGTCAACTAATCTGAGTTTAATCCATCATCATTCTTTAGCTCACTCTGCCACCCCAGTTCAGACATGGCCATATGCAAATCATTCTGACCCTGAGCCTCATGGGAACAGTCCAGTCCGAACTGCCAAGCCATGTCTTCCCTGGACCGGAAACAAGCAACCTGGGACCGGTTTCTGGCTAATCGGCCATCATCAGCCAGGCTAGCTTGAATTCAGTGGCAAAGTGAGCAAGGGACCCATGTCTGGGCATACCCTGCCAACTTAGGGTGAACAAAGCAAAACCAAAGGGGATGATGGACGGAGTGTTGAACATTGCAAGCACTCACCCCCATTCAACTGACCTGGGATTAATCCATCATCATTCTTTAGCTCACTCCGCCACCCCAGTTCAGACAGGGCCATATGCAAATCAGTCTGACCCTGTGCCTCATGGGAACACTCCAGCCTGATTTTCCAAGCCATGTCTTCCCTGGACCTGAAAAAAGCATCCTGGGACCGGTTTCTGGCTCATCAGCCGTCATCAGCCAGGCTAGCTTGAATTCAGTGGCAAAGTGAGCAAGGGACCCACGTCTGGGCATAGCCTGCCAACTTAGGGCAAACAAAGTAAAACCAAAGGGGATGATGGACGGAGTGTTGAACATTGCAAGCACTCCCCCCAGTCAACTAATCTGAGTTTAATCCATCATCATTCTTTAGCTCACTCGGCCACCCCAGTTCAGATATGGCCATATGCAAATCAGTCTGACCCTGTGCCTCATGAGAACAGTCCATCCCGAACTGCCAAGCCATGTCTTCCCTGGACTGGAAACAAGTAAAGTGGGACCGGTTTCTGGCTAATCGGCCGTCACCAGCCAGGCTAGCTTGAATCCAGTGGCAAAGTGAGCAAGAAACCCACGTCTGGGCATACCCTGCCAACTTAGGGCAAACAAAGCAAAACCAAAGGGGATGATGGACAGAGTGTTGAACATTGCAAGCACTCACCCTCAGTCAACTAATCTGAGTTTAATCCATCATCATTCTTTATCTCACTCCGCCACCCCAGTTCAGACATGGCCATATGCAAATCATTCTGACCTTGTGCCTCTTGGGAACAGTCCAGCCCAAACTGCCAAGCCATGTCTTCCCTGGACCGGAAAAAGCAACCTGGGACCGGTTTCTGGCTAATCAGCCAGGCTAGCTTGAATTCAGTGGCAAAGTGAGCAAGGGACCCACGTCTGGGCATACCCTGCCAAATTAGGGCAAACAAAGAAAAACCAAAGGGGATGATGGACAGAGTGTTGAACATTGCAAGTACTCACCTCAGTCAACTAATCTGAGTTTAATCCATCATCATTCTTTAGCTCACTCCGCCACCCCAGTTCAGACATGGCCATATGCAAATCATTCTGACCCTGAGCCTCATGGGAACAGTCCATCCCGAACTGCTAAGCCATGTCTTCCCTGGACCTGAAACAAGCATCCTGGGACCGGTTTCTGGCTCATCAGCCATCATCAGCCAGGCTAGCTTGAATTCCGTGGCAAAGTGAGCAAGGGACCCACGTCTGGGCATACCCTGCCAACTTAGGGCAAACAAAGCAAAACCAAAGGGGATGATAGACAGAGTGTTGAACATTGCAAGGACTCACCCCAGTCAACTAATCTGAGTTAAATCCATCATCATTCTTTAGCTCACTCCGCCACCCCAGTTCAGACATGGCCTATGCAAATCATTCTGACCCTGAGCCTCATGGAAACAGTCCAGCCCAAACTGCCAAGCCATGTCTTCCCTGGACCGGAAACATGCAACCTAGGACCGGTTTCTGGCTAATCGGCCATCATCAGCCAGGCTAGCTTGAATTCAGTGGCAAAGTGAGCAAGGGACCCACATCTGGGCATACCCTGCCAACTTAGGGCGAACAAGTCAAAACCAAAGGGGATGATGGACAGAGTGTTGAACTTTGCAAGCCCTCACCCCCAGTCAACTGATCTGAGTTTAATCCATCATCATTCTTTATCTCACTCCGCCACCCCAGTTCAGACATGGCCATATGCAAATCATTCTGACCCTGAGCCTCATGGGAACAGTCCAGCCCGAACTGCCAAGCCATGTCTTCCCTGGACCTGAAACAAGCATCCTGGGCCCGGTTTCTGGCTCATCAGCCGTCATCAGCCAGGCTAGCTTGAATTCAGTGGCAAAGTGAGCAAGGGAGCCACGTCTGGGCATACCCTGCCAACTTATGGCAAACAAAGCAAAACCAAAGAGGATGATGGACAGAGTGTTGAACATTGCAAGCACTCACCCCAGTCAACTAATCTGAGTTTAATCCATCATCATTCTTTAGCTCACTCCGCCACCCCAGTTCAGACATGGCCATATGCAAATCATTCTGACCCTGAGCCTCATGGGAACAGTCCAGTCCGAACTGCCAAGCCATGTCTTCCCTGGACCGGAAACAAGCAACCTGGGACCGGTTTCTGGCTAATCGGCCATCATCAGCCAGGCTAGCTTGAATTCAGTGGCAAAGTGAGCAAGGGACCCACGTCTGGGCATACCCTGCCAACTTAGGGTGAACAAAGCAAAACCAAAGGGGATGATGGACGGAGTGTTGAACATTGCAAGCACTCACCCCCATTCAACTGACCTGGGATTAATCCATCATCATTCTTTAGCTCACTCCGCCACCCCAGTTCAGACAGGGCCATATGCAAATCAGTCTGACCCTGTGCCTCATGGGAACACTCCAGCCTGATTTTCCAAGCCATGTCTTCCCTGGACCTGAAAAAAGCATCCTGGGACCGGTTTCTGGCTCATCAGCCGTCATCAGCCAGGCTAGCTTGAATTCAGTGGGAAAGTGAGCAAGGGACCCACGTCTGGGCATAGCCTGCCAACTTAGGGCAAACAAAGTAAAACCAAAGGGGATGATGGACGGAGTGTTGAACAGTGCAAGCACTCCCCCCAGTCAACTAATCTGAGTTTAATCCATCATCATTCTTTAGCTCACTCGGCCACCCCAGTTCAGACATGGCCATATGCAAATCAGTCTGACCCTGTGCCTCATGAGAACAGTCCATCCCGAACTGCCAAGCCATGTCTTCCCTGGACTGGAAACAAGTAAAGAGGGACCGGTTTCTGGCTAATCGGCCGTCACCAGCCAGGCTAGCTTGAATCCAGTGGCAAAGTGAGCAAGAAACCCACGTCTGGGCATACCCTGCCAACTTAGGGCAAACAAAGCAAAACCAAAGGGGATGATGGACAGAGTGTTGAACATTGCAAGCACTCACCCCCAGTCAACTAATCTGAGTTTAATCCATCATCATTGTTTATCTCACTCCGCCACCCCATTTCAGACATGGCCATATGCAAATCATTCTGACCTTGTGCCTCATGGGAACAGTCCAGCCCGAACTGCCAAGCCATGTCTTCCCTGGACCGGACATAAGCAACCTGGGACCGGTTTCTGGCTAATCAGCCATCATCAGCCAGGCTAGCTTGAATTCAGTGGCAAAGTGAGCAAGGGACCCACTTCTGGGCATACCCTGTCAACTTAGGGCAAACAAAGCAAAACCAAAGGGGATGATGGACAGAGTGTTGAACATTGCAATCACTCACCTCAGTCAACTAATCTGAGTTTAATCCATCATCATTCTTTAGCTCACTCTGCCACCCCAGTTCAGACATGGCCATATGCAAATCATTCTGACCCTGAGCCTCATGGGAACAGTCCAGTCCGAACTGCCAAGCCATGTCTTCCCTGGACCGGAAACAAGCAACCTGGGACCGGTTTCTGGCTAATCGGCCATCATCAGCCAGGCTAGCTTGAATTCAGTGGCAAAGTGAGCAAGGGACCCATGTCTGGGCATACCCTGCCAACTTAGGGTGAACAAAGCAAAACCAAAGGGGATGATGGACGGAGTGTTGAACATTGCAAGCACTCACCCCCATTCAACTGACCTGGGATTAATCCATCATCATTCTTTAGCTCACTCCGCCACCCCAGTTCAGACAGGGCCATATGCAAATCAGTCTGACCCTGTGCCTCATGGGAACACTCCAGCCTGATTTTCCAAGCCATGTCTTCCCTGGACCTGAAAAAAGCATCCTGGGACCGGTTTCTGGCTCATCAGCCGTCATCAGCCAGGCTAGCTTGAATTCAGTGGCAAAGTGAGCAAGGGACCCACGTCTGGGCATAGCCTGCCAACTTAGGGCAAACAAAGTAAAACCAAAGGGGATGATGGACGGAGTGTTGAACATTGCAAGCACTCCCCCCAGTCAACTAATCTGAGTTTAATCCATCATCATTCTTTAGCTCACTCGGCCACCCCAGTTCAGACATGGCCATATGCAAATCAGTCTGACCCTGTGCCTCATGAGAACAGTCCATCCCGAACTGCCAAGCCATGTCTTCCCTGGACTGGAAACAAGTAAAGTGGGACCGGTTTCTGGCTAATCGGCCGTCACCAGCCAGGCTAGCTTGAATCCAGTGGCAAAGTGAGCAAGAAACCCACGTCTGGGCATACCCTGCCAACTTAGGGCAAACAAAGCAAAACCAAAGGGGATGATGGACAGAGTGTTGAACATTGCAAGCACTCACCCTCAGTCAACTAATCTGAGTTTAATCCATCATCATTCTTTATCTCACTCCGCCACCCCAGTTCAGACATGGCCATATGCAAATCATTCTGACCTTGTGCCTCTTGGGAACAGTCCAGCCCAAACTGCCAAGCCATGTCTTCCCTGGACCGGAAAAAGCAACCTGGGACCGGTTTCTGGCTAATCAGCCAGGCTAGCTTGAATTCAGTGGCAAAGTGAGCAAGGGACCCACGTCTGGGCATACCCTGCCAAATTAGGGCAAACAAAGCAAAACCAAAGGGGATGATGGACAGAGTGTTGAACATTGCAAGTACTCACCTCAGTCAACTAATCTGAGTTTAATCCATCATCATTCTTTAGCTCACTCCGCCACCCCAGTTCAGACATGGCCATATGCAAATCATTCTGACCCTGAGCCTCATGGGAACAGTCCATCCCGAACTGCTAAGCCATGTCTTCCCTGGACCTGAAACAAGCATCCTGGGACCGGTTTCTGGCTCATCAGCCATCATCAGCCAGGCTAGCTTGAATTCCGTGGCAAAGTGAGCAAGGGACCCACGTCTGGGCATACCCTGCCAACTTAGGGCAAACAAAGTAAAACCAAAGGGGATGATGGACGGAGTGTTGAACATTGCAAGCACTCCCCCCAGTCAACTAATCTGAGTTTAATCCATCATCATTCTTTAGCTCACTCGGCCACCCCAGTTCAGACATGGCCATATGCAAATCAGTCTGACCCTGTGCCTCATGAGAACAGTCCATCCCGAACTGCCAAGCCATGTCTTCCCTGGACTGGAAACAAGTAAAGTGGGACCGGTTTCTGGCTAATCGGCCGTCACCAGCCAGGCTAGCTTGAATCCAGTGGCAAAGTGAGCAAGAAACCCACGTCTGGGCATACCCTGCCAACTTAGGGCAAACAAAGCAAAACCAAAGGGGATGATGGACAGAGTGTTGAACATTGCAAGCACTCACCCTCAGTCAACTAATCTGAGTTTAATCCATCATCATTCTTTATCTCACTCCGCCACCCCAGTTCAGACATGGCCATATGCAAATCATTCTGACCTTGTGCCTCTTGGGAACAGTCCAGCCCAAACTGCCAAGCCATGTCTTCCCTGGACCGGAAAAAGCAACCTGGGACCGGTTTCTGGCTAATCAGCCAGGCTAGCTTGAATTCAGTGGCAAAGTGAGCAAGGGACCCACGTCTGGGCATACCCTGCCAAATTAGGGCAAACAAAGCAAAACCAAAGGGGATGATGGACAGAGTGTTGAACATTGCAAGTACTCACCTCAGTCAACTAATCTGAGTTTAATCCATCATCATTCTTTAGCTCACTCCGCCACCCCAGTTCAGACATGGCCATATGCAAATCATTCTGACCCTGAGCCTCATGGGAACAGTCCATCCCGAACTGCTAAGCCATGTCTTCCCTGGACCTGAAACAAGCATCCTGGGACCGGTTTCTGGCTCATCAGCCATCATCAGCCAGGCTAGCTTGAATTCCGTGGCAAAGTGAGCAAGGGACCCACGTCTGGGCATACCCTGCCAACTTAGGGCAAACAAAGCAAAACCAAAGGGGATGATAGACAGAGTGTTGAACATTGCAAGGACTCACCCCAGTCAACTAATCTGAGTTAAATCCATCATCATTCTTTAGCTCACTCCGCCACCCCAGTTCAGACATGGCCTATGCAAATCATTCTGACCCTGAGCCTCATGGAAACAGTCCAGCCCAAACTGCCAAGCCATGTCTTCCCTGGACCGGAAACATGCAACCTAGGACCGGTTTCTGGCTAATCGGCCATCATCAGCCAGGCTAGCTTGAATTCAGTGGCAAAGTGAGCAAGGGACCCACATCTGGGCATACCCTGCCAACTTAGGGCGAACAAGTCAAAACCAAAGGGGATGATGGACAGAGTGTTGAACTTTGCAAGCCCTCACCCCCAGTCAACTGATCTGAGTTTAATCCATCATCATTCTTTATCTCACTCCGCCACCCCAGTTCAGACATGGCCATATGCAAATCATTCTGACCCTGAGCCTCATGGGAACAGTCCAGCCCGAACTGCCAAGCCATGTCTTCCCTGGACCTGAAACAAGCATCCTGGGCCCGGTTTCTGGCTCATCAGCCGTCATCAGCCAGGCTAGCTTGAATTCAGTGGCAAAGTGAGCAAGGGAGCCACGTCTGGGCATACCCTGCCAACTTATGGCAAACAAAGCAAAACCAAAGAGGATGATGGACAGAGTGTTGAACATTGCAAGCACTCACCCCAGTCAACTAATCTGAGTTTAATCCATCATCATTCTTTAGCTCACTCCGCCACCCCAGTTCAGACATGGCCATATGCAAATCATTCTGACCCTGAGCCTCATGGGAACAGTCCAGTCCGAACTGCCAAGCCATGTCTTCCCTGGACCGGAAACAAGCAACCTGGGACCGGTTTCTGGCTAATCGGCCATCATCAGCCAGGCTAGCTTGAATTCAGTGGCAAAGTGAGCAAGGGACCCACGTCTGGGCATACCCTGCCAACTTAGGGTGAACAAAGCAAAACCAAAGGGGATGATGGACGGAGTGTTGAACATTGCAAGCACTCACCCCCATTCAACTGACCTGGGATTAATCCATCATCATTCTTTAGCTCACTCCGCCACCCCAGTTCAGACAGGGCCATATGCAAATCAGTCTGACCCTGTGCCTCATGGGAACACTCCAGCCTGATTTTCCAAGCCATGTCTTCCCTGGACCTGAAAAAAGCATCCTGGGACCGGTTTCTGGCTCATCAGCCGTCATCAGCCAGGCTAGCTTGAATTCAGTGGGAAAGTGAGCAAGGGACCCACGTCT
This sequence comes from Triturus cristatus, assembly GCF_964204655.1. Taxonomy (NCBI): domain Eukaryota; kingdom Metazoa; phylum Chordata; class Amphibia; order Caudata; family Salamandridae; genus Triturus; species Triturus cristatus. The sequence continues at coordinate 1,017,663,070 of NC_140579.1, read as the reverse complement.
GGGCATAGCCTGCCAACTTAGGGCAAACAAAGTAAAACCAAAGGGGATGATGGACGGAGTGTTGAACAGTGCAAGCACTCCCCCCAGTCAACTAATCTGAGTTTAATCCATCATCATTCTTTAGCTCACTCGGCCACCCCAGTTCAGACATGGCCATATGCAAATCAGTCTGACCCTGTGCCTCATGAGAACAGTCCATCCCGAACTGCCAAGCCATGTCTTCCCTGGACTGGAAACAAGTAAAGTGGGACCGGTTTCTGGCTAATCGGCCGTCACCAGCCAGGCTAGCTTGAATCCAGTGGCAAAGTGAGCAAGAAACCCACGTCTGGGCATACCCTGCCAACTTAGGGCAAACAAAGCAAAACCAAAGGGGATGATGGACAGAGTGTTGAACATTGCAAGCACTCACCCTCAGTCAACTAATCTGAGTTTAATCCATCATCATTCTTTATCTCACTCCGCCACCCCAGTTCAGACATGGCCATATGCAAATCATTCTGACCTTGTGCCTCTTGGGAACAGTCCAGCCCAAACTGCCAAGCCATGTCTTCCCTGGACCGGAAAAAGCAACCTGGGACCGGTTTCTGGCTAATCAGCCAGGCTAGCTTGAATTCAGTGGCAAAGTGAGCAAGGGACCCACGTCTGGGCATACCCTACCAAATTAGGAAAAACAAAGCAAAACCAAAGGGGATGATGGACAGAGTGTTGAACATTGCAAGTACTCACCTCAGTCAACTAATCTGAGTTTAATCCAGCATCATTCTTTAGCTCACTCCGCCACCCCAGTTCAGACATGGCCATATGCAAATCATTCTGACCCTGAGCCTCATGGGAACAGTCCATCCCGAACTGCTAAGCCATGTCTTCCCTGGACCTGAAACAAGCATCCTGGGACCGGTTTCTGGCTCATCAGCCGTCATCAGCCAGGCTAGCTTGAATTCCGTGGCAAAGTGAGCAAGGGACCCACGTCTGGGCATACCCTGCCAACTTAGGGCAAACAAAGCAAAACCAAAGGGGATGATAGACAGAGTGTTGAACATTGCAAGGACTCACCCCAGTCAACTAATCTGAGTTAAATCCATCATCATTCTTTAGCTCACTCCGCCACCCCAGTTCAGACATGGCCATATGCAAATCATTCTGACCCTGAGCCTCATGGAAACAGTCTAGCCCAAACTGCCAAGCCATGTCTTCCCTGGACACGAAACATGCAACCTTGGACCGGTTTCTGGCTAATCGGCCATCATCAGCCAGGCTAGCTTGAATTCAGTGGCAAAGTGAGCAAGGGACCCACATCTGGGCATACCCTGCCAACTTAGGGCGAACAAGTCAAAACCAAAGGGGATGATGGACAGAGTGTTGAACTTTGCAAGCCCTCACCCCCAGTCAACTGATCTGAGTTTAATCCATCATCATTCTTTATCTCACTCCGCCACCCCAGTTCAGACATGGCCATATGCAAATCATTCTGACCCTGAGCCTCATGGGAACAGTCCAGCCCGAACTGCCAAGCCATGTCTTCCCTGGACCTGAAACAAGCATCCTGGGACTGGTTTCTGGCTCATTAGCCGTCATCAGCCAGGCTAGGTTGAATCCAGTGGCAAACTGAGCAAGGGACCCACGTCTGGGCATACCCTGCCAACTTAAGGCGAACAAGGCAAAACCAAAGGGGATGATGGACGGAGTGTTGAACATTGCAAGCACTCACCCCCATTCAACTGACCTGGGTTTAATCCATCATCATTCTTTAGCTCACTCCGCCACCCCAGTTCAGACATGGCCATATGCAAATCAGGCTGACCCTGTGCCTCATGGGAACACTCCAGCCTGATTTGCCAAGCCATGTCTTCCCTGGACCTGAAACAAGCATCCTGAGACCGGTTTCTGGCTCATCAGCCGTCATCAGCCAGGCTAGCTTGAATTCAGTGGCAAAGTGAGCAAGGGACCCACGTCTGGGCATAGCCTGCCAACTTAGGGCAAACAAAGTAAAACCAAAGGGGATGATGGACGGAGTGTTGAACATTGCAAGCTCTCACCCATTCAACTAATCTGAGTTTAATCCATCATCATTCTTTAGCTCACTCCGCCACCCCAGTTCAGACATGGCCATATGCAAATCAGTCTGACCCTGTGCCTCATGGGAACAGTCCATCCCGAACTGCCAAGCCATGTCTTCCCTGGACTGGAAACAAGTAACGTGGGACCGGTTTCTGGCTAATCGGCCGTCACCAGCCAGGCTAGCTTGAATCCAGTGGCAAAGTGAGCAAGGGACCCACGTCTGGGCATATACTGCCAACTTAGGATGAACAAGGCAAAACCAAAGGGGATGATGGACAGAGTGTTGAACTTTGCAAGCCCTCACCCCCAGTCAACTGATCTGGGTTTAATCATCATCATTCTTTAGCTCACTCCGCCACCCCATTTCAGACATGTCCATATGCAAATCAGTCTGACCCTGTGCCTCATGGGAACACTCCAGCCTCAACTGCCAAACCATGCCTTCCCTGGACCTGAAACAAGCATCCTAGGCCCGGTTTCTGGCTCATCAACCGTCATCAGCCAGGCTAGCTTGAATTCAGTGGCAAAGTGAGCAAGGGACCCACGTCTGTGCATACCCTGCCAACTTAGGGCAAACAAAGCAAAACCAAAGGGGATGATGGACAGAGTGTTCAACAATGCAAGCACTCACCCCCAGTCAACTGATATGAGTTTAATCCATCATCATTCTTTAGCTCACTCCGCCACCCCAGTTCAGACATGCCCATATGCAAATCCTTCTGACCCTGTGCCTCATGGGAACAGTCCAGCCAGAACTGCCAAGCCATGTCTTCCCTGGACCGGAAACAAGCAACCTGGGACTGGTTTCTTGCTAATCGGCCATCATCAGCCAGGCTAGCTTGAATTCAGTGGCAAATTGAGCAAGGGACCCACGTCTGGGCATACCCTGCCAACTTAGGGTGAACAAAGCAAAACCAAAGGGGATGATGGACGGAGTGTTGAACATTGCAAGCACTCACCCCTAGTCAACTGTTCTGGGTTTAATCCATCATCATTCTTTAACTCATTCAGCCACCCCAGTTCAGACATGGCCATATGCAAATCAGTCTGACCCTGTGCCTCATGGGAACAGTCCAGCCCGAACTGACAAGCCATGTCTTCCCTAGACTGGAAACAAGCATTCTGGGACCGGTTTCTAGCTAATTGTCTGCCATCAGCCAGGCTAGTCTGAATCCAGTGGCAAAGTGAGCAAGGGACACACGTCTGGGCATACCCTGCCAACTTAGGGCGAACAAAGCAAAAGCAAAGGGGATGATGGACGGAGTGTTGAACATTGCAAGCACTCACCCCCAGTCAACTGATCTGGGTTTCATCCATCATCATTTTTTAGCCCACTCTGCCACGCCCAGTTCAGACATGGCCATATGCAAATCAGTCTTACCCTGTGCCTCATGGGAACACTCCAGCCCGAACTGCCAAGCCATGTCTTCCCTGGACTAGAAACAAGCATCCTGGGACCGGTGTCTGGCTCATCAGCCATCATCAGCCATCATCAGCCAGGCTAGGTTAAATCCAGTGGCAAACTGAGCAAGGGACCCACGTCTGGGCATACCCTGCCAACTTAGAGTGAACAAAGCAAAACCAAAGGGGATGATGGACGGAGTGTTGAACATTGCAAGCACGCACCCCTAGTCAACTGTTCTGGGTTTAATCCATCATCATTCTTTAGCTCATTCTGCCACCCCAGTTCAGACATGGCCATATGCAAATCAGTCTGACCCTGTGCCTCATGGGAACAGTCCAGCCCGAACTGACAAGCCATGTCTTCCCTGCACTGGAAACAAGCATCCTGGGACCGGTTTCTGGCTAATCGGCCGCCATCAGCCAGGCTAGTCTGAATCCAGTGGCAAAGTGAGCAAGGGACAAACGTCTGGGCATACCCTGCCAACTTAGGGCGAACAAAGCAAAAGCAAAGGGGATGATGGACGGAGTGTTGAACATTGCAAGCACTCACCCCCAGTCAACTGATCTGGGTTTCATCCATCATCATTTTTTAGCTCACTCTGCCACGCCCAGTTCAGACATGGCCATATGCAAATCAGTCTTACCCTGTGCCTCATGGGAACACTCCAGCCCGAACTGCCAAGCCATGTCTTCCCTGGACCGGAAACAAGCATCCTGGGACTGGTTTCTGGCTCATCAGCCGTCATCAGCCAGGCTAGGTTGAATCCAGTGGCAAACTGAGCAAGGGACCCACGTCTGGGCATACCCTGCCAACTTAGGGCGAACAAGGAAAACCAAAGGGGATGATGGACGGAGTGTTGAACATTGCAAGCACTCACCCCCATTCAACTGACCTGGGTTTAATCCATCATCATTCTTTAGCTCACTCCGCCACCCCAGTTCAGACATGGCCATATGCAAATCAGGCTGACCCTGTGCCTCATGGGAACACTCCAGCCTGATTTGCCAAGCCATGTCTTCCCTGGACCTGAAACAAGCATCCTGAGACCGGTTTCTGGCTCATCAGCCGTCATCAGCCAGGCTAGCTTGAATTCAGTGGCAAAGTGAGCAAGGGACCCACGTCTGGGCATAGCCTGCCAACTTAGGGCAAACAAAGTAAAACCAAAGGGGATGATGGACGGAGTGTTGAACATTGCAAGCTCTCACCCATTCAACTAATCTGAGTTTAATCCATCATCATTCTTTAGCTCACTCCGCCACCCCAGTTCAGACATGGCCATATGCAAATCAGTCTGACCCTGTGCCTCATGGGAACAGTCCATCCCGAACTGCCAAGCCATGTCTTCCCTGGACTGGAAACAAGTAACGTGGGACCGGTTTCTGGCTAATCGGCCGTCACCAGCCAGGCTAGCTTGAATCCAGTGGCAAAGTGAGCAAGGGACCCACGTCTGGGCATACACTGCCAACTTAGGATGAACAAGGCAAAACCAAAGGGGATGATGGACAGAGTGTTGAACTTTGCAAGCCCTCACCCCCAGTCAACTGATCTGGGTTTAATCATCATCATTCTTTAGCTCACTCCGCCACCCCATTTCAGACATGTCCATATGCAAATCAGTCTGACCCTGTGCCTCATGGGAACACTCCAGCCTCAACTGCCAAACCATGCCTTCCCTGGACCTGAAACAAGCATCCTAGGCCCGGTTTCTGGCTCATCAACCGTCATCAGCCAGGCTAGCTTGAATTCAGTGGCAAAGTGAGCAAGGGACCCACGTCTGGGCATACCCTGCCAACTTAGGGCAAACAAAGCAAAACCAAAGGGGATGATGGACAGAGTGTTCAACATTGCAAGCACTCACCCCCAGTCAACTGATATGAGTTTAATCCATCATCATTCTTTAGCTCACTCCGCCACCCCAGTTCAGACATGCCCATATGCAAATCTTTCTGACCCTGTGCCTCATGGGAACAGTCCAGCCAGAACTGCCAAGCCATGTCTTCCCTGGACCGGAAACAAGCAACCTGGGACTGGTTTCTTGCTAATCGGCCATCATCAGCCAGGCTAGCTTGAATTCAGTGGCAAATTGAGCAAGGGACCCACGTCTGGGCATACCGTGCCAACTTAGGGAGAGCAAGCAAAACCAAAGGGGATGATGAACAGAGTGTTGAACTTTGCAAGCCCTCACCCCCAGTCTACTGATCTGGGTTTAATCATCATCATTATTTAGCTCACTCCGCCACCCCAGTTCAGACATGTCCATATGCAAATCAGCCTGACCCTGTGCCTCATGGGAACACTCCAGCCTGAACTGCCAAGCCATGTCTTCCCTGGACCTGAAACAAGCATCCTGGGACCGGTTTCTGGCTCATCAGCCGTCATCAGCCAGGCTAGCTTGAATTCAGTGGCAAAGTGAGCAAGGGACCCACGTCTGGGCATAGCCTGCCAACTTAGGGTGAACAGAGCAAAACCAAAGGGGTTGATGGACGGAGTGTTGAACATTGCAAGCACTCACCCCCAGTCAACTGTTATGGGTTTAATCCATCATCATTCTTTAGCTCACTCCACCACCCCAGTTCAGACATGGCCATGTGCAAATCATTCTGACCATGTGCCTCATGGGAACAGTCCAGCCCGAACTGCCAAGCCATGTCTTCCCTGGACCGGAAACAAGCAACCTGGGACCGGTTTCTGGCTAATCGGTCATCATCAGCCAGGCAAGCTTGAATTCAGTGGCAAAGTGAGCAAGGGACCCATGTCTGGGCATACCCTGCCAACTTATGGTGAACAAAGCAAAACCAAAGGGGTTGTTGAACATTGCAAGCACTCACCCCGTCAACTGTTCTGGGTTTAATCCATCATCATTCTTTAGCTCATTCAGCCACCCCAGTTCAGACATGGCCATATGCAAATCAGTCTGACCCTGTGCCTCATGGGAACACTCCAACCTGAATTGCCAAGCCATGTCTTCCCTGAACCGGAAACAAGCATCTTGGGACTGGGCATACCCTGCCAAATTAGCGCGAACAAAGCAAAACCAAAGGGGATGATGGACGAAGTGTTAAACAGTGCAAGCACTCACCCCCAGTCACCTGATCTGGGTTTATTCCATCAACATTTTTTAGCTCTCTCTGCCACGCCCAGTTCGGACATGGCCATATGCAAATCAGTCTGACCTTGTGCCTCATGGGAACATTCCAGCCAGAACTTCCAAGCCATGTCTTCCCTGGACCGGAAACAAGCATCCTGGGACCGGTTTCTGGCTAATCAGCCGTCATCAGCCAGGCTAGCCTGAATCCAGTGGCAAAGTGAGCAAGGGACCCACGTCTGGGCATACCCTGCCAACTTATGGTGAACAAAGCAAAACCAAAGGGGTTGATGGACGGAGTGTTGAACATTGCAAGCACTCACCCCCAGTCAACTGTTCTGGGTTTAATCCATCATCATTCTTTAGCTCATTCAGCCTCCCCAGTTCAGACATGGCCATATGCAAATCAGCCTGACCCTGTGCCTCATGGGAACACTCCAACCTGAACTGCCAAGCCATGTCTTCCCTGAACCGGAAACAAGCATCTTGGGACCGGTTTTTGGCTCATCAGCCATCATCAGCCAGGCAAGCTTGAATCCAGTGGCAAAGTTAGCAAGGGACCCACGTCTGGGCATACCCTGCCAACTTAGGGCGAACAAGGCAAAACCAAAGGGGATGATGGACGGAGTTTTGAACTTTGCAAGCCCTCTCCCCCAGTCATCTGATCTGGGTTTAATCCATCATCATGCTTTAGCTCACTCCGCCACCCCAGTTCAGACATGGCCATATGCAAATCAGTCTGACCCTGAGCCTCATGGGAACAGTCCAGCCCGAACTGACAAGCCATGTCTTCCCTACACTGGAAAAAAGCATCCTGGGAACGGTTTCTGGCTAATCGGCCGCCATCAGCCAGGCTAGTCTGAATCCAGTGGCAAAGTGAGCAAGGGACCCGCGTCTGGGCATACCCTGCCAAATTAGCGCGAACAAAGCAAAACCAAAGGGGATGATGGACGAAGTGTTAAACAGTACAAGCACTCACCCCCAGTCAACTGATCTGGGTTTATTCCATCATCATTTTTTAGCTCTCTCCGCCACGCCCAGTTCAGACATGGCCATATGCAAATCAGTCTGACCCTGTGCCTCATGGGAACATTCCAGCCCGAACTTCCAAGCCATGTCTTCCCTGGACCGGAAACAAACATCCTGGGACTGGTTTCTGGCTAATCATCTGTCATCAGCCAGGCTAGCCTGAATCCAGTGGCAAAGTGAGCAAGGGACCCACGTATCGGCATACCGTACCAACTTAGGGAGAGCAAGCAAAACCAAAGGGGATGATGAACAGATTGTTGAACTTTGCAAGCCCTCACCCCCAGTCTACTGATCTGGGTTTAATCATCATCATTCTTTAGCTCACTCTGCCACCCCAGTTCAGACATGTCCATATGCAAATCAGGCTGACCCTGTGCCTCATGGGAACACTACAGCCTGAACTTCCAAGCCATGTCTTCCCTGGACCTGAAACAAGCATCCTGGGACCGGTTTCTGGCTCATCAGCCGTCATCAGCCAGGCTAGCTTGAATTCAGTGGCAAAGTGAGCAAGGGACCCACGTCTGGGCATAGCCTGCCAACTTAGGGTGAACAGAGCAAAACCAAAGGGGTTGATGGACGGAGTGTTGAACATTGTAAGCACTCACCCCCAGTCAACTGTTCTGGGTTTAATCCATCATCATTCTTTAGCTCACTCCACCACCCCAGTTCAGACATGGCCATGTGCAAATCATTCTGACCCTGTGCCTCATGGGAACAGTCCAGCCCGAACTGCCAAGCCATGTCTTCCCTGGACCGGAAACAAGCAACCTGGGACCGGTTTCTGGCTAATCGGTCATCATCAGCCAGGCAAGCTTGAATTCAGTGGCAAAGTGAGCAAGGGACCCACGTCTGGGCACACCCTGCCAACTTATGGTGAACAAAGCAAAACCAAAGGGGTTGATGGACGGAGTGTTGAACATTGCAAGCACTCACCCCCAGTCAACTGTTCTGGGTTTAATCCATCATCATTCTTTAGCTCATTCAGCCACCCCAGTTCAGACATGGCCATATGCAAATCAGTCTGACCCTGTGCCTCATGGGAACACTCCAACCTGAACTGCCAAGCCATGTCTTCCCTGAACCGGAAACAAGCATCTTGGGACCGGTTTTTGGCTCATCAGCCATCATCAGCCAGGCAAGCTTGAATCCAGTGGCAAAGTGAGCAAGGGACCCACGTCTGGCCATACCCTGAAAACTGAGGACGAACAAGGCAAAACCAAAGGGGATGATGGACGGAGTTTTAAACATTGCAAGCACTCACCCCCAGTCAACTGATCTGGGTTCAATCCATCATCATTCTTTAGCTCACTCCGCCACCCCAGTTCAGACATGGCCTTTTGCAAATCAGCCTGACCCTTTGCCTCATGGTAACAGTCCAGCCCGAACTGCCAAACCATGTCTTCCCTGGACCGCCAACAAGCATCCTGGGTCCGGTTTCTGGCTAATCAGCCGTCATCAGCCAGGCTAGCTTGAATCCAGTGGCAAAGTGAGCAAGGGACCCACGTCTGAGCATACCCTGCCAACTTAGGGCGAACAAGGCAAAACCAAAGGGGATGATGGACGGAGTTTTGAACTTTGCAAGCTCTCTCCCCCAGTCATCTGATCTGGGTTTAATCCATCATCATGCTTTAGCTCACTCCGCCACCCCAGTTCAGACATGGCCATATGCAAATCAGTCTGTCCCTGTGCCTCATGGGAACAGTCCAGCCCGAACTGCCAAGCCATGTCTTTCCTGGACTGGAAACAAGCATCCTGGGACCGGTTTCTGGCTAATCGGCCGCCATCAGCCAGGCTACTCTGAATCCAGTGGCAAAGTGAGCAAGGGACCCACGTCTGGGCATACCCTGCCAACTTAGGGCAAACAAGGCAAAACCAAAGGGGATGATGGACGGAGTTTTGAACTTTGCAAGCCCTCACCCCCAGTCAACTGATCTGGGTTTAATCCATCATCATTCCTTAGCTCACTCTGCCACCCCAGTTCAGACATGGCCATATGCAAATTAGTCTTACCCTCAGCCTCATGGGAACAGTCCAGCCCGAACTGACAAGCCATGTCTTCCCTGGACTGGAAACAAGCTTTCTGGGACCGGTTTCTGGCTAATCGGCCGCCATCAGCCAGGCTAGCCTGAATCCAGTGGCAAAGTGAGCAAGGGACCCACGTCTGGGCATTCCCTGCCAAATTAGCGCGAACAAAGCAAAACCAAAGGGGATGATGGACGAAGTGTTAAACAGTGCAAGCACTCACCCCCAGTCAACTGATCTGGGTTTATTCCATCATCATTTTTTAGCTCACTCCGCCACGCCCAGTTTAGACATGGCCATATGCAAATCAGTCTGACCCTGTGCCTCATGGGAACATTCCAGCCCGAACTTCCAAGCCATGTCTTCCCTGGACCGGAAACAAGCATCCTGGGACCGGTTTCTGGCTAATCAGCCGTCATCAGCCAGGCTAGCCTGAATCCAGTGGCAAAGTGAGCAAGGGACCACGTCTGGCCATACCCTGCCAACTTAGGGCGAACAAGGCAAAACCAAAGGGGATGATGGACCTAGTGTTGAACATTGGAAGCACTCACCCCAGTCAACTGATCTGGGTTTACTCCATCATCATTCTTTAGCTCACTCCGCCACCTCAGTTCAGACATGGCCATATGCAAATCAGCCTGACCCTTTGCCTCATGGTAATAGTCCAGCCCGAACTGCCAAACCATGTCTTCCCTGGACCGCAAACAAGCATCCTGGGACCAGTTTCTGGCTAATCAGCCGTCATCAGCCTGGCTAGCTTGAATCCAGTGGCAAAGTGAGCAAGGGACCCACGTCTGGGCATACCCTGCCAACTTAGGGCGAACAAGGCAAAACAAAAGGGGATGATGGATGGAGTTTTGAACTTTGCAAGCCCTCTCCCCCAGTCATCTGATCTGGGTTTACTCCATCATCATTCTTTAGCTCACTCCGCCACCTCAGTTCAGACATGGCCATATGCAAATCAGCCTGACCCTGTGCCTCATGGGAACAGTCCAGCCCGAACTGACAAGCCATGTCTTCCCTGGACTGGAAACAAGCATCCTGGGACCGGCTTCTGGCTAATCGGCCGCCATCAGCCAGGCTAGCCTGAATCCAGTGGCAAAGTGAGCAAGGGACCCACGTCTGGGCATACCCAGCCAACTTAGGGCGAACAAAGCAAAACCAAAGGGGATGATGGACGGAGTGTTAAACATTGCAAGCACTCACCCCCAGTCAACTGATCTGGCTTTATTCCATCATCATTTTTTAGCTCACTATGCCACGCACATTTCAGACATGGCCATATACAAATCAGTCTGACCGTGTGCCTCATGGGAACATTCCAGCCCGAACTTCCAAGCCATGTCTTCCCTGGACCGGAAACAAGCATCCTGGGACCGGTTTCTGGCTAGTCAGCCGGTCATCAGCCAGGCTAGCCTGAATCCAGTGGCAAAGTGAGCAAGGGACCCACTTCTGGGCATAAACTGCCAACATAGGGCGAGCAAAGCAATACCAAAGGGGATGATGGACCTAGTGTTGAACATTGCAAGCACTCACCCCAGTCAACTGATCTGGGTTTAATCCATCATCATTCTTTAGCTCACTCCGCCACCCCATTTCAGACATGGCCATATGCAAATCAGTCTGACCCTGTGCCTCATGGGAACACTTCAGCCTGAAATGCCAAACCATGCCTTGCCTGGACCGGAAACAAGCATCCTGGGACCGGTTTCTGGCTCATCAGCCATCATCAGACAGGCTAGCTTCATTCCAGTGGCAAACTGAGCAAGGGACCCACATCTGGGCATACCCTGCCAACTTAGGGTGAACAAGGCAAAACCAAAGGGGATGATGGACGGAGTGTTGAACAATGCAATTACTCACCCCCATTTAACTGACCTGGGTTTAATCCATCTTCATTCTTTAGCTCACTCCGCCACCCCAGTTCAAACATGGCCATCTGCAAATCAGTCTGACCCTGTGCTTCACGGTAAAAGTCCAGACCGAAGTTCCAAGCCATGTATTCCCTGGACCGGAAATAAGCATCCTGGGACCGGTTTCTGGCTAATTAGCCATCATCAGCCAGGCTAGCCTGAATCCAGTGGCAAAGTGAGCAAGGGACCCATGTCTGGGCATACCCATCCAACATAGGGCTAACAAAGCAAAACCAAAGGGGATGATGGACCTAGTGTTGAACATTGCAAGCACTCACCCCCAGTGAAATGATCTGGGTTTAATCCATCATTATTCTTTAGCTCATTCCGCCACCCAAGTTCAAACATGGCCATATGCAAATCAGTCTGACCCTGTGCCTCATGGTTACACTCCAGCCTGAAATGCCAAGCCATGTCTTCACTGGACTGGAAACAAGCATCCTGGGACTGGTTTCTGGCTAATCAGTCGTCATCAGCCAGGCTAGCTTGAATCCAGTGGCTAAGTGAGCAAGGGACCCACGTCTGGGCATACCCTGCCAACTTAGGGCGAGCAAAGCAAACCCAAAGGGGATGATGGACGGAGTGTTGAACATTGCAAGCACTCACCCCAGTCAACTGATCAGGGTTTAATCCATCATCATTCTTTAGCTCACTCCACCACCCCAGTTCAGACATGGCCATATGCAAATCAGTCTGACCCTGTGCCTCATGGGAACAGTCCAGCCCAAACTGCCAAGCCATGTCTTCCCTGGACTGGAAACAAGCAACCTGGGACCGGTTTCTGGCTAATAGCCGTCACCAGCCAGGCTAGCTTGAATCCAGTGGCAAAGTGAGCAAGAGACGCACATCTGGGCATACCCTGCCAACTTAGGGCCAACAAGGCAAAACCAAAGGGGATGATGGACAGAGTGTTGAACTTTGCAAGCCCTCACCATCAGTCAACTGATCTGGGTTGAATCATCATCATTCTTTAGCTCACTCCACCACGCAAGTTCAGACATGGCCATATTCAAATCAGTCTGACCCCGTGCCTCATGGGAACACTCCAGCCCGAAATGCCAAGCCATGTCTTCCCTGGAACGGAAACAAGCAACCTGGGACCGTTTCTGGCTAATCGGCCATCATCAGCCAGGCTAGCTTGAATTCAGTGGCAAAGTGAGCAAGGGACCCACGTCTGGGCATACCCTGCCAACTTAGGGTGAACAAAGCAAAACCAAAGGGGATGATGGACGGAGAGTTGAACATTGCAAGCACTCACCCCCAGTCAACTGTTCTGGGTTTAATCCATCATCATTCTTCAGCTCATTCTGCCACCCCAGTTCAGACATGGCCATATGCAAATCAGTCTGACCCTGTGCCTCATGGGAACACTCCAGCCTGAACTGCCAAGCCATGTCTTCCCTGAACCGGAAACAAGCATCTTGGGACTGGTTTTTGGCTCATCATCCGTCATCAGCCAGGCAAGCTTGAATCCAGTGGCAAAGTGAGCAAGGGACCCACGTCTGGGCATACCCTGCCAACTTAGGTCGAACAAGGCAAAACCAAAGGGGATGATGGACGGAGTGTTAAACATTGCAAGCACTCACCCCCAGTCAACTGATCTGGGTTCAATCCATCATCATTCTTTAGCTCACTCCGCCACCCCAGTTGAGACATGGCCATATGCAAATCAGCCTGACCCTGTGCCTCATGGTAACAGTCCAGCCCGAGCTGCCAAACCATGTCTTCCCTGGACCGGAAACAAGCATCCTGGGACCGGTTTCTGGCTAATCAGCCGTCATCAGCCAGGCTAGCTTGAATCCAGTGGCAAAGTGAGCAAGGGACCCATGTCTGGGCATACCCTGCCAACTTAGGGCGACCAAGGCAAAACCAAAGGGGATGATGGACGGAGTTTTGAACTTTGCAAGCCCTTTCCCCCAGTCAACTGATCTGGGTTTAATCCATCATCATGCTTTAGCTCACTCCGCCACCCCAGTTCAGACAGGGCAATATGCAAATCAGTCTGACCCTGTGCCTCATTGGAACAGTCCAGCCCGAACTGCCAAGCCATGTCTTCCCTGGACTGTAAACAAGCATCCTGGGACTGGTTTCTGGCTACTCAGGCCTCATCAGCCAGGCTAGCTTGAATCTAGTGGCAAAGTGAGCAAGGGACCCATGTCTAGGCATACCCTGACAACTTAGGGCGAACAAGGCAAAACCAAAGGGGATGATGGATGGAGTTTTGAACTTTGTAAGCCCTCACCCCCAGGCAACTGATCTGGGTTTAATCCATCATCACTCCTTAGCTCACTCCGCCACGCCCAGTTCAGACATGACCATATGCAAATCAGTCTGACCCTGTGCCTCATGGAAACATTCCAGCCCGAACTCCCAAGCCATATCTTACCTAGACCGGAACAAGCATCCTGGGACCGGTTTCTGGCTAATCAGCCGTCATCAACCAGGCTAGCCTGAATCCAGCGGTAAAGTGAGCAAGGGACCCACATCTGGGCATACACTGCCAACATAGGGCGAACAAATCAAAACCAAAGGGGATGATGGACCTAGTGTTGAACATTGCAAGCACTCACCCTCAGTCAACTGATCTGGGTTGAATCCATCATCATTGTTTAGCTCACTCTGCCACCGCAGTTCAGACATGGCCATAAGAAAATCAGTCTGACCTTGTGCCTCATGGGAACACTTCAACATAAAATGCCAAGCCATGTCTTCCCTGGACCGGAAACAAGCATTCCGGGACCAGTTTCTGTCTCATCAGCCGTCATCAGCCAGGCTAGCTTGAATCCTGTTGCAAAGATCGGGCATACCCTGCCAACTTAGGGCGAAGAAAGAAAAACCAAAGGGGTTGATGGACGGAGTGTTGAACATTGCAAGCACTCACCCCCAGTCAACTGTTCTGGGTTTAATCCATCATCATTCTTTAGCTCATTCAGCCACCCCAGTTCAGACATGGCCATATGCAAATCAGTCTGACCCTGTGCCTCATGGGAACACTCCAACCTGAACTGCCAAGCCATGTCTTCCCTGAACCGGAAACAAGCATCTTGGGACCGGTTTTTGGCTCATCAGCCATCATCAGCCAGGCAAGCTTGAATTTAGTGGCAAAGTGAGCGAGGGACCCACGTCTGGGCATACCCTGAAAACTTAGGACGAACAAGGCAAAACCAAAGGGGATGATGGACGGAGTTTTAAACATTGCAAGCACTCACCCCCAGTCAACTGATCTGGGTTCAATCCATCATCATTCTTTAGCTCACTCCGCCACCCCAGTTCAGACATGGCCATATGCAAATCAGCCTGACCCTTTGCCGCATGGTAACAGTCCAGCCCGAACTGCCAAACTATGTCTTCCCTGGACCGCCAACAAGCATCCTGGGTCCGGTTTCTGGCTAATCAGCCATCATCAGCCAGGCTAGCTTGAATCCAGTGGCAAAGTGAGCAAGGGACCCACGTCTGGGCATACCCTGCCAACTTAGGTCGAACAAGGCAAAACCAAAGGGGATGATGGACGGAGTTTTGAACTTTGCAAGCTCTCTCCCCCAGTCATCTGATCTGGGTTTAATCCATCATCATGCTTTAGCTCACTCCGCCACCCCAGTTCAGACATGGCCATATGCAAATCAGTTTGTCCCTGTGCCTCATGGGAACAGTCCAGCCCGAACTGCCAAGCCATGTCTTTCCTGGACTGGAAACAAGCATCCTGGGACCGGTTTCTGGCTAATCGGCCGCCATCAGCCAGGCTAGTCTGAATCCAGTGGCAAAGTGAGCAAGGGACCCACGTCTGGGCATACCCTGCCAACTTAGGGCGAACAAGGCAAAACCAAAGGGGATGATGGACGGAGTTTTGAACTTTGCAAGCCCTCACCCCCAGTCAACTGATCTGGGTTTAATCCATCATCATTTTTTAGCTCACTCCGCCACGCCCAGCTTAGACATGGCCATATGCAAATCAGTCTGACCCTGTGCCTCATGGGAACATTCCAGCCCAAACTTCCAAGCCATGTCTTCCCTGGACAGGAAACAAGTATCCTGGGACCGGTTTCTGGCTAATCAGCCATCATCAGCCAGGCTAGCCTGAATCCAGTAGCAAAGTGAGCAAGGGACCCACGTCTGGGCATACCCTGCCAACTTAGGGCGAACAAGGCAAAACAAAAGGGGATGATGGACGGAGTTTTGAACTTTGCAAGCCCTCTCCCCCAGTCATCTGATCTGGGTTTAATCCATCATCATGCTTTAGCTAACTCCGCCACCCCAGTTCAGACATGGCCATATGCAAATCAGTCTGACCCTGTGCCTCATGGGAACAGTCCAGCCCGAACTGACAAGCCAAGTCTTCCCTGGACTGGAAACAAGCATCCTGGGACCGGTTTCTGGCTAATCGGCCGCCATCAGCCAGGCTAGCCTGAATCCAGTGGCAAAGTGAGCAAGGGACCCACGTCTGGGCATACCCAGCCAATTTAGGGCGAACAAAGCAAAACCAAAGGGGATGATGGACGGAGTGTTAAACATTGCAAGCACTCACCCCCAGTCAACTGATCTGGCTTTATTCCATCATCATTTTTTAGCTCACTCTGCCACGCCCATTTCAGACATGGCCATATGCAAATCAGTCTGACCGTGTGCCTCATGGGAACATTCCAGCCCGAACTTCCAAGCCATATCTTCCCTGGACCGGAAACAAGCATCCTGGGACCGGTTTCTGGCTCATCAGCCATCATCAGCCAGGCTAGCCTGAATCCAGTGGCAAAGTGAGCAAGGGACCCACTTCTGGGCATAAACTGCCAACATAGGGCGAGCAAAGCAATACCAAAGGGGATGATGGACCTAGTGTTGAACATTGCAAGCACTCACCCCTGTCAACTGATCTGGGTTTAATCCATCATCATTCTTTAGCTCACTCCGCCACCCCATTTCTGACATGGCCATATGCAAATCAGTCTGACCCTGTGCCTCATGGGAACACTTCAGCCTGAAATGCCAAGCCATGCCTTGCCTGGACCGGAAACAAGCATCCTGGGACCGGTTTCTGGCTCATCAGCCATCATCAGACAGGCTAGCTTCATTCCAGTGGCAAACTGAGCAAGGGACCCACATCTGGGCATACCCTGCCAAGTTAGGTTGAACAAGGCAAAACCAAAGGGGATGATGGACGGAGTGTTGAACAATGCAATTACTCACCCCCATTTAACTGACCTGGGTTTAATCCATCTTCATTCTTTAGCTCACTCCGCCACCCCAGTTCAAACATGGCCATCTGCAAATCAGTCTGACCCTGTGCTTCACAGTAAAAGTCCAGACCGAAGTTCCAAGCCATGTCTTCCCTGGACCGGAAACAAGCATCCTGGGACCGGTTTCTGGCTAATTAGCCATCATCAGCCAGGCTAGCCTGAATCCAGTGGCAAAGTGAGCAAGGGACCCACGTCTGGGCATACCCATCCAAGATAGGGCTAACAAAGCAAAACCAAAGGGGATGATGGACCTAGTGTTCAACATTGCAAGCACTCACCCCCAGTGAAATGATCTGGGTTTAATCCATCATTATTCTTTAGCTCATTCCGCCACCCAAGTTCAGACATGGCCATATGCAAATCAGTCTGACCCTGTGCCTCATGGGAACACTCCAGCCTGAAATGCCAAGCCATGTCTTCACTGGACTGGAAACAAGCATCCTGGGACTGGTTTCTGGCTAATTAGTCGTCATCAGCCAGGCTAGCTTGAATCCAGTGGCTAAGTGAGCAAGGGACCCACGTCTGGGCATACCCTGCCAACTTAGGGCGAGCAAAGCAAAACCAAAGGGGATGATGGACGGAGTGTTGAACATTGCAAGCACTCATCCCAGTCAACTGATCAGGGTTTAATCCATCATCATTCTTTAGCTCACTCCACCACCCCAGTTCAGACATGGCCATATGCAAATCAGTCTGACCCTGTGCCTCATGGGAACAGTCCAGCCCAAACTGCCAAGCCATGTCTTCCCTGGACTGGAAACAAGCAACCTGGGACCGGTTTCTGGCTAATAGCCGTCACCAGCCAGGCTAGCTTGAAACCAGTGGCAAAGTGAGCAAGAGACGCACGTCTGGGCATACCCTGCCAACTTAGGGCCAACAAGGCAAAAACAAAGGGGATGATGGATGGATTGTTGAACATTGCAAGCACTCACGCCAAGTCAACTGATCTGGGTTTAATCCATCATCATTCTTTAGCTCACTCCGCCCCCCCAGTTCAGAAATAGCCATATGGAAATGAGTCTGACCCTGTGCCTCATGGGAACAATCCAGCCCGAACTGTCAAGCCATGTCTTCCCGGGACCGGAAACAAGCATCCTGGGACCGGTTTCTGGCTAATCAGCCGTCCTCAGCCAGGCTAGCTTGAATCCAGTGGCAAAGTGAGCAAGGGACCCACGTCTGGGCATACCATGCCAACTTAGGGCGAACAAAGCAAAACCAAAGGGGATGATGGATGGATTGTTGAACATTGCAAGCACTCACGCCAAGTCAACTGATCTGGGTTTAATCCATCATCATTCTTTAGCTCACTCCGCCACCCCAGTTCAGAAATAGCCATATGCAAATCAGTCTGACCCTGTGCCTCATGGGAACAATCCAGCCCGGACTGCCAAGCCATGTCTTCCCTGGACCAGAAACAAGCATCCTGGGACCGGTTTTTGGCTAATCGGCCATCGTCAGCCAGGCTAGCTTGAATTCAGTGGCAAAGTGAGCAAGGGACCCACGTCTGGGCATACCCTGCCAACTTAGGGCGAACAAAGCAGAACCAAAGGGGATGATGGACGGAGTGTTGAACATTGCAAGCACTCACCCCAGTCAACTGATCTGTGTTTAATCCATCATCATTTTTTAGCTCATTTCGCCACCCCAGTTCAGACATGGCCAGATGCAAATCAGCCTGACCCTTTGCCTCATGGTAACAGTCCAGCCCGAACTGCCAAACCATGTCTTCCCTGGACCGCAAACAAGCATCCTGGGACCAGTTTTTGGCTAATCCGCCATCATCAGCCAGGCTAGCTTGAATCCAGTGGCAAAGTGAGCAAGGGACCCAGGTATGGGCATACCCTGACAACTTAGGGCGAACAAGGCAAAACCAAAGGGGATGATGGACGGAGTTTTGAACTTTGCAAGCCCTCTCCCCCAGTCATCTGATCTTGGTTTAATCCATCATCATGCTTTAGCTCACTCCGCCACCCCAGTTCAGACATGGCCATATGCAAATCAGTCTGACCCTGTGCCTCATGGGAACAGTCCATCCCGAACTGCCAAGCCATGTCTTTCCTGGACTGGAAACAAGCATCCTGGGACTGGTTTCTGGGTAATCCGCCATCATCAGCCAGGCTAGCTTGAATCCAGTGGCAAAGTGAGCAAGGGACCCAGGTATGGGCATACCCTGACAACTTAGAACGAACAAGGCAAAACCAAAGGGGATGATGGACGGAGTTTTGAAATTTGCAAGCCCTCACCCCCAGTCAACTGATCTGGGTTTAATCCATCATCATTCCTTAGCTCACTCTGCCACCCCAGTTCAGACATGGCCATATGCAAATCAGTCTGACCCTGAGCCTCATGGGAACAGTCCAGCCCAAACTGACAAGCCATGTCTTCCCTGGACTGGAAAAAAGCATCCTGGGAACGGTTTCGGGCTAATCGGCCGCCATCAGCCAGGCTAATCTGAATCCAGTGGCAAAGTGAGCAAGGGACCCGCGTCTGGGCATACCCTGCCAAATTAGCGTGAACAAAGCAAAACCAAAGGGGATGATGGACGAAGTGTTAAACAGTGCAAGCACTCACCCCCAGTCAACTGATCTGGGTTTATTCCATCATCATTTTTTAGCTCACTCTGCCACGCCCAGTTCAGACATGGCCATATGCAAATCAGTCTGACCCTGTGCCTCATGGGAACATTCCAGCCCGAACTTCCAAGCCATGTCTTCCCTGGACCGGAAACAAACATCCTGGGACCGGTTTCTGGCTAATCATCTGTCATCAGCCAGGCTAGCCTGAATCCAGTGGCAAAGTGAGCAAGGGACCCACGTCTGGGCACACCGTGCCAACTTAGGGAGAGCAAGCAAAACCAAAGGGGATGATGAACAGAGTGTTGAACTTTGCAAGCCCTCACCCCCAGTCTACTGATCTGGGTTTAATCATCATCATTCTTTAGCTCACTCCGCCACCCCAGTTCAGACATGTCCATATGCAAATCAGCCTGACCCTGTGCCTCATAGGAACACTCCAGCCTGAACTGCCAAGCCATGTCTTCCCTGGACCTGATTCACGCATCCTGGGACCGGTTTCTGGCTCATCAGCCGTCATCAGCCAGGCTAGCTTGAATTCAGTGGCAAAGTGAGCAAGGGACCCACGTCTGGGCATAGCCTGCCAACTTAGGGTGAACAGAGCAAAACCAAAGGGGTTGATGGACGGAGTGTTGAACATTGCAAGCACTCACCGCCAGTCAACTGTTCTGGGTTTAATCCATCATCATTCTTTAGCTCATTCAGCCACCCCAGTTCAGACATGGCCATATGCAAATCAGTCTGACCCTGTGCCTCATGGGAACACTCCAACCTGAACTGCCAAGCCATGTCTTCCCTGAACCGGAAACAAGCATCTTGGGACCGGTTTTTGGCTCATCAGCCATCATCAGCCAGGCAAGCTTGAATCCTGTGGCAAAGTGAGCAAGGGACCCACGTCTGGGCATACCCTGAAAACTTAGGACGAACAAGGCAAAACCAAAGGGGATGATGGACGGAGTTTTAAACATTGCAAGCACTCACCCCCAGTCAACTGATCTGGGTTCAATCCATCATCATTCTTTAGCTCACTCCGCCACCCCAGTTCAGACATGGCCATATGCAAATCAGCCTGACCCTTTGCCTCATGGTAACAGTCCAGCCCGAACTGCCAAACCATGTCTTCCCTAGACCGCCAACAAGCATCCTGGGTCCGGTTTCTGGCTAATCAGCCGTCATCAGCCAGGCTAGCTTGAATCCAGTGGCAAAGTGAGCAAGGGACCCACGTCTGGGCATACCCTGCCAACTTAGGGCGAACAAGGCAAAAACAAAGGGAATGATGGACGGAGTTTTGAACTTTGCAAGCCCTCTCCCCCAGTCATCTGATCTGGGTTTAATCCATCATCATGCTTTAGCTCACTCCGCCACCCCAGTTCAGACATGGCCATATGCAAATCAGTCTGACCCTGTGCCTCATAGGAACAGTCCAGCCCGAACTGCCAAGCCATGTCTTTCCTGGACTGGAAACAAGCATCCTGGGACTGGTTTCTGGCTAATCCGCCGTCATCAGCCAGGCTAGCTTGAATCCAGTGGCAAAGTGAACAAGGGACCCACGTCTGGGCATACCCTGCCAACTTAGGGCGAACAAGGCAAAACAAAAGGGGATGATGGACGGAGTTTTGAACTTTGCAAGCCCTCTCCCCCAGTCATCTGATCTGGGTTTAATCCATCATCATGCTTTAGCTAACTCCGCCACCCCAGTTCAGACATGGCCATATGCAAATCAGTCTGACCCTGTGCCTCATGGGAACAGTCCAGCCCGAACTGTCAAGCCATGTCTTCCCGGGACCGGAAACAAGCATCCTGGGACCGGTTTCTGGCTAATCAGCCGTCCTCAGCCAGGCTAGCTTCAATCCAGTGGCAAAGTGAGCAAGGGACCCACGTCTGGGCATACCATGCCAACTTAGGGCGAACAAAGAAAAACCAAAGGGGATGATGGATGGATTGTTGAACATTGCAAGCACTCACGCCAAGTCAACTGATCTGGGTTTAATCCATCATCATTCTTTAGCTCACTCCGCCACCCCAGTTCAGAAATAGCCATATGCAAATCAGTCTGACCCTGTGCCTCATGGGACCAATCCAGCCCGGACTGCCAAGCCATGTCTTCCCTGGACCAGAAACAAGCATCCTGGGACCGGTTTTTGGCTAATCGGCCATCGTCAGCCATGCTAGCTTGAATTCAGTTTCAAAGTGAGCAAGGGACCCACGTCTGGGCATACCCCGCCAACTTAGGGCGAACAAAGCAGAACCAAAGGGGATGATGGACGGAGTGTTGAACATTGCAAGCACTCACCCCAGTCAACTGATCTGTGTTTAATCCATCATCATTCTTTAGCTCATTTCGACACCCCAGTTCAGACATGGCCAGATGCAAATCAGCCTGACCCTTTGCCTCATGGTAACAGTCCAGCCTGAACTGCCAAACCATGTCTTCCCTGGACCGCAAACAAGCATCCTGGGACCAGTTTTGGCTAATCCGCCATCATCAGCCAGGCTAGCTTGAATCCAGTGGCAAAGTGAGCAAGGGACCCAGGTATGGGCATACCCTGACAACTTAGGGCAAACAAGGCAAAACCAAAGGGGAGGATGGACGGAGTTTTTAACTTTGCAAGCCCTCACCCCCAGTCAACTGATCTGGGTTTAATCCATCATCATTCCTTAGCTCACTCTGCCACCCCAGTTCACACATGGCCATATGCAAATCAGTCTGACCCTGAGCCTCATGGGAACAGTCCAGCCCAAACTGACAAGCGATGTCTTCCCTGGACTGGAAACAACCATCCTGGGACCGGTTTCTGGCTAATCGGCTGCCATCAGCCAGGCTAGTCTGAATCCAGTGGCAAAGTGAACAAGGGACCCACGTCTGGGCATACCCTGCCAAATTAGCGCGAACAAAGCAAAACCAAAGGGGATGATGGACGAAGTGTTAAACAGTGCAAGCACTCACCCCCAGTCAACTGATCTGGGTTTATTCCATCATCATTTTTTAGCTCTCTCCGCCACGCCCAGTTCGGACATGGCCATATGCAAATCAGTCTGACCTTGTGCCTCATGGGAACATTCCAGCCAGAACTTCCAAGCCATGTCTTCCCTGGACCGGAAACAAGCATCCTGGGACCGGTTTCTGGCTAATCAGCCGTCATCAGCCAGGCTAGTCTGAATCCAGTGGCAAAGTGAGCAAGGGACCCACGTCTGGGCATACCCTGCCAACTTAGGGCGAACAAGGCAAAACCAAAGGGGATGATGGACGGAGTTTTGAACTTTGCAAGCCCTCTCCCCCAGTCATTTGATCTGGGTTTAATCCATCATCATGCTTTAGCTCACTCCGCCACCCCAGTTCAGACATGGCCATATGCAAATCAGTCTGACCCTGTGCCTCATGGGAACAGTCCATCCCGAACTGCCAAGCCATGTCTTTCCTGGACTGGAAACAAGCATCCTGGGACTGGTTTCTGGGTAATCCGCCATCATCAGCCAGGCTAGCTTGAATCCAGTGGCAAAGTGAGCAAGGGACCCAGGTATGGGCATACCCTGACAACTTAGGGCGAACAAGGCAAAACCAAAGGGGATGATGGACGGAGTTTTGAAATTTGCAAGCCCTCACCCCCAGTCAACTGATCTGGGTTTAATCCATCATCATTCCTTAGCTCACTCTGCCACCCCAGTTCAGACATGGCCATATGCAAATCAGTCTGACCCTGAGCCTCATGGGAACAGTCCAGCCCGAACTGACAAGCCATGTCTTCCCTGGACTGGAAAAAAGCATCCTGGGACAGGTTTCTGGCTAATCGGCCGCCATCAGCCAGGCTAATCTATATCCAGTGGCAAAGTGAGCAAGGGACCCGCGTCTGGGCATACCCTGCCAAATTAGCGTGAACAAAGCAAAACCAAAGGGGATGATGGACGAAGTGTTAAACAGTGCAAGCACTCACCCCCAGTCAACTGATCTGGGTTTATTCCATCATCATTTTTTAGCTCACTCTGCCACGCCCAGTTCAGACATGGCCATATGCAAATCAGTCTGACCCTGTGCCTCATGGGAACATTCCAGCCCGAACTTCCAAGCCATGTCTTCCCTGGACCGGAAACAAACATCCTGGGACCGGTTTCTGGCTAATCATCTGTCATCAGCCAGGCTAGCCTGAATCCAGTGGCAAAGTGAGCAACGGACCCACGTCTGGGCATACCGTGCCAACTTAGGGAGAGCAAGCAAAACCAAAGGGGATGATGAACAGAGTGTTGAACTTTGCAAGCCCTCACCCCCAGTCTACTGATCTGGGTTTAATCATCATCATTCTTTAGCTCACTCCGCCACCCCAGTTCAGACATGTCCATATGCAAATCAGCCTGACCCTGTGCCTCATAGGAACACTCCAGCCTGAACTGCCAAGCCATGTCTTCCCTGGACCTGATTCAAGCATCCTGGGACCGGTTTCTGGCTCATCAGCCGTCATCAGCCAGGCTAGCTTGAATTCAGTGGCAAAGTGAGCAAGGGACCCATGTCTGGGCATAGCCTGCCAACTTAGGGTGAACAGAGCAAAACCAAAGGGGTTGATGGACGGAGTGTTGAACATTGCAAGCACTCACCCCCAGTCAACTGTTCTGGGTTTAATCCATCATCATTCTTTAGCTCACTCCACCACCCCAGTTCAGACATGGCCATGTGCAAATCATTCTGACCCTGTGCCTCATGGGAACAGTCAAGCCCGAACTGCCAAGCCATGTCTTCCCTGGACCGGAAACAAGCAACCTGGGACCGGTTTCTGGCTAATCGGTCATCATCAGCCAGGCAAGCTTGAATTCAGTGGCAAAGTGAGCAAGGGACCCATGTCTGGGCATACCCTGCCAACTTATGGTGAACAAAGCAAAACCAAAGGGGTTGATGGACGGAGTGTTGAACATTGCAAGCACTCACCCCCAGTCAACTGTTCTGGGTTTAATCCATCATCATTCTTTAGCTCATTCAGCCACCCCAGTTCAGACATGGCCATATGCAAATCAGTCTGACCCTGTGCCTCATGGGAACACTCCAACCTGAACTGCCAAGCCATGTCTTCCCTGAACCGGAAACAAGCATCTTGGGACCGGTTTTTGGCTCATCAGCCATCATCAGCCAGGCAAGCTTGAATCCAGTGGCAAAGTGAGCAAGGGACCCACGTCTGGGCATACGCTGAAAACTTAGGACGAACAAGGCAAAACCAAAGGGGATGATGGACGGAGTTTTAAACATTGCAAGCATTCACCCCCAGTCAACTGATCTGGGTTCAATCCATCATCATTTTTTAGCTCACTCCGCCACCCCAGTTCAGACATGGCCATATGCAAATCAGCCTGACCCTTTGCCTCATGGTAACAGTCCAGCCCGAACTGCCAAACCATCGCTTCCCTAGACCGCCAACAAGCATCCTGGGTCCGGTTTCTGGCTAATCAGCCGTCATCAGCCAGGCTAGCTTGAATCCAGTGGCAAAGTGAGCAAGGGACCCACGTCTGGGCATACCCTGCCAACTTAGGGCGAACAAGGCAAAAACAAAGGGGATGATGGACGGAGTTTTGAACTTTGCAAGCCCTCTCCCCCAGTCATCTGATCTGGGTTTAATCCATCATCATGCTTTAGCTCACTCCGCCACCCCAGTTCAGACATGTCCATATGCAAATCAGCCTGACCCTGTGCCTCATAGGAACACTCCAGCCTGAACTGCCAAGCCATGTCTTCCCTGGACCTGATTCAAGCATCCTGGGACCGGTTTCTGGCTCATCAGCCGTCATCAGCGAGGCTAGCTTGAATTCAGTGGCAAAGTGAGCAAGGGACCCACGTCTGGGCATAGCCTGCCAACTTAGGGTGAACAGAGCAAAACCAAAGGGGTTGATGGACGGAGTGTTGAACATTGCAAGCACTCACCCCCAGTCAACTGTTCTGGGTTTAACCCATCATCATTCTTTAGCTCACTCCACCACCCCAGTTCAGACATGGCCATGTGCAAATCATTCTGACCCTGTGCCTCATGGGAACAGTCAAGCCCGAACTGCCAAGCCATGTCTTCCCTGGACCGGAAACAAGCAACCTGGGACCGGTTTCTGGCTAATCGGTCATCATCAGCCAGGCAAGCTTGAATTCAGTGGCAAAGTGAGCAAGGGACCCATGTCTGGGCATACCCTGCCAACTTATGGTGAACAAAGCAAAACCAAAGGGGTTGATGGATGGAGTGCTGAACATTGCAAGCACTCACCCCCAGTCAACTGTTCTGGGTTTAATCCATCATCATTCTTTAGCTCATTCAGCCACCCCAGTTCAGACATGGCCATATGCAAATCAGTCTGACCCTGTGCCTCATGGGAACACTCCAACCTGAACTGCCAAGCCATGTCTTCCCTGAACCGGAAACAAGCATCTTGGGACCGGTTTTTGGCTCATCAGCCATCATCAGCCAGGCAAGCTTGAATCCGGTGGCAAAGTGAGCAAGGGACCCACGTCTGGGCATACCCTGAAAACTTAGGACGAACAAGGCAAAACCAAAGGGGATGATGGACGGAGTTTTAAACATTGCAAGCACTCACCCCCAGTCAACTGATCTGGGTTCAATCCATCATCATTTTTTAGCTCACTCCGCCACCCCAGTTCAGACATGGCCATATGCAAATCAGCCTGACCCTTTGCCTCATGGTAACAGTCCAGCCTGAACTGCCAAACCATCGCTTCCCTAGACCGCCAACAAGCATCCTGGGTCCGGTTTCTGGCTAATCAGCCGTCATCAGCCAGGCTAGCTTGAATCCAGTGGCAAAGTGAGCAAGGGACCCACGTCTGGGCATACCCTGCCAACTTAGGGCGAACAAGGCAAAAACAAAGGGGATGATGGACGGAGTTTTGAACTTTGCAAGCCCTCTCCCCCAGTCATCTGATCTGGGTTTAATCCATCATCATGCTTTAGCTCACTCCGCCACCCCAGTTCAGACATGGCCATATGCAAATCAGTCTGACCCTGTGCCTCATGGGAACAGTCCAGCCCGAACTGCCAAGCCATGTCTTTCCTGGACTGGAAACAAGCATCCTGGGACTGGTTTCTGGCTAATCCGCCGCCATCAGCCAGGCTAGCTTGAATCCAGTGGCAAAGTGAGCAAGGGACCCACGTCTGGGCATACCCTGCCAACTTAGGGCGAACAAGGCAAAACAAAAGGGGATGATGGACGGAGTTTTGAACTTTGCAAGCCCTCTCCCCCAGTCATCTGATCTGGGTTTAATCCATCATCATGCTTTAGCTAACTCCGCCACCCCAGTTCAGACATGGCCATATGCAAATCAGTCTGACCCTGTGCCTCATGGGAACAGTCCAGCCCGAACTGACAAGCCAAGTCTTCCCTGGACTGGAAAAAAGCATCCTGGGAATGGTTTCTGGCTAATCGGCCGCCATCAGCCAGGCTAATCTGAATCCAGTGGCAAAGTGAGCAAGGGACCCGCGTCTGGGCATACCCTGCCAAATTAGCGCGAACAAAGCAAACCCAAAGGGGATGATGGACGAAGTGTTAAACAGTGCAAGCACTCACCACCAGTCAACTGATCTGGGTTTATTCCATCATCATTTTTTAGCTCACTCTGCCACGCCCAGTTCAGACATGGCCATATGCAAATCAGTCTGACCCTGTGCCTCATGGGAACATTCCAGCCCGAACTTCCAAGCCATGTCTTCCCTGGACCGGAAACAAACATCCTGGGACCGGTTTCTGGCTAATCATCTGTCATCAGCCAGGCTAGCCTGAATCCAGTGGCAAAGTGAGCAAGGGACCCACGTCTGGTCATACCGTGCCAACTTAGGGAGAGGAAGCAAAATCAAAGGGGATGATGAACAGAGTGTTGAACTTTGCAAGCCCTCACCTCCAGTCTACTGATCTGGGTTTAATCATCATCATTCTTTAGCTCACTCCGCCACCCCAGTTCAGACATGTCCATATGCAAATCAGCCTGACCCTGTGCCTCATAGGAACACTCCAGCCTGAACTGCCAAGCCATGTCTTCCCTGGACCTGATTCAAGCATCCTGGGACCGGTTTCTGGCTCATCAGCCGTCATCAGCCAGGCTAGCTTGAATTCAGTGGCAAAGTGAGGAAGGGACCCACGTCTGGGCATAGCCTGCCAACTTAGGGTGAACAGAGCAAAACCAAAGGGGTTGATGGACGGAGTGTTGAACATTGCAAGCACTCACCCCCAGTCAACTGTTCTGGGTTTAATCCATCATCATTCTTTAGCTCACTCCACCACCCCAGTTCAGACATGGCCATGTGCAAATCATTCTGACCCTGTGCCTCATGGGAACAGTCAAGCCCGAACTGCCAAGCCATGTCTTCCCTGGACCGGAAACAAGCAACCTGGGACCGGTTTCTGGCTAATCGGTCATCATCAGCCAGGCAAGCTTGAATTCAGTGGCAAAGTGAGCAAGGGACCCATGTCTGGGCATACCCTGCCAACTTATGGTGAACAAAGCAAAACCAAAGGGGTTGATGGACGGAGTGTTGAACATTGCAAGCACTCACCCCCAGTCAACTGTTCTGGGTTTAATCCATCATCATTCTTTAGCTCATTCAGCCACCCCAGTTCAGACATGGCCATATGCAAATCAGTCTGACCCTGTGCCTCATGGGAACACTCCAACCTGAACTGCCAAGCCATGTCTTCCCTGAACCGGAAACAAGCATCTTGGGACCGGTTTTTGGCTCATCAGCCATCATCAGCCAGGCAAGCTTGAATCCAGTGGCAAAGTGAGCAAAGGAACCCACGTCTGGGCATACCCTGAAAACTTAGGACGAACAAGGCAAAACCAAAGGGGATGATGGACAGAGTTTTAAACATTGCAAGCACTCACCCCCAGTCAACTGATCTGGGTTCAATCCATCATCATTCTTTAGCTCACTCCGCCACCCCAGTTCAGACATGGCCATATGCAAATCAGCCTGACCCTTTGCCTCATGGTAACAGTCCAGCCCGAACTGCCAAACCATGTCTTCCCTAGACCGCCAACAAGCATCCTGGGTCCGGTTTCTGGCTAATCAGCCGACATCAGCCAGGCTAGCTTGAATCCAGTGGCAAAGTGAGCAAGGGACCCACGTCTGGGCATACCCTGCCAACTTAGGGCGAACAAGGCAAAAACAAAGGGGATGATGGACGGAGTTTTGAACTTTGCAAGCCCTCTCCCCCAGTCATCTGATCTGGTTTTAATCCATCATCATGCTTTAGCTCACTCCGCCACCCCAGTTCAGACATGGCCATATGCAAATCAGTCTGACCCTGTGCCTCATGGGAACAGTCCAGCCCGAACTGCCAAGCCATGTCTTTCCTGGACTGGAAACAAGCATCCTGGGACTGGTTTCTGGCTAATCCGCCATCATCAGCCAGGCTAGCTTGAATCCAGTGGCAAAGTGAGCAAGGGACCCACGTCTGGGCATACCCTGCCAACTTAGGGTGAACAAGGCAAAACAAAAGGGGATGATGGACGGAGTTTTGAACTTTGCAAGCCCTCTCCCCCAGTCATCTGATCTGGGTTTAATCCATCATCATGCTTTAGCTAACTCCGCCACCCCAGTTCAGACATGGCCATATGCAAATCAGTCTGACCCTGTGCCTCATGGGAACAGTCCAGCCCGAACTGACAAGCCAAGTCTTCCCTGGACTGGAAACAAGCATCCTGGGACCGGTTTCTGGCTAATCGGCCGCCATCAGCCAGGCTAGCCTGAATCCAGTGGCAAAGTGAGCAAGGGACCCACGTCTGGGCATACCCAGCCAACTTAGGGCGAACAAAGCAAAACCAAAGGGGATGATGGACGGAGTGTTAAACATTGCAAGCACTCACCCCCAGTCAACTGATCTGGCTTTATTCCATCATCATTTTTTAGCTCACTCTGCCACGCCCATTTCAGACATGGCCATATGCAAATCAGTCTGACCGTGTGCCTCATGGGAACATTCCAGCCCGAACTTCCAAGCCATATCTTCCCTGGACCGGAAACAAGCATCCTGGGACCGGTTTCTGGCTCATCAGCCATCATCAGCAAGGCTAGCCTGAATCCAGTGGCAAAGTGAGCAAGGGACCCACTTCTGGGCATAAACTGCCAACATAGGGCGAGCAAAGCAATACCAAAGGGGATGATGGACCTAGTGTTCAACATTGCAAGCACTCACCCCCAGTGAAATGATCTGGGTTTAATCCATCATTATTCTTTAGCTCATTCCGCCACCCAAGTTCAGACATGGCCATATGCAAATCAGTCTGACCCTGTGCCTCATGGGAACACTCCAGCCTGAAATGCCAAGCCATGTCTTCACTGGACTGGAAACAAGCATCCTGGGACTGGTTTCTGGCTAATTAGTCGTCATCAGCCAGGCTTGCTTGAATCCAGTGGCTAAGTGAGCAAGGGACCCACGTCTGGCCATACCCTGCCAACTTAGGGCGAGCAAAGCAAAACCAAAGGGGATGATGGACGGAGTGTTGAACATTGCAAGCACTCACCCCAGTCAACTGATCAGGGTTTAATCCATCATCATTCTTTAGCTCACTCCACCACCCCAGTTCAGACATGGCCATATGCAAATCAGTCTGACCCTGTGCCTCATGGGAACAGTCCAGCCCAAACTGCCAAGCCATGTCTTCCCTGGACTGGAAACAAGCAACCTGGGGCCGGTTTCTGGCTAATAGCCGTCACCAGCCAGGCTAGCTTGAATCCAGTGGCAAAGTGAGCAAGAGACGCACGTCTGGGCATACCCTGCCAACTTAGGGCCAACAAGGCAAAACCAAAGGGGATGATGGACAGAGTGTTGAACTTTGCAAGCCCTCACCCCCAGTCAACTGATCTGGGTTTAATCATCATTATTCTTTAGCTCACTCTGCCACCCCAGTTCAGATATGGCCATATGCAAATCAGTCTGACCCTGTTCCTCATGGGAACAGTCCAGCCCCAACTGTCAAGCCATGTCTTCCCGGGACCGGAAACAAGCATCCTGGAACAGGTTTCTGGCTAATCAGCCGTCCTCAGCCAGGCTAGCTTGAATCCAGTGGCAAAGTGAGCAAGGGACCCACGTCTGGGCATACCATGCCAACTTAGGGCGAACAAAGCAAAACCAAAGGGCATGATGGATGGATTGTTGAACATTGCAAGCACTCACGCCAAGTCAACTGATCTGGGTTTAATCCATCATCATTCTTTAGCTCACTCCGCCACCCCAGTTCAGAAATAGCCATATGCAAATCAGTCTGACCCTGTGCCTCATGGGAACAATCCAGCCCGGACTGCCAAGCCATGTCTTCCCTGGACCAGAAACAAGCATCCTGGGACCGGTTTTTGGCTAATCGGCCATCGTCAGCCAGGCTAGCTTGAATTCAGTGGCAAAGTGAGCAAGGGACCCACGTCTGGGCATACCCTGCCAACTTAGGGCGAACAAAGCAGAACCAAAGGGGATGATGGACGGAGTGTTGAACATTGTAAGCACTCACCCCAGTCAACTGATCTGTGTTTAATCCATCATCATTCTTTAGCTCATTTCGCCACACCAGTTCAGACATAGCCAGATGCAAATCAGCCTGACCCTTTGCCTCATGGTAACAGTCCAGCCCGAACTGCCAAACCATGTCTTCCCTGGACCGCAAACAAGCATCCTGGGACCAGTTTTTGGCTAACCCGCCATCATCAGCCAGGCTAGCTTGAATCAAGTGGCAAAGTGAGCAAGGGACCCAGGTATGGGCATACCCTGACAACTTAGGGCGAACAAGGCAAAACCAAAGGGGATGATGGACGGAGTTTTTAACTTTGCAAGCCCTCATCCCCAGTCAACTGATCTGGGTTTAATCCATCATCATTCCTTAGCTCACTCTGCCACCCCAGTTCAGACATGGCTATATGCAAATCAGTCTGACCCTGAGCCTCATGGGAACAGTTCAGCCCGAACTGACAAGCGATGTCTTCCCTGGACTGGAAACAAGCATCCTGGGACCGGTTTCTGGCTAATCGGCCGCCATCAGCCAGGCTAGTCTGAATCCAGTGGCAAAGTGAGCAAGGGACCCACGTCTGGGCATACCCTGCCAAATTAGCGCGAACAAAGCAAAACCAAAGGGGATGATGGACGAAGTGTTAAACAGTGCAAGCACTCACCCCCAGTCAACTGATCTGGGTTTATTCCATCATCATTTTTTAGCTCTCTCCGCCACGCCCAGTTCGCACATGGCCATATGCAAATCAGTCTGACCCTGTGCCTCATGGGAACAGTCCATCCCGAACTGCCAAGCCATGTCTTTCCTGGACTGGAAACAAGCATCCTTGGACTGGTTTCTGGGTAATCCGCCATCATCAGCCAGGCTAGCTTGAATCCAGTGGCAAAGTGAGCAAGGGACCCAGGTATGGGCATACCCTGACAACTTAGGGCGAACAAGGCAAAACCAAAGGGGATGATGGACGGAGTTTTGAAATTTGCAAGCCCTCACCCCCAGTCAACTGATCTGGGTTTAATCCATCATCATTCCTTAGCTCACTCTGCCACCCCAGTTCAGACATGGCCATATGCAAATCAGTCTGACCCTGAGCCTCATGGGAACAGTCCAGCCCAAACTGACAAGCCATGTCTTCCCTGGACTGGAAAAAAGCATCCTGGGAACGGTTTCTGGCTAATCGGCCGCCATCAGCCAGGCTAATCTGAATCCAGTGGCAAAGTGAGCAAGGGACCCGCGTCTGGGCATACCCTGCCAAATTAGCGCGAACAAAGCAAAACCAAAGGGGATGATGGACGAAGTGTTAAACAGTGCAAGCACTCACCCCCAGTCAACTGATCTGGGTTTATTCCATCATCATTTTTTAGCTCACTCTGCCACGCCCAGTTCAGACATGGCCATATGCGAATCAGTCTGACCCTGTGCCTCATGGGAACATTCCAGCCCGAACTTCCAAGCCATGTCTTCCCTGGACCGGAAACAAACATCCTGGGACCGGTTTCTGGCTAATCATCTGTCATCAGCCAGGCTAGCCTGAATCCAGTGGCAAAGTGAGCAAGGGACCCACGTCTGGGCATACCGTGCCAACTTAGGGAGAGCAAGCAAAACCAAAGGGGATGATGAACAGAGTGTTGAACTTTGCAAGCCCTCACCCCCAGTCTACTGATCTGGGTTTAATCATCATCATTCTTTAGCTCACTCCGCCACCCCAGTTCAGACATGTCCATATGCAAATCAGCCTGACCCTGTGCCTCATAGGAACACTCCAGCCTGAACTGCCAAGCCATGTCTTCCCTGGACCTGATTCAAGCATCCTGGGACCGGTTTCTGGCTCATCAGCCGTCATCAGCCAGGCTAGCTTGAATTCAGTGGCAAAGTGAGCAAGGGACCCACGTCTGGGCATAGCCTGCCAACTTAGGGTGAACAGAGCAAAACCAAAGGGGTTGATGGACGGAGTGTTGAACATTGCAAGCACTCACCCCCAGTCAACTGTTCTGGGTTTAATCCATCATCATTCTTTAGCTCACTCCACCACCCCAGTTCAGACATGGCCATGTGAAAATCATTCTGACCCTGTGCCTCATGGGAACAGTCAAGCCCGAACTGCCAAGCCATGTCTTCCCTGGACCGGAAACAAGCAACCTGGGACCGGTTTCTGGCTAATCGGTCATCATCAGCCAGGCAAGCTTGAATTCAGTGGCAAAGTGAGCAAGGGACCAACGTCTGGGCATACCCTGCCAACTTATGGTGAACAAAGCAAAACCAAAGGGGTTGATGGACGGAGTGTTGAACATTGCAAGCACTCACCCCCAGTCAACTGTTCTGGGTTTAATCCATCATCATTCTTTAGCTCATTCAGCCACCCCAGTTCAGACATGGCCATATGCAAATCAGTCTGACCCTGTGCCTCATGGGAACACTCCAACCTGAACTGCCAAGCCATGTCTTCCCTGAACCGGAAACAAGCATCTTGGGACCGGTTTTTGGCTCATCAGCCATCATCAGCCAGGCAAGCTTGAATCCAGTGGCAAAGTGAGCAAGGGACCCACGTCTGGGCATACCCTGAAAACTTAGGACGAACAAGGAAAAACCAAAGGGGATGATGGACGGAGTTTTAAACATTGCAAGCACTCACCCCCAGTCAACTGATCTGGGTTCAAGCCATCATCATTCTTTAGCTCACTCCGCCACCCCAGTTCAGACATGGCCATATGCAAATCAGCCTGACCCTTTGCCTCATGGTAACAGTCCAGCCCGAACTGCCAAACCATGTCTTCCCTAGACCGCCAACAAGCATCCTGGGTCCGGTTTCTGGCTAATCAGCCGTCATCAGCCAGGCTAGCTTGAATCCAGTGGCAAAGTGAGCAAGGGACCCACGTCTGGGCATACCCTGCCAACTTAGGGCGAACAAAGCAAAACCAAAGGGGATGATGGACGGAGTTTTGAACTTTGCAAGCCCTCTCCCCCAGTCATCTGATCTGGGTTTAATCCATCATCATGCTTTAGCTCACTCCGCCACCCCAGTTCAGACATGGCCATATGCAAATCAGTCTGAACCTGTGCCTCATGGGAACAGTCCAGCCCGAACTGCCAAGCCATGTCTTTCCTGGACTGGAAACAAGCATCCTGGGACTGGTTTCTGGCTAATCCGCCGTCATCAGCCAGGCTAGCTTGAATCCAGTGGCAAAGTGAGCAAGGGACCCACGTATGGGCATACCCTGACAACTTAGGGCGAACAAGGCAAAACCAAAGGGGATGATGGACGGAGTTTTGAACTTTGCAAGCCCTCACCCCCAGTCAACTGATCTGGGTTTAATCCATCATCATTCCTTAGCTCACTCTGCCACCCCAGTCCAGACATGGCCATGTGCAAATCAGTCTTACCCTCAGCCTCATGGGAACAGTCCAGCCCGAACTGCCAAACCATGTCTTCCCTGGACCGCAAACAAGCATCCTGGGACCGGTGTCTGGCTAATCGGCCGCCATCAGCCAGGCTAGCCTGAATCCAGTGGCAAAGTGAGCAAGGGACCCACGTCTGGGCATACCCAGCCAACTTAGGGCGAACAAAGCAAAACCAAAGGAGATGATGGACGGAGTGTTAAACATTGCAAGCACTCACCCCCAGTCAACTGATCTGGCTTTATTCCATCACCATTTTTTAGCTCACTCTGCCATGCCCATTTCAGACATGGCCATATGCAAATCAGTCTGACCGTGTGCCTCATGGGAACATTCCAGCCCGAACTTCCAAGCCATGTCTTCCCTGGACCGGACACAAGCATCCTGGGACCGGTTTCTGGCTAATCAGCCGGTCATCAGCCAGGCTAGCCTGAATCCAGTGGCAAAGTGAGCAAGGGACCCACTTCTGGGCATAAACTGGCAACATAGGGCGAGCAAAGCAATACCAAAGGGGATGATGGACCTAGTGTTGAACATTGCAAGCACTCACCCCAGTCAACTGATCTGGGTTTAATCCATCATCATTCTTTAGCTCACTCCGCCACCCCATTTCAGACATGGCCATATGCAAATCAGTCTGACCCTGTGCCTCATGGGAACACTTCAGCCTGAAATGCCAAGCCATGCCTTGCCTGGACCGGAAACAAGCATCCTGGGACCGGTTTCTGGCTCATCAGCCATCATCAGACAGGCTAGCTTCATTCCAGTGGCAAACTGAGCAAGGGACCCACATCTGGGCATACCCTGCCAACTTAGGGTGAACAAGGCAAAACCAAAGGGGATGATGGACGGAGTGTTGAACAATGCAATTACTCACCCCCATTTAACTGACCTGGGTTTAATCCATCTTCATTCTTTAGCTCACTCCGCCACCCCAGTTCAAACATGGCCATCTGCAAATCAGTCTGACCCTGTGCTTCACGGTAAAAGTCCAGACCGAAGTTCCAAGCCATGTCTTCCCTGGACCGGAAACAAGCATCCTGGGACCGGTTTCTGGCTAATTAGCCATCATCAGCCAGGCTGGCCTGAATCCAGTGGCAAAGTGAGCAAGGGACCCACGTCTGGGCATACCCATCCAACATAGGGATAACAAAGCAAAACCAAAGGGGATGGTGGACCTAGTGTTGAACATTGCAAGCACTCACCCCCAGTGAAATGATCTGGGTTTAATCCATCATTATTCTTTAGCTCATTCCGCCACCCAAGTTCAGACATGGCCATATGCAAATCAGTCTGACCCTGTGCCTCATGGGAACACTCCAGCCTGAAATGCCAAGCCATGTCTTCACTGGACTGGAAACAAGCATCCTGGGACTGGTTTCTGGCTAATCAGTCATCATCAGCCAGGCTAGCTTGAATCCAGTGGCAAAGTGAGCAAGGGACCCACGTCTGGGCATACCCAGCCAACTTAGGGCGAACAAAGCAAAACCAAAGGAGATGATGGACGGAGTGTTAAACATTGCAAGCACTCATCCCCAGTCAACTGATTTGGCTTTTTTCCATCATCATTTTTTAGCTCACTCTGCCACGCCCATTTCAGACATGGCCATATGCAAATCAGTCTACCATGTGCCTCATGGGAACATTCCAGCCCGAACTTGCAAGCCATGTCTTCCCTGGACCGGAAACAAGCATCCTGGGACCGGTTTCTGGCTAATCAGCCGATCATCAGCCAGGCTAGCCTGAATCCAGTGGCAAAGTGAGCAAGGGACCCACTTCTGGGCATACCCTGCCAACTTAGGGCGAGCAAAGCAAAACCAAAGGGGATGATGGACGGAGTGTTGAACATTGCAAGCACTCACCCCAGTCAACTGATCAGGGTTTAATCCATCATCAGTCTTTAGCTCACTCCACCACCCCAGTTCAGACATGGCCATATGCAAATCAGTCTGACCCTGTGCCTCATGGGAACAGTCCAGCCCGAACTGACAAGCGATGTCTTCCCTGGACTGGAAACAAGCATCCTGGGACCGGTTTCTGGCTAATCGGCTGCCATCAGCCAGGCTAGTCTGAATCCAGTGGCAAAGTGAGCAAGGGACCAACGTCTGGGCATACCCTGCCAAATTAGCGCGAACAAAGCAAAACCAAAGGGGATGATGGACGAAGTGTTTAACAGTGCAAGCACTCACCCCCAGTCAACTGATCTGGGTTTATTCCATCATCATTTTTTAGTTCTCTCAGCCACGCCCAGTTCGGACATGGCCATATGCAAATCAGTCTGACCTTGTGCCTCATGGGAACATTCCAGCCAGAACTTCCAAGCCATGTCTTCCCTGGACCGGAAACAAGCATCCTGGGACCGGTTTCTAGCTAATCAGCCGTCATCAGCCAAGCTAGCCTGAATCCAGTGGCAAAGTGAGCAACGGACCCATGTCTGGGCATACCCTGCCAACTTAGGGCGAACAAGGCAAAACCAAAGGGGATGATGGACGGAGTTTTGAACTTTGCAAGCCCTCTCCCCCAGTCATCTGATCCGGGTTTAATCCATCATCATGCTTTAGCTCACTCCGCCACCCCAGTTCAGACATGGCCATATGCAAATCAGTCTGACCCTGTGCCTCCTGGGAACAGTCCATCCCGAACTGCCAAGCCATGTCTTTCCTGGACTGGAAACAAGCATCCTGGGACTGGTTTCTGGGTAATCCGCCATCATCAGCCAGGCTAGCTTGAATCCAGTGGCAAAGTGAGCAAGGGACACAGGTATGGGCATACCCTGACAACTTAGGGCGAACAAGGCAAAACCAAAGGGGATGATGGACGGAGTTTTGAAATTTGCAAGCCCTCACCCCCAGTCAACTGATCTGGGTTTAATCCATCATCATTCCTTAGCTCACTCTGCCACCCCAGTTCAGACATGGCCATATTCAAATCAGTCTGACCCCGTGCCTCATGGGAACACTCCAGCCCGAAATGCCAAGCCATGTCTTCCCTGGAACGGAAACAAGCAACCTGGGACCGTTTCTGGCTAATCAGCCATCATCAGCCAGGCTAGCTTGAATTCAGTGGCAAAGTGAGCAAGGGACCCACGTCTGGGTATACCCTGCCAACTTAGGGTGAACAAAGCAAAACCAAAGGGGATGAAGGACGGAGTGTTGAACATTGCAAGCACTCACCCCCAGTCAACTGTTCTGGGTTTAATCCATCATCATTCTTTAGCTCACTCCGCCACCGCAGTTCAGACATGGCCATATGAAAATCAGTCTGACCTTGTGCCTCATGGGAACACTTCAACATGAAATGCCAAGCCATGTCTTCCCTGGACCGGAAACAAGCATTCTGGGACCAGTTTCTGTCTTATCAGCCGTCATCAGCCAGGCTAGCTTGAATCCAGTTGCAAAGATTGCAAGGGACCCACATCGGGCATATCCTGCCAACTTAGGGCGAAGAAAGAAAAATCAAATTGGATGATGGATGAAGTGTTGAACATTGCAAGCACTCACCCCCAGTCAACTGATCTGGGTTTAATGCATCATCATTCTTTAGCTCACTCTGCCACCCCAGTTCAGATATGGCCATATGCAAATCAGTCTGACCCTGTTCCTCATGGGGACAGTCCTGCCCGAACTGTCAAGCCATGTCTTCCCAGGACCGGAAACAAGCATCCTGGGACCGGTTTATGGCTAATCAGCCGTCCTCAGCCAGGCTAGCTTGAATCCAATGGCAAAGTGAGCAAGGGACCCACGTCTGGGCATACCATGCCAACTTAGGGCGAACAAAGCAAAACCAAAGTGGATGATGGATGGTTTGTTGAACATTGCAAGCACTCACGCCAAGTCAACTGATCTGGGTTTAATCCATCATCATTCTTTAGCTCACTCCGCCACCCCAGTTCAGAAATAGCCATATGCAAATCAGTCTGACCCTGTGCCTCATGGGAACAATCCAGCCCGGACTGCCAAGCCAAGTCTTCCCTGGACCAGAAACAAGCATCCTGGGACCGGTTTTTGGCTAATCGGCCATCGTCAGCCAGGCTAGCTTGAATTCAGTGGCAAAGTGAGCAAGGGACCCACGTCTGGGCATACCCTGCCAACTTAGGGCGAACAAAGCAGAACCAAAGGGGATGATGGACGGAGTGTTGAACATTGTAAGCACTCACCCCAGTCAACTGATCTGTGTTTAATCCATCATCATTCTTTAGCTCATTTCGCCACCCCAGTTCAGACATAGCCAGATGCAAATCAGCCTGACCCTTTGCCTCATGGTAACAGTCCAGCCCGAACTGCCAAACCTTGTCTTCCCTGGACCGCAAACAAGCATCCTGGGACCAGTTTTTGGCTAATCCGCCATCATCAGCCAGGCTAGCTTGAATCAAGTGGCAAAGTGAGCAAGGGACCCAGGTATGGGCATACCCTGACAACTTAGGGCGAACAAGGCAAAACCAAAGGGGATGATGGACGGAGTTTTTAACTTTGCAAGCCCTCATCCCCAGTCAACTGATCTGGGTTTAATCCATCATCATTCCTTAGCTCACTCTGCCACCCCAGTTCAGACATGGCTATATGCAAATCAGTCTGACCCTGAGCCTCATGGGAACAGTTCAGCCCGAACTGACAAGCGATGTCTTCCCTGGACTGGAAACAAGCATCCTGGGACCGGTTTCTGGCTAATCGGCCGCCATCAGCCAGGCTAGTCTGAATCCAGTGGCAAAGTGAGCAAGGGACCCACGTCTGGGCATACCCTGCCAAATTAGCGCGAACAAAGCAAAACCAAAGGGGATGATGGACGAAGTGTTAAACAGTGCAAGCACTCACCCCCAGTCAACTGATCTGGGTTTATTCCATCATCATTTTTTAGCTCTCTCCGCCACACCCAGTTCGGACATGGCCATATGCAAATCAGTCTGACCTTGTGCCTCATGGGAACATTCCAGCCAGAACTTCCAAGCCATGTCTTCCCTGGACCGGAAACAAGCATCCTGGGACCGGTATCTGGCTAATCAGCCGTCATCAGCCAGGCTAGCCTGAATCCAGTGGCAAAGTGAGCAAGGGAACCACGTCTGTGCATACCCTGCCAACTTAGGGCGAACAAGGCAAAACCAAAGGGGATGATGGACGGAGTTTTGAACTTTGCAAGCCCTCTCCCCCAGTCATCTGATCTGGGTTTAATCCATCATCATGCTTTAGCTCACTCTGCCACCCCAGTTCAGACATGGCCATATGCAAATCAGTCTGACCCTGAGCCTCATGGGAACAGTCCAGCCCAAACTGACAAGCCATGTCTTCCCTGGACTGGAAAAAAGCATCCTCGGAACGGTTTCTGGCTAATCGGCCGCCATCAGCCAGGCTAATCTGAATCCAGTGGCAAAGTGAGCAAGGGACCCGCGTCTGGGCATACCCTGCCAAATTAGCGCGAACAAAGCAAAACCAAAGGGGATGATGGACGAAGTGTTAAACAGTGCAAGCACTCACCCCCAGTCAACTGATCTGGGTTTATTCCATCATCATTTTTTAGCTCACTCTGCCACGCCCAGTTCAGACATGGCCATATGCGAATCAGTCTGACCCTGTGCCTCATGGGAACATTCCAGCCCGAACTTCCAAGCCATGTCTTCCCTGGACCGGAAACAAACATCCTGGGACCGGTTTCTGGCTAATCATCTGTCATCAGCCAGGCTAGCCTGAATCCAGTGGCAAAGTGAGCAAGGGACCCACGTCTGGGCATACCGTGCCAACTTAGGGAGAGCAAGCAAAACCAAAGGGGATGATGAACAGAGTGTTGAACTTTGCAAGCCCTCACCCCCAGTCTACTGATCTGGGTTTAATCATCATCATTCTTTAGCTCACTCCGCCACCCCAGTTCAGACATGTCCATATGCAAATCAGCCTGACCCTGTGCCTCATAGGAACACTCCAGCCTGAACTGCCAAGCCATGTCTTCCCTGGACCTGATTCAAGCATCCTGGGACCGGTTTCTGGCTCATCAGCCGTCATCAGCCAGGCTAGCTTAAATTCAGTGGCAAAGTGAGCAAGGGACCCACGTCTGGGCATAGCCTGCCAACTTAGGGTGAACAGAGCAAAACCAAAGGGGTTGATGGACGGAGTGTTGAACATTGCAAGCACTCACCCCCAGTCAACTGTTCTGGGTTTAATCCATCATCATTCTTTAGCTCACTCCACCACCCCAGTTCAGACATGGCCATGTGCAAATCATTCTGACCCTGTGCCTCATGGGAACAGTCAAGCCCGAACTGCCAAGCCATGTCTTCCCTGGACCGGAAACAAGCAACCTGGGACCGGTTTCTGGCTAATCGGTCATCATCAGCCAGGCAAGCTTGAATTCAGTGGCAAAGTGAGCAAGGGACCCACGTCTGGACATACCCTGCCAAATTATGGTGAACAAAGCAAAACCAAAGGGGTTGATGGACGGAGTGTTGAACATTGCAAGCACTCACCCCAGTCAACTGTTCTGGGTTTAATCCATCATTTTCTTTAGCTCATTCAGCCACCCCAGTTCAGACATGGCCATATGCAAATCAGTCTGACCCTGTGCCTCATGGGAACACTCCAACCTGAACTGCCAAGCCATGTCTTCCCTGAACCGGAAACAAGCATCTTGGGACCGGTTTTTGGCTCATCAGCCATCATCAGCCAGGCAAGCTTGAATCCAGTGGCAAAGTGAGCAAGGGACCCACGTCTGGGCATACCCTGAAAACTTAGGACGAACAAGGCAAAACCAAAGGGGATGATGGACGGAGTTTTAAACAATGCAAGCACTCACCCCCAGTCAACTGATCTGGGTTCAATCCATCATCATTCTTTAGCTCACTCCGCCACCCCAGTTCAGACATGGCCATATGCAAATCAGCCTGACCCTTTGCCTCATGGTAACAGTCCAGCCCGAACTGCCAAACTATGTCTTCCCTGGACCGCCAACAAGCATCCTGGGTCCGGTTTCTGGCTAATCAGCCGTCATCAGCCAGGCTAGCTTGAATCCAGTGGCAAAGTGAGCAAGGGACCCACGTCTGGGCATACCCTGCCAACTTAGGTCGAACAAGGCAAAACCAAAGGGGATGATGGACGGAGTTTTGAACTTTGCAAGCTCTCTCCCCCAGTCATCTGATCTGGGTTTAATCCATCATCATGCTTTAGCTCACTCCGCCACCCCAGTTCAGACATGGCCATATGCAAATCAGTCTGGCACTGTGCCTCATGGGAACAGTCCAGCCCGAACTGCCAAGCCATGTCTTTCCTGGACTGGAAACAAGCATCCTGGGACCGGTTTCTGGCTAATCGTCCGCCATCAGCCAGGCTAGTCTGTATCCAGTGGCAA
This sequence comes from Triturus cristatus, assembly GCF_964204655.1. Classification (NCBI taxonomy): domain Eukaryota; kingdom Metazoa; phylum Chordata; class Amphibia; order Caudata; family Salamandridae; genus Triturus; species Triturus cristatus. The sequence goes on along the minus strand of NC_140579.1, from coordinate 1,017,621,568 downwards.
AGTGAGCAAGGGACCCACGTCTGGGCATACCCTGCCAAATTAGCGCAAACAAAACAAAACCAAAGGGGATGATGGACGAAGTGTTAAACAGTGCAAGCACTCACCCCCAGTCAACTGATCTGGGTTTATTCCATCATCATTTTTTAGCTCTCTCCGCCACGCCCAGTTCGGACATGGCCATATGCAAATCAGTCTGACCTTGTGCCTCATGGGAACATTCCAGCCAGAACTTCCAAGCCATGTCTTCCCTGGACCGGAAACAAGCATCCTGGGACCGGTTTCTGGCTGATCAGCCGTCATCAGCCAGGCTAGCCTGAATCCAGTGGCAAAGTGAGCAAGGGACCCACGTCTGGGAATACCCTGCCAACTTAGGGCGAACAAGGCAAAACCAAAGGGGATGATGGACGGAGTTTTGAACTTTGCAAGCCCTCACCCCCAGTCAACTGATCTGGGTTTAATCCATCATCATTCCTTAGCTCGCTCTGCGACCCCAGTTCAGACATGGCCATATGCAAATCAGTCTTACCCTCAGCCTCATGGGAACAGTCCAGCCCGAACTGGCAAGCCAAGTCTTCCCTGGACTGGAAACAAGCATCCTGGGACCGGTTTCTGGCTAATCGGCCGCCATCAGCCAGACTAGCCTGAATCCAGTGGCAAAGTGAGCAAGGGACCCACGTCTGGGCATACCCAGCCAACTTAGGGCGAACAAAGCAAAACCAAAGGGGATGATGGACGGAGTGTTAAACATTGCAAGCACTCACCCCCAGTCAACTGATCTGGCTTTATTCCATCATCATTTTTTAGCTCACTCTGCCACGCCCATTTCAGACATGGCCATATGCAAATCAGTCTGACCGTGTGCCTCATGGGAACATTCCAGCCCGAACTTCCAAGCCATATCTTCCCTGGACCGGAAACAAGCATCCTGGGACCGGTTTCTGGCTCATCAGCCATCATCAGCAAGGCTAGCCTGAATCCAGTGGCAAAGTGAGCAAGGGACCCACTTCTGGGCATAAACTGCCAACATAGGGCGAGCAAAGCAATACCAAAGGGGATGATGGACCTAGTGTTCAACATTGCAAGCACTCACCCCCAGTGAAATGATCTGGGTTTAATCCATCATTATTCTTTAGCTCATTCCGCCACCCAAGTTCAGACATGGCCATATGCAAATCAGTCTGACCCTGTGCCTCATGGGAACACTCCAGCCTGAAATGCCAAGCCATGTCTTCACTGGACTGGAAACAAACATCCTGGGACTGGTTTCTGGCTAATTAGTCGTCATCAGCCAGGCTTGCTTGAATCCAGTGTCTAAGTGAGCAAGGGACCCACGTCTGGGCATACCCTGCCAACTTAGGGCGAGCAAAGCAAAACCAAAGGGGATGATGGACGGAGTGTTGAACATTGCAAGCACTCACCCCAGTCAACTGATCAGGGTTTAATCCATCATCATTCTTTAGCTCACTCCACCACCCCAGTTCAGACATGGCCATATGCAAATCAGTCTGACCCTGTGCCTCATGGGAACAGTCCAGCCCAAACTGCCAAGCCATGTCTTCCCTGGACTGGAAACAAGCAACCTGGGGCCGGTTTCTGGCTAATAGCCGTCACCAGCCAGGCTAGCTTGAATCCAGTGGCAAAGTGAGCAAGAGACGCACGTCTGGGCATACCCTGCCAACTTAGGGCCAACAAGGCAAAACCAAAGGGGATGATGGACAGAGTGTTGAACTTTGCAAGCCCTCACCCCCAGTCAACTGATCTGGGTTTAATCATCATTATTCTTTAGCTCACTCTGCCACCCCAGTTCAGATATGGCCATATGCAAATCAGTCTGACCCTGTTCCTCATGGGAACAGTCCAGCCCCAACTGTCAAGCCATGTCTTCCCGGGACCGGAAACAAGCATCCTGGAACAGGTTTCTGGCTAATCAGCCGTCCTCAGCCAGGCTAGCTTGAATCCAGTGGCAAAGTGAGCAAGGGACCCACGTCTGGGCATACCATGCCAACTTAGGGCGAACAAAGCAAAACCAAAGGGCATGATGGATGGATTGTTGAACATTGCAAGCACTCACGCCAAGTCAACTGATCTGGGTTTAATCCATCATCATTCTTTAGCTCACTCCGCCACCCCAGTTCAGAAATAGCCATATGCAAATCAGTCTGACCCTGTGCCTCATGGGAACAATCCAGCCCGGACTGCCAAGCCAAGTCTTCCCTGGACCAGAAACAAGCATCCTGGGACCGGTTTTTGGCTAATCGGCCATCGTCAGCCAGGCTAGCTTGAATTCAGTGGCAAAGTGAGCAAGGGACCCACGTCTGGGCATACCCTGCCAACTTAGGGCGAACAAAGCAGAACCAAAGGGGATGATGGACGGAGTGTTGAACATTGTAAGCACTCACCCCAGTCAACTGATCTGTGTTTAATCCATCATCATTCTTTAGCTCATTTCGCCACCCCAGTTCAGACATAGCCAGATGCAAATCAGCCTGACCCTTTGCCTCATGGTAACAGTCCAGCCCGAACTGCCAAACCTTGTCTTCTCTGGACCGCAAACAAGCATCCTGGGACCAGTTTTTGGCTAATCCGCCATCATCAGCCAGGCTAGCTTGAATCAAGTGGCAAAGTGAGCAAGGGACCCAGGTATGGGCATACCCTGACAACTTAGGGCGAACAAGGCAAAACCAAAGGGGATGATGGACGGAGTTTTTAACTTTGCAAGCCCTCATCCCCAGTCAACTGATCTGGGTTTAATCCATCATCATTCCTTAGCTCACTCTGCCACCCCAGTTCAGACATGGCTATATGCAAATCAGTCTGACCCTGAGCCTCATGGGAACAGTTCAGCACGAACTGACAAGAGATGTCTTCCCTGGACTGGAAACAAGCATCCTGGGACCGGTTTCTGGCTAATCGGCCGCCATCAGCCAGGCTAGTCTGAATCCAGTGGCAAAGTGAGCAAGGGACCCACGTCTGGGCATACCCTGCCAAATTAGCGCGAACAAAGCAAAACCAAAGGGGATGATGGACGAAGTGTTAAACAGTGCAAGCACTCACCCCCAGTCAACTGATCTGGGTTTATTCCATCATCATTTTTTAGCTCTCTCCGCCACGCCCAGTTCGGACATGGCCATATGCAAATCAGTCTGACCTTGTGCCTCATGGGAACATTCCAGCCAGAACTTCCAAGCCATGTCTTCCCTGGACCGGAAACAAGCATCCTGGGACCGGTTTCTGGCTAATCAGCCGTCATCAGCCAGGCTAGCCTGAATCCAGTGGCAAAGTGAGCAAGGGAACCACGTCTGCGCATACCCTGCCAACTTAGGGTGAACAAGGCAAAACCAAAGGGGATGATGGACGGAGTTTTGAACTTTGCAAGCCCTCTCCCCCAGTCATCTGATCTGGGTTTAATCCATCATCATGCTTTAGCTCACTCCGCCACCCCAGTTCAGACATGGCCATATGCAAATCAGTCTGACCCTGTGCCTCATGGGAACAGTCCATCCCGAACTGCCAAGCCATGTCTTTCCTGGACTGGAAACAAGCATCCTTGGACTGGTTTCTGGGTAATCCGCCATCATCAGCCAGGCTAGCTTGAATCCAGTGGCAAAGTGAGCAAGGGACCCAGGTATGGGCATACCCTGACAACTTAGGGCGAACAAGGCAAAACCAATGGGGATGATGGACGGAGTTTTGAAATTTGCAAGCCCTCACCCCCAGTCAACTGATCTGGGTTTAATCCATCATCATTCCTTAGCTCACTCTGCCACCCCAGTTCAGACATGGCCATATGCAAATCAGTCTGACCCTGAGCCTCATGGGAACAGTCCAGCCCAAACTGACAAGCCATGTCTTCCCTGGACTGGAAAAAAGCATCCTGGGAACGGTTTCTGGCTAATCGGCCGCCATCAGCCAGGCTAATCTGAATCCAGTGGCAAAGTGAGCAAGGGACCCGCGTCTGGGCATACCCTGCCAAATTAGCGCGAACAAAGCAAAACCAAAGGGGATGATGGACGAAGTGTTAAACAGTGCAAGCACTCACCCCCAGTCAACTGATCTGGGTTTATTCCATCATCATTTTTTAGCTCACTCTACCACGCCCAGTTCAGACATGGCCATATGCGAATCAGTCTGACCCTGTGCCTCATGGGAACATTCCAGCCCGAACTTCCAAGCCATGTCTTCCCTGGACTGGAAACAAACATCCTGGGACCGGTTTCTGGCTAATCATCTGTCATCAGCCAGGCTAGCCTGAATCCAGTGGCAAAGTGAGCAAGGGACCCACGTCTGGGCATACCGTGCCAACTTAGGGAGAGCAAGCAAAACCAAAGGGGATGATGAACAGAGTGTTGAACTTTGCAAGCCCTCACCCCCAGTCTACTGATCTGGGTTTAATCATCATCATTCTTTAGCTCACTCCGCCACCCCAGTTCAGACATGTCCATATGCAAATCAGCCTGACCCTGTGCCTCATAGGAACACTCCAGCCTGAACTGCCAAGCCATGTCTTCCCTGGACCTGATTCAAGCATCCTGGGACCGGTTTCTGGCTCATCAGCCGTCATCAGCCAGGCTAGCTTGAATTCAGTGGCAAAGTGAGCAAGGGACCCACGTCTGGGCATAGCCTGCCAACTTAGGGTGAACAGAGCAAAACCAAAGGGGTTGATGGACGGAGTGTTGAACATTGCAAGCACTCACCCCCAGTCAACTGTTCTGGGTTTAATCCATCATCATTCTTTAGCTCACTCCACCACCCCAGTTCAGACATGGCCATGTGAAAATCATTCTGACCCTGTGCCTCATGGGAACAGTCAAGCCCGAACTGCCAAGCCATGTCTTCCCTGGACCGGAAACAAGCAACCTGGGACCGGTTTCTGGCTAATCGGTCATCATCAGCCAGGCAAGCTTGAATTCAGTGGCAAAGTGAGCAAGGGACCAACGTCTGGGCATACCCTGCCAACTTATGGTGAACAAAGCAAAACCAAAGGGGTTGATGGACGGAGTGTTGAACATTGCAAGCACTCACCCCCAGTCAACTGTTCTGGATTTAATCCATCATCATTCTTTAGCTCATTCAGCCACCCCAGTTCAGACATGGCCATATGCAAATCAGTCTGACCCTGTGCCTCATGGGAACACTCCAACCTGAACTGCCAAGCCATGTCTTCCCTGAACCGGAAACAAGCATCTTGGGACCGGTTTTTGGCTCATCAGCCATCATCAGCCAGGCAAGCTTGAATCCAGTGGCAAAGTGAGCAAGGGACCCACGTCTGGGCATACCCTGAAAACTTAGGACGAACAAGGAAAAACCAAAGGGGATGATGGACGGAGTTTTAAACATTGCAAGCACTCACCCCCAGTCAACTGATCTGGGTTCAAGCCATCATCATTCCTTAGCTCACTCCGCCACCCCAGTTCAGACATGGCCATATGCAAATCAGCCTGACCCTTTGCCTCATGGTAACAGTCCAGCCCGAACTGCCAAACCAAGACTTCCCTAGACCGCCAACAAGCATCCTGGGTCCGGTTTCTGGCTAATCAGCCGTCATCAGCCAGGCTAGCTTGAATCCAGTGGCAAAGTGAGCAAGGGACCCACGTCTGGGCATACCCTGCCAACTTAGGGCGAACAAAGCAAAACCAAAGGGGATGATGGACGGAGTTTTGAACTTTGCAAGCCCTCTCCCCCAGTCATCTGATCTGGGTTTAATCCATCATCATGCTTTAGCTCACTCCGCCACCCCAGTTCAGACATGGCCATATGCAAATCAGTCTGAACCTGTGCCTCATGGGAACAGTCCAGCCCGAACTGCCAAGCCATGTCTTTCCTGGACTGGAAACAAGCATCCTGGGACTGGTTTCTGGCTAATCCGCCGTCATCAGCCAGGCTAGCTTGAATCCAGTGGCAAAGTGAGCAAGGGACCCACGTATGGGCATACCCTGACAACTTAGGGCGAACAAGGCAAAACCAAAGGGGATGATGGACTGAGTTTTGAACTTTGCAAGCCCTCACCCCCAGTCAACTGATCTGGGTTTAATCCATCATCATTCCTTAGCTCACTCTGCCACCCCAGTCCAGACATGGCCATATGCAAATCAGTCTTACCCTCAGCCTCATGGGAACAGTCCAGCCCGAACTGCCAAACCATGTCTTCCCTGGACCGCAAACAAGCATCCTGGGACCGGTGTCTGGCTAATCGGCCGCCATCAGCCAGGCTAGCCTGAATCCAGTGGCAAAGTGAGCAAGGGACCCACGTCTGGGCATACCCAGCCAACTTAGGGCGAACAAAGCAAAACCAAAGGAGATGATGGACGGAGTGTTAAACATTGCAAGCACTCACCCCCAGTCAACTGATCTGGCTTTATTCCATCACCATTTTTTAGCTCACTCTGCCACACCCATTTCAGACATGGCCATATGCAAATCAGTCTGACCGTGTGCCTCATGGGAACATTCCAGCCCGAACTTTCAAGCCATGTCTTCCCTGGACCGGAAACAAGCATCCTGGGACCGGTTTCTGGCTAATCAGCCGGTCATCAGCCAGGCTAGCCTGAATCCAGTGGCAAAGTGAGCAAGGGACCCACTTCTGGGCATAAACTGGCAACATAGGGCGAGCAAAGCAATACCAAAGGGGATGATGGACCTAGTGTTGAACATTGCAAGCACTCACCCCAGTCAACTGATCTGGGTTTAATCCATCATCATTCTTTAGCTCACTCCGCCACCCCATTTCAGACATGGCCATATGCAAATCAGTCTGACCCTGTGCCTCATGGGAACACTTCAGCCTGAAATGCCAAGCCATGCCTTGCCTGGACCGGACACAAGCATCCTGGGACCGGTTTCTGGCTCATCAGCCATCATCAGACAGGCTAGCTTCATTCCAGTGGCAAACTGAGCAAGGGACCCACATCTGGGCATACCCTGCCAACTTAGGGTGAACAAGGCAAAACCAAAGGGGATGATGGACGGAGTGTTGAACAATGCAATTACTCACCCCCATTTAACTGACCTGGGTTTAATCCATCTTCATTCTTTAGCTCACTCCGCCACCCCAGTTCAAACATGGCCATCTGCAAATCAGTCTGACCCTGTGCTTCACGGTAAAAGTCCAGACCGAAGTTCCAAGCCATGTCTTCCCTGGACCGGAAACAAGCATCCTGGGACCGGTTTCTGGCTAATTAGCCATCATCAGCCAGGCTAGCCTGAATCCAGTGGCAAAGTGAGCAAGGGACCCACGTCTGGGCATACCCATCCAACATAGGGATAACAAAGCAAAACCAAAGGGGATGGTGGACCTAGTGTTGAACATTGCAAGCACTCACCCCCAGTGAAATGATCTGGGTTTAATCCATCATTATTCTTTAGCTCATTCCGCCACCCAAGTTCAGACATGGCCATATGCAAATCAGTCTGACCCTGTGCCTCATGGGAACACTCCAGCCGGAAATGCCAAGCCATGTCTTCACTGGACTGGAAACAAGCATCCTGGGACTGGTTTCTGGCTAATCAGTCGTCATCAGCCAGGCTAGCTTGAATCCAGTGGCAAAGTGAGCAAGGGACCCACGTCTGGGCATACCCAGCCAACTTAGGGCGAACAAAGCAAAACCAAAGGAGATGATGGACGGAGTGTTAAACATTGCAAGCACTCATCCCCAGTCAACTGATTTGGCTTTTTTCCATCATCATTTTTTAGCTCACTCTGCCACGCCCATTTCAGACATGGCCATATGCAAATCAGTCTACCGTGTGCCTCATGGGAACATTCCAGCCCGAACTGCCAAGCCATGTCTTCACTGGACTGGAAACAAGCATCCTGGGACTGGTTTCTGGCTAATCAGTCGTCATCAGCCAGGCTAGCCTGAATCCAGTGGCAAAGTGAGCAAGGGACCCACTTCTGGGCATACCCTGCCAACTTAGGGCGAGCAAAGCAAAACCAAAGGGGATGATGGACGGAGTGTTGAACATTGCAAGCACTCACCCCAGTCAACTGATCAGGGTTTAATCCATCATCATTCTTTAGCTCACTCCACCACCCCAGTTCAGACATGGCCATATGCAAATCAGTCTGACCCTGTGCCTCATGGGAACAGTCCAGCCCGAACTGACAAGCGATGTCTTCCCTGGACTGGAAACAAGCATCCTGGGACCGGTTTCTGGCTAATCGGCTGCCATCAGCCAGGCTAGTCTGAATCCAGTGGCAAAGTGAGCAAGGGACCAACGTCTGGGCATACCCTGCCAAATTAGCGCGAACAAAGCAAAACCAAAGGGGATGATGGACGAAGTGTTAAACAGTGCAAGCACTCACCCCCAGTCAACTGATCTGGGTTTATTCCATCATCATTTTTTAGTTCTCTCAGCCACGCCCAGTTCGGACATGGCCATATGCAAATCAGTCTGACCTTGTGCCTCATGGGAACATTCCAGCCAGAACTTCCAAGCCATGTCTTCCCTGGACCGGAAACAAGCATCCTGGGACCGGTTTCTAGCTAATCAGCCGTCATCAGCCAAGCTAGCCTGAATCCAGTGGCAAAGTGAGCAACGGACCCATGTCTGGGCATACCCTGCCAACTTAGGGCGAACAAGGCAAAACCAAAGGGGATGATGGACGGAGTTTTGAACTTTGCAAGCCCTCTCCCCCAGTCATCTGATCCGGGTTTAATCCATCATCATGCTTTAGCTCACTCCGCCACCCCAGTTCAGACATGGCCATATGCAAATAAGTCTGACCCTGTGCCTCCTGGGAACAGTCCATCCCGAACTGCCAGCCATGTCTTTCCTGGACTGGAAACAAGCATCCTGGGACTGGTTTCTGGGTAATCCGCCATCATCAGCCAGGCTAGCTTGAATCCAGTGGCAAAGTGAGCAAGGGACACAGGTATGGGCATACCCTGCCAACTTACGGTGAACAAAGCAAAACCAAAGGGGATGAAGGACGGAGTGTTGAACATTGCAAGCACTCACCCCCAGTCAACTGTTCTGGGTTTAATCCATCATCATTCTTTAGCTTATTCTGCCACCCCAGTTCAGACATGGCCATATGCAAATCAGTCTGACCCTGTGCCTCATGGGAACACTCCAGCCTGAGCTGCCAAGCCATGTCTTCCCTGAACCGGAAACAAGCATCTTGGGACTGGTTTTTGGCTCATCATCCGTCATCAGCCAGGCAAGCTTGAATCCAGTGGCAAAGTGAGCAAGGGACCCACGTCTGGGCATACCCTGCCAACTTAGGGCGAACAAGGCAAAACCAAAGGGGATGATGGACGGAGTGTTAAACATGGCAAGCACTCACCCCCAGTCAACTGATCTGGGTTCAATCCATCATCATTCTTTAGCTCACTCCGCCACCCCAGTTGAGACATGGCCATATGCAAATCAGCCTGACCCTGTGCCTCATGGTAACAGTCCAGCCCGAACTGCCAAACCATGTCTTCCCTGGACAGGAAACAAGCATCCTGGGACCGGTTTCTGGCTAATCAGCCGTCATCAGCCAGGCTAGCTTGAATCCAGTGGCAAAGTGAGCAAGGGACCCATGTCTGGGCATACCCTGCCAACTTAGGGCAAACAAGGCAAAACCAAAGGGGATGATGGACGGAGTTTTGAACTTTGCAAGCCCTTTCCCCCAGTCAACTGATCTGGGTTTAATCCATCATCATGCTTTAGCTCACTCCGCCACCCCAGTTCAGACATGGCAATATGCAAATCAGTCTGACCCTGTGCCTCATGGGAACAGTCCAGCCCGAACTGCCAAGCCATGTCTTCCCTGGACTGGAAACAAGCATCCTGGGACTGGTTTCTGGCTACTCAGGCCTCATCAGCCAGGCTAGCTTGAATCTAGTGGCAAAGTGAGCAAGGGACCCACGTCTGGGCATACCCTGACAACTTAGGGCGAACAAGGCAAAACCAAAGGGGATGATGGACGGAGTTTTGAAATTTGCAAGCCCTCACCCCCAGTCAACTGATCTGGGTTTAATCCATCATCATTCCTTAGCTCACTCTGCCACCCCAGTTCAGACATGGCCATATTCAAATCAGTCTGACCCCGTGCCTCATGGGAACACTCCAGCCCGAAATGCCAAGCCATGTCTTCCCTGGAACGGAAACAAGCAACCTGGGACCGTTTCTGGCTAATCAGCCATCATCAGCCAGGCTAGCTTGAATTCAGTGGCAAAGTGAGCAAGGGACCCACGTCTGGGCATACCCTGCCAACTTAGGGTGAACGAAGCAAAACCAAAGGGGATGATGGACGGAGTGTTGAACATTGCAAGCACTCACCCCCAGTCAACTGTTCTGGGTTTAATCCATCATCATTCTTTAGCTCATTCTGCCACCCCAGTTCAGACATGGCCATATGCAAATCAGTCTGACCCTGTGCCTCATGGTAACAGTCCAGCCTGAACTGCCAAGCCATGTCTTCCCTGAACCGGAAACAAGCATCTTGGGACTGGTTTTTGGCTCATCATCCGTCATCAGCCAGGCAAGCTTGAATCCAGTGGCAAAGTGAGCAAGGGACCCACGTCTGGGCATACCCTGCCAACTTAGGGCGAACAAGGCAAAACCAAAGTGGATGATGGACGGAGTGTTAAACATTGCAAGCACTCACCCCCAGTCAACTGATCTGGGTTCAATCCATCATCATTCTTTAGCTCACTCCGCCACCCCAGTTGAGACATGGCCATATGCAAATCAGCCTGACCCTGTGCCTCATGGTAACAGTCCAGCCCGAACTGCCAAACCATGTCTTCCCTGGACCGGAAACAAGCATCCTGGGACCGGTTTCTGGCTAATCAGCCGTCATCAGCCAGCCTAGCTTGCATCCAGTGGCAAAGTGGGCAAGGGACCCATGTCTGGGCATACCCTGCCAACTTGGGGCGAACAAGGCAAAACCAAAGGGGATGATGGACGGAGTTTTGAACTTTGCAAGCCCTTTCCCCCAGTCAACTGATCTGGGTTTAATCCATCATCATGCTTTAGCTCACTCCGCCACCCCAGTTCAGACATGGCAATATGCAAATCAGTCTGACCCTGTGCCTCATGGGAACAGTCCAGCCCGAACTGCCAAGCCATGTCCTACCTGGACTGGAAACAAGCATCCTGGGACTGGTTTCTGGCTACTCAGGCCTCATCAGCCAGGCTAGCTTGAATCTAGTGGCAAAGTGAGCAAGGGACCCACGTCTGGGCATACCCTGACAACTTAGGGCGAACAAGGCAAAACCAAATGGGATGATGGATGGAGTTTTGAACTTTGTAAGCCCTCACCCCCAGGCAACTGATCTGGGTTTAATCCATCATCATTCTTTAGCTCACTCTGCCACCGCAGTTCAGACATGGCCATATGAAAATCAGTCTGACCTTGTGCCTCATGGGAACACTTCAACATGAAATGCCAAGCCATGTCTTCCCTGGACCGGAAACAAGCATTCTGGGACCAGTTTCTGTCTCATCAGCCGTCATCAGCCAGGCTAGCTTGAATCCAGTTGCAAAGATTGCAAGGGACCCACATCGGGCATATCCTGCCAACTTAGGGCGAAGAAAGAAAAATCAAATTGGATGATGGATGAAGTGTTGAACATTGCAAGCACTCACCCCCAGTCAACTGATCTGGGTTTAATGCATCATCATTCTTTAGCTCACTCTGCCACCCCAGTTCAGATATGGCCATATGCAAATCAGTCTGACCCTGTGCCTCATGGGGACAGTCCTGCCCGAACTGTCAAGCCATGTCTTCCCAGGACCGGAAACAAGCATCCTGGGACCGGTTTCTGGCTAATCAGCCGTCCTCAGCCAGGCTAGCTTGAATCCAATGGCAAAGTGAGCAAGGGACCCACGTCTGGGCATACCATGCCAACTTAGGGCGAACAAAGCAAAACCAAAGTAGATGATGGATGGTTTGTTGAATATTGCAAGCACTCACGCCAAGTCAACTGATCTGGGTTTAATCCATCATCATTCTTCAGCTCACTCCGCCACACCAGTTCAGAAATAGCCATATGCAAATCAGTCTGACCCTGTGCCTCATGGGAACAATCCAGCCCGGACTGCCAAGCCATGTCTTTCCTGGACCAGAAACAAGCATCCTGGGACCGGTTTTTGGCTAATCGGCCATCGTCAGCCAGGCTAGCTTGAATTCAGTGGCAAAGTGAGCAAGGGACCCACGTCTGGGCATACCCTGCCAACTTAGGGCGAACAAAGCAGAACCAAAGGGGATGATGGACGGAGTGTTGAACATTGCAAGCACTCACCCCCAGTCAACTGATCTGTGTTTAATCCATCATCATTCTTTAGCTCATTCCGCCACCCCAGTTCAGACATGGCCATATGCAAATCAGTCTGACCCTGTGCCTCATGGGATCACTCCAGCCCGAACTGCCAAGCCATGTCGTCGCTGGACCGGAAACAAACATCTTGGGACCGGTTTCTGGCTCATCAGCCGTCATCAGCCAGGCAAGCATGAATGCAGTGGCCAATGAGCAAGGGACCCACGTCTGGGCATACCCTGCCAACTTAGGGCGAACAAGGCAAAACCAAAGGGGATGATGGACGGAGTGTTGAACTTTGCAAGCCCTCTCCCCCAGTCATCTGATCTGGGTTTAATCCATCATCATGCTTTAGCTCACTCCGCCACCCCAGTTCAGACATGGCCATATGCAAATCAGTCTGACCCTGAGTCTCATGGGAACAGTCCAGCCCGAACTGGCAAGTCATGTCTTCCCTGGACTGGAAAAAAGCATCCTGGGAACGGTTTCTGGCTAATCGGCCGCCATCAGCCAGGCTAGTATGAATCCAGTGGCAAAGTGAGCAAGGGACCCGCGTCTGGGCATACCCTGCCAAATTAGCGCGAACAAAGCAAAACCAAAGGGGATGATGGACGAAGTGTTAAACAGTACAAGCACTCACCCCCAGTCAACTGATCTGGGTTTATTCCATCATCATTTTTTAGCTCACTCCGCCAGGCCCAGTTCAGACATGGCCATATGCAAATCAGTCTGACCCTGTGCCTCATGGGAACATTCCAGCCCGAACTTCCAAGCCATGTCTTCCCTGGACCGGAAACAAACATCCTGGGACCGGTTTCTGGCTAATCATCTGTCATCAGCCAGGCTAGCCTGAATCCAGTGGCAAAGTGAGCAAGGGACCCACGTCTGGGCATACAGTGCCAACTTAGGGAGAGCAAGCAAAACCAAAGGGGATGATGAACAGAGTGTTGAACTTTGCAAGCCCTCACCCCCAGTCTACTGATCTGGGTTTAATCATCATCAATCTTTATCTCACTCCACCACCCCAGTTCAGACATGTACATATGCAAATCAGCCTGACCCTGTGCCTCATGGGAACACTCCAGCCTGAACTGCCAAGCCATGTCTTCCCTGGACCTGAAACAAGCATCCTGGGACCGGTTTCTGGCTCATCAGCCGTCATCAGCCAGGCTAGCTTGAATTCAGTGGCAAAGTGAGCAAGGGACCCACGTCTGGGCATATCCTGCCAACTTAGGGTGAACAGAGCAAAACCAAAGGGGTTGATGGACGGAGTGTTGAACATTGCAAGCACTCACCCCCAGTCAACTGTTCTGGGTTTAATCCATCATCATTCTTTAGCTCACTCCACCACCCCAGTTCAGACATGGCCATGTGCAAATCATTCTGACCCTGTGCCTCATGGGAACAGTCAAGCCCGAACTGCCAAGCCATGTCTTCCCTGGACCGGAAACAAGCAACCTGGGACCGGTTTCTGGCTAATCGGTCATCATCAGCCAGGCAAGCTTGAATTCAGTGGCAAAGTGAGCAAGGGACCCACGTCTGGGCATACCCTGCCAAATTATGGTGAACAAAGCAAAACCAAAGGGGTTGATGGACGGAGTGTTGAACATTGCAAGCACTCACCCCCAGTCAACTGTTCTGGGTTTAATCCATCATCATTCTTTAGCTCATTCAGCCACCCCAGTTCAGACATGGCCATATGCAAATCAGTCTGACCCTGTGCCTCATGGGAACACTCCAACCTGAACTGCCAAGCCATGTCTTCCCTGAACCGGAAACAAGCATCTTGGGACCGGTTTTTGGCTCATCAGCCATCATCAGCCAGGCAAGCTTGAATCCAGTGGCAAAGTGAGCAAGGGACCCACGTCTGGGCATACCCTGAAAACTTAGGACGAACAAGGCAAAACCAAAGGGGATGATGGACGGAGTTTTAAACAATGCAAGCACTCACCCCCAGTCAACTGATCTGGGTTCAAGCCATCATCATTCTTTAGCTCACTCCGCCACCCCAGTTCAGACATGGCCATATGCAAATCAGCCTGACCCTTTGCCTCATGGTAACAGTCCAGCCCGAACTGCCAAACTATGTCTTCCCTGGACCGCCAACAAGCATCCTGGGTCCGGTTTCTGGCTAATCAGCCGTCATCAGCCAGGCTAGCTTGAATCCAGTGGCAAAGTGAGCAAGGGACCCACGTCTGGGCATACCCTGCCAACTTAGGTCGAACAAGGCAAAACCAAAGGGGATGATGGACGGAGTTTTGAACTTTGCAAGCTCTCTCCCCCAGTCATCTGATCTGGGTTTAATCCATCATCATGCTTTAGCTCACTCAGCCACCCCAGTTCAGACATGGCCATATGCAAATCAGTCTGACACTGTGCCTCATGGGAACAGTCCAGCCCGAACTGCCAAGCCATGTCTTTCCTGGACTGGAAACAAGCATCCTGGGACCGGTTTCTGGCTAATCGTCCGCCATCAGCCAGGCTAGTCTGAATCCAGTGGCAAAGTGAGCAAGGGACCCACGTCTGGGCATACCCTGCCAAATTAGCGCAAACAAAACAAAACCAAAGGTGATGATGGACGAAGTGTTAAACAGTGCAAGCACTCACCCCCAGTCAACTGATCTGGGTTTATTCCATCATCATTTTTTAGCTCTCTCCGCCACGCCCAGTTCGGACATGGCCATATGCAAATCAGTCTGACCTTGTGCCTCATGGGAACATTCCAGCCAGAACTTCCAAGCCATGTCTTCCCTGGACCGGAAACAAGCATCCTGGGACCGGTTTCTGGCTAATCAGCCGTCATTAGCCAGGCTAGCCTGAATCCAGTGGCAAAGTGAGCAAGGGACCCACGTCTGGGAATACCCTGCCAACTTAGGGCGAACAAGGCAAAACCAAAGGGGATGATGGACGGAGTTTTGAACTTTGCAAGCCCTCACCCCCAGTCAACTGATCTGGGTTTAATCCATCATCATTCCTTAGCTCACTCTGCCACCCCAGTTCAGACATGGCCATATGCAAATCAGTCTTACCCTCAGCCTCATGGGAACAGTCCAGCCCGAACTGGCAAGCCAAGTCTTCCCTGGACTGGAAACAAGCATCCTGGGACCGGTTTCTGGCTAATCGGCCGCCATCAGCCAGGCTAGCCTGAATCCAGTGGCAAAGTGAGCAAGGGACCCACGTCTGGGCATACCCAGCCAACTTAGGGCGAACAAAGCAAAACCAAAGGGGATGATGGACGGAGTGTTAAACATTGCAAGCACTCACCCCCAGTCAACTGATCTGGCTTTATTCCATCATCATTTTTTAGCTCACTCTGCCACGCCCATTTCAGACATGGCCATATGCAAATCAGTCTGACCGTGTGCCTCATGGGAACATTCCAGCCCGAACTTCCAAGCCATGTCTTCCCTGGACCGGAAACAAGCATCCTGGGACCGGTTTCTGGCTAATCAGCCCTCATCAGCCAGGCTAGCCTGAATCCAGTGGCAAAGTGAGCAAGGGACCCACTTCTGGGCATAAACTGCCAACATAGGGCGAGCAAAGCAATACCAAAGGGGATGATGGACCTAGTGTTGAACATTGCAAGCACTCACCCCAGTGAACTGATCTGGGTTTAATCATCATTCTTTAGCTCACTCCGCCACCCCATTTCAGACATGGCCATATGCAAATCAGTCTGACCCTGTGCCTCATGGGAACACTTCAGCCTGAAATGCCAAGCCATGCCTTGCCTGGACCGGAAACAAGCATCCTAGGACCGGTTTCTGGCTTATCAGCCATCATCAGACAGGCTAGCTTCATTCCAGTGGCAAACTGAGCAAGGGACCCACATCTGGGCATACCCTGCCAACTTAGGGTGAACAAGGCAAAACCAAAGGGGATGATGGACGGAGTGTTGAACAATGCAATTACTCACCCCCATTTAACTGACCTGGGTTTAATCCATCTTCATTCTTTAGCTCACTCCGCCACCCCAGTTCAAACATGGCCATCTGCAAATCAGTCTGACCCTGTGCTTCACGGTAAAAGTCCAGACCGAAGTTCCAAGCCATGTCTTCCCTGGACCGGAAACAAGCATCCTGGGACCGGTTTCTGGCTAATTAGCCATCATCAGCCAGGCTAGCCTGAATCCAGTGGCAAAAGTGAGCAAGGGACCCACGTCTGGGCATACCCATCCAACATAGGGCTAACAAAGCAAAACCAAAGGGGATGATGGACCTAGTGTTGAACATTGCAAGCACTCACCCCCAGTGAAATGATCTGGGTTTAATCCATCATTATTCTTTAGCTCATTCCGCCATCCAAGTTCAGACATGGCCATATGCAAATCAGTCTGACCCTGTGCCTCATGGGAACACTCCAGCCTGAAATGCCAAGCCATGTCTTCACTGGACTGGAAACAAGCATCCTGGGACTGGTTTCTGGCTAATTAGTCGTCATCAGCCAGGCTAGCTTGAATCCAGTGGCTAAGTGAGCAAGGGACCCACGTCTGGGCATACCCTGCCAACTTAGGGCGAGCAAAGCAAAACCAAAGGGGATGATGGACGGAGTGTTGAACTTTGCAAGCCCTCACCCCCAGTCAACTGATCTGGGTTGAATCATCATCATTCTTTAGCTCACTCCGCCACCCAAGTTCAGACATGGCCATAGTCAAATTAGTCTGACCCCGTGCCTCATGGTAACAGTCCAGCGCGAACTGCCAAACCATGTCTTCCCTGGACCGGAAACAAGCATCCTGGGACCGGTTTCTGGCTAATCAGCCGTCATCAGCCAGGCTAGCTTGAATCCAGTGGCAAAGTGAGCAAGGGACTCACTTCTGGGCATACACTGCCAACTTAGGGCGAACAAGGCAAAACCAAAGGGGATGATGGACGGAGTTTTGAATTTTAAAAGCCCTCTCCCCCAGTCAAATGATCTGGGTTTAATCCATCATCATGTTTTAGCTCACTCCGCCACCCCAGTTCAGACATGGTCATATGCAAATCAGTCTGACCCTGTGCCTCATGGGAACAGTCCAGCCCGAACTGCCAAGCCATGGCTTCGCTAGACTGGAAACAAGCATCCTGGGACTGGATTCTGGCTAATCAGCCCTCATCAGCCAGGCTAGCTTGAATCCAGTGGCAAAGTGAGCAAGGGACCCACGTCTGGGCATACCCTGACAACTTAGAGTGAACAAGGCAAAACCAAAGGGGATGATGGACGGAGTTTTGAACTTTGCAAGCCCTCACCCCCAGGCAACTGATCTGGGTTTAATCCATCATCATTCCTTAGCTCACTCCGCCACGCCCAGTTCAGACATGGCCATATGCAAATCAGTCTGACCCCGTGCCTCATGGGAACACTCCAGCCCGAAATGCCAAGCCATGTCTTCCCTGGAACGGAAACAAGCAACCTGGGACCGTTTCTGGCTAATCGGCCATCATCAGCCAGGCTAGCTTGAATTCAGTGGCAAAGTGAGCAAGGGACCCACGTCTGGGCATACCCTGCCAACTTACGGTGAACAAAGCAAAACCAAAGGGGATGAAGGACGGAGTGTTGAACATTGCAAGCACTCACCCCCAGTCAACTGTTCTGGGTTTAATCCATCATCATTCTTTAGCTCACTCCGCCACCCCAGTTCAGACATGGCCATATGCAAATCAGTCTGACCCTGTGCCTCATGGGAACACTTCAGCCTGAAATGCCAAGCCATGTCTTCCCTGGACTGGAAACAAGCATTCTGGGCCTGGTTTCAGTCTCATCAGCCGTCATCAGCCAGGCTAGCTTGAATGCAGTGGCAAAGTGAGCAAGTGTCCCACGTCTGGGCATACCCTGCCAACTTAGGGCGAGCAAGCAAAACCAAAGGGGATGATGGACGGAGTGTTGAACATTGCAAGCACTCACCCCAGTCAACTGATCTGGGTTTAATCCATCATCATTCTTTTAGCTCACTCCACCACCCCAGTTCAGACATGGCCATATGCAAATCAGTCTGACCCTGTGCCTCATGGGAACAGTCCAGCCCGAACTGCCAAGCCATGTCTTCCCTGGACTGGAAACAAGCATCCTGGGACTGGTTTCTGGCTAAACAGCCCTCATCAGCCAGGCTAGCTTAAATCCAGTGACAAAGTGAGCAAGGTACCTACGTCTGGGCATAACCTGACAACTTAGGGCGAATAAGGCAAACCCAAAGGGGATGATGGACGGAGTTTTGAACTTTGCAAGCCCTCACCCCCAGGCAACTGATGTGGGTTTAATCCATCATCATTGCTTAGCTCACTCCGCCATGCCCAGTTCAGACATGGCCATATGCAAATCAGTCTGACCCTGTGCCTCATGGGAACAGTCCAGCCCAAACTGCCAAGCCATGTCTTCCCTGGACCGGAAACAAGCAACCTGGGACCGGTTTCTGGCTAATCGGTCATCATCAGCAAGGCAAGCTTGAATTCAGTGGCAAAGTGAGCAAGGGACCCGCGTCTGGGCATACCCTGCCAACTTATGGTGAACAAAGCAAAACCAAAGGGGTTGATGGACGGAGTGTTGAACATTGCAAGCACTCACCCCCAGTCAACTGTTCTGGGTTTAATCCATCATCATTCTTTAGCTCATTCAGCCACCCCAGTTCAGACATGGCCATATGCAAATCAGTCTTACCCTGTGCCTCATGGGAACACTCCAACCTGAACTGCCAAGCCATGTCTTCCCTGAACTGGAAACAAGCATCTTGGGACCGGTTTTTGGCTCATCAGCCATCATCAGCCAGGCAAGCTTGAATCCAGTGGCAAAGTGAGCAAGGGACCCACGTCTGGGCATACCCTGAAAACTTAGGACTAACAAGGCAAAACCAAAGGGGATGATGGACGGAGTTTTAAACATTGCAAGCACTCACCCCCAGTCAACTGATCTGGGTTCAATCCATCATCATTCTTTAGCTCACTCCGCCACCCCAGTTCAGACATGGCCATATGCAAATCAGCCTGACCCTTTGCCTCATGGTAACAGTCCAGCCCGAACTGCCAAACTATGTCTTCCCTGGACCGCCAACAAGCATCCTGGGTCCGGTTTCTGGCTAATCAGCCGTCATCAGCCAGGCTAGCTTGAATCCAGTGGCAAAGTGAGCAAGGGACCCACGTCTGGGCATACCCTGCCAACTTAGGTCGAACAAGGCAAAACCAAAGGGGATGATGGACGGAGTTTTGAACTGTGCAAGCTCTCTCCCCCAGTCATCTGATCTGGGTTTAATCCATCATCATGCTTTAACTCACTCCGTTACCCCAGTTCAGACATGGCCATATGCAAATCAGTCTGACCCTGTGCCTCATGGGAACAGTCCAGCCCGAACTTCCAAGCCACGTCTTTCCTGGACTGGAAACAAGCATCCTGGGACCGGTTTCTGGCTAATCGGCCGCCATCAGCCAGGCTAGTCTGAATCCAGTGGCAAAGTGAGCAAGGGACCCACGTCTGGGCATACCCTGCCAAATTAGCGCGAACAAAGCAAAATCAAAGGGGATGATGGACGAAGTGTTAAACAGTGCAAGCACTCACCCCCAGTCAACTGATCTGGGTTTATTCCATCATCATTTTTTAGCTCTCTCCGCCACGCCCAGTTCGGACATGGCCATATGCAAATCAGTCTGACCTTGTGCCTCATGGGAACATTCCAGCCTGAACTTCCAAGCCATGTCTTCCCTGAACCGGAAACAAGCATCCTGGGACCGGTTTCTGGCTAATCAGCCGTCATCAGCCAGGCTAGCCTGAATCCAGTGGCAAAGTGAGCAAGGGACCCACGTCTGGGCATACCCTGCCAACTTAGGGCGAACAAGGCAAAACTAAAGGGGATGATGGACGGAGTTTTGAACTTTGCAAGCCCTCACCCCCAGTCAACTGATCTGGGTTTAATCCATCATCATTCCTTAACTCACTCTGCCACCCCAGTTCAGACATGGCCATATGCAAATCAGTCTTACCCTCAGCCTCATGGGAACAGTCCAGCCCGAACTGACAAGCCATGTCTTCCCTGGACTGGAATCAAGCATCCTGGGACCCGTTTCTGGCTAATGGGCCGCCATCAGCCAGGCTAGCCTGAATCCAGTGGCAAAGTGAGCAAGGGACCCACGTCTGGGCATACCCTGCCAAATTAGCGCGAACAAAGCAAAACCAAAGGGGATGATGGACGAAGTGTTAAACAGTGCAAGCACTCACCCCCAGTCAACTGATCTGGGTTTATTCCATCATCATTTTTTAGCTCACTCCACCACGCCCAGTTTAGACATGGCCATATGCAAATCAGTCTGACCCTGTGGCTCATGGGAACATTCCAGCCCAAACTTCCAAGCCATGTCTTCCCTGGACAGGAAACAAGCATCCTGGGACCGGTTTCTGGCTAATCAGCCATCATCAGCCAGGCTAGCCTGAATCCAGTGGCAAAGTGAGCAAGGGACCCACGTCTGGGCATACCCTGCCAACTTAGGGCGAACAAGGCAAAACCAAAGGGGATGATAGACCTAGTGTTGATCATTGGAAGCACTCACCCCAGTCAACTGATCTGGGTTTAATCCATCATCATTCTTTAGCTCACTCCGCCACCTCAGTTCAGACATGGCCATATGCAAATCAGCCTGACCCTTTGCCTCATGGTAACAGTCCAGCCCAAACTTCCAAGCCATGTCTTCCCTGGACAGGAATCAAGCATCCTGGGACCGGTTTCTGGCTAATCAGCCGGTCATCAGCCAGGCTAGCCTGAATCCAGTGGCAAAGTGAGCAAGGGACCCACGTCTGGGCATACCCTGCCAACTTAGGGCGAACAAGGCAAAACCAAAGGGGATGATAGACCTAGTGTTGATCATTGGAAGCACTCACCCCAGTCAACTGATCTGGGTTTAATCCATCATCATTCTTTAGCTCACTCCGCCACCCCATTTCAGACATGGCCATATGCAAATCAGTCTGACCCTGTGCCTCATGGGAACACTTCAGCCTGAAATGCCAAGCCATGCCTTGCCTGGACCGGAAACAAGCATCCTGGGACCGGTTTCTGGCTCATCAGCCATCATCAGACAGGCTAGCTTCATTCCATTGGCAAACTGAGCAAGGGACCCACATCTGGGCATACCCTGCCAACTTAGGGTGAACAAGGCAAAACCAAAGGGGATGATGGACGGAGTGTTAAACAATGCAATTACTCACCCCCATTTAACTGACCTGGGTTTAATCCATCTTCATTCTTTAGCTCACTCCGCCACCCCAGTTCAAACATGGCCATCTGCAAATCAGTCTGACCCTGTGCTTCACGGTAAAAGTCCAGACCGAAGTTCCAAGCCATGTCTTCCCTGGACCGGAAACAAGCATCCTGGGACCGGTTTCAAGCTAATTAGCCATCATCAGCCAGGCTAGCCTGAATCCAGTGGCAAAGTGAGCAAGGGACCCACGTCTGGGCATACCCATCCAACATAGGGCTAACAAAGCAAAACCAAAGGGGATGATGGACCTAGTGTTGAACATTGCAAGCACTCACCCCCAGTGAAATGATCTGGGTTTAATCCATCATTATTCTTTAGCTCATTCCGCCACCCAAGTTCAGACATGGCCATATGCAAATCAGTCTGACCCTGTGCCTCATGGGAACACTCCAGCCTGAAATGCCAAGCCATGTCTTCACTGGACTGGAAACAAGCATCCTGGGACTGGTTTCTGGCTAATTAGTCATCATCAGCCAGGCTAGCTTGAATCCAGTGGCTAAGTGAGCAAGGGACTCACGTCTGGGCATACCCTGCCAACTTAGGGTGAGCAAAGCAAAACCAAAGGGGATGATGGACGGAGTGTTGAACATTGCAAGCACTCACCCCAGTCAACTGATCAGGGTTTAATCCATCATCATTCTTTAGCTCACTCCACCACCCCAGTTCAGACATGGCCATATGCAAATCAGTCTGACCCTGTGCCTCATGGGAACAGTCCAGCCCAAACTGCCAAGCCATGTCTTCCCTGGACTGGAAACAAGCAACCTGGGACCGGTTTCTGGCTAATAGCCGTCACCAGCCAGGCTAGCTTGAATCCAGTGGCAAAGTGAGCAAGAGACGCACGTCTGGGCATACCCTGCCAACTTAGGGCCAACAAGGCAAAACCAAAGGGGATGATGGACAGAGTGTTGAACTTTGCAAGCCCTCACCCCCAGTCAACTGATCTGGGTTGAATCATCATCATTCTTTAGCTCACTCCGCCACCCAAGTTCAGACATGGCCATAGTCAAATCAGTCTGACCCCGTGCCTCATGGGAACACTCCAGCCCGAAATGCCAAGCCATGTCTTTCCTGGAACGGAAACAAGCAACCTGGGACCGTTTCTGGCTAATCGGCCATCATCAGCCAGGCTAGCTTGAATTCAGTGGCAAAGTGAGCAAGGGACCCACGTCTGGGCATACCCTGCCAACTTACGGTGAACAAAGCAAAACCAAAGGGGATGAAGGACGGAGTGTTGAACATTGCAAGCACTCACCCCCAGTCAACTGTTCTGGGTTTAATCCATCATCATTCTTTAGCTTATTCTGCCACCCCAGTTCAGACATGGCCATATGCAAATCAGTCTGACCCTGTGCCTCATGGGAACACTCCAGCCTGAGCTGCCAAGCCATGTCTTCCCTGAACCGGAAACAAGCATCTTGGGACTGGTTTTTGGCTCATCATCCGTCATCAGCCAGGCAAGCTTGAATCCAGTGGCAAAGTGAGCAAGGGACCCACGTCTGGGCATACCCTGCCAACTTAGGGCGAACAAGGCAAAACCAAAGGGGATGATGGACGGAGTGTTAAACATGGCAAGCACTCACCCCCAGTCAACTGATCTGGGTTCAATCCATCATCATTCTTTAGCTCACTCCGCCACCCCAGTTGAGACATGGCCATATGCAAATCAGCCTGACCCTGTGCCTCATGGTAACAGTCCAGCCCGAACTGCCAAACCATGTCTTCCCTGGACAGGAAACAAGCATCCTGGGACCGGTTTCTGGCTAATCAGCCGTCATCAGCCAGGCTAGCTTGAATCCAGTGGCAAAGTGAGCAAGGGACCCATGTCTGGGCATACCCTGCCAACTTAGGGCAAACAAGGCAAAACCAAAGGGGATGATGGACGGAGTTTTGAACTTTGCAAGCCCTTTCCCCCAGTCAACTGATCTCGGTTTAATCCATCATCATGCTTTAGCTCACTCCGCCACCCCAGTTCAGACATGGCAATATGCAAATCAGTCTGACCCTGTGCCTCATGGGAACAGTCCAGCCCGAACTGCCAAGCCATGTCTTCCCTGGACTGGAAACAAGCATCCTGGGACTGGTTTCTGGCTACTCAGGCCTCATCAGCCAGGCTAGCTTGAATCTAGTGGCAAAGTGAGCAAGGGACCCACGTCTGGGCATACCCTGACAACTTAGGGCGAACAAGGCAAAACCAAAGGGGACGATGGATGGAGTTTTGAACTTTGTAAGCCCTCACCCCCAGGCAACTGATCTGGGTTTAATCCATCATCACTCCTTAGCTCACTCCGCCACGCCCAGTTCAGACATGGCCATATGCAAATCAGTCTGACCCTGTGCCTCATGGAAACATTCCAGCCCGAACTTCCAAGCCATGTCTTCCCTAGACCGGAACAAGCATCCTGGGACTGGTTTCTGGCTAATCAGCCGTCATCAACCAGGCTAGCCTGAATCCAGCGGTAAAGTGAGCAAGGGACCCACATCTGGGCATACACTGCCAACATAGGGCGAACAAAGCAAAACGAAAGGGGATGATGGACCTAGTGTTGAACATTGCAAGCACTCACCCTCAGTCAACTGATCTGGGTTTAATCCATCATCATTGTTTAGCTCACTCTGCCACCGCAGTTCAGACATGGCCATATGAAAATCAGTCTGACCTTGTGCCTCATGGGAACACTTCAACATGAAATGCCAAGCCATGTCTTCCCTGGACCGGAAACAAGCATTCTGGGACCAGTTTCTGTCTTATCAGCCATCATCAGCCAGGCTAGCTTGAATCCAGTTGCAAAGATTGCAAGGGACCCACATCGGGCATATCCTGCCAACTTAGGGCGAAGAAAGAAAAATCAAATTGGATGATGGATGAAGTGTTGAACATTGCAAGCACTCACCCCCAGTCAACTGATCTGGGTTTAATGCATCATCATTCTTTAGCTCACTCTGCCACCCCAGTTCAGATATGGCCATATGCAAATCAGTCTGACCCTGTTCCTCATGGGAACAGTCCAGCCCGAACTGTCAAGCCATGTCTTCCCAGGACCGGAAACAAGCATCCTGGGACCGGTTTCTGGCTAATCAGCCGTCCTCAGCCAGGCTAGCTTGAATCCAGTGGCAAAGTGAGCAAGGGACCCACGTCTGGGCATACCATGCCAACTTAGGGCGAACAAAGCAAAACCAAAGAGGATGATGGATGGATTGTTGAACATTGCAAGCACTCACGCCAAGTCAACTGATCTGGGTTTAATCCATCATCATTCTTCAGCTCACTCCGCCACACCAGTTCAGAAATAGCCATATGCAAATCAGTCTGACCCTGTGCCTCATGGGAACAATCCAGCCCGGACTGACAAGCCATGTCTTCCCTGGACCAGAAACAAGCATCCTGGGACCGGTTTTTGGCTAATCGGCCATCGTCAGCCAGGCTAGCTTGAATTCAGTGGCAAAGTGAGCAAGGGACCCACGTCTGGGCATACCCTGCCAACTTAGGGCGAACGAAGCAGAACCAAAGGGGATGATGGATGGAGTGTTGAACATTGCAAGCACTCACCCCCAGTCAACTGATCTGTGTTTAATCCATCATCATTCTTTAGCTCATTCCGCCACCCCAGTTCAGACATGGCCATATGCAAATCAGTCTGACCCTGTGCCTCATGGGATCACTCCAGCCCGAACTGCCAAGCCATGTCGTCGCTGGACCGGAATTAAGCATCTTGGGACCGGTTTCTGGCTCATCAGCCGTCATCAGCCAGGCAAGCATGAATGCAGTGGCCAATGAGCAAGGGACCCACGTCTGGGCATACCCTGCCAACTTAGGGCGAACAAGGCAAAACCAAAGGGGATGATGGACGGAGTGTTGAACATTGCAAGCACTCACCCCTAGTCAACTGATCTGGGTTTAATCCATCATCATGCTTTAGCTCACTCCGCCACCCCACTTCAGACATGGCCATATGCAAATCAGTCTGACCCTGTGCCTCATGAAAACAGTCTAGCCTGAACTGCCAAGCCATGTCTTTCCTGGACCGGAACGAAGCATCCTGGGACTTGTCTCTGGCTAATCAGCCATCATCAGCCAGGCTAGCTTGAATCCAGTGGCAAAGTGAGCAAGGGATCCATGTCTGGGCATACCCTGACAACTTAGGGCGAACAAGGCAAAACCACAGGGGATGATGGACGGAGTTTTGAACCTTGCAAGCCCTCACCCCCAGTCAACTGATCTGGGTTTAATCCATCATCATCCTTTAGCTCACTCCGCCACCCCAGTTCAGACATGGACATATGCAAATTAGTCTGACCCTGTGCCTCATGGGAACAGTCCAGCCCGAACTGACAAGCCATGTCTTCCCTGGACCGGAAACAAGCATCCTGGGACCATTTTCTGGCTAATCAGCCGTCATCAGCCAGGCTTGCCTGAATCCAGTGGCAAAGTGAGCAAGGGACTCACTTCTGGGCATACACTGTCAACATAGGGCGAACAAAGCAAAACCAAAGGGGATGATGGACGGATAGTTGAACATTGCAAGCACTCACACCAAGTCAACTGATCTGGGTTTAATCCATCATCATTCTTTAGCTCACTCCGCCACTCCAGTTCAGAAATAGCCATATGCAAATCAGTCTGACACTGTGCCTCATTGGAAAAATCCATCCCGGACTGCAAAGCCATGTCTTCACTGGACCAGAAACAAGCATCCTGGGACCGGTTTCTGGCTAATCGGCCATCGTCAGCCAGGCTAGCTTGAATTCAGTGGCAAAGTGAGCAAGGGACCCACGTCTGGGCATACCATGCCAAGTTAGGGCGAACAAAGCAAAACCAAAGGGGATGATGGACGGAGTGTTGAACATTGCAAGCACTCACCCCCAGTCAACTGTTCTTGGTTCAATCCATCATTATTCTTTAGCTCACTCCGCCACCAAAGTTCAGACATGGCCAGATGCAAATCAGTCTGACCCTGTGCCTCATGGTAACAGTCCAGCCCTATCTGCCAAGCCATGTCTTCTCTGGACCGGTAACAAGCATCATGGGACCGGTTTATGGCTAATGAGCCGTCATCAGCCAGGCTAGCTTGAATCCAGTGGCAAAGTGAGCAAGGGACCCACGTCTGGGCATACCCTGCCAACTTAGGGCGAACAAGGCAAAACCAAAGGGGATGATGGACGGAGTTTTGAACCTTGCAAGCCCTCACCCCCAGTCAACTGATCTGGGTTTAATCCATCATCATCCTTTAGCTCACTCCGCCACCCCAGTTCAGACATGGCCATATGCAAATTAGTCTGACCCTGTGCCTCATGGGAACAGTCCAGCCCGAACTGACAAGCCATGTCTTTCCTGGACCGGAAACAAGCATCCTGGGACCGGTTTCTGGCTAATCAGCCATCATCAGCCAGGCTTGCCTGAATCCAGTGGCAAAGTGAGCAAGGGACTCACTTCTGGGCATACACTGCCAACATAGGGCGAACAAAGCAAAACCGAAGGGGATGATG
This sequence comes from Triturus cristatus, assembly GCF_964204655.1. Lineage (NCBI taxonomy): Eukaryota > Metazoa > Chordata > Amphibia > Caudata > Salamandridae > Triturus > Triturus cristatus. The sequence goes on along the minus strand of NC_140579.1, from coordinate 1,017,594,612 downwards.
GACGGATAGTTGAACATTGCAAGCACTCACACCAAGTCAACTGATCTGGGTTTAATCCATCATCATTCTTTAGCTCACTCCGCCACTCCAGTTCAGAAATAGCCATATGCAAATCAGTCTGACACTGTGCCTCATTGGAACAATCCATCCCGGACTGCAAAGCCATGTCTTCACTGGACCAGAAACAAGCATCCTGGGACCGGTTTCTGGCTAATCGGCCATCGTCAGCCAGGCTAGCTTGAATTCAGTGGCAAAGTGAGCAAGGGACCCACGTCTGGGCATACCATGCAAAGTTAGGGCGAACAAAGCAAAACCAAAGGGGATGATGGACGGAGTGTTGAACATTGCAAGCACTCACCCCCAGTCAACTGTTCTTGGTTCAATCCATCATCATTCTTTAGCTCACTCCGCCACCAAAGTTCAGACATGGCCATATGCAAATCAGTCTGACCCTGTGCCTCATGGTAACAGTCCAGCCCTATCTGCCAAGCCATGTCTTCTCTGGACCGGTAACAAGCATCATGGGACCGGTTTATGGCTAATCAGCCGTCATCAGCCAGGCTAGCTTGAATCCAGTGGCAAAGTGAGCAAGGGACCCACGTCTAAGCATACCTGGCCAACTTAGGGCGAACAAGGCAAAACCAAAGGGGATGATGGACGGAGTTTTTAATTTCAAAAGCACTCTCCCCCAGTCAAATGATCTGGGTTTAATCCATCATCATGTTTTAGCTCACTCCGCCACCCCAGTTCAGAAATAGCCATATGCAAATCAGTCTGACACTGTGCCTCATGGGAACAATCCAGCCCGGACTGCCAAGCCATGTCTTCACTGGACCAGAAACAAGCATCCTGGGACCGGTTTCTGGCAAATCAGCCATCGTCAGCCAGGCTAGCTTGAATTCAGTGGCAAAGTGAGCAAGGGACCCACGTCTGGGCATACCATGCCAAGTTAGGGCGAACAAAGCAAAACCAAAGGGGATGATGGACGGAGTGTTGAACATTGCAAGCACTCACCCCCAGTCAACTGTTCTTGGTTCAATCCATCATTATTCTTTAGCTCACTCCGCCACCAAAGTTCAGACATGGCCAGATGCAAATCAGTCTGACCCTGTGCCTCATGGTAACAGTCCAGCCCTATCTGCCAAGCCATGTCTTCTCTGGACCGGTAACAAGCATCATGGGACCGGTTTATGGCTAATCAGCCGTCATCAGCCAGGCTAGCTTGAATCCAGTGGCAAAGTGAGCAAGGGACCCACGTCTGGGCATACCCTGCCAACTTAGGGCGAACAAGGCAAAACCAAAGGGGATGATGGACGGAGTTTTGAACCTTGCAAGCCCTCACCCCCAGTCAACTGATCTGGGTTTAATCCATCATCATCCTTTAGCTCACTCCGCCACCCCAGTTCAGACATGGCCATATGCAAATTAGTCTGACCCTGTGCCTCATGGGAATAGTCCAGCCCGAACTGACAAGCCATGTCTGCCCTGGACCGGAAACAAGCATCCTGGGACCATTTTCTGGCTAATCAGCCGTCATCAGCCAGGTTAACATAAATCCAGTCGCAAAGTGAGCAAGGGACCCACGTCTGGGCATACCCTGCCAACCTAGGGCGAACAAGTCAAAACCAAAAAGGGGATGATGGCGGAGTGTTGAACATTGCAAGCACTCACCCCCAGTCAACTGTTCTGGGTTTAATCCATCATCATTCTTTAGCTCACTCCGCCACCCCAGTTCAGACATGGCCATATGCAAATCAGTCAGACCCTGTGCCTTATGTGAACACTTCAGCCTGAAATGCCAAGCCATGTCTTCCCTGGATCGGAAACAAGCATCCTGGGACCGGTTTCTGGCTCATCAGCCGTCATTAGCCAGGCTAGCATGAATTCAGTGGCAAAGTGAGCAAGGGACCCACGTCTGGGCATAGCTTGCCAACTTAGGACGAACAAAGCAAAACCAAAGGGGATGATGGACAGAGTGTTGAACATTGCAAGCACTCACCCCCAGTCAACTGTTCTGGGTTTAATCCATCATCATTCTTTAGCTCATTCTGCCTCACCAGTTCAGACATGGCCAGATGCAAATCAGTCTGACCCTGTGCCTCATGGGAACAGTCCAGCCCGAACTGCCAAGCCATGTCTTTCCTGGACCGGAAACAAGCATCCTGGGACCGGTTTCTGGCTAATCAGCCGTCATCAGCCAGGCTTGCCTGAATCCAGTGGCAAAGTGAGCAAGGGACTCACTTCTGGGCATACACTGCCAACATAGGGCGAACAAAGCAAAACCGAAGGGGATGATGGACGGATAGTTGAACATTGCAAGCACTCACACCAAGTCAACTGATCTGGGTTTAATCCATCATCATTCTTTAGCTCACTCCGCCACTCCAGTTCAGAAATAGCCATATGCAAATCAGTCTGACACTGTGCCTCATTGGAACAATCCATCCCGGACTGCAAAGCCATGTCTTCACTGGACCAGAAACAAGCATCCTGGGACCGGTTTCTGGCTAATCGGCCATCGTCAGCCAGGCTAGCTTGAATTCAGTGGCAAAGTGAGCAAGGGACCCACGTCTGGGCATACCATGCCAAGTTAGGGCGAACAAAGCAAAACCAAAGGGGATGATGGACGGAGTGTTGAACATTGCAAGCACTCACCCCCAGTCAACTGTTCTTGGTTCAATCCATCATCATTCTTTAGCTCACTCCGCCACCAAAGTTCAGACATGGCCATATGCAAATCAGTCTGACCCTGTGCCTCATGGTAACAGTCCAGCCCTATCTGCCAAGCCATGTCTTCTCTGGACCGGTAACAAGCATCATGGGACCGGTTTATGGCTAATCAGCCGTCATCAGCCAGGCTAGCTTGAATCCAGTGGCAAAGTGAGCAAGGGACCCACGTCTAAGCATACCTGGCCAACTTAGGGCAAACAAGGCAAAACCAAAGGGGATGATGGACGGAGTTTTTAATTTCAAAAGCCCTCTCCCCAGTCAAATGATCTGGGTTTAATCCATCATCATGTTTTACCTCACTCCGCCACCCCGGTTCAGACATGGTCATATGCAAATCAGTCTGACCCTGTGCCTCATGGGAACAGTCCAGCCCGAACTGCAAAGCCATGGCTTCGCTGGACTGGAAACAAGCATCCTGGGACTGGATTCTGGCTAATCAGCCCTCATCAGCCAGGCTAGCTTGAATCCAGTGGCAAAGTGAGCAAGGGACCCACGTCTGGGCATACCCTGACAACTTAGAGTGAACAAGGCAAAACCAAAGGGGATGATGGACGGAGTTTTGAACTTTGCAAGCCCTCACCCCCAGGCAACTGATCTGGGTTTAATCCATCATCATTCCTTAGCTCACTCCGCCACGCCCAGCTCAGACATGGCCATATGCAAATCAGTCTGACCCTGTGCCACATGGGAACATTCCAGCCCGAACTTCCAAGCCATGTCTTCCCTGGACCGTAAACAAGCATCCTGGGACCGGTCTCTGGCTAATCAGCCATCATCAGCCAGGCTAGCCTGAATCCAGTGGCAAAGTGAGCAAGGGACCCACTTCTGGGCATACACTGCCAACATAGCGCGAACAAAGCAAAACCAAAGGGGATGATGGATCTAGTGTTGAACATTGCAAGCACTCACCCCCAGTCAACTGATCTGGGTTTAATCCATCATCATTCTTTAGCTCACTCCGCCACCCCAGTTCAGACATGGCCATATGCAAATCAGTCTGACCCTGTGCCTCATGGGAACACTTCAGCCTGAAATGCCAAGCCATATCTTCCCTGGACTGGAAACAAGCATTCTGGGCCTGGTTTCAGTCTCATCAGCCGTCATCAGCCAGGCTAGCTTGAATCCAGTGGCAAAGTGAGCAAGTGTCCCACGTCTGGGCATACCTTGCCAACTTAGGGCGAGCAAGCAAAACCAAAGGGGATGATGGACGGAGTGTTGAACATTGCAAGCACTCACCCCAGTCGACTGATCTGGGTTTAATCCATCATCATTCTTTTAGCTCACTCCACCACCCAAGTTCAGACATGGCCATATGCAAATCAGTCTGACCCTGTGCCTCATGGGAACAGTCCAGCCCGAACTGCCAAGCCATGTCTTCCCTGGACTGGAAACAAGCATCCTGGGACTGGTTTCTGGCTAAACAGCCCTCATCAGCCAGGCTAGCTTAAAGCCAGTGACAAAGTGAGCAAGGTACCTACGTCTGGACATAACATGACAACTTAGGGCGAACAAGGCAAACCCAAAGGGGATGATGGACGGAGTTTTGAACTTTGCAAGCCCTCACCCCCAGGCAACTGATGTGGGTTTAATCCATCATCATTGCTTAGCTCACTCCGCCACGCCCAGTTCAGACATGGCCATATGCAAATCAGTCTGACCCTGTGCCTCATGGGAACATTCCAGCCCGAACTTCCAAGCCACGTCTTCCCTGGACCGGAAACAAGCATCCTGGGACCGGTTTCTGGCTAATCAGCCGTCATCAGCCAGTCTAGCCTGAATCCAGTGGCAGAGTGAGCAAGGGACCCACTTCTGGGCATACACTGCCAACAGAGCGCGAACAAAGCAAAACCAAAGGGGATGATGGACCTAGTGTTGAACATTGCAAGCACTCACCCCCAGTCAACTGATCTGGGTTTAATCCATCATCATTCTTTAGCTCACTCCGCCAACCCAGTTCAGACATGGCCATATGCAAATCAGTCTGACCATGTGCCTCATGGGAACACTTCAGCCTGAAATGCCAAGCCATGTCTTCCCTGGACTGGAAACAAGCATTCTGGGCCTGGTTTCTGTCTCATCAGCCGTCATCAGCCAAGCTAGCTTGAATCCAGTGGCAAAGTGAGCAAGGGACCCACGTCTGGGCATTCCCTGCCAACTTAGGGCGAGCAAAGCATAACCAAAGGGGATGATGGGCGGAGTGTTGAATATTGCATGCACTCACCACCAGTCAACTGATCTGGGTTTAATGCATCATCATTCTTTAGCTCACTCTGCAACCCCAGTTCAGATATGGCCATATGCAAATCAGTCTGACCCTGTGCCTCATGAAAACAGTCCAGCCCGAACTGTCAAGCCATGTCTTCCGGGGACCGGAAACAAGCATCCTGGGACCGGTTTCTGGCTAATCAGCCGTCATCAGCCAGGCTAGCTTGAATCCAGTGGCAAAGTGAGCAAGGGACCCACGTCTGGGCATACCCTGAAAACTTAGGGCGAACAAGGCAAAACCAAAGGGGATGATGGACAGAGTGTTGAACATTGCAAGCACTCACCCCAGTCAACTGATATGAGTTTAATCCATCATCATTCTTAACTCACTCTGCCACCCCAGTTCAGACATGGCCATATGCAAATCATTCTGACCCTGGACCTCATGGGAACACTCCAGCCTGAACTGCCAAGCCATGTCTTCACTGAACCAGTAACAAGCATCTTGGGACTGGTTTTTGGCTCATCAGCCGTCATCAGCCAGGCAAGCTTGAATCCAGTGGCAAAGTGAGCAAGGGACCCACATCTGGGTATACCCTGCCAAATTAGGGCGAACAAGGCAAAACCAAGGGGATGATGGACAGAGTGTTGAACATTGCAGGCTATCACCCCCAGTCAACTGTTCTGGGTTTAATCCATGATCATTCTTTAGCTCATTCTGCCTCCCCAGTTCAGACATGGCTATATGCAAATCAGTCTGACCCTGTGCCTCATGGGAACACTTCAGCCTGAAATGCCAAGCCATGCCTTGCCTGGACCGGAAACAAGCATCCTGGGACCGGTTTCTGGCTCATCAGCCGTCATCAGACAGGCTAGCTTCATTCCAGTGGCAAACTGAGCAAGGGACCCACGTCTGGGCATACCCTGCCAACTTAGGGTGAACAAGGCAAAACCAAAGGGGATGATGGACAGAGTGTTGAACATTGCAAGCACTCACCCCCAGTCAACTGTTCTGGGTTTAATCCATCATCATTCTTTAGCTCATTCTGCCTCACCAGTTCAGACATGGCCAGATGCAGATCAGTCTGACCCTGTGCCTCATGGGAACAGTCCAGCCCGAACTGCCAAGCCATGTCTTTCCTGGACCGGAAACAAGCATCCTGGGACCGGTTTCTGGCTAATCAGCCGTCATCAGCCAGGCTTGCCTGAATCCAGTGGCAAAGTGAGCAAGGGACTCACTTCTGGGCATACACTGCCAACATAGGGCGAACAAAGCAAAACCGAAGGGGATGATGGACGGATAGTTGAACATTGCAAGCACTCACACCAAGTCAACTGATCTGGGTTTAATCCATCATCATTCTTTAGCTCACTCCGCCACTCCAGTTCAGAAATAGCCATATGCAAATCAGTCTGACACTGTGCCTCATTGGAACAATCCATCCCGGACTGCAAAGCCATGTCTTCACTGGACCAGAAACAAGCATCCTGGGACCGGTTTCTGGCTAATCGGCCATCGTCAGCCAGGCTAGCTTGAATTCAGTGGCAAAGTGAGCAAGGGACCCACGTCTGGGCATACCATGCCAAGTTAGGGCGAACAAAGCAAAACCAAAGGGGATGATGGACGGAGTGTTGAACATTGCAAGCACTCATCCCCAGTCAACTGTTCTTGGTTCAATCCATCATCATTCTTTAGCTCACTCCGCCACCAAAGTTCAGACATGGCCATATGCAAATCAGTCTGACCCTGTGCCTCATGGTAACAGTCCAGCCCTATCTGCCAAGCCATGTCTTCTCTGGAGCGGTAACAAGCATCATGGGACCGGTTTATGGCTAATCAGCCGTCATCAGCCAGGCTAGCTTGAATCCAGTGGCAAAGTGAGCAAGGGACCCACGTCTAAGCATACCTGGCCAACTTAGGGCGAACAAGGCAAAACCAAAGGGGATGATGGACGGAGTTTTTAATTTCAAAAGCCCTCTCCCCCAGTCAAATGATCTGGGTTTAATCCATCATCATGTTTTAGCTCACTCCGCCACCCCAGTTCAGAAATAGCCATATGCAAATCAGTCTGACACTGTGCCTCATGGGAACAATCCAGCCCGGACTGCCAAGCTATGTCTTCACTGGACCAGAAACAAGCATCCTGGGACCGGTTTCTGGCAAATCAGCCATCGTCAGCCAGGCTAGCTTGAATTCAGTGGCAAAGTGAGCAAGGGACCCACGTCTGGGCATACCATGCCAAGTTAGGGCGAACAAAGCAAAACCAAAGGGGATGATGGACGGAGTGTTGAACATTGCAAGCACTCACCCCCAGTCAACTGTTCTTGGTTCAATCCATCATTATTCTTTAGCTCACTCCGCCACCAAAGTTCAGACATGGCCAGATGCAAATCAGTCTGACCCTGTGCCTCATGGTAACAGTCCAGCCCTATCTGCCAAGCCATGTCTTCTCTGGACCGGTAACAAGCATCATGGGACCGGTTTATGGCTAATCAGCCGTCATCAGCCAGGCTAGCTTGAATCCAGTGGCAAAGTGAGCAAGGGACCCACGTCTGGGCATACCCTGCCAACTTAGGGCGAACAAGGCAAAACCAAAGGGGATGATGGACGGAGTTTTGAACCTTGCAAGCCCTCACCCCCAGTCAACTTATCTGGGTTTAATCCATCATCATCCTTTAGCTCACTCCGCCACCCCAGTTCAGACATGGCCATATGCAAATTAGTCTGACCCTGTGCCTCATGGGAACAGTCCAGCCCGAACTGACAAGCCATGTCTTCCCTGGACCGGAAACAAGCATCCTGGGACCATTTTCTGGCTAATCAGCCGTCATCAGCCAGGTTAACATAAATCCAGTCGCAAAGTGAGCAAGGGACCCACGTCTGGGCATACCCTGCCAACCTAGGGCGAACAAGGCAAAACCAAAAAGGGGATGATGGCGGAGTGTTGAACATTGCAAGCACTCACCCCCAGTCAACTGTTCTGGGTTTAATCCATCATCATTCTTTAGCTCACTCCGCCACCCCAGTTCAGACTTGGCCATATGCAAATCAGTCAGACCCTGTGCCTTATGTGAACACTTCAGCCTGAAATGCCAAGCCATGTCTTCCCTGGATCGGAAACAAGCATCCTGGGACCGGTTTCTGGCTCATCAGCCGTCATTAGCCAGGCTAGCATGAATTCAGTGGCAAAGTGAGCAAGGGACCCACGTCTGGGCATAGCTTGCCAACTTAGGACGAACAAAGCAAAACCAAAGGGGATGATGGACAGAGTGTTGAACATTGCAAGCACTCACCCCCAGTCAACTGTTCTGGGTTTAATCCATCATCATTCTTTAGCTCATTCTGCCTCACCAGTTCAGACATGGCCAGATGCAAATCAGTCTGACCCTGTGCCTCATGGGAACAGTCCAGCCCGAACTGCCAAGCCATGTCTTTCCTGGACCGGAAACAAGCATCCTGGGACCGGTTTCTGGCTAATCAGCCGTCATCAGCCAGGCTTGCCTGAATCCAGTGGCAAAGTGAGCAAGGGACTCACTTCTGGGCATACACTGCCAACATAGGGCGAACAAAGCAAAACCGAAGGGGATGATGGACGGATAGTTGAACATTGCAAGCACTCACACCAAGTCAACTGATCTGGGTTTAATCCATCATCATTCTTTAGCTCACTCCGCCACTCCAGTTCAGAAATAGCCATATGCAAATCAGTCTGACACTGTGCCTCATTGGAACAATCCATCCCGGACTGCAAAGCCATGTCTTCACTGGACCAGAAACAAGCATCCTGGGACCGGTTTCTGGCTAATCGGCCATCGTCAGCCAGGCTAGCTTGAATTCAGTGGCAAAGTGAGCAAGGGACTCACGTCTGGGCATACCATGCCAAGTTAGGGCATACAAAGCAAAACCAAAGGGGATGATGGACGGAGTGTTGAACATTGCAAGCACTCACCCCCAGTCAACTGTTCTTGGTTCAATCCATCATCATTCTTTAGCTCACTCCGCCACCAAAGTTCAGACATGGCCATATGCAAATCAGTCTGACCATGTGCCTCATGGTAACAGTCCAGCCCTATCTGCCAAGCCATGTCTTCTCTGGACCGGTAACAAGCATCATGGGACCGGTTTATGGCTAATCAGCCGTCATCAGCCAGGCTAGCTTGAATCCAGTGGCAAAGTGAGCAAGGGACCCACGTCTAAGCATACCTGGCCAACTTAGGGCGAACAAGGCAAAACCAAAGGGGATGATGGACGGAGTTTTTAATTTCAAAGCCCTCTCCCCCAGTCAAATGATCTGGGTTTAATCCATCATCATGTTTTACCTCACTCCGCCACCCCAGTTCAGACATGGTCATATGCAAATCAGTCTGACCCTGTGCCTCATGGGAACAGTCCAGCCCGAACTGCAAAGCCATGGCTTCGCTGGACTGGGCACAAGCATCCTGGGACTGGATTCTGGCTAATCAGCCCTCATCAGCCAGGCTAGCTTGAATCCAGTGGCAAAGTGAGCAAGGGACCCACGTCTGGGCATACCCTGACAACTTAGAGTGAACAAGGCAAAACCAAAGGGGATGATGGACGGAGTTTTGAACTTTGCAAGCCCTCACCCCCAGGCAACTGATCTGGGTTTAATCCATCATCATTCCTTAGCTCACTCCGCCACGCCCAGTTCAGACATGGCCATATGCAAATCAGTCTGACCCTGTGCCACATGGGAACATTCCAGCCCGAACTTCCAAGCCATGTCTTCCCTGGACCGGAAACAAGCATCCTGGGACCGGTTTCTGGCTAATCAGCCATCATCAGCCAGGCTAGCCTGAATCCAGTGGCAAAGTGAGCAAGGGACCCACTTCTGGGCATACACTGCCAACAGAGCGCGAACAAAGCAAAACCAAAGGGGATGATGGATCTAGTGTTGAACATTGCAAGCACTCACCCCCAGTCAACTGATCTGGGTTTAATCCATCATCATTCTTTAGCTCACTCCGCCACCCCAGTTCAGACATGGCCATATGCAAATCAGTCTGACCCTGTGCCTCATGGGAACACTTCAGCCTGAAATGCCAAGCCATATCTTCCCTGGACTGGAAACAAGCATTCTGGGCCTGGTTTCAGTCTCATCAGCCGTCATCAGCCAGGCTAGCTTGAATCCAGTGGCAAAGTGAGCAAGTGTCCCACGTCTGGGCATACCCTGCCAACTTAGGGCGAGCAAGCAAAACCAAAGGGGATGATGGACGGAGTGTTGAACATTGCAAGCACTCACCCCAGTCGACTGATCTGGGTTTAATCCATCATCATTCTTTTAGCTCACTCCACCACCCAAGTTCAGACATGGCCATATGCAAATCAGTCTGACCCTGTGCCTCATGGGAGCAGTCCAGCCCGAACTGCCAAGCCATGTCTTCCCTGGACTGGAAACAAGCATCCTGGGACTGGTTTCTGGCTAAACAGCCCTCATCAGCCAGGCTAGCTTAAAGCCAGTGACAAAGTGAGCAAGGTACCTACGTCTGGACATAACATGACAACTTAGGGCGAACAAGGCAAACCCAAAGGGGATGATGGACGGAGTTTTGAACTTTGCAAGCCCTCACCCCCAGGCAACTGATGTGGGTTTAATCCATCATCATTGCTTAGCTCACTCCGCCACGCCCAGTTCAGACATGGCCATATGCAAATCAGTCTGACCCTGTGCCTCATGGGAACATTCCAGCCCAAACTTCCAAGCCACGTCTTCCCTGGACCGGAAACAAGCATCCTGGGACCGGTTTCTGGCTAATCAGCCGTCATCAGCCAGTCTAGCCTGAATCCAGTGGCAGAGTGAGCAAGGGACCCACTTCTGGGCATACACTGCCAACAGAGCGCGAACAAAGCAAAACCAAAGGGGATGATGGACCTAGTGTTGAACATTGCAAGCACTCACCCCCAGTCAACTGATCTGGGTTTAATCCATCATCATTCTTTAGCTCACTCCGCCAACCCAGTTCAGACATGGCCATATGCAAATCAGTCTGACCATGTGACTCATGGGAACACTTCAGCCTGAAATGCCAAGCCATGTCTTCCCTGGACTGGAAACAAGCATTCTGGGCCTGGTTTCTGTCTCATCAGCCGTTATCAGCCAAGCTAGCTTGAATCCAGTGGCAAAGTGAGCAAGGGACCCACGTCTGGGCATTCCCTGCCAACTTAGGGCGAGCAAAGCATAACCTAACCAAAGGGGATGATGGACGGAGTGTTGAATATTGCATGCACTCACCACCAGTCAACTGATCTGGGTTTAATGCATCATCATTCTTTAGCTCACTCTGCAACCCCAGTTCAGATATGGCCATATGCAAATCAGTCTGACCCTGTGCCTCATGAAAACAGTCCAGCCCGAACTGTCAAGCCATGTCTTCCGGGGACCGGAAACAACCATCCTGGGACCGGTTTCTGGCTAATCAGCCGTCATCAGCCAGGCTAGCTTGAATCCAGTGGCAAAGTGAGCAAGGGACCCACGTCTGGGCATACCCTGACAACTTAGGGCGAACAAGGCAAAACCAAAGGGGATGATGGACAGAGTGTTGAACATTGCAAGCACTCACCCCAGTCAACTGATATGAGTTTAATCCATCATCATTCTTAACTCACTCTGCCACCCCAGTTCAGACATGGCCATATGCAAATCATTCTAACCCTGGACCTCATGGGAACACTCCAGCCTGAACTGCCAAGCCATGTCTTCACTGAACCAGAAACAAGCATCTTGGGACTGGTTTTTGGCTCATCAGCCGTCATCAGCCAGGCAAGCTTGAATCCAGTGGCAAAGTGAGCAAGGGACCCACATCTGGGTATACCCTGCCAAATTAGGGCGAACAAGGCAAAACCAAGGGGATGATGGACAGAGTGTTGAACATTGCAGGCTATCACCCCCAGTCAACTGTTCTGGGTTTAATCCATGATCATTCTTTAGCTCATTCTGCCTCCCCAGTTCAGACATGGCCATATGCAAATCAGTCTGACCCTGTGCCTCATGGGAACACTTCAGCCTGAAATGCCAAGCAATGCCTTGCCTGGACCGTAAACAAGCATCCTGGGACCGGTTTCTGGCTCATCAGCCGTCATCAGACAGGCTAGCTTCATTCCAGTGGCAAACTGAGCAAGGGACCCACGTCTCGGCATACCCTGCCAACTTAGGGTGAACAAGGCAAAACCAAAGAGGATGATGGACGGAGTGTTGAACAATGCAATTACTCACCCCCATTCAACTGACCTGGGTTTAATCCATCTTCATTCTTTAGCTCACTCCGCCACCCCAGTTCAAACATGGCCATCTGCAAATCAGTCTGACCCTGTGCTTCACGGTTAAAGTCCAGACCAAAGTTCCAAGCCATGTCTTCCCTGGACCGGTAACAAGCATCCTGGGACCGGTTTCTGGCTAATTAGCCATCATCAGCCAGGCTAGCCTGAATCCAGTGGCAAAGTGAGCAAGGGACCCACGTCTGGGCATACCCATCCAACATAGGGTGAACAAAGCAAAACCAAAGGGGATGATGGACCTAGTGTTGAACATTGCAAGCACTCACCCCCAGTGAAATGATCTGGGTTTAATCCATCATTATTCTTTAGCTCATTCCGCCACCCAAGTTCAGACATGGCCATATGCAAATCAGTCTGACCGTGTGCCTCATGGGAACACTCCAGCCTGAAATGCCAAGCCATGTCTTCACTGGACTGGAAACAAGCATCCTGGGACCGGTTTCTGGCTAATAGCCGTCACCAGCCAGGCTAGCTTGAATCCAGTGGCAAAGTGAGCAAGAGACGCACGTCTGGGCATACTCTGCCAACTTAGGGCGAACAAGGCAAAACCAAAGGGGATGATGGACAGAGTGTTGAACTTTGCAAGCCCTCACCCCCAGTGAACTGATCTGGGTTTAATCATCATCATTCTTCAGCTCACTCCGCCACCCAAGTTCAGACATGGCCATATTCAAATCAGTCTGATCCCGTGCCTCATGGGAACACTCCAGCCCGAAATGCCAAGCCATGTCTTCCCTGGAACGGAAACAAGCAACCTGGAACCGTTTCTGGCTAATCGGCCATCATCAGCCAGGCTAGCTTGAATTCAGTGGCAAAGTGAGCAAGGGACCCACGTCCGGGCATACCCTGCCATCTTAGGGTAAACAAAGCAAAACCAAAGGGGATGATGGACGGAGTGTTGAACATTGCAAGCACTCACCCCCAGTCAACTGTTCTGGGTTTAATCCATCATCATTCTTTAGCTCATTCTGCCACCACAGTTCAGGCATGGCCAAATGCATTTCAGTCTGACCCTGTGCCTAATGGGAACACTCCAGCCTGAACTGCCAAGCCATGTCTTCCCTGAACCGGAAACAAGCATCTTGGGACTGGTTTTTGGCTCATCATCCGTCATCAGCCAGGCAAGCTTGAATCCAGTGGCAAAGTGAGCAAGGGACCTACGTCTGGGCATACCCTGCCAAATTAGGGCGAACAAGGCAAAACCAAAGGGGATTATGGACGGAGTGTTAAACATTGCAAGCACTCACCCCAGTCAACTGATCTGGGTTCAATCCATCATCATTCTTTAGCTCACTCCGCCACCCCAGTTGAGACATGGCCACATGCAAATCAGTCTGACCCTGTGCCTCATGGTAACAGTCCAGCCCGAACTGCCAAACCATGTCTTCCCTGGACCAGAAACAAGCATCCTGGGACCGGTTTCTGGCTAATCAGCCGTCATCAGCCAGGCTAGCTTGAATCCAGTGGCAAAGTGAGCAAAGGATCCATGTCTGGGCATACCCTGACAACTTAGGGCGAACAAGGCAAAACCAAAGGGGATGATGGACGGAGTTTTGAACCTTGCAAGCCCTCACCCCCAGTCAACTGATCTGGGTTTAATCCATCATCATTCTTTAGCTCATTACGCCACCCCAGTTCAGACGTGGCCATATGCAAATCAGTCTGACCCTGTACCTCATGGGAACAGTCCAGTCCGAACTGCCAAGCCATGTCTTCCCTAGACCGGAAAAACAGCATCTTGGGACCGGTTTATGGCTAATCAGCCGTCATCTGCCAGGCTAGGTTGAATCCAGTGGCAAAGTGAGCAAGGGACCCACGTCTGGGCATACCCTGCCAACCTAGGGCGAACAAGGCAAAACCAAAGGGGATGATGGACGGAGTGTTGATCATTGCAAGCACTCACCCCCAGTCAACTGTTCTGGGTTTAATCCATCATCATTCTTTAGCTCATTCCGCCACCCCAGTTCAGACATGGCCATATGCAAATCAGTCTGACCCTGTGCCTTATGGCAACACTTCAGCCTGAAATGCCAAGCCATGTCTTCCCTGGACCGGAAACAAGCATCCTGGGACCGGTTTCTGGCTCATCAACCGTCATTAGCCAGGCTAGCATGAATTCAGTGGCAAAGTGAGCAAGGGACCCACGTCTGGGCATAGCTTGCCAACTTAGGACGAACAAAGCAAAACCAAAGGGGATGATGGACAGAGAGTTGAACATTGCAAGCACTAACCCCCAGTCAACTGTTCTGGGTTTAATCCATCATCATTCTTTAGCTCATTCTGCTTTCCCAGTTCAGACATGGCCATATGCAAATCAGTCTGACCCTGTGCCTCATGGGAACAGTCCAGCCCGAACTGCCAAGCCATGTCTTTCCTGGACCGGAAACAAGCATCCTGGGACCGGTTTCTGGCTAATCAGCCGTCATCAGCCAGGCTAGCCTGAATCCAGTGGCAAAGTGAGCAAGGGACTCACTTCTGGGCATACACTGCCAACATAGGGCGAACAAAGCAAAACCAAAGGGGATAATGGACGAATAGTTGAACATTGCAAGCACTCACACCAAGTCAAGTGATCTGGGTTTAATCCATCATCATTCTTTAGCTCACTCCGCCACCCCAGTTCAGAAATAGCCATATGCAAATCAGTCTGACACTGTGCCTCATTGGAACAATCCAGCCCGGACTGCCAAGCCATGTCTTCACTGGACCAGAAACAAGCATCCTGGGACCGGTTTCTGGCTAATCGGCCATCGTGAGCCAGGCTAGCTTGAATTCAGTGGCAAAGTGAGCAAGGGACCCACGTCTGGGCATACCCTGCCAAGTTAGGGCGAACAAAGCAAAACCAAAGAGGATGATGGACGGAGTGTTGAACATTGCAAGCACTCACCCCCAGTTAACTGTTCTTGGTTCAATCCATCATCATTCTTTAGCTCACTCCGCCACCAAAGTTCAGACATGGCCATATGCAAATCAGTCTGACCCTGTGCCTCATGGTAACAGTCCAGCCCCATCTGCCAAGCCATGTCTTCTCTGGACCGGTAACAAGCATCATGGGACCGGTTTATGGCTAATCAGCCGTCATCAGCCAGGCTAGCTTGAATCCAGTGGCAAAGTGAGCAAGGGACCCACGTCTGGGCATACCCTGCCAACTTAGGGCGAACAAGGCAAAACCAAAGGGGATGATGGACGGAGTTTTGAATTTTACAAGCCCTCTCCCCCAGTCAAATGATCTGGGTTTAATCCATCATCATGTTTTAGCTCACTCCGCCACCCCAGTTCAGACATGGCCATATGCAAATCAGTCTGACCCTGTGCCTCATGGGAATAGTCCAGCCCGAACTGCCAAGCAATGTCTTCGCTGGACTGGAAACAAGCATCCTGGGACTGGATTCTGGCTAATCAGCCCTCATCAGCCAGGCTAGCTTAAAACCAGTGGCAAAGTGAGCAAGAGACCCACGTCTGGGCATACCCTGACAACTTAGGGTGAACAAGGCAAAACCAAAGGGGATGATGGACGGAGTTTTGAACTTTGCAAGCCCTCACCCCCAGGCAACTGATCTGGGTTTAATCCATCATCATTCCTTAGCTCACTCCGCCGCGCCCAGTTCAGACATGGCCATATGCAAATCAGTCTGACCCTGTGCCACATGGGAATATTCCAGCCCGAACTTCCAAGCCATGTCTTCCCTGGACCGGAAACAAGCATCCTGGGACCGGTTTCTGGCTAATCAGCCATCATCAGCCAGGCTAGCCTGAATCCAGTGGCAAAGTGAGCAAGGGACCCACTTCTGGGCATACACTGCCAACATAGCGCGAACAAAGCAAAACCAAAGGGGATGATGGATCTAGTGTTGAACATTGCAACACTCACCCCCAGTCAACTGATCTGGGTTTAATCCATCATCATTCTTTAGCTCACTCCGTCCAACCCAGTTCAGACATGGCCATATGCAAATCAGTCTGACCATGTGCCTCATGGGAACACTTCAGCCTGAAATGCAAAGCCATGTCTTCCCTGGACTGGAAACAAGCCTTCTGGGCCTGGTTACTGTCTCATCAGCCGTCATCAGCCAAGCTAGCTTGAATCCAGTGGCAAAGTGAGCAAGGGACCCACGTCTGGGCATACCCTGCCAACTTAGGGCGAGCAAAGCATAACCAAAGGGGATGATGGACGGAGTGTTGAATATTGCAAGCACTCACCCCAGTCAACTGATCTTGGTTTAATCCATCATCATTCTTTAGCTCACTCCGCCACCCCAGTTCACACATGGCCATATGCAAATCAGTCTGACCCTGTACCTCATGGGAACAGTCCAGCCCGAACTGCCAAGCCATGTCTTCCCTGGCCTGGAAACAAGCAAACTGGGACCAGTTTCTGGCTAATCGGCCGTCATCAGCCAGGCTAGCTTGAATCCAGTTGCAAAGTTAGCAAGGGACCCAGGTCTGGGCATACCCTGCCAACTTAGGGCAAAGAAAGAAAAATCAAAGTGGATGATGGATGAAGTGTTGAACATTGCATGCACTCACCAACAGTCAACTGATCTGGATTTAATGCATCATCATTCTTTAGCTCACTCTGCCACCCCAGTTCAGATATGGCTATATGCAAATCAGTCTGACCCTGTGCCTCATGGGAATATTCCAGCCCGAAATTCCAAGCCATGTCTTCCCTGGACCGGAAACACGCATCCTGGGACCGGTTTCTGGCTAATCAGCCGTCATCAGCCAGGCTAGCCTGAATCCAGTGGCAAAGTGAGCAAGGGACACACTTCTGGGCATACACTGCCAACATAGGGCGAACAAAGCAAAACCAAAGGGGATGATGGACGGATTGTTGAACATTGCAAGCCCTCACCCTCCAGGCAACTGATCTGGGTTTAATCCATCATCATTCCTTAGCTCACTCCGCCACGCCCAGTTCAGACATGGCCATATGCAAATCAGTCTGACCCTGTGCCACACGGGAATATTCCAGCCCGAACTTCCAAGCCATGTCTTCCCTGGACCGGAAACAAGCATCCTGGGACCGGTTTCTGGCTAATCAGCCATCATCAGCCAGGCTAGCCTGAATCCAGTGGCAAAGTGAGCAAGGGACCCACTTCTGGGCATACACTGCCAACATAGCGCGAACAAAGCAAAACCAAAGGGGATGATGGATCTAGTGTTGAACATTGCAAGCACTCACCCCCAGTCAACTGATCTGGGTTTAATCCATCATCATTCTTTAGCTCACTCCGCCATCCCAGTTCAGACATGGCCCTATGCAACTCAGTCTGACCCTTTGCCTCATGGGAACACTTCAGCCTGAAATGCCAAGCCATGTCTTCCCTGGACTGGAAACAAGCATCCTGGGCCTGGTTTCAGTCTCATCAGCCGTCATCAGCCAGGCTAGCTTGAATCCAGTGGCAAAGTGAGCAGGGGACCCACGTCTGGGCATACCCTGCCAACTTAGGGCGAGCAAAGCAAAACCAAAGGGGATGATGGACGGAGTGTTGAACATTGCAAGCACTCACCCCAGTCAACTGATCTGGGTTTAATCCATCATCATTCTTTTAGCTCACTCCGCCACCCCAGTTCAGACATGGCCATATGCAAATCAGTCTGACCCTGTGCCTCATGGGAACAGTCCAGCCCGAACTGCCAAGCCATGTCTTCCCTGGACTGGAAACAAGCATCCTGGGACTGGTTTCTGGCTAAGCAGCCCTCATCAGCCAGGCTAGCTTAAATCCAGTGGCAAAGTGAGCAAGGTACCTACGTCTGGGTATACCCTGACAACTTAGGGCGAACAAGGCAAAACCAAAGGGGATGATGGACGGAGTTTTGAACTTTGCAAGCCCTCACCCCCAGGCAACTGATGTGGGTTTAATCCATCATCATTGCTTAGCTCACTCTGCCACGCCCAGTTCAGACATGGCCATATGCAAATCAGTCTGACCATGTGCCTCATGGGAACACTTCAGCCTGAAATGCAAAGCCATGTCTTCCCTGGACCGGAAACAAGCATTCTGGGCCTGGTTTCTGTCTCATCAGCCGTCATCAGCCAAGCTAGCTTGAATCCAGTGGCAAAGTGAGCAAGGGACCCACGTCTGGGCAAACCCTGCCAACTTAGGGCGAGCAAAGCATAACCAAAGGGGATGATGGACGGAGTGTTGAATATTGCAAGCACTCACCCCCAGGCAACTGATGTGGGTTTAATCCATCATCATTGCTTAGCTCACTCTGCCACGCCCAGTTCAGACATGGCCATATGCAAATCAGTCTGACCCTGTGCCTCATGGGAACATTCCAGCCCGAACTTCCAAGCCATGTCTTCCCTGGACCAGAAACAAGCATCCTGGGACCGGTTTCTGGCAAACCAGCCGTCATCAGCCAGTCTAGCCTGAATCCAGTGGCAGAGTGAGCCAGGGACCCACTTCTGGGCATACACTGCCAACAGAGCGCGAACAAAGCAAAACCAAAGGGGATGATGGACCTAGTGTTGGTCATTGCAAGCACTCACTCCCAGTCAACTGATCTGGGTTTAATCCATCATCATTCTTTAGCTCACTCCGCCAACCCAGTTCAGACATGGCCATATGCAAATCAGTCTGACCATGTGCCTCATGGGAATACTTCAGCCTGAAATGCAAAGCCATGTCTTCCCTGGACCGGAAACAAGCCTTCTGGGCCTGGTTTCTGTCTCATCAGCCGTCATCAGCCAAGCTAGATTGAATCCAGTGGCAAAGTGAGCAAGGGACCCACGTCTGGGCATACCCTGCCAACTTAGGGCGAGCAAAGCATAACCAAAGGGGATGATGGACGGAGTGTTGAATATTGCAAGCACTCACCCCAGTCAACTGATCTGGGTTTAATCCATCATCATTCTTTAGCTCACTCCGCCACCCCAGTTCACACATGGCCATATGCAAATCAGTCTGACCCTGTACCTCATGGGAACAGTCCAGCCCGAACTGCCAAGCCATGTCTTCCCTGTCCTGGAAACAAGCAAACTGGGACCAGTTTCTGGCTAATCGGCCGTCATCAGCCAGGCTAGCTTGAATCCAGTTGCAAAGTTAGCAAGGGACCCAGGTCTGGGCATACCCTGCCAACTTAGGGCAAAGAAAGAAAAATCAAAGTGGATGATGGATGAAGTGTTGAACATTGCATGCACTCACCAACAGTCAACTGATCTGGATTTAATGCATCATCATTCTTTAGCTCACTCTGCCACCCCAGTTCAGATATGGCTATATGCAAATCAGTCTGACCCTGTGCCTCATGGGAACATTCCAGCCCGAACTTCCAAGCCATGTCTTCCCTGGACCGGAAACACGCATCCTGGGACCGGTTTCTGGCTAATCAGCCGTCATCAGCCAGGCTAGCCTGAATCCAGTGGCAAAGTGAGCAAGGGACTCACTTCTGGGCATACACTGCCAACATAGGGCGAACAAAGCAAAACCAAAGGGGATGATGGAAGGATTGTTGAACATTGCAAGCCCTCACCCCCAGGCAACTGATCTGGGTTTAATCCATCATCATTCCTTAGCTCACTCCGCCACGCCCAGATCAGACATGGCCATATGCAAATCAGTCTGACCCTGTGCCACATGGGAATATTCCAGCCCGAACTTCCAAGCCATGTCTTCCCTGGACTGGAAACAAGCATCCTGGGACCGGTTTCTGGCTAATCAGCCATCATCAGCCAGGCTAGCCTGAATCCAGTGGCAAAGTGAGCAAGGGACCCACTTCTGGGCATACAATGCCAACATAGCGCGAACAAAGCAAAACCAAAGGGGATGATGGATCTAGTGTTGAACATTGCAAGCACTCACCCCCAGTCAACTGATCTGGGTTTAATCCATCATCATTCTTTAGCTCACTCCGCCATCCCAGTTCAGACATGGCCCTATGCAACTCAGTCTGACCCTTTGCCTCATGGGAACACTTCAGCCTGAAATGCCAAGCCATGTCTTCCCTGGACTGGAAACAAGCATCCTGGGCCTGGTTTCAGTCTCATCAGCCGTCATTAGCCAGGCTAGCTTGAATCCAGTGGCAAAGTGAGCAAGGGACCCACGTCTGGGCATACCCTGCCAACTTAGGGCGAGCAAAGCAAAACTAAAGGGGATGATGGACGGAGTGTTGAACATTGCAAGCACTCACCCCAGTCAACTGATCTGGGTTTAATCCATCATCATTCTTTTAGCTCACTCCGCCACCCCAGTTCAGACATGGCCATATGCAAATCAGTCTGACCCTGTGCCTCATGGGAACAGTCCAGCCCGAACTGTCAAGCCATGTCTTCCCTGGACTGGAAACAAGCATCCTGGGACTGGTTTCTGGCTAAGCAGCCCTCATCAGCCAGGCTAGCTTAAATCCAGTGGCAAAGTGAGCGAGGTACCTACGTCTGGGTATACCCTGACAACTTAGGGCGAACAAGGCAAAACCAAAGGGGATGATGGACGGAGTTTTGAACTTTGCAAGCCCTCACCCCCAGGCAACTGATGTGGGTTTAATCCATCATCATTGCTTAGCTCACTCTGCCACGCCCAGTTCAGACATGGCCATATGCAAATCAGTCTGACCCTGTGCCTCATGGGAACATTCCAGCCCGAACTTCTAAGCCATGTCTTCCCTGGACCAGAAACAAGCATCCTGGGACCGGTTTCTGGCTAATCAGCCGTCATCAGCCAGTCTAGCCTGAATCCAGTGGCAGAGTGAGCAAGGGACCCACTTCTGGGCATACACTGCCAACAGAGCGCGAACAAAGCAAAACCAAAGGGGATGATGGACCTAGTGTTGAACATTGCAAGCACTCACCCCCAGTCAACTGATCTGGGTTTAATCCATCATCATTCTTTAGCTCACTCCGCCAACCCAGTTCAGACATGGCCATATGCAAATCAGTCTGACCATGTGCCTCATGGGAACACTTCAGCCTGAAATGCAAAGCCATGTCTTCCCTGGACCGGAAACAAGCATTCTGGGCCTGGTTTCTGTCTCATCAGCCGTCATCAGCCAAGCTAGCTTGAATCCAGTGGCAAAGTGAGCAAGGGACCCAGGTCTGGGCATACCCTGCCAACTTAGGGCGAGCAAAGCATAACCAAAGGGGATGATGGACGGAGTGTTGAATATTGCAAGCACTCACCCCAGTCAACTGATCTGGGTTTAATCCATCATCATTCTTTAGCTCACTCCGCCACCCCAGTTCACACATGGCCATATGCAAATCAGTCTGACCCTGTACCTCATGGGAACAGTCCAGCCCGAACTGCCAAGCCATGTCTTCCCTGGCCTGGAAACAAGCAACCTGGGACCAGTTTCTGGCTAATCGGCCGTCATCAGCCAGGCTAGCTTGAATCCAGTTGCAAAGTTAGCAAGGGACCCAGGTCTGGGCATACCCTGCCAACTTAGGGCAAAGAAAGAAAAATCAAAGTGGATGATGGATGAAGTGTTGAACATTGCATGCACTCACCAACAGTCAACTGATCTGGATTTAATGCATCATCATTCTTTAGCTCACTCTGCCACCCCAGTTCAGATATGGCTATATGCAAATCAGTCTGACCCTGTACCTCATGGGAACATTCCAGCCCGAACTTCCAAGCCATGTCTTCCCTGGACCGGAAACACGCATCCTGGGACCGGTTTCTGGCTAATCAGCCGTCATCAGCCAGGCTAGCCTGAATCCAGTGGCAAAGTGAGCAAGGGACTCACTTCTGGGCATACACTGCCAACATAGGGCGAACAAAGCAAAACCAAAGGGGATGATGGACGGATTGTTGAACATTGCAAGCACTCACACCAAGTCAACTGATCTGGGTTTAATCTATCATCATTCTTTAGCTCACTCAGCCACCCCAGTTCAGAAATAGCCATATGCAAATCAGTCTGACCCTGTGCCTCATGGGAACATTCCAGCCCGAACTGCCAAGCCATGTCTTCACTGGACCAGAAACAAGCATCCTGGGACCGGTTTCTGGTTAATCGGCCATCGTCAGCCAGGCTAGCTTGAATTCAGTGGCAAAGTGAGCAAGGGACCCACGTCTGGGCATACCCTGCCAAGTTAGGGCGAACAAAGCAAAACCAAAGGGGATGATGGACGGAGTGTTGAACATTGCAAGCACTCACCCCCAGTCAACTGTTCTTGGTTCAATCCATCATCATTCTTTAGCTCACTCCGCCACCCCAGTTCACACATGGCCATATGCAAATCAGTCTGACCCTGTGCCTCATGGTAACAGTCCAGCCCTATCTGCCAAGCCATGTCTTCTCTGGACCGGTAACAAGCATCATGGGACCGGTTTATGGCTAATCAGTCGTCATCAGCCAGGCTAGCTTGAATCCAGTGGCAAAATGAGCAAGGGACCCACGTCTGGGCATACCCTTCCAACTTAGGGCAAACAAGGCAAAACCAAAGGGGATGATGGACGGAGTTTTGAATTTTACAAGCCCTCTCCCCCAGTCAAATGATCTGGGTTTAATCCATCATCATGTTTTAGCTCACTCCGCCACCCCAGTTCAGACATGGTCATATGCAAATCAGTCTGACCATGTGCCTCATGGGAACACTTCAGCCTGAAATGCCAAGCCATGTCTTCCCTGGACCGGAAACAAGCATTCTGGGCCTGGTTTCTGTCTCATCAGCTGTCATCAGCCAAGCTACCTGGGACCAGATTCTGGCTAATCGGCCGTCATCAGCCAGGCTAGCTTGAATCCAGTTGCAAAGTTAGCAAGGGACCCAGGTCTGGACATACCCTGCCAACTTAGGGCAAAGAAAGAAAAATCAAAGTGGATGATGGACAGAGTTTTGAACTTTGCAAGCCCTCACCCCCAGTCAACTGATCTGGGTTTAATCCATCATCATTCTTAACTCACTCCGCCACCCCAGTTCAGACATGGCCATATGCAAATCAGTCTGACCCTGTGCCTTATGGGAACACTTCAGCCTGAAATGCCAAGCCATGTCTTCCCTGGACCGGAAACAAGCAACCTGGGACTGGTTTCTGGCTCATCAGCCGTCATCAGCCAGGCTAGCTTGAATTCAGTGGCAAAGAGAGCAAGGGTCCCATGTCTGGGCATAGCCTGCAAACTTTGGACGAACAAAGCAAAACCAAAGGGGATGATGGAAAGAGTGTTGAACATTGCAAGCACTCACCCCCAGTCAACTGATATGAGTTTAATCCATCATCATTCTTAACTCACTCCGCCACCCCAGTTCAGACATGGCCATATGCAAATCATTCTGACCCTGGACCTCATGAGAACACTCCAGCCTGAACTGCCAAGCCATGTCTTCACTGAACCAGAAACAAGCATCTTGGGACTGGTTTTTGGCTCATCAGCCGTCATCAGCCAGGCAAGCTTGAATCCAGTGGCAAAGTGAGCAAGGGACCCACATCTGGGCATACCCTGCCAACTTAGGGCGAACAAGGCAAAACCAAAGGGGATGATGGACAGAGTGTTGAACATTGCAGGCTATCACCCCCAGTCAACTGTTCTGGGTTTAATCCATGATCATTCTTTAGCTCATTCTGCCTCCCCAGTTCAGACATGGCCATATGCAAATCAGTCTGACCCTGTGCCTCATGGGAACACTTCAGCCTGAAATGCCAAGCCATGCCTTGCCTGGACCGGAAACAAGCATCCTGGGACCGGTTTCTGGCTCATCAGCCGTCATCAGACAGGCTAGCTTCATTCCAGTGGCAAACTGAGCAAGGGACCCACGTCTGGGCATACCCTGCTAACTTGGGGTGAACAAGGCAAAACCAAAGGGGATGATGGACGGAGTGTTGAACAATGCAATTACTCACCCCCATTCAACTGACCTGGGTTTAATCCATCTTCATTCTTTAGCTCACTCCGCCACCCCAGTTCAAACATGGCCATCTGCAAATCAGTCTGACCCTGTGCTGCATGGGAACACTCCAGCCCGAAATGCCAAGCCATGTCTTCAATGGACTGGAAACAAGCAACCTGGGACCGGTTTCTGGCTAATAGCCGTCACCAGCCAGGCTAGCTTGAATCCAGTGGCAAAGTGAGCAAGAGACGCACGTCTGGGCATACCCTGCCAACTTAGGGCAAACAAGGCAAAACCAAAGGGGATGATGGACAGAGTGTTGAACTTTGCAAGCCCTCACCCCCAGTCAACTGATCTGGGTTTAATCATCATCATTCTTTAGCTCACTCCTCCACCCAAGTTCAGACATGGCCACATTCAAATCAGTCTGACCCCGTGCCTCATGGGAACACTCCAACCCGAAATGCCAAGCCATGTCTTCCCTGGAACGGAAACAAGCAACCTGGGACCGTTTCTGGCTAATCGGCCATCATCAGCCAGGCTAGCTTGAATTCAGTGGCAAAGTGAGCAAGGGACCCACGTCTGGGCATTCCCTGCCAACTTAGGGTAAACAAAGCAAAACCAAAGGGGATGATAGACGGAGTGTTGAACATTGCAAGCACTCACCCCCAGTCAACTGTTCTGGGTTTAATCCATCATCATTCTTTAGCTCATTCTGCCACCCCAGTTCAGACATGGCCATATGCATATCAGTCTGTCCCTGTGCCTCATGGGAACACTCCAGCCTGAACTGCCAAGCCATGTCTTCCCTGAACCGGAAACAAGCATCTTGGGACTGGTTTTTGGCTCATCATCCGTCATCAGCCAGGCAAGCTTGAATCCAGTGGCAAAGTGAGCAAGGGACCCACGTCTGGGCATACCCTGCCAAGTTAGGGAAAACAAGGCAAAACCAAAGGGGATGATGGACGGAGTGTTAAACATTGCAAGCACTCACCCTCAGTCAACTGATCTGGGTTCAATCCATCATCATTCTTTAGATCACTCCGCCACCCTAGTTGAGACATGGCCATATGCAAATCAGCCTGACCCTGTGCCTCATGGTAACAGTCCAGCCCGAACTGCCAAACCATGTCTTCCTTGGACCGGAAACAAGCATCCTGGGACCGGTTTCTGGCTAATCAGCCGTCATCAGCCAGGCTAGCTTGAATCCAGCGGCAAAGTGAGCAAGGGACCCATGTCTGGGCATACCCTGACAACTTAGGGCGAACAAGGCAAAACCAAAGGGGATGATGGACGGAGTTTTGAACTTTGTAAGCCCTCACCCCCAGGCAACGATCTGGGTTTAATCCATCATCATGCTTTAGCTCACTCCGCCACCCCAGTTCAGACATGGCAATATGCAAATCAGTCTGACCTTGTGCCTCATGGGAACAGTCCAGCCCGAACTGCCAAGCCATGTCTTCCCTGGACTGGAAACAAGCATCCTGGGACTGGTTTCTGGCTACTCAGGCCTCATCATCCAGGCTAGCTTGAATCTAGTGGCAAAGTGAGCAAGGGACCCACGTCTGGGCATACCCTGACAACTTAGGGCGAACAAGGCAAAACCAAAGGGGATGATGGACGGAGTTTTGAACTTTGTAAGCCCTCACCCCCAGGCAACTGATCTGGGTTTAATCCATCATCACTCCTTAGCTCACTCCGCCACGCCCAGTTCAGACATGGCCATATGCAAATCAGTCTGACCCTGTGCCTCATGGAAACATTCCAGCCCGAACTTCCAAGCCATGTCTTCCCTAGACCGGAACAAGCATCCTGGGACCGGTTTCTGGCTAATCAGCCGTCATCAACCAGGCTAGCCTGAATCCAGCGGTAAAGTGTGCAAGGGACCCACATCTGGGCATACACAGCCAACATAGACCGAACAAAGCAAAACCAAAGGGGATGATGGACCTAGTGTTGAACATTGCAAGCACTCACCCTCAGTCAACTGATGTGGGTTTAATCCATCATCATTGTTTAGCTCACTCTGCCACCGCAGTTCAGACATGGCCATATGAAAATCAGTCTGACCTTGTGCCTCATGGGAACACTTCAACATGAAATGCCAAGCCATGTCTTCCCTGGACCGGAAACAAGCATTCTGGGACCAGTTTCTGTCTCAGCCGTCATCAGCCAGGCTAGCTTGAATCCAGTTGCAAAGATTGCAAGGGACCCACATCTGGGCATACCCTGCCAACTTAGGGCGAATAAAGAAAAATCTAATTGGATGATGGATGAAGTGTTGAACATTGCAAGCACTCACCCCCAGTCAACTGATCTGGGTTTAATGCATCATCATTCTTTAGCTCACTCTGCCACCCCAGTTCAGATATGGCCATATGCAAATCAGTCTGACCCTGTTCCTCATGGGAACAGTCCAGCCCGAACTGTCAAGCCATGTCTTCCCGGGACCGGAAATAAGCATCCTGGGACCGGTTTCTGGCTAATCAGCCGTGCTCAGCCAGGCTAGCTTGAATCCAGTGGCAAAGTGAGCAAGGGACCCACGTCTGGGCATACCATGCCAACTTAGGGCGAACAAAGCAAAACCAAAGGGGATGATGGATGGATTGTTGAACATTGCAAGCACTCATGCCAAGTCAACTGATCAGGGTTTAATCCATCATCATTCTTTAGCTCACTCCGCCACCCCAGTTCAGAAATAGCCATATGCAAATCAGTCTGACCCTGTGCCTCATGGAAACAGTCTAGCCTGAACTGCCAAGCCATGTCTTCCCTGGACCGGAACGAAGCATCCAGGGACTTGTCTCTGGCTAATCAGCCATTATCAGCCAGGCTAGCTTGAATCCAGTGGCAAAGTGAGCAAGGGATCCATTTCTGGGCATACCCTGACAACTTAGGGCGAACAAGGCAAAACCAAAGGGGATAATGGACGGAGTTTTGAACCTTGCAAGCCCTCACCCCCAGTCAACTGATCTGGGTTTAATCCATCATTATCCTTTAGCTCACTCCGCCACCCCAGTTCAGACATGGCCATATGCAAATCAGTCTGACCCTGTGCCTCATGGGATCACTCCAGCCCGAACTGCCAAGCCATGTCGTCGCTGGACCGTAAACAAGCATCTTGGGACCGGTTTCTGGCTCATCAGCCGTCATCAGCCAGCCAAGCATGAATCCAGTGGCCAATGAGCAAGGGACCCATGTCTGGGCATACCCTGCCAACTTAGGGCGAACAAGGCAAAACCAAAGGGGATGATGGGAGGAGTGTTGAACATTGCAAGCACTCACCCCCAGTCAACTGATCTGGGTTTAATCCATCATCATTCTTTAACTCATTACGCCACCCCAGTTCAGACGTGGCCATATGCAAATCAGTCTGACCCTGTACCTCATGGGAACAGTCCAGTCCGAACTGCCTTGCCATGTCTTCCCTGGACCAGAAACACAGCATCTTGGGACCGGTTTATGGCTAATCAGCTGTCATCTGCCAGGCTAGCTTGAATCCAGTGGCAAAGTGAGCAAGGGACCCACGTCTGGGCATACCCTGCCAACCTAGGGCGAACAAGGCAAAACCAAAGGGGATGATGGACGGAGTGTTGAACATTGCAAGCACTCACGCCCAGTCAACTGTTCTGGGTTTAATCCATCATCATTCTTTAGCTCACTCCGCCACCCCAGTTCAGACATGGCCATATGCAAATCAGTCTGACCCTGTGCCTTATGGGAACACTTCAGCCTGAAATGCCAAGCAATGTCTTCCCTGGACCGGAAACAAGCATCCTGGGACCGGTTTCTGGCTCATCAACAGTCATTAGCCAGGCTAGCATGAATTCAGTGGCAAAGTGAGCAAGGGACCCACGTCTGGGCATAGCTTGCCAACTTAGGACGAACAAAGCAAAACCAAAGGGGATGATGGACAGAGTGTTGAACATTGCAAGCACTCACCCCAGTCAACTGTTCTGGGTTTAATCCATCATCATTCTTTAGCTCATTCTGCCTCCCCAGTTCAGACATGGCCATATGCAAATCAGTCTGACCCTGTGCCTCATGGGAACAGTCCAGCCCGAACTGCCAAGCCATGTCTTTTCTGGACCGGAAACAAGCATCCTGGGACCGGTTTCTGGCTAATCAGCCGTCATCAGCCAGGCTAGCCTGAATCCAGTGGAAAAGTGAGCAAGGGACTCACTTCTGGGCATACACTGCCAACATAGGGCGAACAAAGCAAAACCAAAGGGGATGATGGACGGATAGTTGAACATTGCAAGCACTCACACCAAGTCAACTGATCTGGGTTTAATCCATCAGCATTCTTTAGCTCACTCCGCCATCCCAGTTCAGAAATAGCCATATGCAAATCAGTCTGACACTGTGCCTCATTGGAACAATCCAGCCCGGACTGCCAAGCCATGTCTTCACTGGACCAGAAACAAGCATCCTGGGACCGGTTTCTGGCTAATCGGCCATCGTCAGCCAGGCTAGCTGGAATTCAGTGGCAAACTGAGCAAGGGACCCACGTCTGGGCATACCCTGCCAAGTTAGGGCGAACAAAGCAAAACCAAAGGGGATGATGGACGGAGTGTTGAACATTGCAAGCACTCACCCCCAGTCAACTGTTCTTGGTTCAATCCATCATCATTCTTTAGCTCACTCCGCAACCAAAGTTCAGACATGGCCATATCCAAATCAGTCTGACCCTGTGCCTCATGGTAACAATCCAGCCCTATCTGCCAAGCCATGTCTTCTCTGGACCGGTAACAAGCATCATGGGACCGGTTTATGGCTAATTAGCCGTCATCAGACAGGCTAGCTTGAATCCAGTGGCAAAGTGAGCAAGGGACCCACGTCTGGGCATACCCTGCCAACTTAGGGCGAACAAGGCAAAACCAAAGGGGATGATGGATGGAGTTTTGAATTTTACAAGCCCTCTCCCCCAGTCAAATGATCTGGGTTTAATCCATCATCATGTTTTAGCTCACTCCGCCACCCCAGTTCAGACATGGCCATATGCAAATCAGTCTGACCCTGTGCCTCATGGGAACAGTCCAGCCCGAACTGCCAAGCAATGTCTTCGCTGGACTGGAAACAAGCATCGTGGGACTGGTTTCTGGCTAAACAGCCCTCATCAGCCAGGCTAGCTTAAATCCAGTGGCAAAGTGAGCAAGGTACCTACGTCTGGGCATACCCTGACAACTTAGGGCGAACAATGCAAAACCAAAGGGGATGATGGACGGAGTTTTGAACTTTGCAAGCCCTCACCCCCAGGCAACTGATGTGGGTTTAATCCATCATCATTGCTTAGCTCACTCTGCCACGCCCAGTTCAGACATGGCCATATGCAAATCAGTCTGACCCTGTGCCTCATGGGAACATTCCAGCCCGAACTTCCAAGCCATGTCTTCCCTGGACCGGAAACAAGCATCCTGGGACCGGTTTCTGGCTAATCAGCCGTCATCAGCCAGTCTAGCCTGAATCCAGTGGCAGAGTGAGCAAGGGACCCACTTCTGGGCATACACTGCCAACAGAGCGCGAACAAAGCAAAACCAAAGGGGATGATGGACCTAGTGTTGAACATTGCAAGCACTCACCCCCAGTCAACTGATCTGGGTTTAATCCATCATCATTCTTTAGCTCACTCCGCCAACCCAGTTCAGACATGGCCATATGCAAATCAGTCGGACCATGTGCCTCATGGGAACACTTCAGCCTGAAATGCCAAGCCATGTCTTCCTTGGACCGGAAACAAGCATTCTGGGCCTGGTTTCTGTCTCATCAGCCGTCATCAGCCAAGCTAGCTTGAATCCAGTGGCAAAGTGAGCAAGGGACCCACGTCTGGGCATACCCTGCCAACTTAGGGCGAGCAAAGCATAACCAAAGGGGATGATGGACGGAGTGTTGAATATTGCAAGCACTCACCCCAGTCAACTGATCTGGGTTTAATCCATCATCATTCTTTAGCTCACTCCGCCACCCCAGTTCACACATGGCCATATGCAAATCAGTCTGATCCTGTAACTCATGGGAACAGTCCAGCCCGAACTGCCAAGCCATGTCTTCCCTGGGCTGGAAACAAGCAACATGGGACCAGTTTCTGGCTAATCGGCCGTCATCAGCCAGGCTAGCTTGAATCCAGTTGCAAAGTTAGCAAGGGACCCAGGTCTGGGCATACCCTGCCAACTTAGGGCAAAGAAAGAAAATTCAAAGTGGATGATGGATGAAGTGTTGAACATTGCATGCACTCACCAACAGTCAACTGATCTGGGTTTAATGCATCATCATTCTTTAGCTCACTCTGCCACCCCAGTTCAGAAATGGCTATATGCAAATCAGTCTGACCCTGTGCCTCATGGGAACATTCCAGCCCGAACTTCCAAGCCATGTCTTCCCTGGACCGGAAACACGCATCCTGGGACCGGTTTCTGGCTAATCAGCCGTCATCAGCCAGGCTAGCCTGAATCCAGTGGCAAAGTGAGCAAGGGACTAACTTCTGGGCAAACACTGCCAACATAGGGCGAACAAAGCAAAACCAAAGGGGATGATGGACGGATTGTTGAACATTGCAAGCACTCACACCAAGTCAACTGATCTGGGTTTAATCCATCATCATTCTTTAGCTCACTCCGCCACCCCAGTTCAGAAATAACCATATGCAAATCAGTCTGACATTGTGCCTCATTGGAACAATCCAGCCCGGACTGCCAAGCCATGTCTTCACTGGACCAGAAACAAGCATCCTGGGACCGGTTTCTGGCTAATCGGCCATCATCAGCCAGGCTAGCTTGAATTCAGTGGCAAAGTGAGCAAGGGACCCACGTCTGGGCATACCCTGCCAAGTTTGGGCGAACAAAGCAAAACCAAAGGGGATGATGGACGGAGTGTTGAACATTGCAAGCACTCACCCCCAGTCAACTGTTCTTGGTTCAATCCATGATCATTCTTTAGCTCACTCCGCCACCCCAGTTCACACATGGCCATATGCAAATCAGTCTGACCCTGTGCTTCATGGTAACAGTCCAGCCCTATCTGCCAAGCCATGTCTTCTCTGGACCGGTAACAAGCATCATGGGACCAGTTTATGGCTAATCAGCCGTCATCAGCCAGGCTACCTTGAATCCAGTGGCAAAATGAGCAAGGGACCCACGTCTGGGCATACCCTGCCAACTTAGGGCGAACAAGGCAAAACCAAAGGGGATGATGGACGGAGTTTTGAATTTTACAAGCCCTCTCCCCCAGTCAAATGATCTGGGTTTAATCCATCATCATGTTTTAGCTCACTCCGCCACCCCAGTTCAGACATGGCCATATGCAAATCAGTCAGACCCTGTGCCTCATGGGAACAGTCCAGCCCGAACTGACAAGCCATGTCTTCCCTGGACTGGAAACAAGCATCCTTGGACTGGTTTCTGGCTAAACAGCCCTCATCAGCCAGGCTAGCTTAAATCCAGTGGCAAAGTGAGCAAGGTACCTACGTCTGGGCATACCCTGACAACTTAGGGCGAACAAGGCAAAACCAAAGGGGATGATGGGCGGAGTTTTGAACTTTGCAAGTCCTCACCACCAGGCAACTGATGTGGGTTTAATCCATCATCATTGCTTAGCTCACTCCGCCACGCCCAGTTCAGACATGGCCATATGCAAATCAGTCTGACCCTGTGCCTCATGGGAACATTCCAGCCCGAACTTCCAAGCCATGTCTTCCCTGGACCGGAAACAAGCATCCTGGGACCAGTTTCTGGCTAATCAGCCGTCATCAGCCAGTCTAACCTGAATCCAGTGGCAGAGTGAGCAAGGGACCCACTTCTGGGCATACACTGCCAACAGAGCGCGAACAAGGCAAAACCAAAGGGAATGATGGACAGAGTTTTGAACTTTGCAAGCCCTCACCCCCAGTCAACTGATCTGGGTTTAATCCATCATCATTCTTTAGCTCACTCCGCCACCCCAGTTCAGACATGGCCATATGCAAATCAGTCTGACCCTGTGCCTTATGGGAACACTTCAGCCTGAAATGCCAAGCCATGTCTTCCCTGGACCGGAAACAAGCAACCTGGGACCGGTTTCTGGCTCATCAGCCATCATCAGCCAGGCTAGCTTGAATTCAGTGGCAAAGTGAGCAAGGGTCCCATGTGTGGGCATAGCCTGCCAACTTTGGACGAACAAAGCAAAACCAAAGGGGATGATGGACAGAGTGTTGAACATTGCAAGCACTCACCCCCAGTCAACTGATATGAGTTTAATCCATCATCATTCTTAACTCACTCCGCCACCCCAGTTCAGACATGGCCATATGCAAATCATTCTGACCCTGGACCTCATGGGAACACTCCAGCCTGAACTGCCAAGCCATGTCTTCACTGAAACGGAAACAAGCATCTTGGGACTGGTTTTTGGCTAATCAGCCGTCATCAGCCAGGCAAGCTTGAATCCAGTGGCAAAGTGAGCAAGGGACCCACATCTGGGCATACCCTGCCAACTTAGGGCGAACAAGGCAAAACCAAAGGGGATGATGGACGGAGTGTTAAACATTGCAAGCACTCACCCCCCGTCAACTGATCTGTGTTCAATCCATCATCATTCTTTAGCTCACTCCGCCATCCCAGTTCAGACATGGCCATATGCAAATCATTCTGACCCTATGCCTTATGGGAACACTTCAGCCTGAAATGCCAAGCCATGTCTTCCCTGGACCAGAAACAAGCATCCTGGGACCGGTTTCTGCCTCATCAGCCGTCATCAGCCAGGCTAGCTTGAATTCAGTGGCAAAGTGAGCAAGGGACCCACGTCTGGGCATAGCCTGCCAACTTAGGACGAACAAAGCAAAACCAAAGGGATGATGGACAGAGTGTTGAACATTGCAGGCTATCACCCCCAGTCAACTGGTCTGGGTTTAATCCATGATCATTCTTTAGCTCATTCTGCCTCCCCAGTTCAGACATGGCCATATGCAAATCAGTCTGACCCTGTGCCTCATGGGAACAGTCAAGCCCGAACTTCCAAGCCATGTCTTCCCTGGACTGGAAACAAGCATCCTGGGACTGGTTTCTGGCTAATCATCCCTGATCAGCCAGGCTAGCTTGAATCCAGTGGCAAAGTGAGCAAGGGACCTATGTCTGGTCATACCCTGACAACTTAGGGCGATCAAGGCAAAACCAAAGGGGATGATGGATGGAGTTTTGAACTTTGCAACCCCTCACCCCAGGAGAACTGATCTGGGTTTAATCCATCATCATTCCTTAGCTCACTCCGCCACGCCCAGTTCAGACATGGCCATATGCAAATCAGTCTGACCCTGTGCTTCATGGGAACATTCCAGCCCGAACTTCCAAGCCATGTCTTCCCTGGACCGGAAACAAGCATCCTGGGACCGGTTTCTGGCTAATCAGCCGTCATCAGCCAGGCTGGCCTGAATCCAGTGGCAGAGTGAGCAAGGGACACATTTCTGGGCATACACTGCCAAATTAGCGCGAACAAAGCAAAACCAAAGGGGATGATGGACCTAGTGTTGAACATTGCAAGCACTCACCCCCAGTCAACTGATCTGGGTTTAATCCATCATCATTCTTTAGCTCACTCCGCCAACCCAGTTCAGACATGGCCATATGCAAATCAGTCTGACCATGTGCCTCATGGGAACACTTCAGCCTGAAATGCCAAGCCATGTCTTACCTGGACTGGAAACAAGCATTCTGGGCCTGGTTTCTGTCTCATCAGCCGCCATCAGCCAAGTTAGCTTGAATCCAGTGACAAAGTGAGCAAGGGACCCACGTCTAGGCATACCCTGCCAACTTAGGGCGAGCAAAGCATAACCAAAGGGGATGATGGACGGAGTGTTGAATATTGCAAGCACTCACCCCAGTCAACTGATCTGGGTTTAATCCATCATCATTCTTTAGCTCACTCCGCCACCCCAGTTCACACATGGCCATATGCAAATCAGTCTGAACCTGTACCTCATGGGAACAATCCAGCCCGAACTGCCAAGCCATGTCTTCCCTGGCCTGGAAACAAGCAACCTGGGACCAGTTTCTGGCTAATCGACCGTCATCAGCCAGGCTAGCTGAATCCAGTTGCAAAGTTAGCAAGGGACCCAGGTCTGGGCATACCCTGCCAACTTAGGGCAAAGAAAGTAAAATCAAAGTGGATGATGGATGAAGTGTTGAACATTGCATGCACTCACCACCAGTCAACTGATCTGGGTTTAATGAATCATCATTCTTTAGCTCACTCTGCCACCCCAGTTCAGATATGGCCATATGCAAATCAGTCTGACCCTGTGCCTCATGGGAACAGTCCAGTCCGAACTGTCAAGCCATGACTTCCCGGGACCAGAAACAAGCATCCTGGGACCGGTTTCTGGCTAATCAGCCGTCATCAGCCAGGCTAGCTTGAATCCAGTGGCAAAGTGAGCAAGGGACCCACGTCTGGGCATACCCTGACAACTTAGGGCGAACAAGGCAAAACCAAAGGGGATGATGGACAGAGTTTTGAACTTTGCAAGCCCTCACCCCCAGTCAACTGATCTGGGTTTAATCCATCATCATTCTTTAGCTCACTCCGCCACCCCAGTTCAGACATGGCCATATGCAAATCAGTCTGACCCTGTGCCTTATGGGAACACTTCAGCCTGAAATGCCAAGCCATGTCTTCCCTGGACCGGAAACAAGCAACCTGGGACCGGTTTCTGGCTCATCAGCCATCATCAGCCAGGCTAGCTTGAATTTAGTGGCAAAGTGAGCAAGGGTCCCATGTCTGGGCATAGCCTGCCAACTTTGGACGAACAAAGCAAAACCAAAGGGGATGATGGACAGAGTGTTGAACATTGCAAGCACTCACCCCCAGTCAACTGATATGAGTTTAATCCATCATCATTCTTAACTCACTCTGCCACCCCAGTTCAGACATGGCCATATGCAAATCATTCTGACCCTGGACCTCATGGGAACACTCCAGCCTGAACTGCCAAGCCATGTCTTCACTGAACCGGAAACAAGCATCTTTGGACTGGTTTTTGGCTCATCAGCCGTCATCAGCCAGGCAAGCTTGAATCCAGTGGCAAAGTGAGCAAGGGACCCACATCTGTGCATACCCTGCCAACTTAGGGCGAACAAGGCAAAACCAAAGGGGATGATGGACGGAGTGTTAAACATTGCAGGCTATCACCCCCAGTCAACTGTTCTGGGTTTAATCCATGATCATTCTTTAGCTCATTCTGCCTCCCCAGTTCAGACATGGCCATATGCAAATCAGTCTGACCCTGTGCCTCATGGGAACAGTCAAGCCCGAACTTCCAAGCCATGTCTTCCCTGGACTGGAAACAAGCATCCTGGGACTGGTTTCTGGCTAATCAGCCCTGATCAGCCAGGCTAGCTTGAATCCAGTGGCAAAGTGAACAAGGGACCCATGTCTGGGCATACTCTGACAACTTAGGGTGAGCAAGGCAAAACCAAAGGGGATGATGGATGGAGTTTTGAACTTTGCAACCCCTCACCCCCAGAGAACTGATCTGGGTTTAATCCATCATCATTCCTTAGCTCACTCCGCCACGCCCATTTCAGACATGGCCATATGCAAATCAGTCTGACCCTGTGCTTCATGGGAACATTCCAGCCCGAACTTCCAAGCCATGTCATCCCTGGACCGGAAACAAGCATCCTGGGACCGGTTTCTGGCTAATCAGCCGTCATCAGCCAGGCAGGCCTGAATCCAGTGGCAAAGTGAGCAAGGGACTCACTTCTGGGCATACACTGCCAACATAGGGCGAACAAAGCAAAACCAAAGGGGATGATGGACGGATTGTTGAACATTGCAAGCACTCACACCAAGTCAACTGATCTGGATTTAATCCATCATCATTCTTTAGCTCACCCCGCCACCAAAGTTCAGACATGGCCATATGCAAATCAGTCTGACACTGTGCCTCATGGGAACAATCCAGCCTGAACTGCCAAGCCATGTCTTCCCTGGACTGGAAACAAGCTTCCTTGGACTGGTTTCTGGCTAATCAGCCCTCATCAGCCAGGCTAGCTTGAATCCAGTGACAAAGTGAGCAAGGGACCCACGTCTGGGCATATCCTGACAACTTAGGGCGAACAAGGCAAAACCAAAGGTGATGATGGACAGAGTTTTGAACTTTGCAAGCCCTCACCCCCAGTCAACTGATCTGGGTTTAATCCATCATCATGCTTTAGCTCACTCCGTCACCCCAGTTCAGACATGGCCATATGCAAATCAGTCTGACCCTGTGCCTCATGGAAACACTCCAGCCTGAACTGCCAAGCCATGTCTTCACTGAACCGGAAACAAGCATCTTGGGACTGGTTTTTGGCTCATCAGCCGTCATCAGCCAGGAAAGCTTGAATCCAGTGGCAAAGTGAGCAAGGGACCCACATCTGGGCATACCCTGCCAACTTAGGGCGAACAAGGCAAAACCAAAGGGGATGATGGACAGAGTGATAAACATTGTAAGCACTCACCCCCGTCAACTGATCTGTGTTCAATCCATGATCATTCTTTAGCTCACTCTGCCATTCCAGTTCAGACATGGCCATATGCAAATCAGTCTGACCCTGTGCCTCATGGGAACAGTCCAGCCCGAACTGCCAAGCAATGTCTTCCCTGGACTGGAAACAAGCATCCTGGGACTGGTTTCTGGCTAAACAGCCCTCATCAGCCAGGCTAGCTTAAATCCAGTGGCAAAGTGAGCAAGGTACCTACGTCTGGGCATACCCTGACAACTTAGCGCGAACAAGGCAAAACCAAAGGGGATGATAGACAGAGTGATAAACATTGTAAGCACTCACCTCCCGTCAACTGTTCTGTGTTCAATCCATCATCATTCTTTAGCTCACTCTGCCATCCCAGTTCAGACATGGCCATATGCAAATCAGTCTGACCCTGTGCCTCATGGGAACAGTCCAGCCCGAACTGCCAAGCCATGTCTTCCCTGGTCTGGAAACAAGCATCCTGGGACTGGTTTCTGGCTAAACAGCCCTCATCAGCCAGGCTAGCTTAAATCCAGTGGCAAAGTGAGCAAGGTACCTACGTCTGGGTATACCCTGACAACTTAGGGCGAACAAGGCAAAACCAAAGGGGATGATGGACGGAGTTTTGAACTTTGCAAGCCCTCACCCCCAGGCAACTGATGTGGGTTTAATCCATCATCATTGCTTAGCTCACTCCGCCACGCCCAGTTCAGACATGGCCATATGCAAATCAGTCTGACCCTGTGCCTCATGGGAACATTCCAGCCCGAACTTCCAAGCCATGTCTTCCCTGGACCGGAAACAAGCATCCTGGGACCGGTTTCTGGCTAATCAGCCGTCATCAGCCAGTCTAGCCTGAATCCAGTGGCAGAGTGAGCAAGGGACCCACTTCTGGGCATACACTGCCAACAGAGCGCGAACAAAGCAAAACCAAAGGGGATGATGGACCTAGTGTTGAACATTGCAAGCACTTACCCCCAGTCAACTGATCTGGGTTTAATCCATCATCATTCTTTAGCTCACTCCGCCAACCCAGTTCAGACATGGCCATATGCAAATCAGTCTGACCATGTGCCTCATGGGAACACTTCAGCCTGAAATGCCAAGCCATGTCTTCCCTGGACTGGAAACAAGCATTCTGGGCCTGGTTTCTGTCTCATCAGCCGTCATCAGCCAAGCTAGCTTGAATCCAGTGACAAAGTGAGCAAGGGACCCACGTCTGGGCATACCCTGCCAACTTAGGGCGAGCAAAGCATAACCAAAGGGGATGATTGACGGAGTGTTGAATATTGCAAGCGCTCACCCCAGTCAACTGATCTGGGTTTAATCCATCATCATTCTTTAGCTCACTCCGCCACCCCAGTTCACACATGGCCATATGCAAATCAGTCTGACCCTGTACCTCATGGGAACAATCCAGCCCGAACTGCCAAGCCATGTCTTCCCTGGCCTGGAAACAAGCAACCTGGGACCAGTTTCAGGCTAATCGGCCGTCATCAGCCAGGCTAGCTTGAATCCAGTTGCAAAGTTAGCAAGGGACCCAGGTCTGGGCATACCCTGCCAACTTAGGGCAAAGAAAAATCAAAGTGGATGATGGATGAAGTGTTGAACATTGCATGCACTCACCACCAGTCAACTGATCTTGGTTTAATGAATCATCATTCTTTAGCTCACTCTGCCACCCCAGTTCAGATATGGCCATATGCAAATCAGTCTGACCCTGTGCCTCATGGGAACAGTCCAGTCCGAACTGTCAAGCCATGTCTTCCCGGGACCAGAAACAAGCATCCTGGGACCGGTTTCTGGCTAATCAGCCGTCATCAGCCAGGCTAGCTTGAATCCAGTGGCAAAGTGAGCAAGGGACCCACGTCTGGGCATACCCTGACAACTTAGGGCGAACAAGGCAAAACCAAAGGGGATGATGGACAGAGTTTTGAACATTGCAAGCCCTCACCCCCAGTCAACTGATCTGGGTTTAATCCATCATCATTCTTTAGCTCACTCCGCCACCCCAGTTCAGACATGGCCATATGCAAATCAGTCTGACCCTGTGCCTTATGGGAACACTTCAGCCTGAAATGCCAAGCCATGTCTTCCCTGGACCGGAAACAAGCAACCTGGGACCGGTTTCTGGCTCATCAGCCGTCATCAGCCAGGCTAGCTTGAATTCAGTGGCAAAGTGAGCAAGGGTTCCATGTCTGGGCATAGCCTGCCAAATTTGGACGAACAAAGCAAAACCAAAGGGGATGATGGACAGAGTGTTGAACATTACAAGCACTCACCCCCAGTCAACTGATATGAGTTTAATCCATCATCATTCTTAACTCACTCCGCCACCCTGGTTCAGACATGGCCATATGCAAATCATTCTGACCCTGGACCTCATGGGAACACTCCAGCCTGAACTGCCAAGCCATGTCTTCACTGAACCGGAAACAAGCATCTTGGGACTGGTTTTTGGCTCATCAGCCGTCATCAGCCAGGCAAGCTTGAATCCAGTGGCAAAGTGAGCAAGGGACCCACATCTGGGCATACCCTGCCAACTTAGGGTGAACAAGGCAAAACCAAAGGGGATGATGGACGGAGTGTTAAACATTGCAAGCACTCACCCCCCGTCAACTGATCTGTGTTCAATCCATCATCATTCTTTAGCTCACTCCGCCATCCCAGTTCGACATGGCCATATGCAAATCAGTCTGACCCTGTGCCTTATGGGAACACTTCAGCCTGAAATGCCAAGCCATGTCTTCCCTGGACTGGAAACAAGCATCCTGGGACCGGTTTCTGCCTCATCAGCCGTCATCAGCCAGGCTAGCTTGAATTCAGTGGCAAAGTGAGCAAGGGACCCACGTCTGGGCATAGCCTGCCAACTTAGGACGAACAAAGCAAAACCAAAGGGATGATGGACAGAGTGTTGAACATTGCAGGCTATCACCCCCAGTCAACTGTTCTGGGTTTAATCCATGATCATTCTTTAGCTCATTCTGCCTCCCCAGTTCAGACATGGCCATATGCAAATTAGTCTGACCCTGTGCCTCATGGGAACAGTCAAGCCCTAAATTCCAAGCCATGTCTTCCCTGGACTGGAAACAAGCATCCTGGGACTGGTTTCTGGCTAATCAGCCCTGATCAGCCAGGCTAGCTTGAATCAAGTGGCAAAGTGAGCAAGGGACCCATGTCTGGGCATACTCTGACAACTTAGGGTGAGCAAGGCAAAACCAAAGGGGATGATGGATGGAGTTTTGAACTTTGCAACCCCTCACCCCCAGAGAACTGATCTGGGTTTAATCCATCATCCTTCCTTAGCTCACTCCGCCACGCCCATTTCAGACATGGCCATATGCAAATCAGTCTGACCCTGTGCTTCATGAGAACATTCCAGCCCGAACTTCCAAGCCATGTCATCCCTGGACCGGAAACAAGCATCCTGGGACTGGTTTCTGGCTAATCAGCCGTCATCAGCCAGGCAGGCCTGAATCCAGTGGCAAAGTGAGCAAGGGACTCACTTCTGAGCATACACTGCCAACATAGGGCGAACAAAGCAAAACCAAAGGGGATGATGGACGGATTGTTGAACATTGCAAGCACTCACACCAAGTCAACTGATCTGGATTTAATCCATCATCATTCTTTAGCTCACCCCGCCACCAAAGTTCAGACATGGCCATATGCAAATCAGTCTGACACTGTGCCTCATGGGAACAATCCAGCCTGGACTGCCAAGCCATGTCTTCACTGGACCAGAAACAAGCATCCTGGGACCGGTTTCTGGCTAATTGGCCATTGTCAGCCAGTTTAGCTTAAATTCAGTGGCAAAGTGAGCAAGGGACCCACGTCTGGGCATAGCCTGCCATCTTAGGGCGAGCAAGGCAAAACCAAAGGGGATGATGGACGGAGTTTTGAACTTTGCAAGCCCTCTCCCCCAGTAAACTGATCTGGGTTTAATCCATCATCATGTTTTAGCTCACTCCGCCACCCCAGTTCAGACATGGCCATATGCAAATCAGTCTGACTCTGTGCCTCATGGGAACAGTCTAGCCTGAACTGCCAAGCCATGTCTTCCCTGGACTGGAAACAAGCATCCTTGGACTGATTTCTGGCTAATCAGCCCTCATCAGCCAGGCTAGCTTGAATCCAGTGGCAAAGTGAGCAAGGGACCCACGTCTGGGCATATCCTGACAACTTAGGGCGAACAAGGCAAAACCAAAGGTGATGATGGACAGAGTTTTGAACTTTGCAAGCCCTCACCCCCAGTCAACTGATCTGGGTTTAATCCATCATCATGCTTTAGCTCACTCCGCCACCCCAGTTCAGACATGGCCATATGCAAATCAGTCTGACCCTGTGCCTCATGGAAACACTCCAGCCTGAACTGCCAAGCCATGTCTTCACTGAACCGGAAACAAGCATCTTGGGACTGGTTTTTGGCTCATCAGCCGTCATCAGCCAGTCAAGCTTGAATCCAGTGGCAAAGTGAGCAAGCGACCCATATCTGGGCATACCCTGCCAACTTAGGGCGAACAAGGCAAAACCAAAGGGGATGATGGACAGAGTGATAAACATTGTAAGCACTCACCCCCCGTCAACTGATCTGTGTTCAATCCATCATCATTCTTTAGCTCACTCTGCCATCCCAGTTCAGACATGGCCATATGCAAATCAGTCTGACCCTGTGCCTCATGGGAACAGTCCAGCCCGAACTGCCAAGCCATGCCTTCCCTGGACTGGAAACAAGCATCCTGGGACTGGTTTCTGGCTAAACAGCCCTCATCAGCCAGGCTAGCTTAAATCCAGTGGCAAAGTGAGCAAGGTACCTACGTCTGGGCATACCCTGACAACTTAGGGCGAACAAGGCAAAACCAAAGGGGATGATGGACGGAGTTTTGAACTTTGCAAGCCCTCACCCCCAGGCAACTGATGTGGGTTTAATCCATCATCATTGCTTAGCTCACTCCGCCACGCCCAGTTCAGACATGGCCATATGCAAATCAGTCGTACCCTGTGCCTCATGGGAACATTCCAGCCCGAACTTCCAAGCCATGTCTTCCCTGGACCGGAAACAAGCATCCTGGGACCGGTTTCTGGCTAATCAGCCATCATCAGCCAGTCTAGCCTGAATCCAGTGGCAGAGTGAGCAAGGGACCCACTTCTGGGCATACACTGCCAACAGAGCGCGAACAAAGCAAAACCAAAGGGGATGATGGACCTAGTGTTGAACATTGCAAGCACTCACCCCCAGTCAACTGATCTGAGTTTAATCCATCATCATTCTTTAGCTCACTCCGCCAACCCAGTTCAGACATGGCCATATGCAAATCAGTCTGACCATGTGCCTCATGGGAACACTTCAGCCTGAAATGCCAAGCCATGTCTTCCCTGGACTGGAAACAAGCATTCTGGGCCTGGTTTCTGTCTCATCAGCCGTAATCAGCCAAGCTAGCTTGAATCCAGTGGCAAAGTGAGCAAGGGACCCACGTCTGGGCATACCCTGCCAACTTAGGGCGAGCAAAGCATAACCAAAGGGGATGATGGACGGAGTGTTGAATATTGCAAGCACTCACCCCAGTCAACTGATCTGGGTTTAATCCATCATCATTCTTTAGCTCACTCCGCCACCCCAGTTCACACATGGCCATATGCAAATCAGTCTGACCCTGTACCTCATGGGAACAATCCAGCCCGAACTGCCAAGCCATGTCTTCCCTGGCCTGGAAACAAGCAACCTGGGACCAGTTTCAGGCTAATCGGCCGTCATCAGCCAGGCTAGCTTGAATCCAGTTGCAAAGTTAGCAAGGGACCCAGGTCTGGGCATACCCTGCCAACTTAGGGCAAAGAAAGAAAAATCAAAGTGGATGATGGATGAAGTGTTGAACATTGCATGCACTCACCACCAGTCAACTGATCTGGGTTTAATGAATCATCATTCTTTAGCTCACTCTGCCATCCCAGTTCAGATATGGCCATATGCAAATCAGTCTGACCCTGTGCCTCATGGGAACAGTCCAGCCCGAACTGTCAAGCCATGTCTTCCCGGGACCGGAAACAAGCATCCTGGGACCAGTTTCTGGCTAATCAGCCGTCATCAGCCAGGCTAGCTTGAATCCAGTGGCAAAGTGAGCAAGGGACCCACGTCTGGGCATGCCCTGACAACTTAGGGCGAACAAGGCAAAACCAAAGGGGATGATGGACAGAGTTTTGAACTTTGCAAGCCCTCACCCCCAGTCAACTGATCTGGGTTTAATCCATCATCATGCTTTAGCTCACTCCGCCACCCCAGTTCAGACATGGCCATATGCAAATCAGTCTGACCCTTTGCCTCATAGAAACACTCCAGCCTGAACTGCCAAGCCATGTCTTCCCTGGACCAGAAACAAGCATCCTGGGACCGTTTTCTGGCTAATCAGCCGTCATCAGCCAGGTTAACATGAATCCAGTGGCAAAGTGAGCAAGGGACCCACGTCTGGGCACACCCTGCAAACTTAGGGCGAACAAAGCAAAATCAAAGGGGATGATAGAAGGAGTGTTGAACATTGCAAGCACTCACCCCCAGTCAACTGATCTGGGTTTAATCCATCATCATTCTTTAGCTCATTATGCCACCCCAGTTCAGTTGTGGCCATATGCCAATCAGTCTGACCCTGTGCCTCATGGGAACAGTCCAGCCCGAACTGCCAAGCCATGTCTTCCCTAGACCGGAAACACAGCATCCTGGGACCGGTTTATGGCTAATCAGCCATCATCTGCCAGGCTA
Organism: Triturus cristatus; assembly: GCF_964204655.1. NCBI lineage: Eukaryota > Metazoa > Chordata > Amphibia > Caudata > Salamandridae > Triturus > Triturus cristatus. Next base: position 1,017,551,380 of record NC_140579.1, on the reverse strand, counting down.
GCTTGAATGCAGTGGCAAAGTGAGCAAGGGACCCACGTCTGGGCACACCCTGCAAACTTAGGGCGAACAAAGCAAAATCAAAGGGGATGATGGAAGCAGTGTTGAACATTTCAAGCACTCACCCCCAGTCAACTGTTCTGGGTTTAATCCCTCATCATTCTTTAGCTCATTCTGCCACCCCAGTTCAGACATGGCCATATGCAAATCAGTCTGACCCAGTGCCTCATGGGAACACTCCAGCCTGAATTGCCAACCCATGTATTCACTGAACCAGAAACAAGCATCTTGGGACTGGTTTTTGGCTCATCAGCCATCATCAGCCAGGCAAGCTTGAATCCAGTGGCAAAGTGAGCAAGGGACCCATGTCTGGGCATACCCTGCCAACTTAGGGCGAACAAGGCAAAACCAAAGGGGATGATGGAAGGAGTGTTAAACATTGCAAGCACTCACCCCCAGTCAACTGTTCTGGGTTTAATCCATCATCATTCTTTATCTCATTCTGCCACCCCAGTTCAGACATGGCCATATGCAAATCAGTCTGACCCTGTGCCTCATGGGAACACTCCAGCCTGAACTGCCAACCCATGTCTTCACTGAACTGGAAACAAACATCTTGGGACTGGTTTTTGGCTCATCAGCCATCATCAGCCAGGCAAGCTTGAATCCGGTGGCAAGTGAGCAAGGGACCCATGTCTGGGCATACCCTGCCAACTTAGGGCGAACAAGGCAAAACCAAAGGGGATGATGGACGGAGTGTTAAACATTGCAAGCACTCACCCCCAGTCAACTGATCTGGGTTCAATCCATCATCATTCTTTAGCTCACTCCGCCACCCCAGTTCAGACATGGCCATATGCAAATCAGTCTGACCCTGTGCCTTATGGGAAAACTTCAGCCTGAAATGCCAAGCCATGTCTTCCCTGGACCGGAAACAAGCATCCGGGACCGGTTTCTGGCTCATCAGCCATCATCAGCCAGGCTAGCTTGAATTCAGTGGCAAAGTGAGCAAGGGACCCACATATAGGCATAGCCTGCCAACTTAGGACGAACAAAGCAAAACCAAAAGGGATGATGGACAGAGTGTTGAACATTGCAAGTACTCACACCTAGTCAACTGTTCTGGGTTTAATCCATCATCATTCTTTAGCTCATTCTGCCTCCCCAGTTCAGACATGGCCATGTGCAAATCAGTCTGACCCTGTGCCTCATGGGAACAGTCCAGCCCGAACTGCCAAGCCATGTCTTTCCTGGACTGGAAACAAGCATCCTGGGACTGGTTTCTGGCTAATCAGCCTTCATCAGCCAGGCTAGCTTGAATCCAGTGGCAAAGTGAGCAAGGGACCCATGTCTGGGCATACCCTGACAACTTAGGGCGAGCAAGGCAAAACCAAAGGGGATGATGGATGGAGTTTTGAACTTTGCAACCCCTCACCCCCAGAGAACTGATCTGGGTTTAATCCATCATCATTCTTTAGCTCACTCCGCCACCCCAGTTCAGAATAGCCATATGCAAATCAGTCTGACACTGTGCCTCATGGGAACAATCCAGCCCGGACTGCCAAGCCATGTCTTCACTGGACCAGAAACAAGCATCCTGGGACCGGTTTCTGGCTAATCGGCCATCGTCAGCCAGGCTAGCTTGAATTCAGTGGCAAAGTAAGCAAGGGACCCACGTCTGGGCATACCCTGCCAACTTAGGGCGAACAAAGCAAAACCAAAGGGGATGATGGACGGAGTTTTGAGCTTTGCAAGCCCTCTCCCCCAGTAAACTGATCTGGGTTTAATCCATCATCATGTTTTAGCTCACTCCGCCACCCCAGTTCAGACATGGCCATATTCAAATCAGTCTGACCCTGTGACTCATGGGAACAGTCCAGCCCGAACTGCCAAGCCATGTCTTCCCTGGACTGGAAACAAGCATCCTTGGACTGGTTTCTGGCTAATCAGCCCTCATCAGCCAGGCTAGCTTGAATCCAGTGGCAAAGTGAGCAAGGGACCCACGTCTGGGCATACCCTGCCAATTTAGGGCGAGCAAAGAAAAATCAAAGGGGATGATGGAAGGAGTGTTGAACATTGCAAGCACTCACCCCCAGTCAACTGATCTGGGTTTAATCCATCATCATTCTTTAGCTCATTACGCCACCCCAGTTCAGACATGGCCATATGCAAATCAGTCTGACCCTGTGCCTCATAGGAACACTCCAGCCTGAACTGCCAACCCATGTCTTCACTGAACCGGAAACAAGCATCTTGGGACTGGTTTTTGGCTCATCAGCCATCATCATCCAGGCAAGCTTGAATCCAGTGGCAAAGTGAGCAAGGGACCCATGTCTGGGCATACCCTGCCAACTTAGGGCGAACAAGGCAAAACCAAAGGGGATGATGGACGGAGTGTTGAACATTGCAAGCACTCACCCCCAGTCAACTGTTCTGGGTTTAATCCATCATCATTCTTTAGCTCATTCTGCCACCCCAGTTCAGACATGGCCATATGCAAATCAGTCTGACCCTGTGCCTTATGGGAACACTTCAGCCTGAAATGCCAAGCCATGTCTTCCCTGGACCGGAAACAAGCATCCTGGGACCGGTCTCTGGCTCATCAGCCGTCATCAGCCAGGCTAGCTTGAATTCAGTGGCAAAGTGAGCAAGGGACCCACGTCTGGGCATAGCCTGCCAACTTAGGACGAACAAAGCAAAACCAAAAGGGATGATGGACAGAGTGTTGAACATTGCAAGCACTCACACCCAGTCAACTGTTCTGGGTTTAATCCATCATCATTCTTTAGCTCATTCTGCCTCCCCAGTTCAGACATGGCCATGTGCAAATCAGTCTGACCCTGTGCCTCATGGGAACAGTCCAGCCCGAACTGGACTGGAAACGAGCATCCTGGGACCGGTTTCTGGCAAATCAGCCTTCATCAGCCTGGCTAGCTTGAATCCAGTGGCAAAGTGAGCAAGGGACCCATGTCTGGGCATACCCTTACAACTTAGGGCGAGCAAGGCAAAACCAAAGGGGATGATGGATGGAGTTTTGAACTTTGCAACCCCTCACCCCCAGAGAACTGATCTGGGTTTAATCCATCGTCATTCCTTAGCTCACTCCGCCACCCCAGTTCAGAAATAGCCATATGCAAATCAGTCTGACACTGTGCCTCATGGGAACAATCCTGCCCGGACTGCCAAGCCATGTCTTCACTGGACCAGAAACAAGCATCCTGGGACCGGTTTCTCGCTAATCGGCCATCGTCAGCCAGGCTAGCTTGAATTCAGTGGCAAAGTGAGCAAGGGACCCACATCTGGGCATATCCTGCCAACTTAGGGTGAACAAAGTGTCGTACTTTAGAATTTGGGACCGCGTAGGAGGCAGGGCCCTACCCCTGTCTATCTCGGTAATAGTGAACCGCGAATGGTTAATGCGGTATGTACAAGTGCTTTTTGTAACGTTTTAGCTATGAATGCACTGTGTATACGCTATTTTACATCACTGCGTGGGTTCCATTTTGTATCGGTGGCCATCTTATGGTTGCCCTCACATAGGCTATATAGCATGAAGCGAAAACGGGCCTTTCAGAGCACATGTGGCTTTCTTTGACTTTTCTGTGACCTGGGCAGCTTGGCTCCGCTGCCCCAGGTCAAACTGGTCTCACGAGTTCCCCGTCTTCTGGCCACCTGTGATTAGCATCAGGGCTTGACACACCATAAAGTCTTTTCATCCTACACAAGCCTCCAGCTAATCTCTTTCTCACCTGACTGTTCCTGCTTTATGGCTTGTTTCCCAAAACAGGAGATGCTCATGTTTATTGGGGCCTATCGATATCTGATGTGGGATCTGAGCTTTGCTGTGTAAATAATTGCGGGCTGGTTTAACTGGAATGTGGGATGGTCATCATGACTCTGCCTTTTCGTTTGAAATGTATACATGTAATGGCCATATCATAAACTAAAGAATGTATGCCTGAGGCAGGAAATTCTGTATTTAAGGAGAAGCCCGTTTCTGTGATTTTCAGCAGTCTCCTGAGAACATACACGCTGTTGTACTTCTAGGATACCTGTAATTGGTCTGCACCAATAAACTGATCTTTGACTTCACCCAGAAGACTCTGTGTTTCTGTAGGTCTGAAACAGGAAGAACCCCGAAGTCATAGGGTGTGTTCCCCTGCACCGCTGGGCTTAAAATACCCAGTACTTCAGTTGGCGCCCAATGTGGGGCGATTTCAGCGGTACCGGTCCAAGCCAGAGGTTCGTGAGGAGCTTTGTGTGGAAATTCTGGAGGAAGGCCGCCACTTAATCGACCCCTGCATGTCGACGTGGTCCGAAAGTCTTTTCTGCGAGGTTCTCCGCGTCCCGACGGCTACGAAGGACTGCTGCCCTGATTAATCGCCCTGGTTTGGACCCTTGACGATTTTGGTAGAGCGAAACAATCGAGAGAGTCTTCTGGTGACGCCATCGATCATCAATATTCAGTTAAGTATAAGTGAAGCGTCTCCCAGTTTGAATTTGGTATCCTTCGGGATCATTTCGATTTGGTGCTTGCAAGTCCCAAAGCCAGAGGACTCGTGTATTCACGAGACTATCGTATTCGATAATCCTTTGACGTTTGAAACTAGACTAGTGAGCGAAGATGCCTGGTTCTAGTGTATTTTGTAGATTGTTTTGTTTGGGTTGTGGAAGGGATTTCCAGTTAGAGGATTCATGTCCGGTTCTTGCAATTGGAACTCCTACTTATGAGCTTTATGTAAAACATGGCATGGGCCCCATTGCATATAATGAAATATGGATCCGATACACCAGAAAGGACGGTGTTCTAAAATGGCCCCAAAATGGTAGTTTCGATACAGATATCTTTGATAATTTGGAAGTTAAATTGTTTAAAAAGAAAGCCCGGCCGGCGATGTTTGATTCTTTCCGCCTATGGCGAAAGGAAGCCAAACAGAAGGAAATTAAGCTAGCGAAAAGAGATAAGAGAGAGAGAGGTATGTCAGTGATGCAAGCAGCTGTGCAATTTAAAGATAATGAGGAGGAACAAATGAAGGAACAGTTACATAGACAGCGCAAACTAGGGATTGATAAATGTTACCCTGTTTTGTCACCCCTTGTGCAAAATGAGACAAAAGAGAATGAGAAGGATTCCCTAATGTCCCATTTGTTAAGTTCGCCACCCCCATATGTGCAAAATGCCACCGCACCTCCACAGCTTGTAAATGCGCAGCCTCTAGTAAATATGCCGCAAGCCTTCCTGCAGCTGCCAGCTCCTCCTCAGCTGGCTCCTATCCCTGCAGTGCAGCCCTCTCAAGGACCGCCAGTTTTGCTACCTGTTACCCCCGCGCTTTCTGCGACTTTGCCTAGCACGCCAGCGGTCTCCTCTGGCGCTTCTTCTGGCACTACCCTGGTACCTGTATCTGAATCTGTTTTTCTTCCCTCTGTCTATCCCCCTGTTTTCGCCTCAACTTCTCCTTCAGCACGACAACGATAAGCTAATGTAGTTACTAGTCTAATGTCGCCTCTCTTTGGGTCATCTAGTGCGACTCCTGCCTTACAGCGTAAGCAATTGCGCAGTCAGCTGCTTGGTCCCGACGAGAAAGAGGTGTTAGATCATCTGGTGCGTAGGTGGATTGGTTTCCCTTCATGCTATGATGTGGAATCAGTTGTTGATGTGTTTCATCAATGGGATGCCCCGAAACAGAGGTATGTGTTCGAGAAAATGTGTGAAATCCTCTGTGAGGAGTTGGATGATCATGGTAGAGATCCAAGCCCGCAGGAGTTGTGTCGAGTGAGATTCGATTTTGGAAAAGGTACGATTGTGGGCCCCGATGTCAATAAAGCAGTTGCGATCTTATTATCCTTAAGGAATGATGATTGTCAACAGCCGTTGTTTACACAAGATTTCCCTGTGGGGAGAAAGGGAAAAGCGCGACAATACCCTATGAGAGAAGTCCCTCCGGTATGGAAGGAAGCTGTTGCGACTGATGCCGCTCATGGTATTGCTGCTATGCCAGCACATTTTCAGCGTGTTTGGGTACATGTTCCATGGAAGCGATCTGAGGTGTTAGCACTTAAACAGACATTGCCTGATCCCCGTAAAAACCCTGCAGGATATTATAAGGAGTTGTCGCAAACTGCAGAATCTTGTGTAATGAATTTGGCCGACATAGATATGCTGTTTGGGAATGTGGTCCCACAGCCTTTATGGGGATCCATTCGTAATATAGATCACGCTGTAGAATTGGGTGACACATGGGCTAATATCGTTGCTGCAGACGCTAGACAAGTTGGTGACGCAAAACCTGAGCCTTTAGTGGCAGAACTCCCTGGTCGAATTATTACCTACATGTGAGAAGTTGGCCTGGTATATGATGCTCACTAGTTAAAGTGATCACCTTGTACCATGCCAAGCAACCCTTATGGTGTGGTTGTAAGTCAACCTTTTCGGACTAGCTGCCCTAGTGGTAGCGTAGGCTAAGCAGTCTTTGAGGCTAAACTCGTGAAGCGTGTTAAGCCAGCTGTTTTACCAAATGTAACCCCCTTTTATACCAATGAAAGGACACCACACAGATATATATTCAAAATATATATGTATTTATTTCTCAAAGTAACCCCTAGTCTCTTTATGAGCACAGGAGCACAAATCGTCAAACAAGATTATCACAGAATACACAGAAGTTGCACGTTATATGGATAGGCCCTGGTGGCCACTCAAACCATATACTAAAATAGTGATATAAGTACCACGAACAGAAAAGGGAAAAGGCCTAGGGCCTCTAGAATCGCTGGGCCTACAAGGAGCTAACGTCAGTTAGTGACCAGGAGGTCCACGGGTGGCGTGTGCAGAGCAAATAGTCACACGCGTGCTCCCATAGGTTTCAATGGGTGCGTAAAAAGTACAAAGTTACTGCAAAGAGGATCTTCCGGATGGACTAGGAACTCAAGATTTGGAACACAGGCACTAGAGATGTAGTACTACACTTGGGCACAGGTGTGCCAGCTTTACCTCACCCACAGGAAGCGGGTGCATAGGCCTCGAAGTGCGTCGGGTTGCTTCTATCTGTTCCGTGGAGCTTGAAGACAAAGATGCTGCAGGCGGTCGGTCCGGGAGAGATGCAGTGGATCCAAGAGTGGATCGGAGATGTTGAAGACCTGTAAGCAGAGGGGACAGTGTTCACAGTCACTAGCCAGTGACCAGCGTGGCACCAGGTGGGTACCAGGCGATGTCGGGTGCAAACAGGTGATGAGGGGTAGCTTGTCTCCGCAGCCACGTGGTCCCTGAAGGTCGACGACGTCCAGGAGTCGGCTCACGAGCTGTCCCACGCAGGCTCTCGCTGTCGGCGGTGTCGGCGACTTGATCGAAGCAAACAAGCCTTGGCAAAAGCAATTGTAGGAGGATTCGGAAATCAGCTGTTGGTTCTGACCAGCAAGGTCAGAGGGATTGCTCCTTTGGAGGGGAGCAAGGGCCAGTCTGGAGCAACCAGACCAGTGGTGTATTTCTTGAAGTTCGTCGCCAAGATGGCTACTAGCCAGCGGGCCAGCAACCGGTTAGGCGCGTCGAGTGGCAAAATGCAGAAGGGCCCCACGCAGATCGTGGAGATGCTGGAGGGCTCACCTTTGGTGCAGATGCTGCTCGGGTGTTGGGCTTCTCAGATCCCAAAGCACAACTTGGAGGGAGCCTCGGTTGTTGCACTTGTCAGCTTGTCGTAGTCGTTCCAAGATGGCTGGCTCCACGTGTCTCGGTGCCTCCACGGGTCTCCTCTTTTCAGGGACTGTGGATCGGGCGGTGAGAGGTCTGGAGGTCCAGGTCTTGTCAGTCTCTGGGCTCGGGCTCCGGCGGGAGGCGGCGGCAAAGCAGATGGTGATTCGCTGGATGGTGCTTGCGTTAGCAAGGTGGTCACTCCCTGACCACAGGGGAGATTTTCTTCAGTCTTCTGTGCAGCAGAATGTCGAAGTTCCCGTCTTCTTCTTAGTTTCAAGTTGATTCCAGGATGTCTGAAGTCTTAGGACACAGCTCCTACCTTTAAACGGATTCTAGGGGCCGGACTACCTGCTAGGTCCCTCCCTATGGGTGGGACCAGGAAGGGGGGTGGTTACACCCCCAATCCTTTGTCAAGCTCGCCCCAGGCCCGGGACTGGTGTGCCCCAGGACCGGTTTGAACTGGCATATGCACCGAGGCTCCTTGTGAGCCACAGGCATGTCTGGTTTCTTTCAAGCCCTACCTGACCAATACACAAAATCCTGTCTGGGGTGGTGCACGCACCTCCCCTGGCAGGAAACCCTTTGTCCACACCTCCCAAGCTGGAAGGACTCCCAGCAGCAGGAGGGCAGACTTGTGTCTGTGGTGGCAGCATCCATTTTGTGGAGCTGAGGCTATGTCTGATTTTACCCGGGTTTCAGGCACTGTACATGTCGTGTCCCTCTAGAAGGGTGGAATGCTAACCCCGTCGCCAGAATTGGCGAGGGGTTAGTATTCCAATTCGTATGACACCTTACTCGACATGTTTTGATAAAGCCAAACCAAAGATAGCATTTAACCGCGAGGTTCATAATGCACTTAAGAGTATATGGTATGACGATATCTGGAAACAGTAGAAGGAAGTTGTTCCGACCACTGCAGACAGGCTCAGCTCATGCCAGAGCACCATCTCACATGGAACCAAGCACTCTGCCTTCAGGATTGTTAAGGCCTGCCATAGGAGTGACTTATAGGTTACCAGGTGTCCCATTTAAGGTTAGGTATAGGTATACTACACCTTAGTAAGAGGTGATTACACCAACTTACCCCAGCTGAGTGATCAGCCAGTTGTGTCAAATTGTTAGGCCAAGCCTGGGGTGGCATAATACATGCTTCAGCCCCTGGCAGGCCTTGGGTACACCAATGCCCTGGGTACCTAGTGCACACTGGTACAGGGGCTGACAGGGTGATCCAACCAATTGGGTATGTACCTAGGGTACATGGAGTCCATTTTAAAGAGAGAACAGCCAGGCTGAGATCCTGAATAGCAGGATCTCAGGCCAACTAAGTCGAAAAACCAGCTAGACACTAGGCAAAAATTTGGGGGTAACCATAGTCAGATATCCACCTTCCTACACAACCCCCCCCCAAACGAAGGGAGATAAGGCTGACCTTGACCAGGTAAGCCTATATTGCCCAAGTGGCCATATAAGGAGGAACCAGCACTGGCATGGTTACCCCCTGTCTCATGGTCCACTAAGCAATCCCTCACCCTAAGGGTATCAGAGGGTCTCCACCATAGGGAATCTCTACCTTTGGTGTGTCTTGGCAAAGTAAAAGGCTGGTGTTGAGATGGAGTACTGAAGTGAGTGTCCTCAAAGTGAGGCCTCCGCTTCCTCCAATCCCCCTCCACCATGGATGCCTTTCTTTCCTTAACTGAGTTGCACTGTGCTCTCAGGGTCAGCCTCTGGCTACCTAAAGCTGGAGGCTGGGTCCCTTTTGTGGGCTTACTGGAGGGACAGGTCAGGTTTGGGGCCCTAAGGTCCCATGTTTGCCTGTACCCAACAGAATCCCTCTGGGGGAGGTCCCTAACTACCTGTAAAGGAGATCCCTCAGGAATGTTTTTACCCATCACCTGACTAGGGCTACTAGCCAGGCAATCCTCATTCTTTTGATGGGGTGGTTCTTGTGGACAGGGGCCCTCTTGGGGTCCACTGGCCTCCCTGACCTCTGCAGCCCTGGGCTGACTGAGGCAGGGTAGAGAGAGGCAGGCTACCTGCACCAGACTGGGTCCCACCTTGGAAGGGGCCACTGACATCAGAGGCTCTGCCAGGCCAGGCCTGGCTACCTCTGGGGCAGTTCCTTCACAAGGGGTGAGGTCAGCTCCCTGAGGAGGCTGACTTTTTCCTAATGTCTGGGGAGAGGGAGACTTTTCTTCCTCCCCACTACTCTCTGTTTGTGTGGAGTGATCCATAGTTTCAGGCTTCACTACACCTATGTCAGTCTGAGTATAGGCTGAGACCATTACAGCCTTGCCAACCTTTTCAGGGGGGCACTCAGTTTGTGTTTGAGCTGTGACTGTCACAGCTCTGCCAGTCTCTACAGGGAAGTCTGTCTGTGCCTGGGCTGTGGCTACCACTGCCCTTCCAACCTTTCCAGGGAGGAAATCTATTTGGACAGGGGTTGTGAATGGCACAACCCCACTACCCTTTTGTGAAAGGCCTACCATTTTAGAATGGGTGTCTTGTTCAACTCCAGCCCAAGCTGAGAGTTCTAAGTCATTCCCCAGTAAGCAGTCTACAGGCAAGGTTGGGGACACTGCCACCCTTTTAGGGCCAGTGACACCTCCCCAGCTGAGACATACCTCTGCCATGGGATGACTGTTCTGTTTGCCATCAATGTTGGTCACCTGGTAGGAGAAACCAGGCAAAAGCTGCTCAGAGGGAACTAGCCAATGGGCCACCATTGTGATGCTAGCTCCAGTGTCTCTGTAGGCCTCAGCTTTTGTACCATTGATGTAGGGCTCCTGTCTGTACCTACCCAAAGTGTTGGGACAGGCAGTGAAGTTGGCAAACCCCATGCCACCATCACAGACAAGAGTATCTGCTGCAGGGGAATTGGCTAAGCCAGGGTCCCCCTGTGTTCCCCAAGTAAACCCACCCAGATTTCTGGGGGCACTCCCACCACCTGGGGGATTACTGCTAACAGTAATAGGTGGTGTGACAGGAGTAATTGGAGGAACAGTTTTGTTTTTAGCCCTTGGGCAACCGCTGTCAGTTTTCCAATGCCCAGGAGTTTTACACTCATGGCAGTAGGGCTTTTTAGCTGTGGTAGAGGAGGGAGCTTGGGACCCACCACCCTGTGTGGAGTTTTGGGGCCCTGAGGAAGGTTTCTCTTTTTCTTTATCCCCACCCTTCTCTTGAGGCTTGGTGGTATCTTTCTTTTGGTCACCACCCTGGTTTTTAGGCCTGATCCTGGTCCTGACCCATTTATCTGCCCTCTTTCCCAATTCTTGGGGAGAGGTCAAATCTGAGTCTACCAGGTGTTGATGGAGAAGCTGGTTTTGACAATTACTTAAAATCTGCTCTCTCATCATCAAATTGTACAATCCTGTTAATCAGACACCTTACTTCCCAGCAACCAACCCTCCAAAGCCTTAGTGGCACATTCCACATATTCAGACCAGTCCTGAGTCTGTGTCTTCTGGGTGTCTCTGAACATTAACCTGTACTGTTCAGTGGTTAAGCCTAACCCATCAACTAGGACACTCTTCAGGACTCTGTAATTTCTGACATCCTCTTCTCTAACAGTGAGGAGTCTATCTCTGCCTCTCCCCTCAAAGGAGAGCCATAAGATTGCTGCCCACTGGTCTTCAGGAACCTGCTGCACTTTGCAGGCTCTCTCAAGAGCAGTCATCCATTTGTGGATGTCATCCCCACTTTTGTAGGGGGGCACAATCTTGGACAGGTTCCTATTGTCAAAGACCCTATCTTTGTCCCTAGGGACATTGCTGCCACCAGTGGGTATAGACCCACTCTCTCTATGCTGCCTAGCCTTGCTCAGTTTCTCTTCCATCAGGGCTACTTCTAGCTCCTGCTTCCTGATCCTCAGCTGGGCTTCTTGCATCTTGGCCTCATGTTCCCTCCTCTGAGGGGTGGTCATCCTTCTCCTGGAGTGACCTTGAGAGCCTCTAGAGCCATGGGAAGCATTGGATTCACCTGAGTGATTCCTTCGCCTCCCAAGCCCTGGGTTAAGTCCACTGGGGAGATCCAATGGGGTAAACCCACTGTCAGTCCCCAATAGCCTTGGTTTAGCTGAGCCAAGTATAACACTTGGCACTGGGCTAGTTCTCCCTTCATCATCACTACTCTCTGTATCAGTACTTTTATCACTCTCATCCTCTGTGGTATTATTGCCATCTAAGGGGTGACTATTGGAACTGGGTACCTCTGTAGCATCTTCTGAAGGGGGGCCTCCTGTTCCTGACCCTAAGGGGGCTAACTGGGAAGCTTTCTTGAGTTCTCTCTGATTCTCATCATTTTGCAAGAGTTCTCTGAGCTCAGCAGAGGTAGGGTTCTTGGGCTGTTTAAGGCCTCTAAGAGTTGCCAAATGCCTGAGCTCATTCTGATTAAGGGTAGCAAAGCTGGATGGTGCCCTCTGGGGGTCACTCTCAACAGAGATGGGTACAGTGGACCCCTCTGCCCCGGCCATTGCTCTTAAGTGTGGGTGGACGTGTTGCAATCTACCTACACTTGGGTTTACCTACTAAACCTATCTAGCAGTTGTAGTCAGGGTGTGCTACTCCCTTTGCTCTACAACAACTAAGTTCAGTAGAACTTATGTATATCTAATCTTGTTTTATATGTACCTACAGGTACCTATGTGATCTTTCAATTGGTAACCAAGAGATTACAATGGTAAAACACAGCAAGCTCAAATCCAACCGCTGCTCACCAATGTGAGAAGTTGGCCTGGTATATGATGCTCACTAGTTAAAGTGATCACCTTGTACCATGCCAAGCAACCCTTATGGTGTGGTTGTAAGTCAACCTTTTCGGACTAGCTGCCCTAGTGGTAGCGTAGGCTAAGCAGTCTTTGAGGCTAAACTCGTGAAGCGTGTTAAGCCAGCTGTTTTACCAAATGTAACCCCCTTTTATACCAATGAAAGGACACCACACAGATATATATTCAAAATATATATGTATTTATTTCTCAAAGTAACCCCTAGTCTCTTTATGAGCACAGGAGCACAAATCGTCAAACAAGATTATCACAGAATACACAGAAGTTGCACGTTATATGGATAGGCCCTGGTGGCCACTCAAACCATATACTAAAATAGTGGTATAAGTACCACGAACAGAAAAGGGAAAAGGCCTAGGGCCTCTAGAATCGCTGGGCCTACAAGGAGCTAACGTCAGTTAGTGACCAGGAGGTCCACGGGTGGCGTGTGCAGAGCAAATAGTCACACGCGTGCTCCCATAGGTTTCAATGGGTGCGTAAAAAGTACAAAGTTACTGCAAAGAGGATCTTCCGGATGGACTAGGAACTCAAGATTTGGAACACAGGCACTAGAGATGTAGTACTACACTTGGGCACAGGTGTGCCAGCTTTACCTCACCCACAGGAAGCGGGTGCATAGGCCTCGAAGTGCGTCGGGTTGCTTCTATCTGTTCCGTGGAGCTTGAAGACAAAGATGCTGCAGGCGGTCGGTGCGGGAGAGATGCAGTGGATCCAAGAGTGGATCGGAGATGTTGAAGACCTGTAAGCAGAGGGGACAGTGTTCACAGTCACTAGCCAGTGACCAGCGTGGCACCAGGTGGGTACCAGGCGATGTCGGGTGCAAACAGGTGATGAGGGGTAGCTTGTCTCCGCAGCCACGTGGTCCCTGAAGGTTGACAACGTCCAGGAGTTGGCTCACGAGCTGTCCCACGCAGGCTCTCGCTGTCGGCGGTGTCGGCGACTTGATCGAAGCAAACAAGCCTTGGCAAAAGCAATTGTAGGAGGATTCGGAAATCAGCTGTTGGTTCTGACCAGCAAGGTCAGAGGGATTGCTCCTTTGGAGGGGAGCAAGGGCCAGTCTGGAGCAACCAGACCAGCGGTGTATTTCTTGAAGTTCGTCGCCAAGATGGCTACTAGCCAGCGGGCCAGCAACCGGTTAGGCGCGTCGAGTGGCAAAATGCAGAAGGGCCCCACGCAGATCGTGGAGATGCTGGAGGGCTCACCTTTGGTGCAGATGCTGCTCGGGTGTTGGGCTTCTCAGATCCCAAAGCACAACTTGGAGGGAGCCTCGGTTGTTGCACTTGTCAGCTTGTCGTAGTCGTTCCAAGATGGCTGGCTCCACGTGTCTCGGTGCCTCCACGGGTCTCCTCTTTTCAGGGACTGTGGATCGGGCGGTGAGAGGTCTGGAGGTCCAGGTCTTGTCAGTCTCTGGGCTCGGGCTCCGGCGGGAGGCGGCGGCAAAGCAGACGGTGATTCGCTGGATGGTGCTTGCGTTAGCAAGGTGGTCACTCCCTGACCACAGGGGAGATTTTCTTCAGTCTTCTGTGCAGCAGAATGTCGAAGTTCCCGTCTTCTTCTTAGTTTCAAGTTGATTCCAGGATGTCTGAAGTCTTAGGACACAGCTCCTACCTTTAAACGGATTCTAGGGGCCGGACTACCTGCTAGGTCCCTCCCTATGGGTGGGACCAGGAAGGGGGGTGGTTACACCCCCAATCCTTTGTCCAGCTCGCCCCAGGCCCGGGACTGGTGTGCCCCAGGACCGGTTTGAACTGGCATATGCACCGAGGCTCCTTGTGAGCCACAGGCATGTCTGGTTTCTTTCAAGCCCTACCTGACCAATACACAAAATCCTGTCTGGGGTGGTGCACGCACCTCCCCTGGCAGGAAACCCTTTGTCCACACCTCCCAAGCTGGAAGGACTCCCAGCAGCAGGAGGGCAGACTTGTGTCTGTGGTGGCAGCATCCATTTTGTGGAGCTGAGGCTATGTCTGATTTTACCCGGGTTTCAGGCACTGTACATGTCGTGTCCCTCTAGAAGGGTGGAATGCTAACCCCGTCGCCAGAATTGGCGAGGGGTTAGTATTCCAATTCGTATGACACCTTACTCGACATGTTTTGATAAAGCCAAACCAAAGATAGCATTTAACCGCGAGGTTCATAATGCACTTAAGAGTATATGGTATGACGATATCTGGAAACAGTAGAAGGAAGTTGTTCCGACCACTGCAGACAGGCTCAGCTCATGCCAGAGCACCATCTCACATGGAACCAAGCACTCTGCCTTCAGGATTGTTAAGGCCTGCCATAGGAGTGACTTATAGGTTACCAGGTGTCCCATTTAAGGTTAGGTATAGGTATACTACACCTTAGTAAGAGGTGATTACACCAACTTACCCCAGCTGAGTGATCAGCCAGTTGTGTCAAATTGTTAGCCTGGGGTGGCATAATACATGCTTCAGCCCCTGGCAGGCCTTGGGTACACCAATGCCCTGGGTACCTAGTGCACACTGGTACAGGGGCTGACAGGGTGATCCAACCAATTGGGTATGTACCTAGGGTACATGGAGTCCATTTTAAAGAGAGAACAGCCAGGCTGAGATCCTGAATAGCAGGATCTCAGGCCAACTAAGTCGAAAAACCAGCTAGACACTAGGCAAAAATTTGGGGGTAACCATAGTCAGATATCCACCTTCCTACACTACATGAAAACTATAATGCCTGCGATGCGCGTAAATTGGGACAAACTATCCGCATGCAAGCAGAAGAAAGATGAGACAGTGTCTGATTTCTTCACCAGGTTTGAAGAAACGTTTATCGACCACAGTGGCCAAGACATGAGCACTGAAGGTGGCCAACGGTTATTCGTTGATAAATTTGTGCAGAATCTACTTCCCGAGTTGTGTAAGAAATTAAAAGACTCAGAAAGTTCTTGGGCTGTTTCCTCTTCAGCGCAAATACTGGCTACTGCACAGTATTATGAGAATAGAGACAAAGATGAGAAGGATAGAACAGATAAGAAAACGAAAGAACTAAAGACAAAGGTCCTCTTGCAGCAGGCCTATCCGCCACGTGGAGGACAGAATAATTATAGGCAAACACAAGGTATCTATCAGCAACCCCAACAATTTCAGAATAGTCAGCAAATGAATGGGTATTATCAACCACGAATCCCTGTAGGTCCCAACCAATGTTCATATTGCAAAGAGGAAGGTAATTTTAAATATAGTTGCCCTAAATTAATGCAGCGTAACAGTCATGCGTATGGCGCAAGAGGTAGAGGTGGTCAGCAAGCTCCTAGAGGCAGAGGGCGTGGAAATGTTCTCCAGAACGCGCGTCCTCTTCCGCCTCAAAATACCATAAATAGCTTTGATCAGCAAGCCAACGCGACTGGTAATACAGCTCAGTATTACAATAATGATTATTATGCAGAAAACGACAATGTAGAAGATGATGATTACTAGGACAGCCGTAGACAGAGAGAGGGAGTTGTTTCAGTGCCAGTGGATCAGAGCGGACCTTATGTTAAAGTAACTACAGCAAATGTAACGGAGCCCTTTCTGCTAGATACTGGTGCTGCAAAGAGTTCAATCATGCATTCAAAACTCCCTGGCGCGCCTTTGTCTGGCGAAATAAATGTCTCAGTAGGTTTTTCTGGCGCCCCAGTTAGGAACCCGATTTCTAGTCCTATGTCTCTTTCTGTTGGACCTTGTGAGCTAAAAGCACCCCTCATTCTAACGACAGGTTGTGGTGAAAATTTGCTAGGCTTAGATTTGCTAAAAAGATTGCATGCAACGCTATATTGTTCTCCCTCAGCAGTACAACATACATTAGGCAAGAAAGTGATTTCCCCAATGTATTTGTCTAAAAATGCAATGCCACCTGAATTGTCATCCCTTCCGGATGTCCTTTGGGCTACTGGTCCCAATGATGTGGGTCTCTTGGAAATACCGCCATATGTGGTCACTTTAAAAGCCAATGTCAGATTGCCACGCATTCCCCAGTATAAGATCTCTAATGAAGGTCAGAAAGCGTTGTTAGAAATTGTCAGCGATCTGATCAAAAAGGGTGTAATTGAAGAGACAAGAGGCAACGTTTGCAATAGTCCTGTTTTACCTGTCTTAAAACGAACGGACCCTTCACAGCCACCTGTTTACAGATTTGTGATTGATCTTAGAGAGGTTAATAAGATTGTTGTACCACAGTTTCCAGTTGTCCCTGACATAACTGCTTTGTTAACCATGATTCCAGCCTCCGCTGCATGGTTCTCAGTAATCGATCTAAAGAATGCTTTCTTTAGCATCCCAATTGCAGAGGAGAGCAGAGACATTTTTGGATTTAGTTTAGGAGGTCGAAGCTTCCGCTTTAAACGCGCTCCTCAGGGCTACTGTGAAAGTCCATCAATATACAGCCAAGCTTTAAAAGCGCAGCTTGATGCACTGGTTTTACCCAGTGGCGTTATCCTCATTCAGTACGTCGACGATTTACTGATCGCCGCGGATACTGAAAAGATTTGCAAAGAAGCTACATTGTCATTGTTGCGTCATTTGTCTGCCTTCCATCACAAAGTGTCTCTCTCAAAGCTGCAATATTGTCGACAAGAGGTGACCTACCTAGGTCATCTCTTATCGGAAGAGGGAAGGAAACTGACCCCAGAAAGAATTCAAGCCATTGCACAGTTGAGTGTGCCAAGAACACAGAGAGAAGTGCGTGCTTTCTTGGGCATTACTTCATACTGTAGGCATTGGATTCCTAATTTTTCCTTGTTGGCAAAACCTTTGTTAGCATTGACATGCAAAGACACACCGAATCCTATCCCATGGTCTGAAGAGTGTCAGAAGAGTTTTTTGGAATTGCGTAATGCGTTATGTTCAGCTCCTGTGTTGGGTACCCCTGACTACAGCAAGCCTTTTACATTGTATGTTCACGAGAAAGATGGTTGCGCATTATCAGTATTAACACAGCCTTTTGGTGACAGACCGCGTCCATGCGCATACTTTCATCAACCTTGGACCCTGTACCGAGGGCATTGCCAAGTTGTCTGAGAGCCAAAGCCGCCGCAGCTATGTGTATTCGGCAGTCTGCTGGACTAGTAATGGATAATACATTGATTGTTATGGTTCCACATGCTGTGGACACATTGTTAAACAGGACCAAGACGCAGCACTTAACTAGTGCGCGATTATCTGGTTATGAGCTGACACTGTTAGCAAATCATATACACATAAAGAGATGCAACACATTGAATCCAGCTACACTATTACCAATCCCAGCAGATCTAGATGAGATTGAGCAACATGATTGTCTGTTCAGAACAGAAGAAGAGACGAAAGGGAGAGTAGATCTTAAAGATACTCCCCTAACTGAGTGTGATGGTACTTTATGGGTGGATGGTTCGTGTTTCAAGCTTCCGAATGGTGATACGACTGCTGCATATGCTATTACGACTTTGCACACGATTGTTGAAACTGCGCTTGTGCCACAGAATTCGGCTCAAGCAGCAGAATTGATTGCCCTTACAAGAGCATGCGTGTTGTCTGATGGAATGAAAGTGAACATATATACAGACAGCCAGTACGCCTTTGGCGTGGCTCATAATTTTGGGCGATTGTGGAAAGAACGTGGGTTCCTGACTTCGCATGGAGCTAAGATTCAGAATGGCAAGTTGGTGAATGATCTCCTTGAGTCACTGACCCTACCGTTGCAAGTTGCGATTATGAAATGCAGTGCGCACAAGAAAATCACCGATGATGTTGGTCGTGGTAATGCGTTTGCTGATGAAGTCGCGAAAGAAACAGCAAAAGATGTAAAGACTCGAATGTATGTTGCAGGCCCTGCCAGATGGGTTGGTGATGTTGGAATGTGTGAAAGCACAATAGAAAGTGTAAAGTCCCTTCAAGCTGAAGCCACAGAGAAATAATTGAGCAAGTGGAGAGAAAGTATGGGTAAGTTGGATGAGAATGGTTGTTGGATTGATCTGTCAGAACATAGGCGATGGTTGTTACCTGATGCATATGTGCTTCCAGTGGTTACTATGGCACATGGAATGGCACACATCAGTACGAAAGGAATCTGTAAGTTGTTGGCTCCAGTATGGCAGAATGCTGGAATTCCTAAGTGTGCAGAGAACGTGGTCAAGAATTGTATGGTATGCTTGAAGTACAACCCTGGTAGGGGAACCCCAACTCCAGCTGGTCATTTTGCGCCTCCATCATATCCATTTGAAGTTTTGCAGCTAGATTTTATTCACATGGAAAGGTGCAACAACCTGAAATATGTATTGGTGGTTGTTTGCGCTTTTTCAAAATGGATTGAGGCCTATCCCCTAAAGAATAACACTGCTCTATCCACAGCCAAGGCCCTTGTGAAAGAATTTTTCCCTAGGTTTGGAATGCCAAGAATGGTGTGGAGTGATAATGGAAGTGAGTTTGTGGGTAAAGTGATGAAGAATGTATGTGAGGGACTAGGTATACAGCAGAAATTTCACGCTGCAAATCACCCCCAATCAGCTGGATTAGTAGAGCGCTACAACGGCGCTCTAAAACTTAAACTGGCCAAAATCCAAGCGAGCTCAGGTCTTAAATGGCCTGACGCTCTGCCTCTAGTACTCCTGTCCACCAGAATGACTGTGCATTCACGAGTGGGACTTAGTCCCTACGAGGTTGTTTTTGGCCGCCCGGCTAATGTATGGGGTGTGCCAAGACCGACGAAATTCAGCGAAATCGAACATCCAGTACTGCTTGATTACTTGTTTGAATTGACGGCTAAATTACATGTTTTACATCAACAGGTGCACAATACTCTTCCCCAGGCCTCTGAGGCTCCAGGACACCCTATCGACCCTGGCACGTGGGTCTTGGTGAAAAATTTTCAGCGCAAGAGCAATGATGAGCCTCGTTGGATCGGCCCTCACCTCGTGCTCCTATCTACAAGATCAGCTGTTTGAGTAAAGGGGAAAAGGAACTGGATCCACGGCGCCCACGTGAAGAGGATCCCTTTGCCTCTGCCGTATGACCAGTGGGTCCAGGAGGGTATCGCTGACTCTGAAACAGACACTGTACCTCGTTTTGTGCCGTTCAGTGATGCACGCATAAAAGGCACAACTTCAGCGCAGGAAAGTGACGATATTTTGCAAGAAGCTGTGCCACCGTCAATTCGATTGAACACTACAGAGCCTGAACTTTTGTTCCAAGATCAAACAGTACCTGGCCGTCTCCACTACAATCTGAGACCAAGGCCCATGGACAAATAAATATTCTTTTTCTTTTACCTTTTTATTTTTTGATAACCAGAGCTCTCCCATCTGAAGGACTTTCTTGATTTTTGTTTTTCGAACCACCATCCGGGTTCAGCCGCAGGGTCGCGGTGCCAAGACTTTGGGGTACAGGCCGAAGACGTTAGGTCGATGGTTCTGGTTGGTCTAGGGCGTTCCCTGGACTGACAGGCGTACTCCTTAGCAGAAGAAACTCACCCGCCGCGAGCGGCACGATTAGAGGATGGAGTCTTTTAAGATGGAGAGACTAGCTGAGGAAATTAACTTTAAAGCTAGAATATGTAAAATAATGAAAAGCAAACGTTTTGTGTTTTTATGCCTGTTTGTATTGTGTAGTATGATAGTGTTTACTGTAGGATTTGTATTCTTCTCCTCTCAAGAGCCCTTTGCCCCCACTGTACATCCTATACCTCCTCCTACTATCTCCTCACACTCTTTTCACCCTCTGCCTGAACATGAACAAGTTAGACGATCAGAGTTTGTGAATAACTCGTTTATTCTGCTCCTGCACCAGCACCAACTAATCATGAATACAACAAATTGTTGGGTGTGTGGTTTAATGCCACATACCATTAATAAGGGTATTCCCTATCTGGTGCTGCCGTGTAGTTACAATGGATCGTCATGGGCATTCCAGACCATGTTTCTCTATGCACTAGATGTGTACTCCCCGCGACAACCGCGTTCCATCAGACCTAGCACCAATAACAAAGCTTTAATGAAAGGAGTTGCCGATATGAGTAGAGATATCGATGCATACTCATCCATTCCCAAAGAAGAGTTGAGAGCTTATGTAGGGTGGAACGCAACGGGGTATAGTATTAGTCTAGATGAAAGACAGCGAAAAATCTCATCCCCAATTTGGGTCGTACCCCACATAGGTCGGTTCTGTTTGCAGGGTAATGGTCAGAATCCTAGAGCTCAACTGGGAAGAAGTGACTGTACTGAAACGTACACTTTTCCGTCACAGTTTTCCCCTGCGTTTTTGGCTGCCAAGGGTACATATTTTATCTGCAATGACCGAGCATATACATGGTTGCCCCCTGATTTCTCGGGCACATGGTATATTGCAAATCTGCTACCGCCAACATTTACTGCCGCCTCTGGCTATCACAAGACCAGAGTTGTGAGAGGTGTGATTAGTAAGGAAGATACTGCCGGTCAGGAAGCGGGAGATTTCTTTTTGGGTTTCCTGCCGTTTTGGGGACCTATGGTCAATAGTAGGAACCTGAGACAACTGACTCGTGTGGTTGAATCCACTCTTAATGTTACGGCTGGTGCCCTTGGTAATTTGACAGCTGAGCTCCAGGCGGATCGCCTCATGACTTTGCAGAACCGCATGGTTCTAGACGTCATACTTGCAGACCGTGGTGGGGTATGTAAGGTTATCCAATCTAGTTGTTGCATTTTCATACCAGACAACGCTCCAACAGTTTATCAAGCCATCTCCAAACTGCATAAAATATCTGAGTCCACACACGTGGATAAAGGAGATTGGTCACTGGTGGGGTGGTTCTGGGAACTGATATCTGCCTGGGGTTGGAAAGTTCTGATGGTCATTGGAATGATCTTAGCCATCCTTTTCCTGTTCTGTCTGTGCGTACAGTGTGCTCCCGCGATATGTGGCCTCTGTGCTACATTATGTGTAAGGAAACCTGTATCGAGGGACGAGCTAAGTAATAGGATGATGCTACAGCAACATCTCCATGACTTCGTGAATATTGACCTAGACTCGGATTGAAATGAGTATAGTTATTGCCTTTGTAAGGGCAAAAGGAGGGTCTGTCGTACTTTGTCGAATTTGGGACCGCGTAGGAGGCAGGGCCCTCCCCCTGTCTATCTCGGTAATACTGAACCGCGAATGGTTAATGCGGTATGTACAAGTGCTTTTTGTAACATTTTAGCTATGAATGCACTGTGTATACGCTATTTTACATCACTGCGTGGGTTCCATTTTGTATCGGTGGCCATCTTATGGTTGCCCTCACATAGGCTATATAGCATGAAGCGAAAACGAGCCTTTCAGAGCACATGTGGCTTTCTTTGACTTTTCTATGAGCTGGGCAGCTTGGCTCCGCTGCACCAGGTCAAACTGGTCTCACGAGTTCCCCGTCCTCTGGCCACCTGTGATTAGCATCAGGGCTTGACACACCATAAAGTCTTTTCATCCTACACAAGCCTCCAGCTAATCTCTTTCTCACCTGACTGTTCCTGCTTTATGGCTTGTTTCCCAAAACAGGAGATGCTCATGTTTATTGGGGCCTATCGATATCTGATGTGGGCTCGGAGCTTTGCTGTGTAAATAATTGCGGGCTGGTTTAACTGGAATGTGGGATGGTCATCATGACTCTGCCTTTTCGTTTGAAATGTATACATGTAATGGCCATATCATAAACTAAAGAATGTATGCCTGAGGCAGGAAATTCTGTATTTAAGGAGAAGCCCGTTTCTGTGATTTTCAGCAGGCTCCTGAGAACATACACGCTGTTGTACTTCTAGGATACCTGTAATTGGTCTGCAGCCAATAAACTGATCTTTGACTTCACCCAGAAGACTCTGTGTTTCTGTAGGTCTGAAACAGGAAGAACCCCGAAGTCATAGGGTGTGTTCCCCTGCACCGCTGGGCTTAAAATACCCAGTACTTCAAAAGCAAAACCAAAGGGGATGATGGACAGAGTGTTGAACATTGCAAGCACTCACCCCCAGTCAACTGTTCTGGGTTTAATCCATCATCATTCTTTAGCTCATTCTGCCACCCCAGTTCAGACATGGCCATATGCAAATCAGTCTGACCCTGTGCCTCAGGGGAACACTCCAGCTTGAACTGCCAAGCCATGTCTTCACTGAACCGGAAACAAGCATCTTGGGACTGGTTTTTGGCTCATCAGCCGTCATCAGCCAGGCAAGCTTGAATCCAGTGGCAAAGTGAGCAAGGGACCCACATCTGGGCATACCCTGCCAACTTTGGACGAACAAGGCAAAATCAAAGGGGATGATGGACGGAGTGTTAAACATTGCAAGCACTCACCCCCAGTCAACTGATCTGTGTTCAATCCATCATCATTCTTTAGCTCATTCTGCCTCCCCAGTTCAGACATGGCCATATGCAAATCAGTCTGACCCTGTGCCTCATGGGAACAGTCCAGCCCGAACTGCCAAGCCATGTTTTCCCTGGACCGGAAACAAGCATTCTGGGACCGGTTTCTGGCTCATCAGCCGTCATCAGCCAGGCTAGCTTGAATTCAGTGGCAAAGTGAGCAAGGGACCCACGTCTGGGCATACCCTGCCAACTTAGGGCGAACAAGGCAAAACCAAAGGGGATGATGGACGGAGTGTTAAACATTGCAAGCACTCACCCCCAGTCAACTGATCTGTGTTCAATCCATCATCATTCTTTAGCTCATTCTGCCTCCCCAGTTCAGACATGGCCATATGCAAATCAGTCTGACCCTGTGCCTCATGGGAACAGTCCAGCCCGAACTGCCAAGCCATGTTTTCCCTGGACCGGAAACAAGCATTCTGGGACCGGTTTCTGGCTCATCAGCCGTCATCAGCCAGGCTAGCTTGAATTCAGTGGCAAAGTGAGCAAGGGACCCACGTCTGGGCATAGCCTGCCAACTTAGGACGCACAAAGCAAAACCAAAGGGGATGATGGACGGAGTGTTTAACATTGCAAGCACTCACCCCCAGTCAACTGTTCTGGGTTTAATCCATCATCATTCTTTAGCTCATTCTGCCTCCCCAGTTCAGACATGGCCATATGCAAATCAGTCTGACCCTGTGCCTCATGGGAACAGTCCAGCCCGAACTGCCAAGCCATGTTTTCCCTGGACCGGAAACAAGCATCCTGGGAATGGTTTCTGGCTAATCAGCCCTCATCAGCCAGGCTAGCTTGAATCCAGTGGCAAAGTGAGCAAGGGACCCATGTCTAGGCATACCATGACAACTTAGGGCGAGCAAGGCAAAACCAAAGGGGATGATGGATGGAGTTTTGAACTTTGCAACCCCTCATCCCCAGGCAACTGATCTGGGTTTAATCCATCATCATTCCTTAGCTCACTCCGCCACGCCCCGTTCAGACATGGCCATATGCAAATCAGTCTGACCCTGTGCCTTATGGGAACACTTCAGCCTGAAATGCCAAGCCATGTCTTTCCTGGACTGGAAACAAGCAACCTGGGACCAGTTTCTGGCTCATCAGCCGTCATCAGCCAGGCTAGCTTGAATTCACTGGCAAAGTGAGCAAGGGACCCATGTCTGGGCATACCCTGCCAACTTAGGGCGAACAAGGCAAAACCAAAGGGGATGATGGACGGAGTTTTGAACTTTGCAAGCCCTCTCCCCCAGTAAACTGATCTGGGTTTAATCCATCATCATGTTTTAGCTCACTCCGCCACCCCAGTTCAGACATGGCCATATGCAAATCAGTCTGACCCTGTGCCTCATGGGAACAGTCCAGCCTGAACTGCCAAGCCATGTCTTCCCTGGACTGGAAACAAGCATCCTTGGACTGGTTTCTGGCTAATCAGCCCTCATCAGCCAGGCTAGCTTGAATCCAGTGGCAAAGTGAGCAAGGGACCCACGTCTGGGCATATCCTGACAACTTAGGGCGAACAAGGCAAAACCAAAGGTGATGATGGACGGAGTTTTGAACTTTGCAAGCCCTCACCCCCAGGCAACTGATGTGGGTTTAGTTCATCATCATTGCTTAGCTCACTCCGCCACGCCCAGTTCAGACATGGCCATATGCAAATCAGTCTGACCCTGTGCCTCATGGGAACATTCCAGCCCGAACTGCTAAACCATGTCTTCACTGAACCGGAAACAAGCATCTTGGGACTGGTTTTTGGCTCATCAGCCGTCATCAGCCAGGCAAGCTTGAATCCAGTGGCAAAGTGAGCAAGGGACCCACATCTGGACATACCCTGCCAACTTAGGGCGAACAAGGCAAAACCAAAGGGGATGATGGACGGAGTGATAAACATTGTAAGCACTCACCCCCCGTCAACTGATCTGTGTTCAATCCATCATCATTCTTTAGCTCACTCTGCCATCCCAGTTCAGACATGGCCATATGCAAATCAGTCTGACCCTGTGTCTTATGGGAACACTTCAGCCTGAAATGCCAAGCCATGTCTTCCCTGGACCGGAAACAAGCATCCTGGGACCGGTTTCTGCCTCATCAGCCGTCATCAGCCAGGCTAGCTTGAATTCAGTCGCAAAGTGAGCAAGGGACCCACGTCTGGGCATAGCCTGCCAACTTAGGACGAACAAAGCAAAACCAAAGGGATGATGGACAGTGTTGAACATTGCAGGCTATCACCCCCAGTCAACTGTTCTGGGTTTAATCCATGATCATTGCTTAGCTCATTCTGCCTCCCCAGTTCAGACATGGCCATATGCAAATCAGTCTGACCCTGTGCCTCATGGGAACAGTCAAGCCCGAACTTCCAAGCCATGTCTTCCCTGGACTGGAAACAAGCATCCTGGGACTGGTTTCTGGCTAATCAGCCCTGATCAGCCAGGCTAGCTTGAATCCAGTGGCAAAGTGAGCAAGGGACCCATGTCTGGGCATACCCTGACAACTTAGGGCGAGCAAGGCAAAACCAAAGGGGATGATGGATGGAGTTGTGAACTTTGCAACCCCTCACCCCCAGAGAACTGATCTGGGTTTAATCCATCATCATTCCTTATCTCACTCCGCCACGCCCAGTTCAGACATGGCCATATGCAAATCAGTCTGACCCTGTGCTTCATGGGAAAATTCCAGCCCGAACTTCCAAGCCATGTCTTCCCTGGACCGGAAAAAAGAATCCTGGGACCGGTTACTGGCTAATCAGCCGTCATCAGCCAGGCTAGCCTGAATCCAGTGGAAAAGTGAGCAAGGGACTCACTTCTGGGCATACACTGCCAACATAGGACGAACAAAGCAAAACCAAAGGGGATGATGGACGGATTGTTGAACATTGCAAGCACTCACACCAAGTCAACTGATCTGGATTTAATCCATCATCATTCTTTAGCTCACCCCGCCACCAAAGTTCAGACATGGCCACATGCAAATCAGTCTGACACTGTGCCTCATGGGAACAATCCAGCCTGGACTGCCAAGCCATGTCTTCACTGGACCAGAAACAAGCATCCTGGGACCGGTTTCTGGCTAATCGGCCATCGTCATCCAGGCTAGCTTAAATTCAGTGGCAAAGTGAGCAAGGGACCCACGTCTGGGCATACCCTGCCAACTTAGGGCGAACAAGGCAAAACCAAAGGGGATGATGGACGGAGTTTTGAACTTTGCAAGCCCTCTCCCCCAGTAAACTGATCTGGGTTTAATCCATCATCATGTTTTAGCTCACTCCGCCACCCCAGTTCAGACATGGCCATATGCAAATCAGTCTTACCCTCAGCCTCATGGGAACAGTCCAGCCCAAACTGACAAGCCATGTCTTCCCTGGACTGGAAACAAGCATCCTTGGACTGGTTTCTGGCTAATCAGCCCTCATCAGCCAGGCTAGCTTGAATCCAGTGGCAAAGTGAGCAAGGGACCCACGTCTGGGCATATCCTGACAACTTAGGGCGAACAAGGCAAAACCAAAGGAGATGATGGACGGAGTTTTGAACTTTGCAAGCCCTCACCCCCAGTCAACTGATCTGGGTTTAATCCATCATCATGCATTAGCTCACTCCGCCACCCCAGTTCAGACATGGCCATATGCAAATCAGTCTGACCCTGTGCCTTATGGGAACACTTCAGCCTGAAATGCCAAGCCATGTCTTCCCTGGACAGGAAACAAGCAACCTGGGACCGGTTTCTGGCTCATCAGCCGTCATCAGCCAGGCTAGCTTGAATTCAGTGGCAAAGTGAGCAAGGGTCCCATGTCTGGGCATAGCCTGCCAACTTTGGACGAACAAAGCAAAACCAAAGGGGATGATGGACAGAGTGTTGAACATTGCAAGCACTCACCCCCAGTCAACTGATATGAGTTTAATCCATCATCATTCTTAACTCACTCCGCCACCCCAGTTCAGACATGGCCATATGCAAATCATTCTGACCCTGGACCTCATGGGAACACTCCAGCCTGAACTGCCAAGCCATGTCTTCACTGAACCGGAAACAAGCATCTTGGGACCGGTTTTTGGCTTATCAGCCGTCATCAGCCAGGCAAGCTTGAATCCAGTGGCAAAGTGAGCAAAGGACCCACATCTAGGCATACCCTGCCAACTTAGGGCGAACAAGGCAAAACCAAAGGGGATGATGTACAGAGTGTTGAACATTGCAAGCACTCACCCCCAGTCAACTGATATGAGTTTAATCCATCATCATTCTTTAGCTCACTCCGCCATCCCAGTTCAGACATGGCCATATGCAAATCAGTCTGACCCTGTGCCTTATGGGAACACTTCAGCCTGAAATGCCAAGCCATGTCTTCCCTGGACCGGAAACAAGCATCCTGGGACCGGTTTCTGCCTCATCAGCCGTCATCAGCCAGGCTAGCTTGAATTCAGTGGCAAAGTGAGCAAGAGACCCACGTCTGGGCATAGCCTGCCAACTTAGGACGAACAAAGCAAAACCAAAGGGATGATGGACAGTGTTGAACATTGCAGGCTATCACCCCAGTCAACTGTTCTGGGTTTAATCCATGATCATTGCTTAGCTCATTCTGCCTCCCCAGTTCAGACATGGCCATATGCAAATCAGTCTGACCCTGTGCCTCATGTGAACAGTCAAGCCCGAACTTCCAAGCCATGTCTTCCCTGGACTGGAAACAAGCATCCTGGGACTGGTTTCTGGCTAATCAGCCCTCATCAGCCAGGCTAGCTTGAATCCAGTGGCAAAGTGAGCAAGGGACCCACGTCTGGGCATATCCTGACAACTTAGGGCGAACAAGGCAAAACCAAAGGAGATGATGGACGGAGTTTTGAACTTTGCAAGCCCTCACCCCCAGTCAACTGATCTGGGTTTAATCCATCATCATGCATTAGCTCACTCCGCCACCCCAGTTCAGACATGGCCATATGCAAATCAGTCTGACCCTGTGCCTTATGGGAACAATTCAGCCTGAAATGCCAAGCCATGTCTTCCCTGGACCGGAAACAAGCAACCTGGGACCGGTTTCTGGCTCATCAGCCGTCATCAGCCAGGCTAGCTTGAATTCAGTGGCAAAGTGAGCAAGGGTCCCATGTCTGGGCATAGCCTGCCAACTTTGGACGAACAAAGCAAAACCAAAGGGGATGATGGACAGAGTGTTGAACATTGCAAGCACTCACCCCCAGTCAACTGATATGAGTTTAATCCATCAGCATTCTTAACTCACTCCGCCACCCCAGTTCAGACATGGCCATATGCAAATCATTCTGACCCTGGACCTCATGGGAACACTCCAGCCTGAACTGCCAAGCCATGTCTTCACTGAACCGGAAACAAGCATCTTGGGACTGGTTTTTGGCTTATCAGCCGTCATCAGCCAGGCAAGCTTGAATCCAGTGGCAAAGTGAGCAAAGGACCCACATCTGGGCATACCCTGCCAACTTAGGGCGAACAAGGCAAAACCAAAGGGGATGATGGACGGAGTGTTAAACATTGCAAGCACTCACCCCCCCGTCAACTGATCTGTGTTCAATCCATCATCATTCTTTAGCTCACTCCGCCATCCCAGTTCAGACATGGCCATATGCAAATCAGTCTGACCCTGTGCCTTATGGGAACACTTCAGCCTGAAATGCCAAGCCATGTCTTCCCTGGACCGGAAACAAGCATCCTGGGACCGGTTTCTGCCTCATCAGCCGTCATCAGCCAGGCTAGCTTGAATTCAGTGGCAAAGTGAGCAAGGGACCCACGTCTGGGCATAGCCTGCCAACTTAGGACGAACAAAGCAAAACCAAAGGGATGATGGACAGTGTTGAACATTGCAGGCTATCACCCCAGTCAACTGTTCTGGGTTTAATCCATGATCATTGCTTAGCTCATTCTGCCTCCCCAGTTCAGACATGGCCATATGCAAATCAGTCTGACCCTGTGCCTCATGGGAACAGTCAAGCCCGAACTTCCAAGCCATGTCTTCCCTGGACTGGAAACAAGCATCCTGGGACTGGTTTCTGGCTAATCAGCCCTGATCAGCCAGGCTAGCTTGAATCCAGTGGCAAAGTGAGCAAGTGACCCATGTCTGGGCATACCCTGACAACTTAGGGCGAGCAAGGCAGAACCAAAGGGGATGATGGATGGAGTTGTGAACTTTGCAACCCCTCACCCCCAGAGAACTGATCTGGGTTTAATCCATCATCATTCCTTAGCTCACTCCGCCACGCCCAGTTCAGACATGGCCATATGCAAATCAGTCTGACCCTGTGCTTCATGGGAACATTCCAGCCTGAACTTCCAAGCCATGTCTTCCCTGGACCGGAAAAAAGCATCCTGGGACCGGTTTCTGGCTAATCAGCCGTCATCAGCCAGGCTAGCCTGAATCCAGTGGCAAAGTGAGCAAGGGACTCACTTCTGGGCATACACTGCCAACATAGGGCGAACAAAGCAAAACCAAAGGGGATGATGGACGGATTGTTGAACATTGCAAGCACTCACACCAAGTCAACTGATCTGGATTTAATCCATCATCATTCTTTAGCTCACCCCGCCACCAAAGTTCAGACATGGCCATATGCAAATCAGTCTGACACTGTGCCTCATGGGAACAATCCAGCCTGGACTGCCAAGCCATGTCTTCACTGGACCAGAAACCCGCATCCTGGGACCGGTTTCTGGCTAATCGGCCATCGTCAGCCAGGCTAGCTTAAATTCAGTGGCAAAGTGAGCAAGGGACCCACGTCTGGGCATACCCTGCCAACTTAGGACGCACAAAGCAAAACCAAAGGGGATTATGGACGGAGTTTTGAACTTTGCAAGCCCTCTCCCCCAGTAAACTGATCTGGGTTTAATTCATCATCATGTTTTAGCTCACTCCGCCACCCCAGTTCAGACATGGCCATATACAAATCAGTCTTACCCTCAGCCTCATGGGAACAGTCCAGCCCGAACTGACAAGCCATGTCTTCCCTGGACTGGAAACAAGCATCCTTGGACTGGTTTCTGGCTAATCAGCCCTCATCAGCCAGGCTAGCTTGAATCCCGTGGCAAAGTGAGCAAGGGACCCACGTCTGGGCATATCCTGACAACTTAGGGCGAACAAGGCAAAACCAAAGGTGATGATGGACGGAGTTTTGAACTTTGCAAGCCCTCACCCCCAGTCAACTGATCTGTGTTCAATCCATCATCATGCTTTAGCTCACTCTGCCATCCCAGTTCAGACATGGCCATATGCAAATCAGTCTGACCCTGTGCCTTATGGGAACACTTCAGCCTGAAATGCCAAGCCATGTCTTCCCTGGACCGGAAACAAGCATCCTGGGACCGGTTTCTGCCTCATCAGCCGTCATCAGCCAGGCTAGCTTGAAATTCAGTGGCAAAGTGAGCAAGGGACCCATGTCTGGGCATAGCCTGCCAACTGAGGATGAACAAAGCAAAACCAAAGGGGATGATGGACAGAGTGTTGAACATTGCAAGCTATCACCCCCAGTCAACTGTTCTGGGTTTAATCCATGATCATTCTTTAGCTCATTCTGCCTCCCCAGTTCAGACATGGCCATATGCAAATCAGTCTGACCCTGTGCCTCATGGGAACAGTCAAGCCCGAACTTCCAAGCCATGTCTTCCCTGGACAGGAAACAAGCATCCTGGGACTGGTTTCTGGCTAATCAGCCCTGATCAGCCAGGCTAGCTTGAATCCAGTGGCAAAGTGAGCGAGGGACCCATGTCTGGGCATACCCTGACAACTTAGGGCGAGCAAGGCAAAACCAAAGGGGATGATTGATGGAATTTTGAACTTTGCAACCCCTCACCCCCAGAGAACTGATCTGGGTTTAATCCATCATCATTCCTTAGCTCACTCCGCCACGCCCAGTTCAGACATGGTCATATGCAAATCAGTCTGACCCTGTGCTTCATGGGAACATTCCAGCCCGAACTTCCAAGCC
Organism: Triturus cristatus; assembly: GCF_964204655.1. Lineage (NCBI taxonomy): Eukaryota > Metazoa > Chordata > Amphibia > Caudata > Salamandridae > Triturus > Triturus cristatus. The sequence continues at coordinate 1,017,520,639 of NC_140579.1, read as the reverse complement.
ATGTCTTCCCTGGAACGGAAACAAGCATCCTGGGACCGGTTTCTGGCTAATCAACTGTCATCAGCCAGGCTAGACTGAATCCAGTGGCAAAGTGAGCAAAGGACTCACTTCTGGGCATACACTGCCAACATAGGGCGAAAAAAGCAAAACCAAAGGGGATGATGGACAGATTGTTGAACATTGCAAGCACTCACACCAAGTCAACTGATCTGGATTTAATCCATCATCATTCTTTAGCTCACCCCTCCACCAAAGTTCAGACATGGCCATATGCAAATCAGTCTGACACTGTGCCTCATGGGAACAATCCAGCCTGGACTGCCAAGCCATGTCCTCACTGGACCAGAAACAAGCATCCTGGGACCGGTTTCTGGCTAATCGGCCATCGTCAGCCAGGCTAGCTTAAATTCAGTGGCAAAGTGAGCAAGGGACCCACGTCTGGGCATACCCTGCCAACTTAGGGCGAACAAGGCAAAACCAAAGGGGATGATGGACGGAGTTTTGAACTTTGCAAGCCCTCTCCCCCAGTAAACTGATCTGGGTTTAATCCATCATCATGTTTTAGCTCACTCCGCCACCCCAGTTCAGACATGGCCATATGCAAATCAGTCTGACCCTGTGCCTCATGGAAACAGTCTAGCCCGAACTGCCAAGCCATGTCTTCCCTGGACTGGAAACAAGCATCCTTGGACTGGTTTCTGGCTAATCAGCCCTTATCAGCCAGGCTAGCTTAAATTCAGTGGCAAAGTGAGCAAGGGACCCACGTCTGGGCATATCCTGACAACTTAGGGCGAACAAGGCAAAACCAAAGGTGATGATGGACAGAGTTTTGAACTTTGCAAGCCCTCACCCCCAGTCAACTGATCTGGGTTTAATCCATCATCATGCTTTAGCTCACTCCACCACCCCAGTTCAGACATGGCCATATGCAAATCAGTCTGACCCTGTGCCTCATGCAAACAGTCTAGCCTGAACTGACAAGCCATGTCTTTCCTGGACCGGAAACAAGCATCCTGGGACCGTTTTCTGGCTAATCAGCTGTCATCAGCCAGGTTAACATGAATCCAGTGGCAAAGTGAGCAAGGGACCCATGTCTGGGCACACCCTGCAAACTTAGGGCGAACAAAGCAAAATCAAAGGGGATGATGGAAGGAGTGTTGAACATTGCGAGCACTCACTCCCAGTCAACTGATCTGGGTTTAATCCATCATCATTCTTTAGCTCATTATGCCACCCCAGTTCAGTTGTGGCCATATGCAAATCAGTCTGACCCTGTGCCTCATGGGATCAGTCCAGCCCGAACTGCCAAGCCATGTCTTCCCTAGAAAGGAAACACAGCATCCTGGGACCGGTTTATGGCTAATCAGCCGTCATCTGCCAGGCTAGCTTGAATGCAGTGGCAAAGTGAGCAAGGGACCCACGTCTGGGCATACCCTGCCAACTTAGGGCGAACAAGGCAGAACCAAAGGGGATGATGGCCGGAGTGTTGAACATTTCAAGCACTCACCCCCAGTCAACTGTTCTGGGTTTAATCCCTCATCATTCTTTAGCTCATTCTGCCACCCCAGTTCAGACATGGCCATATGCAAATCAGTCTGACCCAGTGCCTCATGGGAACACTCCAGCCTGAATTGCCAACCCATGTATTCACTGAACCAGAAACAAGCATCTTGGGACTGGTTTTTGGCTCATCAGCTATCATCAGCCAGGCAAGCTTGAATCCAGTGGCAAAGTGAGCAAGGGACCCATGTCTGGGCATACCCTGCCAACTTAGGGCGAACAAGGCAAAACCAAAGGGGATGATGGACGGAGTGTTAAACATTGCAAGCACTCACCCCCAGTCAACAGTTCTGGGTTTAATCCATCATCATTCTTTAGCTCATTCTGCCACCCCAGTTCAGACATGGCCATATGCAAATCAGTCTGACCCTGTGCCTCATGGGAACACTCCAGCCTGAACTGCCAACCCATGTCTTCACTGAACCGGAAACAAGCATCTTTGGACTGGATTTTGGCTCATCAGCCATCATCAGCCAGGCAAGCTTGAATCCAGTGGCAAGTGAGCAAGGGACCCATGTCTGGGCATACCCTGCCAACTTAGGGCGAACAAGGCAAAACCAAAGGGGATGATGGACGGAGTGTTAAACATTGCAAGCACTCACCCCCAGTCATCTGATCTGGGTTCAATCCATCATCATTCTTTAGCTCACTCCGCCACCCCAGTTCAGACATGGCCATATGCAAATCAGTCTGACCCTATGCCTTATGGGAACACTTCAGCCTGAAATGCCAAGCCATGTCTTCCCTGGACCGGAAACAAGTATCCGGGGACCGGTTTCTGGCTCATCAGCCGTCATCAGCCAGGTTAGCTTGAATTCAGGGGGAAAGTGAGCAAGGGACCCACGTATAGGCATAGCCTGCCAACTTAGGACGAACAAAGCAAAACCAAAAGGGATGATGGACAGAGTGTTAAACATTGCAAGCACTCACACCCAGTCAACTGTTCTGGGTTTAATCCATCATCATTCTTTAGCTCATTCTGCCTCCCCAGTTCAGACATGGCCATGTGCAAATCAGTCCGACCCTGTGCCTCATGGGAACAGTCCAGCCCAAACTGCCAAGCCATGTCTTTCCTGGACTGGAAACAAGCATCCTGGGACCGGTTTCTGGCTAATCAGCCTTCATCAGCCAGGCTAGCTTGAATCCAGTGGCAAAGTGAGCAAGGGACCCATGTCTGGGCATACCCTGACAACTTAGGGCGAGCAAGGCAAAACCAAAGGGGATGATGGATGGAGTTTTGAACTTTGCAACCCCTCACCCCCATAGAACTGATCTGGGTTTAATCCATCATCATTCTTTAGCTCACTCCGCCACCCCAGTTCAGAATAGCCATATGCAAATCAGTCTGACACTGTGCCTCATGGGAACAATCCAGCCCGGACTGCCAAGCCATGTCTTCACTGGACCAGAAACAAGCATCCTGGGACCGGTTTCTGGCTAATCGGCCATCGTCAGCCAGGCTAGCTTGAATTCAGTGGCAAAGTGAGCAAGGGACCCACGTCTGGGCATACCCGGCCAACTTAGGGCGAACAAAGCAAAACCAAAGGGGATGAAGGACGGAGTTTTGAACTTTGCAAGCCCTCTCCCCCAGTAAACTGATCTGGGTTTAATCCATCATCATGTTTTAGCTCACTCCGCCACCCCAGTTCAGACATGGCCATATGCAAATCAGTCTGACCCTGTGCCTCATGGGAACAGTCCAGCCCGAACTGCCAACCCATGTCTTCCCTAGACCGGAAACACAGCATCCTGGGACCGGTTTATGGCTAATCAGCCGTCATCTGCCAGGCAAGCGTGAATCCAGTGGCAAAGTGAGCAAGGGACCCACGTCTGGGCATACCCTGACAACTTAGGGCAAACAAGGCAGAACCAAAGGGGATGATAGACAGAGTTTTGAACTTTGCAACCCCTCACCCCCAGTCAACTGATCTGGATTTAATCCATCATCATGCTTTAGCTCACTCCACCACACCAGTTCAGACATGGCCATATGCAAATCAGTCTACCATGTGCCTCATGGGAACAGTTCAGCCCGAACTGCCAAGCCATGTCTCCCTGGACCGGAAACAAGCATCCTGGGACTGGTTTCTGGCTAATCAGCCGTCATCAGCCAGGCTAGCTTGAATCCAGTGGCAAACTGAGCAAGGGACCCACGTCTGGGCATACCCTGACAACTTAGGGCGAACAAGGCAAAACCAAAAGGGATGATGGACAGAGTGTTGAACATTGCAAGCACTCACAACCAGTCAACTGTTCTGGGTTTAATCCATCATCATTCTTTAGCTCATTCTGCCTCCCCTTTTCAGACATGGCCATGTGCATATCAGTCTGACCCTGTGCCTCATGGGAACAGTCCAGCCCGAACTGCCAAGCCATTTCTTCCCTGGACTGGAAACAAGCATCTTGGGACTGGTTTTTGGCTCATCAGCCATCATCAGCCAGGCAAGCTTGAATCCAGTGACAAAGTGAGTAAGGGACCCATGTCTGGGCATACCCTGCCAACTTAGGGCGAACAAGGCAAAACCAAAGGGGATGATGGACGGAGTGTTAAACATTTCAAGCACTCACCCCCAGTCAACTGATCTGGGTTCCATCCATCATCATTCTTTAGCTCACTCCGCCACCCCAGTTCAGACATGGCCATATGCAAATCAGTCTGACCCTGTGCCTCATGGGAACAGTCCAGCCCGAACTGCCAAGCCATGTCTTCCCTAGACCGGAAACACAGCATCCTGGGACCGGTTTATTGCTAATCAGCCGTCATCTGCCAGGCTAGCTTGAATGCAGTGGCAAAGTGAGCAAGGGACCCACGTCTGGGCATACCCTGCCAACTTAGGGCGAACAAGGCAAAACCAAAGGGGATGATGGACGGAGTGTTGAACATTGCAAGCACTCACCCCCAGTCAACTGTTCTGGGTTTAATCCATCATCATTCTTTAGCTCATTCTGCCACCCCAGTTCAGACATGGCCATATGCAAATCAGTCTGACCCTGTGCCTCATAGGAACACTCCAGCCTGAACTGCCAACCCATGTCTTCACTGAACCGGAAACAAGCATCTTGGGACTGGTTTTTGGCTCATCAGCCATCATCAGCCAGGCAAGCTTGAATCCAGTGGCAAAGTGAGCAAGGGACCCATGTCTGGGCATACCCTGCCAACTTAGGGCGAACAAGGCAAAACCAAAGGGGATGATGGACGGAGTGTTGAACATTGCAAGCACTCACCCCCAGTCAACTGTTCTGGGTTTAATCCATCATCATTCTTTAGCTCATTCTGCCACCCCAGTTCAGACATGGTCATATGCAAATCAGTCTGACCCTGTGCCTCATGGAAACAGTCTAGCCTGAACTGACAAGCCGTGTCTTCCCTGGACCGGAAACAAGCATCCTGGGACCGTTTTCTGGCTAATCAGCTGTCATCAGCCAGGTTAACATGAATCCAGTGGCAAAGTGAGCAAGGGACCCACGTCTGGGCACACCCTGCAAACTTAGGGCGAACAAAGCAAAATCAAAGGGGATGATGGAAGGAGTGTTGAACATTGCAAGCACTCACCCCCAGTCAACTGATCTGGGTTTAATCCATCATCATTCTTTAGCTCATTATGCCACCCCAGTTCAGTTGTGGCCATATGCAAATCAGTCTGACCCTGTGCCTCATGGGAACAGTCCAGCCCGAACTGCCAAGCCATGTCTTCCCTAGACCGGAAACACAGCATCCTGGGACCGGTTTATGGCTAATCAGCCGTCATCTGCCAGGCTCGCTTGAATGCAGTGGCAAAGTGAGCAAGGGACCCACGTCTGGGCATACCCTGCCAACTTAGGGCGAACAAGGCAGAACCAAAGGGGATGATGGCCGGAGTGTTGAACATTTCAACCACTCACCCCCAGTCAACTGTTCTGGGTTTAATCCCTCATCATTCTTTAGCTCATTCTGCCAACCCAGTTCAGACATGGCCATATGCAAATCAGTCTGACCCAGTGCCTCATGGGAACACTCCAGCCTGAATTGCCAACCCATGTATTCACTGAACCAGAAACAAGCATCTTGGGACTGGTTTTTGGCTCATCAGCTATCATCAGCCAGGCAAGCTTGAATTCAGTGGCAAAGTGAGCAAGGGACCCACGTCTGGGCATAGCCTGCCAACTTAGGACGAACAAAGCAAAACCAAAGGAGATGATGGACGGAGTGTTAAACATTGCAAGCACGCACCCCCAGTCAACTGTTCTGGGTTTAATCCATCATCATTCTTTAGCTCATTCTGCCTCCCCAGTTCAGACATGGCCATATGCAAATCAGTCTGACCCTGTGCCTCATGGGAACAGTCCAGCCCGAACTGCCAAGCCATGTTTTCCCTGGACTGGAAACAAGCATCCTGGGACTGGTTTCTGGCTAATCAGCCCTCATCAGCCAGGCTAGCTTGAATCCAGTGGCAAAGTGAGCAAGGGACCCATGTCTAGGCATACCCTGACAACTTAGGGCAAGCAAGGCAAAACCAAAGGGGATGATGGATGGAGTTTTGAACTTTGCAACCCCTCACCCCCAGGCAACTGATCTGGGTTTAATCCATCATCATTCCTTAGCTCACTCCGCCACGCCCCGTTCAGACATGGCCATATGCAAATCAGTCTGACCCTGTGCCTCATGGGAACAGTCCAGCCCGAACTGCCAAGCCATGTCTTCCCTAGACCGGAAACACAGCATCCTGGGACCGGTTTATTGCTAATCAGCCGTCATCTGCCAGGCTAGCTTGAATGCAGTGGCAAAGTGAGCAAGGGACCCACGTCTGGGTATACCCTGCCAACTTAGGGCGAACAAGGCAAAACCAAAGGGGATGATGGACGGAGTGTTGAACATTGCAAGCACTCACCCCCAGTCAACTGTTCTGGGTTTAATCCATCATCATTCTTTAGCTCATTCTGCCACCCCAGTTCAGACATGGCCATATGCAAATCAGTCTGACCCTGTGCCTCATAGGAACACTCCAGCCTGAACTGCCAACCCATGTCTTCACTGATCCGGAAACAAGCATCTTGGGACTGGTTTTTGGCTCATCAGCCATCATCAGCCAGGCAAGCTTGAATCCAGTGGCAAAGTGAGCAAGGGACCCATGTCTGGGCATACCCTGCCAACTTAGGGCGAACAAGGCAAAACCAAAGGGGATGATGGACGGAGTGTTGAACATTGCAAGCACTCACCCCCAGTCAACTGATCTGGGTTTAATCCATCATCATTCTTTAGCTCATTCTGCCACCCCAGTTCAGACATGGCCATATGCAAATCAGTCTAACCCTGTGACTCATGGAAACAGTCTAGCCTGAACTGACAAGCCGTGTCTTCCCTGGACCGGAAACAAGCATCCTGGGACCGTTTTCTGGCTCATCAGCCATCATCAGCCAGGCTAGCTTGAATGCAGTGGCAAAGTGAGCAAGTGACCCACGTCTGGGTATACCCTGCCAACTTAGGGCGAACAAGGCAAAACCAAAGGGGATGATGGACGGAGTGTTGAACATTGCAAGCACTCACCCCCAGTCAACTGTTCTGGGTTTAATCCATCATCATTCTTTAGCTCATTCTGCCACCCCAGTTCAGACATGGGCATATGCAAATCAGTCTGACCCTGTGCCTCATAGGAACACTCCAGCCTGAACTGCCAACCCATGTCTTCACTGAACCGGAAACAAGCATCTTGGGACTGGTTTTTGGCTCATCAGCCATCATCAGCCAGGCAAGCTTGAATCCAGTGGCAAAGTGAGCAAGGGACCCATGTCTGGGCATACCCTGCCAACTTAGGGCAAACAAGGCAAAACCAAAGGGGATGATGGACGGAGTGTTGAACATTGCAAGCACTCACCCCCAGTCAACTGATCTGGGTTTAATCCATCATCATTCTTTAGCTCATTCTGCCACCCCAGTTCAGACATGGCCATATGCAAATCAGTCTAACCCTGTGCCTCATGGAAACAGTCTAGCCTGAACTGACAAGCCGTGTCTTCCCTGGACCGGAAACACAGCATCCTGGGACCGGTTTATGGCTAATCAGCTGTCATCAGCCAGGTTAACATGAATCCAGTGGCAAAGTGAGCAAGGGACCCACGTTTGGGCACACCCTGCAAACTTAGGGCGAACAAAGCAAAATCAAAGGGGATGATGGAAGGAGTGTTGAACATTGCAAGAACTCACCCCCAGTCAACTGATCTGGGTTTAATCCATCATCATTCTTTAGCTCATTATGCCACCCCAGTTCAGTTGTGGCCATATGCAAATCAGTCTCACCCTGTGCCTCATGGGAACAGTCCAGCCCGAACTGCCAAGCCATGTCTTCCCTAGACCGGAAACACAGCATCCTGGGACCGGTTTATGGCTAATCAGCCGTCATCTGCCAGGCTAGCTTGAATGCAGTGGCAAAGTGAGCAAGGGACCCACGTCTGGGCATACCCTGCCAACTTAGGGCGAACAAGGCAGAACCAAAGGGGATGATGGCCGGAGTGTTGAACATTTCAAGCACTCACCCCCAGTCAACTGTTCTGGGTTTAATCCCTCATCATTCTTTAGCTCATTCTGCCACCCCAGTTCAGACATGGCCATATGCAAATCAGTCTGACCCAGTGCCTCATGGGAACACTCCAGCCTGAATTGCCAACCCATGTATTCACTGAACCAGAAACAAGCATCTTGGGACTGGTTTTTGGCTCATCAGCTATCATCAGCCAGGCAAGCTTGAATCCAGTGGCAAAGTGAGCAAGGGACCCATGTCTGGGCATACCCTGCCAACTTAGGGCGAACAAGGCAAAACCAAAGGGGATGATGGACGGAGTGTTAAACATTGCAAGCACTCACCCCCAGTCAACAGTTCTGGGTTTAATCCATCATCATTCTTTAGCTCATTCTGCCACCCCAGTTCAGACATGGCCATATGCAAATCAGTCTGACCCTGTGCCTCATGGGAACACTCCAGCCTGAACTGCCAACCCATGTCTTCACTGAACCGGAAACAAGCATCTTTGGACTGGGTTTTGGCTCATCAGCCATCATCAGGCAGGCAAGCTTGAATCCAGTGGCAAGTGAGCAAGGGACCCATGTCTGGGCATACCCTGCCAACTTAGGGCGAACAAGGCAAAACCAAAGGGGATGATGGACGGAGTGTTAAACATTGCAAGCACTCACCCCCAGTCAACTGATCTGGGTTCAATCCATCATCATTCTTTAGCTCACTCCGCCACCCCAGTTCAGACATGGCCATATGCAAATCAGTCTGACCCTATGCCTTATGGGAACACTTCAGCCTGAAATGCCAAGCCATGTCTTCCCTGGACCGGAAACAAGCATCCGGGGACCGGTTTCTGGCTCATCAGCCGTCATCAGCCAGGCTAGCTTGAATTCAGTGGCAAAGTGAGCAAGGGACCCACGTATAGGCATAGCCTGCCAACTTAGGACGAACAAAGCAAAACCAAAAGGGATGATGGACAGAGTGTTAAACATTGCAAGCACTCACACCCAGTCAACTGTTCTGGGTTTAATCCATCATCATTCTTTAGCTCATTCTGCCTCCCCAGTTCAGACATGGCCATGTGCAAATCAGTCTGACCCTGTGCCTCATGGGAACAGTCCAGCCCAAACTGCCAAGCCATGTCTTTCCTGGACTGGAAACAAGCATCCTGGGACCGGTTTCTGGCTAATCAGCCTTCATCAGCCAGGCTAGCTTGAATCCAGTGGCAAAGTGAGCAAGGGACCCATGTCTGTGCATACCCTGACAACTTAGGGCGAGCAAGGCAAAACCAAAGGGGATGATGGATGGAGTTTTGAACTTTGCAACCCCTCACCCCCAGAGAACTGATCTGGGTTTAATCCATCATCATTCTTTAGCTCACTCCGCCACCCCAGTTCAGAATAGCCATATGCAAATCAGTCTGACACTGTGCCTCATGGGAACAATCCAGCCCGGACTGCCAAGCCATGTCTTCACTGGACCAGAAACAAGCATCCTGGGACCGGTTTCTGGCTAATCGGCCATCGTCAGCCAGGCTAGCTTGAATTCAGTGGCAAAGTGAGCAAGGGACCCACGTCTGGGCATACCCGGCCAACTTAGGGCGAACAAAGCAAAACCAAAGGGGATGATGGACGGAGTTTTGAACTTTGCAAGCCCTCTCCCCCAGTAAACTGATCTGGGTTTAATCCATCATCATGTTTTAGCTCACTCCGCCACCCCAGTTCAGACATGGCCATATGCAAATCAGTCTGACTCTGTGACTCATGGGAACAGTCCAGCCCGAACTGCCAAGCCATGTCTTCCCTGGACTGGAAACAAGCATCCTTGGACTGGTTTCTGGCTAATCAGCCCTCATCAGCCAGGCTAGCTTGAATCCAGTGGCGAAGTGAGCAAGGGACCCACGTCTGGGCATACCCTGCCAATTTAGGGCGAACAAAGCAAAATCAAAGGGGATGATGGAAGGAGTGTTGAACATTGCAAGCACTCACCCCCAGTCAACTGATTTGGGTTTAATCCATCATCATTCTTTAGCTCATTACGCCACCCCAGTTCAGACATGGCCATATGCAAATCAGTCTGACCCTGTGCCTCATGGGAACAGTCCAGCCCGAACTGCCAACCCATGTCTTCCCTAGACCGGAAACACAGCATCCTGGGACCGGTTTATGGCTAATCAGCCGTCATCTGCCAGGCAAGCTTGAATCCAGTGGCAAAGTGAGCAAGGGACCCACGTCTGGGCATACCCTGACAACTTAGGGCGAACAAGGCAGAACCAAAGGGGATGATGGACAGAGTTTTGAACTTTGCAACCCCTCACCCCCAGTCAACTGATCTAGATTTAATCCATCATCATGCTTTAGCTCACTCCACCACCCCAGTTCAGACATGGCCATATGCAAATCAGTCTACCGTGTGCCTCATGGGAACAGTTCAGCCCGAACTGCCAAGCCATGTCTTCCCTGGACCGGAAACAAGCATCCTGGGACTGGTTTCTGGCTAATCAGCCGTCATCAGCCAGGCTAGCTTGAATCCAGTGGCAAACTGAGCAAGGGACCCACGTCTGGGCATACCCTGACAACTTAGGGCGAACAAGGCAAAATCAAAGGGGATGATGGTCAGAGTGTTAAACATTGCAAGCACTCACCCCCAGTCAACTGATCTGTGTTCAATCCATCATCATTCTTTAGCTCATTCTGACTCCCCAGTTCAGACATGGCCATATGCAAATCAGTCTGACCCTGTGCCTCATGGGAACAGTCCAGCCCGAACTGCCAAGCCATGTTTTCCCTGGAACGGAAACAAGCATTCTGGGACCGGTTTCTGGCTCATCAGCCGTCATCAGCCAGGCTAGCTTGAATTCAGTGGCAAAGTGAGCAAGGGACCCACGTCTGGGCATAGCCTGCCAACTTAGGACGAACAAAGCAAAACCAAAGGAGATGATGGACGGAGTGTTAAACATTGCAAGCACGCATCCCCAGTCAACTGTTCTGGGTTTAATCCATCATCATTCTTTAGCTCATTCTGCCTCCCCTTTTCAGACATGGCCATGTGCATATCAGTCTGACCCTGTGCCTCATGGGAACAGTCCAGCCCGAACTGCCAAGCCATGTCTTCCCTGGACTGGAAACAAGCATCTTGGGACTGGTTTTTGGCTCATCAGCCATCATCAGCCAGGCAAGCTTGAATCCAGTGACAAAGTGAGCAAGGGACCCATGTCTGGGCATACCCTGCCAACTTAGGGCGAACAAGGCAAAACCAAAGGGGATGATGGACGGAGTGTTAAACATTTCAAGCACTCACCCCCAGTCAACTGTTCTAGGTTTAATCCATCATCATTCTTTAGCTCATTCTGCCACCCCAGTTCAGACATGGCCATATGCAAATCAGTCTGACCCTGTGCCTCATAGGAACACTCCAGCCTGAACTGCCAACCCATGTCTTCACTGAACCGGAAACAAGCATCTTGGGACTGGTTTTTGGCTCATCAGCCATCATCAGCCAGGCAAGCTTGAATCCAGTGGCAAAGTGAGCAAGGGACCCATGTCTAGGCATACCCTGACAACTTAGGGCGAGCAAGGCAAAACCAAAGGGGATGATGGATGGAGTTTTGAACTTTGCAACCCCTCACCCCCTGGCAACTGATCTGGGTTTAATCCATCATCATTCCTTAGCTCACTCCGCCACGCCCCGTTCAGACATGGCCATATGCAAATCAGTCTGACCCTGTGCCTTATGGGAACACTTCAGCCTGAAATGCCAAGCCATGTCTTCCCTGGACCGGAAACAAGCATCCTGGGACCGGTTTCTGGCTCATCAACAGTCATTAGCCAGGCTAGCATGAATTCAGTGGCAAAGTGAGCAAGGGACTAACGTCTGGGCATAGCTTGCCAACTTAGGACGAACAAAGCAAAAGCAAAGGGGATGATGGACAGAGTGTTGAACTTTGCAAGCCCTCTCCCCAGTAAACTGATCTGGGTTTAATCCATCATCATGTTTTAGCTCACTCTGCCACCCCAGTTCAGACATTTCCATATGCAAATCAGTCTGACCCTGTGCCTCATGGGAACAGTCCAGCCCGAACTGCCAAGCCATGTCTTCCCTGGACTGGAAACAAGCATCCTTGGACTGGTTTCTGGCTCATCAGCCATCATCAGCCAGGCAAGCTTGAATCCAGTGACAAAGTGAGCAAGGGACCCATGTCTGGGCATACCCTGCCAACTTAGGGCGAACAAGGCAAAACCAAAGGGGATGATGGACGGAGTGTTAAACATTTCAAGCACTCACCCCCAGTCAACTGATCTGGGTTCGACCCATCATCATTCTTTAGCTCACTCCGCCACCCCAGTTCAGACATGGCCATATGCAAATCAGTCTGACCCTGTGCCTCATGGGAACAGTCCAGCCCGAACTGCCAAGCCATGTCTTCCCTAGACCGGAAACACAGCATCCTGGGACCGGTTTATTGCTAATCAGCCGTCATCTGCCAGGCTAGCTTGAATGCAGTGGCAAAGTGAGCAAGGGACCCACGTCTGGGCATATCCTGACAACTTAGGGCGAACAAGGCAGAACCAAAGGGGATGATGGACAGAGTTTTGAACTTTGCAACCCCTCACCCCCAGTCAACTGATCTGGATTTAATCCATCATCATGCTTTAGCTCACTCCACCACCCCAGTTCAGACATGGCCATATGCAAATCAATCTACCGTGTGCCTCATGGAAACAGTTCAGCCCGAACTGCCAAACCATGTCTTCCCTGGACCGGAAACACGCATCCTGGGACTGGTTTCTGGCTAATCAGCCGTCATCAGCCAGGCTAGCTTGAATCCAGTGGCAAACTGAGCAAGGGACCCACGTCTGGGCATACCCTGACAACTTAGGGCGAACAAGGCAAAACCAAAAGGGATGATGGACAGAGTGTTGAACATTGCAAGCACTCACACCCAGTCAACTGTTCTGGGTTTAATCCATCATCATTCTTTAGCTCATTCTGCCTCCCCTTTTCAGACATGGCCATGTGCATATCAGTCTGACCCTGTGCCTCATGGGAACAGTCCAGCCCGAACTGCCAAGCCATGTCTTCCCTGGACTGGAAACAAGCATCTTGGGACTGGTTTTTGGCTCATCAGCCATCATCAGCCAGGCAAGCTTGAATCCAGTGACAAAGTGAGCAAGGGACCCATGTCTGGGCATACCCTGCCAATTTAGGGCGAACAAGGCAAAACCAAAGGGGATGATGGACGGAGTGTTAAACATTTCAAGCACTCACCCCCAGTCAACTGATCTGGGTTCCACCCATCATCATTCTTTAGCTCACTCCGCCACCCCAGTTCAGACATGGCCATATGCAAATCAGTCTGACCCTGTGCCTCATGGGAACAGTCCAGCCCGAACTGCCAAGCCATGTCTTCCCTAGACCGGAAACACAGCATCCTGGGACCGGTTTATTGCTAATCAGCCGTCATCTGCCAGGCTAGCTTGAATGCAGTGGCAAAGTGAGCAAGGGACCCACGTCTGGGCATACCCTGCCAACTTAGGGCGAACAAGGCAAAACCAAAGGGGATGATGGACGGAGTGTTGAACATTGCAAGCACTCACCCCCAGTCAACTGTTCTGAGTTTAATCCATCATCATTCTTTAGCTCATTCTGCCACCCCAGGTCAGACATGGCCATATGCAAATCAGTCTGACCCTGTGCCTCATGGGAACACTCCAGCCTGAACTGCCAACCCATGTCTTCACTGAACCGGAAACAAGCATCTTGGGACTGGTTTTTGGCTCATCAGCCATCATCAGCCAGGCAAGCTTAAATCCAGTGGCAAAGTGAGCAAGGGACCCATGTCTGGGCATTCCCTGCCAACTTAGGGCGAACAAGGCAAAACCAAAGGGGATGATGGACGGAGTGTTAAACATTGCAAGCACTCATCCCCAGTCAACTGATCTGGGTTCAATCCATCATCATTCTTTAGCTCACTCCGCCACCCCAGTTCAGACATGGCCATATGCAAATCAGTCTGACCCTGTGCCTTATGGGAACACTTCAGCCTGAAATGCCAAGCCATGTCTTCCCTGGACCGGAAAAAAGCATCCTGGGACCGGTTTCTGGCTCATCAGCCGTCATCAGCCAGGCTAGCTTGAATTCAGTGGCAAAGTGAGCAAGGGACCCACGTCTGGGCATAGACTGCCAACTTAGGACGAACAAAGCAAAACCAAAAGGGATGATGGACAGAGTGTTGAACATTGCAACCACTCACACCCAGTCAACTGTTCTGGGTTTAATCCATCATCATTCTTTAGCTCATTCTGCCTCCCCAGTTCAGACAGCCCGAAATTCCAAGCCATGTATTCCCTGGATCGGAAACAAGCATCCTGAGACCGGTTTCTGGCTAATCCGCCGTCATCAGCCAGGCTAGCCTGAATCCAGTGGCAAAGTGAGCAAGGGACCCACTTCTGGGCATACACTGCCAACAGAGCGCGAACAAACCAAAACCAAAGGGGATGATGGACCTAGTGTTGAACATTGCAAGCACTCACCCCCAGTCAACTGATCTGGGTTTAATCCATCATCATTCTTTAGCTCACTCCGCCACCCCAGTTCAGACATGGCCATATGCAAATTAGTCTGACCCTGTGCCTCATGGGAACACTTCAGCCTGAAATGCCAAGCCATGTCTTCCCTGGACCGGAAACGAAGCATTCTGGGCCTGGTTTCTGTCTCATCAGCCGTCGTCAGCCAGGCTAGCTTGAATCCAGTGGCAAAGTGAGCAAGGGACCCACGTCTGGGCATACCCTGCCAACTTAGGGTGAGCAAAGCATAACCAAAGGGTATGATGGACGGAGTGTTGAATATTGCAAGCACTCACCCCAGTCAATTGATCTGGGTTTAATCCATCATCATTCTTTAGCTCACTCCGCCACCCCAGTTCACACATGGCCATATGCAAATCAGTCTGACCCTGTACCTCATGGGAACAGTCCAGCCCGAACTGCCAAGCCATGTCTTCCCTGGCCTGGAAACAAGCAACCTGGGACCAGTTTCTGGCTAATCGGCCGTCATCAGCCAGGCTAGCTTGAATCCAGTTGCAAAGTTAGCAAGATACCCAGGTCTGGGCAAACCCTGCCAACTTAGGGTGAACAAAGCAAAACCAAAGGGGATGATGGACGGAGTGTTGAACATTGCAAGCACTCACCGCCAGTCAACTGTTCTGGGTTTAATCCATCATCATTCTTTAGCTCATTCTACCACCCCAGTTCAGACATGGCCATATGCAAATCAGTCTGACCCTGTGCCTCATGGGAACACTCCAGCCTGAACTGCCAAGCCATGTCTTCACTGAACCGGAAACAAGCATCTTGAGACTGTTTTTGGCTCATCAGCCATCATCAGCCAGGCAAGCTTAAATCCAGTGGCAAAGTGAGCAAGGGACCCATGTCTGGGCATTCCCTGCCAACTTAGGGCGAACAAGGCAAAACCAAAGGGGATGATGGACGGAGTGTTAAACATTGCAAGCACTCATCCCCAGTCAACTGATCTGGGTTCAATCCATCATCATTCTTTAGCTCACTCCGCCACCCCAGTTCAGACATGGCCATATGCAAATCAGTCTGACCCTGTGCCTTATGGGAACACTTCAGCCTGAAATGCCAAGCCATGTCTTCCCTGGACCGGAAAAAAGCATCCTGGGACCGGTTTCTGGCTCATCAGCCGTCATCAGCCAGGCTAGCTTGAATTCAGTGGCAAAGTGAGCAAGGGACCCACGTCTGGGCATAGACTGCCAACTTAGGACGAACAAAGCAAAACCAAAAGGGATGATGGACAGAGTGTTGAACATTGCAACCACTCACACCCAGTCAACTGTTCTGGGTTTAATCCATCATCATTCTTTAGCTCATTCTGCCTCCCCAGTTCAGACAGCCCGAAATTCCAAGCCATGTATTCCCTGGATCGGAAACAAGCATCCTGAGACCGGTTTCTGGCTAATCCGCCGTCATCAGCCAGGCTAGCCTGAATCCAGTGGCAAAGTGAGCAAGGGACCCACTTCTGGGCATACACTGCCAACAGAGCGCGAACAAACCAAAACCAAAGGGGATGATGGACCTAGTGTTGAACATTGCAAGCACTCACCCCCAGTCAACTGATCTGGGTTTAATCCATCATCATTCTTTAGCTCACTCCGCCACCCCAGTTCAGACATGGCCATATGCAAATTAGTCTGACCCTGTGCCTCATGGGAACACTTCAGCCTGAAATGCCAAGCCATGTCTTCCCTGGACCGGAAACGAAGCATTCTGGGCCTGGTTTCTGTCTCATCAGCCGTCGTCAGCCAGGCTAGCTTGAATCCAGTGGCAAAGTGAGCAAGGGACCCACGTCTGGGCATACCCTGCCAACTTAGGGTGAGCAAAGCATAACCAAAGGGTATGATGGACGGAGTGTTGAATATTGCAAGCACTCACCCCAGTCAATTGATCTGGGTTTAATCCATCATCATTCTTTAGCTCACTCCGCCACCCCAGTTCACACATGGCCATATGCAAATCAGTCTGACCCTGTACCTCATGGGAACAGTCCAGCCCGAACTGCCAAGCCATGTCTTCCCTGGCCTGGAAACAAGCAACCTGGGACCAGTTTCTGGCTAATCGGCCGTCATCAGCCAGGCTAGCTTGAATCCAGTTGCAAAGTTAGCAAGATACCCAGGTCTGGGCAAACCCTGCCAACTTAGGGTGAACAAAGCAAAACCAAAGGGGATGATGGACGGAGTGTTGAACATTGCAAGCACTCACCACCAGTCAACTGTTCTGGGTTTAATCCATCATCATTCTTTAGCTCATTCTACCACCCCAGTTCAGACATGGCCATATGCAAATCAGTCTGACCCTGTGCCTCATGGGAACACTCCAGCCTGAACTGCCAAGCCATGTCTTCACTGAACCGGAAACAAGCATCTTGAGACTGTTTTTGGCTCATCAGCCGTCATCAGCCAGGCAAGCTTGAATCCAGTGGCAGAGTGAGCAAGGGACCCACATCTGGGCATACCCTGCCAACTTAGGGCGAACAAGGCAAAACCAAAGGGGATGATGGACGGAGTGTTAAACATTGCAAGCACTCACCCCCCGTAAACTGATCTGTGTTCAATCCATCCTCATTCTTTAGCTCACTCCGCCATCCCAGTTCAGACATGGCCATATGCAAATCAGTCTGACCCTGTGCTGTATGGGAACACTTCAGCCTGAAATGCCAAGCCATGTCTTCCCTGGACCGGAAACAAGCCTCCTGGGACCGGTTTCTGGCTCATCAGCCTTTATCAGCCAGGCTAGCTTGAGTTCAGTGGCAAAGTGAGCAAGGGACCCATGTCTGGGCATAGCCTGCCAACTTAGGACGAACAAAGCAAAACCAAAGGGGATGAGGGACAGAGTGTTAAACATTGCAAGCACTCACACCAAGTCAACTGATCTGGGTTTAATCCATCATCATTCTTTAGCTCACTCTGCCACCCCAGTTCAGAAATAGCCATATGCAAATCAGTCTGACTCTGTGCCTCATGGGAACAATCCAGCCCAGACTGCCAAGCCATGTCTTCACTGGACCAGAAACAAGCATCCTGGGACCGGTTTCTGGCTAACCAGCCGTCATCAGCCAGGCTAGCTTGAATCCAGTGGCAAAGTGAGCAAGGGACCCACGTCTGGGCATACCCTGACAACTAAGGAGGAACAAGGCAAAACCAAAGGGGATGATGGACAGAGTTTTGAACATTGCAAGCCCTCACCCCCAGTCAACTAATCTGGGTTTAATCCATCATCATTCTTTAGCTCACTCTGCCACCCCAGTTCAGACATGGCCATATGCAAATCAGTCTGACCCTGTGCCTTATGGGAACAAATCAGTGTGAAATGCCAAGCCATGTCTTCCCTGGACCAGAAACAAGCACCCTGGGACCGGTTTCTGGCTCATCAGCCGTCATCAGCCAGGCTAGGTTGAATTCAGTGGCAAAGTGAGCAAGGGACCCATATCTGGGCATACCCTGCCAACTTAGGGTGAACAAAGCAAAATCAAAGGGGATGATGGACGGAGTGTTGAACATTGCAAGCACTCACCCCCAGTCAACTGTTCTGGGTTTAATCCATCATTATTCTTTAGCTCATTCTGCCACCCCAGTTCAGACATGGCCATATGCAAATCAGTGTGACCCTGTGCCTCATGGGAACACTCCAGCCTGAACTGCCAAGCCATGTCTTCACTGAACCGGAAACAATCATCTTGAGACTGTTTTTTGGCTCATCAGCCGTCATCAGCCAGGCAAGCTTGAATCCAGTGGCAAAGTGAGCAAGGGACCCACATCTGGGCATACCCTGCCAACTTAGGGCGAACAAGGCAAAACCAAAGGGGATGATGGACGGAGTGTTGAACATTGCAAGCACTCACCCCAGTCAACTGATCTGGGTTTCATCCATCATCACTTTTTAGCTCACTCTGCCACGCCCAGTTCAGACAAGGCCATATGCAAATCAGTCTTACCCTGTGCCTCATGGGAACAGTCCAGCCCGAACTGCCAAGCCATGTCTTCCCTGGACCGGAAACAAGCATTCTGGGACCGGTTTCTGGCTCATCAGCCGTCATCAGCCAGGCTAGCTTGAATCCAGTGGCAATGTGAGCAAGGGACCCACGTCTGGACATACCCTGCCAACTTAGGGCGAACAAAGCAAAACCAAAGGGGATGATGGACGGAGTGTTAAACATTGCAAGCACTCACCCCCAGTCAACTGATCTGGCTTTATTCCATCATCATTTTTTAGCTCACTCTGCCACGCCCATTTCTCTCTGCATATTTTGGACATTCTAATTTTCAGTATCTGGTTATGTCTTTCTACGAGACCTGCTGCCTCGGGATGTCGGACACAGTGGAATTTCCACTGATATCCTAACAGAAGTGAAACGTGTTTCATTAATTCGGATGAGAACGGCTGGCCGTTATCTGAGTAAACAGCACGTGGTAAACCGTATCGTGGGAAGAATTCTCGAACCAACTGTTTGGCAGTAGTCGGGGCAGTGTAATCTGAAACCGGGTATGCCTCCGTCCAACGGGACAGAGCGCAAACAACTACGAGAACATATTTGAATCCTCTGCATCGTTCCATCTGGATATAATCCATCTGGAGGACTTCAAAAGGATGATTAGGAGTATGAAATCCACCCTGTTCTACGGGAACGCTTTTTCCTGGGTTGAACTGACAACAGATCATACAGGTACGGACCTTTTGTTTTGCTGCTGCTCGTAAATGTTTATTGAACCAAATGTGTTGAATGCTGTCTAGCATAGCTTTTTCTCCTAGATGCGCTGGACTATGTATAGTGTTAATTATAACTTGGACCATTGAATCAGGAAGGAACCATACAGACTTTTCCTTCATCATCCATCCTTGGTCCGTTTGGATCCCTCCTAATTCAGTCCATTTCTTTATTTCGTCTGGTGTAGCATGTGTCTGTATGTCAATTACGTCAAGAGTAGGATCTTTAACTGTCATACAATGTGTCGGTGTCGGGACTATTGTCTTTGTCATGTCGGGGGTTTGAGTTTGAGCAGTCAGTTTAGCTGTTCTGTCGGCTAGATCATTGCCTTGGGAAATGATATCAGTAACCTTCGTATGGGCCTTACATTTCATAATTGATATTTCAGTGGGTAGATGTATTGCATCTAATAATGCATGAATGAGGGGTCCGTGCTGAATGTGGGCACCGTGGGAAGTTAAATAACCTCTCTCTCGCCACAGCACGCCGAAGTCATGTACAACTCCGAATGCATAACGTGAGTCAGTGTATATGTTGACTTTTTTATTCATGGCTTGAATACAGGCTTGTGTCAGAGCGATAAGTTCTGCGGCTTGAGCTGACAAAGTATTTATACGATTAGTTTCAATGACCTCAGTATCTGTTGTGACTACGTAGGCGGCTACTAACTCTCCTGTACTTGTTCTCATGCATGAACCATCTACATACAAGGTCAGGTCTGGATCTGACAATGGGACATCGGTTAAGTCTTGTCTGGGTTTTGTTGTTATTGTAATAACTTCAATACAGTCATGGGCTAGTGGGTCTGTTCCGACTACTGGTAAAAGTGTGGCAGGATTCAATGTGTTACAGCGTCTGATTTCTATATGTGGCTGAAACAATGTAAGCTCGTATCCTGTAAGTCGCGCTATAGTCAAGTGTTGTGTTTGCGTTCTATTTACAAGAACCTCTACTGCGTGTGGTACTTGAACTGTCAATGGATGTCCTAACACTATGGCATCGCTTTGTCTGATTGCTAAAGCTGTCGCTGCTACTGATTTCAGGCATGCAGGCAAAGCCTGAGCTACGAGATCTAATGTACTAGAAAAATAAGCACATGGTTTGCGTGCTCCTGCTTGTTCTTGTGTGAGTACTGACAAGGCAGTACCTTCGCGCTCTGTAGCAAAAAGTGTAAACTGTTTTCTGTAACATGGCGTTGCTAAAACGGGTGCTTGACATAAAGCTTTCTTTAAGCTTTCAAAAGCTTGTGTGTGTTCCTGAGTCCAAGGGAGAACAGTCGATGTGGCTGCCTCCTGTGTGGTTAACTGAATGAGTGGTTTTGCTAGAAATGCATACTGAGGGATCCACTGCCTACAATATGAAGTGAGGCCTATGAAAGCCCGCACCTCCTTTTGTGTCTTGGGTATTGACATGTTAGCTATTAACTGAATGCGGTCGGGTGTAAGCTGCCTTCCCTCCTTGGACAGCGAGTGTCCAAGATAAACAACTCGCTGGACACAGAATTGCAGCTTAGAAGGGGACACCTTGTGCCCTTTTTCGGCTAGAAATTGTAAAACTGTCAGTGATGCTTTTTCACATTCGGGTTCGCTTCGGGCGGTGATCAGCAGATCATCGACGTATTGAAGCAAGGCGGTGTTAACTGGCATGTGGATACTGTCAAGTTCTCGTTTCAGTGCTTGGCTATAGATGCTGGGGCTTTCTGTAAATCCTTGAGGTGCGCGGGAGAATTTAAAGCTACGCCCATTTAAACTAAATCCGAACAAATATTGACTTTCCGGATCTATTGGGACGCTGAAAAAGGCATTTTTGAGATCAATTACAGTAAAGAATGTGGCTTCGGAATCAATAGCTGTCAATAATGACGAGATATCTGGGACCACAGGAAATTGTGGCACAATACATTTGTTTAACTCGCGCAGATCAATAACCAATCGATATACTGGCGGAGCTGTAGGATCTGTTCGTTTAAGAATCGGAATTATCGGTGAATTACATACATTGGAGTCTGTTTCTACAACTACTCCTTGGGCAATGAGCTCGTCAATGATTTGTAGTAAAGCCGCTACAGCATCTGGTGGTAACTTGTATTGTCGCATTCGTGGTAGCACCACTCCTGCCTTTAGTGTGACTCGATATGGTGTAATATTCATGCAACCAACATCAGTAGGGCCTTGTGCCCATAGATGTGTAGGTAAAGTCTGCAGTCGGGGATCCATGTCTCTAGATACATAGTGACCTTTAAAATCACGTAAAAACAACCTTACTCCTTCCGGAGAACAACATATTATGGCTCCTAGGGCTTTCAACGTTTTTATTCCTAACAAGTTTTCTGGACATGATTTAGTAAGCAATAGATCTGTAGTTCGGGTCAGAGGTCCTATCGTAAGTGGAAGAGGCTGTGATACTTCATTAACAATAGGTTTTCCTGAAAAACCAAGGGAAATATTCTGAGAGCCTGAGAGGGGTGCCCCTGGAACTTCACTACGTTTTATAGTTGTTCGACTTGCCCCTGTATCGAGTAAAAATTTTCTATCTTGACCTAATAATTCACTATGTACATAAGGTCCTTCTTGATCTACAGGAATCTCGATAAGGGGTAAGTCAACTTCCCTCTCTAGGCTAGTTCATGCGTAACGCTGATACTCGGGATATTCATACTGTGCGGTCTGATACATTTGTCGTGTTGTTGTCTGTGTGGCAGCAACAGGCAACGGTGGTGCAGCTGGCACAAACTGTATTGGCTGTTGTGCGGCTGGCATGGCCTGGGCATGCTGCATAGCTCCTTGTTCATTCTGATCTTGTCTTAGTGGCCGTGATCTTTCTTGTGTTTTACCTATGGCGATATTATGTTTTAGCACTGGACAATCGTGTACGTAATGACCTGGCTTTTTACAATAATTGCATGTCCCTTTTACAGGTCCTGCTGAATCGGAATGTGTCATACCCTTTTTATGTCCTTCAGCTGGAACTGTCTGGGAAACTAGCATTTTCATTTTCGTGTCTTTCATGCGTCTGTGTTCATGTTCTTGTTCCTCTCTAATTCTATTGTGGTGGTACTGTAACATTTGTAACATTTGTGTTGGAGTGTTACCTTGCCAGGTACTCTCGAATTTTAATACTCTATTCTTTACTGGGGGCAGGGCATTTTCCACTAATTTTGTTACGAACAGATGCGGGTATGATTCGCTACTTGCTTTTATGCCACTATTTATACCAAAACATTTCTCGAATCGGGCATAGTAATCGCTAGTGTCTTCATCTTGCTTCTGTTTACAGGCTGAAATTGTACCCCAATCTTCCTTTTTCGTAGTTAATAAACGTGGCAGTACCTGTACTAGTAGACCTGGTAGTGCTTTAGTTTTGTCCCCAAGCCCCGAACCTGGACCTCGGGCCCTTTCTTCTGCTTCTAATGCTGACCATTCTATCTTTTGGTCACCTACCTCCCACTCTTTTTCCTTGAGTTTCTCATAAATGCCAGCAGGCATCAACACCTTTAATATTGTCATAATGTCGGGGTAGGTATACTCTCCCATGAGTAACATGTCTTTAATTTCTCGGTGAAAACCCGCTGGGTCTTTGTCATGACTGGGTACCACTTTCTTCATTTCTAACAATTCTATTTTCGATATGGGCGTATATACAAATACGCGTTTAAACTGATTGTCCTCGCCTTTTATTGGGTGTACTTCTCGTAAGGGATTCTGTCTATCCAGGTGATACGTGGTTCTTTCCTTGACAGGCAATGAGACATGCTCTGAGCATACAAAAAGAATATACTGCTTTCTTGATACTAGAATTTCTTTAATTAATTTAGTACCTGGACCTCTCCATTTATTCATAAGCAATTCAGTCAATATGTCAGGTAAGGGACCAGGGTCCGAATGCTGACTCTGATATAGTATAATGAGTTGTTGAATCATATAAATCCCAGTTAACCTCTGCTCATCTGGGGTGAGATTCAAAAATGTGCGTACTACTGTCTCATCACTATATTTTCCGGGACTGTCCACCCAATGGACAGCTGCCCTTGCTAAATCTTGTTCATCCATAGAATCGAGAAAATGATAACCCCTTCGTTCTCGGAGTAGTTTGTCGGCGGTTTGGAACGAATGCTCGTTAGACCTTATGTTAATTATAGGTATTTGGAAATTCCTGTCATTATCTGGACATATTGGACGTATTGAGTCAGTATGACATCTAGTCTGATCCCTATTACAAGATCTTCCTCTACCTACATAGGCTATGGTGTCCGACTGTCCTGCGGGCAGTCCTGACCCTTCTTCCTCGCTTTGTTCGAACTCGTCTGTCTCTAATCTCTCCTCGTGTAGGCGTTCTATTTCTTTACGGATCTTTCGGCACATGGCTATTATACAATTTTGCTTATCGTGTCTCCCTTCTGATATATTCTGGCTCCATTTTGTAAGAATTTTCATTGCCTCCGGATCTACCCCCGGTCGGTCTTGATTTCTGATCACACAGTTTATGAGGAAACGTAACAGTTCCCCCTGTATCTCTACTTTCTGGTATTCCATAGCTCTGTTAATACATTCTGGATCTCGCCCTGTTTGAACAAAATGATATATTTTATCTAGATGCGCAGTCATTCCTGGTAGCTTCGCTAAATACCCTGCGGCTCGTCTGATACGTAATGACGCCAGGATCATTTCGTCCTCTTTACCGAGCACCGGGTCATATCTACAATCTATAAGAAGTTCCTTAAGCGTACGATCACTTACGAATTTGGGTGTACGTGAATGCGCTGACTCTTGAAAAATAAGTTTATTTATTCTAGGTGGCGTAGAAAAAATATTGGTAGCACCTCCCGTGGCCCCGTCTGGGGCGTCGGGTGTGAAAGGATTCGTCGAACGTGACACAGCAACTATAGGTGTGGACTCAGCTATAGAAGTACCTGTAGGAACAGATGCAGAAACAGATGTGCTTGCCGGAACTTGTGACTCGATTTGTTGCTGTAGGGATACGGGTGCTGGATCTTGGCGTTGGACCTCCCTGGTATGCGGTCTACGTGGGACGGAATTAGCATACTCGGGAGCTGCGTCATCTAAATATGAGGAAAGAAAAACATCTTCTGCGGTTCTAGGATGCCCCTTAGGATGTACCTTGATTGGGAATAATGGGGGTGGCAAGTCTTTCGGTATCTCTGGAGTAGCCTTAGGTAATCCTTCGGCCAGAAGGGGATACATACCATTCATAAGGGCATTTCTTTGTCTGTCTACTTGTTCTGATTTCACTCGGATACCTTCCTTAATTAATAGATTGTCTTGAACTTTGCTTGAACTTTCTTTACTCTTCTCTTCCTGTCTACGTGCTTTTTCCGTACGTCTATGAGATTCTTTACGCCATAACTCAGCGGCGTCTTTCTGTGACTGTCTGACTTTCCTTTTCCATAACTCTTCCTCGACTTTCATGATGCACTCTGCATCCCAGGTTCCCGCTGCGGGCCATCTCTGACTTTCTGGTAATCCCTTGGTGTAGTCTACCCATAAATCAAGAAATAATATAGCGTCTAAGCCATGTTTGTGATACATGAAGTGCCCTGGAGTATCCCTAGGAGGAATAGGGACGGCTTCTTCAAGTACCCCTTTTCTAGTAGTGATCTGTCTTAATTTCGAAAAGAGCGGCATATTGACAACTGATCTGATACTTAATCTTGAACACACTTAATAAAAAAGCACACTTAATGAACAACCATTCATACCACAATATGCAGGACGTTTAACACATTAAACATTAAAACATTAAACCTTTAACTGAAACAACAATGATGATCGTCTGCATAACTAATCACCATGCTTAATTCTTGACAATAACTAGATACTTCGGAATACTTGATATACTGCTAAACAGTACAGATACACTGCTAAAACAGTGCAGACCGGATTTGTGTACCCAAACCCGTCTTGACCGGCACAACCTATGTGCACGTCGGAAATGCCTCCCCAGTAATGGTACTCACCGGGTAGCTTCGGAAACGGAAGGCCTCGGTAACTTGAACTTGAACCGGACTGGACTTGACTCGACTCGTCGGAAACTGGGCTTGACTTCGAACTGGTGGGTCTCTGTATACCTCGGATCTTGCTCTCTCAGCTAGGCTCTGGTCGGGATACTTCGTACTTCTCACCGCCTCGTCTGGGTGTTGATCGCAGTCTCAGTCGCCCCCGCTTGACCGGAGGGAGATACAGGAAATCCTGCTGGTACGCGTTATTGTCCGTCCAGCTGTGGCAGGAGACCGGGCCTGCAACTCACCGCCGGCGCGTGAGATGAGAAAGTGTCCCTGTTCGGGCGCCATCATGTGGTAAATAAAAATTCCTTTACCGGGACTGAATTTGATACAGAAACATTATAAAATAGCTCAGTAAAATGAGAGGCAGAATCCGTGATATTAGAGTTTCGGAATGGGCTTTATTCCAATAATCGATTATAATCGGATGCTTCAAGTTCCATCACCACGGGGGTTCAGGAAGTGAAGTACATACTTTATTGACAAGAAGTAACTTTTATAGTACATACATTATAATGAAGTGAATACAGTAGGCGTAACAATTGATAAGGAAATTGACGTTTGGTCTGCGTAACCGAAAATGGGTGTAATAATGAGTAAAAAGGAACATGATTGGTTATGATGTCATACATAGGTGGATCTATAAGATAATACTTGGCCTAAATGCGCGCGCAGCAGTATGACGTGTAATTGACGTGTAACTAGGGGGTGACGGGGACTTGACATTTAGCTCTATATGTGGAGACGAGAAGTCTGGGGGGTCAAGTCAACCTAATCCCAAATCATATCTAACATCCTATGTTTAAAGAACTATGTTATCCACAAAAGAAGGACTCTCGGACAGAATCTATTCTATACTGACTGTGCGTGCGTGTACAAGCGTCTAAGTGTCTACACTGAATGCGAGGGGGTAGGAATATTCCATGGTAACAGGGCTATGAATTACTTGCATGAGGACAGAGAAGTTGGGCCTTTTTGCTTGGTAACTGGAAGAATGTTTACTTAAACTACTAGGCAGGAATGCATCGGCTGAGGGGGAGGCAGATAATTCGAAGGTGAAATACAGTTCTTGGCAGAGAATAGGCTGATGTCAGGCTTCGTGAGCTGCGCAGAGAATGAGACAAAGTTCATGGTCACAGATGCAGGCTCGGACTGGAGCTTTCAGAG
Organism: Triturus cristatus; assembly: GCF_964204655.1. Taxonomy (NCBI): domain Eukaryota; kingdom Metazoa; phylum Chordata; class Amphibia; order Caudata; family Salamandridae; genus Triturus; species Triturus cristatus. The sequence goes on along the minus strand of NC_140579.1, from coordinate 1,017,494,122 downwards.
GCAGAAGGCAAGAGGAGTTTTGATGACAGAATCAGGGCCTACTTGCCTGGACTGTAAAGTGGCATAAGTGAACCATATAAAGCCGATGGCCTTTCATATTTAGGAATGGGATATCCGGCCTATTCATGGCGGATCTGTCAAAGGACATGTTGACGGTGGACGCGCATGTGTTTGCGTCTTTATAACTGGAACTGGAGGGAACATACATGTACTTGTGACATGCACATGGAACCGTTGGGGTCCAAGATAGGGGACATAACTGACCAGAAAAATCCATATTTCCACAGTGCGACCAACTTTTGAATCATTTATTACGGCTCCCTTGAGCCAACGGGCTGACGAGCCTTGGATCTGCACCTGCGCGCCATGAGAGGTACTTCACCTGTTTTAATAACATTTTGGCAGTCCACGCGGCACCCCTTTACACTGACCTGCTCCCTGCTGACGAGAGGCAACTACCTCGAAACACGTGTCCAGGGATGGCTAACGCAACACATACTTTTCCTCATACATCATAGCATAGGCGTACTCGCCGTCGCCACTACATCTACCACAGTTCCTTGGGGCAACTTGCTGGTGTGACGAGCAGAGTGCGACCAACTTTTGAATCATTTATTACGGCTCCCTTGAGCCAACGGGCTGACGAGCCTTGGATCTGCACCTGCGCGCCATGAGAGGTACTTCAACTGTTTTAATTACATTTTGGCAGTCCACGCGGCACCCCTTTACACTGACCTGCTCCCTGCTGACGAGAGGCAACTACCTCGAAACACGTGTCCAGGGATGGCTAACGCAACACATACTTTTCCTCATACATCGTGGCATAGGCGTACTCGCCGTCGCCACTACATCTACCACAGTTCCTTGGGGCAACTTGCTGGTGTGACGAGCAGAGTGCGACCAACTTTTGAATCATTTATTACGGCTCCCTTGAACCAACGGGCTGAGGAGCCTTGGATCTGCACCTGCGTGCCATGAGAGGTACTTCACCTGTTTTAATTACATTTTGGCAGTCCACGCGGCACCCCTTTACACTGACCTGCTCCCTGCTGACGAGAGGCAACTACCTCGAAACACGTGTCCAGGGTTGGCTAACGCAACACATACTTTTCCTCATACATCGTGGCATAGGCGTACTCGCTGTCGCCACTACATCTACCACAGTTCCTTGGGGCAACTTGCTGGTGTGACGAGCAGAGTGCGACCAACTTTTGAATCATTTATTACGGCTCCCTTGAGCCAACGGGCTGACAAGCCTTGGATCTGCACCTGCGCGCCATGAGAGGTACTTCACCTGTTTTAATTACATTTTGTCAGTCCACGCGGCACCCTTTTACACTGACCTGCTCCCTGCTGACGAGAGGCAACTACCTCGAAACACGTGTCCAGGGATGGCTAACGCAACACATACTTTTCCTTATACGTCATGGCATAGGCGTACTCGCCGTCGCCACTACATCTACCACAGTTCCTTGGGGCAACTTGCTGGTGTGACGAGCAGAGTGCGACCAACTTTTGAATCATTTATTACGGCTCCCTTGAGCCAACGGGCTGACGAGCCTTGGATCTGCACCTGCGCGCCATGAGAGGTACTTCACCTGTTTTAATTACATTTTGGCAGTCCATGCGGCACCCCTTTACACTGACCTGCTCCCTGCTGACGAAAGGCAACTACCTCGAAACCTGTGTCCAGGGATGGCTAACGCAACACATACTTTTCCTCATACATCGTGGCATAGGCGTACTCGCCGTCGCCACTACATCTACCACAGTTCCTTGGGGCAACTTGCTGGTGTGACGAGCAGAGTGCGACCAACTTTTGAATCATTTATTACGGCTCCCTTGAGCCAACGGGCTGACGAGCCTTGGATCTGCACCTGCGCGCCATGAGAGGTACTTCACCTGTTTTAATAACATTTTGGCAGTCCACGCGGCACCCCTTTACACTGACCTGCTCCCTGCTGACGAGAGGCAACTACCTCGAAACACGTGTCCAGGGATGGCTAACGCAACACATACTTTTCCTCATACATCATAGCATAGGCGTACTCGCCGTCGCCACTACATCTACCACAGTTCCTTGGGGCAACTTGCTGGTGTGACGAGCAGAGTGCGACCAACTTTTGAATCCCTTATGGGAACACTTCAGCCTCTAATGCCAAGCCATGTCTTCCCTGGACTGGAAACAAGCATTCTGGGACCGGTTTCTGGCTCATCAGCCTTCATCAGCCAGGCTAGCTTGAATTCAGTGGCAAAGTGAGCAAGGCACCCACGTCTGGGCATAGCCTGCCAACTTAGGACGAACAAAGCAAAACCAGAGGGGATGATGGACGGAGTGTTGAACATTGCAAGCACTCACCCCCAGTCAACTGTTCTGGGTTTAATCCATCATCATTCTTTAGCTCATTCTGCCACCCCAGTTCAGACATGGCCATATGCAAATCAGTCTGACCCTGTGCCTCATGGGAACACTCCAGCCTGAACTGCCAAGCCATGTCTTCACTGAACCGGAAACAAGCCTCTTGAGACTGGTTTTTGGCTCATCAGCCGTCATCAGCAGGCAAGCTTGAATCCAGTGGCAAAGTGAGCAAGGGACCCAGATCTGGGCATACCCTGCCAACTTAGGGCAAACAAGGCAAAACCAAAGGGGATGATGGACGGAGTGTTAAACATTGCAAGCACTCACCCCCCGTCAACTGATCTGTGTTCAATACATCATCATTCTTTAGCTCACTCCGCCATCCCTGTTCAGACATAGCCATATGCAAATCAGTCTGACCCTGTGCCTTATGGGAACACTTCAGCCTGAAATGCCAAGCCATGTCTTCCCTGGACCGGAAACAAGCATCCTGGGACCGGTTTCTGGCTCATCAGCCGTCATCAGCCAGGCTAGCTTGAATTCAGTGGCAAAGTGAGCAAGGGACCCATGTCTGGGCATAGCCTGCCAACTTAGGACGAACAAAGCAAAACCAAAGGGGCTGAGGGACAGAGTGTTGAACATTGCAAGCACTCACACCAAGTAAACTGATCTGGGTTTAATCCATCATCATTCTTTAGCTCACTCCTCCACCCCAGTTCAGAAATAGCCATATGCAAATCAGTCTGACCCTGTGCCTCATGGGAACAATCCAGCCCGGACTGCCAAGCGATGTCTTCACTGGACCAGAAACAAGCATCCTGGGACCGGTTTCTGGCTAATTGGCCATCATCAGCCAGGCTAGCTTGAATTCAGTAGCAAAGTGAGCAAGGGACCCACGTCTGGGCATACCCTGCCAACTTAATGCGAACAAAGCAAAACCAAAGGGGATGATGGACGGACTGTTGAACATTGCAAGCACTCACCCCCAGTCAACTGTTCTTGGTTCAATCCATCATCATTCTTTAGCTCACTCCGCCACCAAAGTTCAGACATGGCCATATGCAAATCAGTCTTACCCTGTACCTCATGGTAACAGTCCAGCCCTAACTGCCAAGCCATGTCTTCCCTGGACCGGAAACAAGCATCATGGGACCGGTTTATGGCTAATCAGCCGTCATCAGCCAGGCTAGCTTGAATCCAGTGGCAAAGTAAGCAAGAGACCCACGTCTGGGCATACCCTGCCAACTTAGGGTGAACAAGGCAAAACCAAAGGGGATGATGGATGGAGTTTTGAGCTTTGCAAGCCCTCTCCCCCAGTCAAATGATCTGGGTTTAATCCATCATCATGTTTTAGCTCTCTCCGCCAAAACAGTTCAGACATGGCCATATGCAAATCAGTCTGACCCTGTGCCTCATGGGAACAGTCCAGCCTGAACTGCCAAGCCATGTCTTCGCTGGACTGAAAGCGAGCATCCTGGGACTGGATTCTGGCTAATCAGCCCTCATCAGCCAGGCTAGCTTGAATCTAGTGGCAAAGTGAGCAAGGGACCCACGTCTGGGCATACCTTGACAACTTAGGGCGAACAAGGCAAAACCAAAGGAGATGATGGACGGAGTTTTGAACTTTGCAAGCCCTCACCCCCAGGCAACTGATCTGGGTTTAATCCATCATCATTCCTTAGCACACTCCATCACGCCCAGATCAGACATGGCCATTTGCAAATCAGTCTGACCCTGTGCCTCATGGGAACATTCCAGCCCGAACTTCCAAGCCATGTCTTCCCTGGACCGGAAACAAGCATCCTGGGACCGGTTTCTGGCTAATCAGCTGTCATTAGCCAGGCTAGCCTGAATCCAGTGGCAAAGTGAGCAAGGGACCCACTTCTGGGCATACACTGACAACATAGCGCGAACAAAGGAAAACCAAAGGGGATGATGGACCTAGTGTTGAACATTGCAAGCACTCACCCCCAGTCAACTGATCTGGGTTTAATCCATCATCATTCTTTAGCTCACTCTGCCACCCCAGTTCAACATGGCCATATGCAAATCAGTCTGACCCTGTGCCTCATGGGAACACTTCAGCCTGAAATGCCAAGCCATGTCTTCCGTGGACTGGAAACAAGCATTCTGGGCCTGGTTTCTGTCTCATCAGCCGTCATCAGCCAGGCTAGCTTGAATCCAGTGGCAAAGTGAGCAAGGGACCCACGTCTGGGCATACTCTGCCAATTTAGGGCGAACAAGGCAAAACCAAAGGGGATGATGGACGGAGTGTTGAACATTGCAAGCACTCACCCCAAGTCAACTGTTCTGGGTTTAATCCATCATCATTCTTTAGCTCATTCTGCCTCCCCAGTTCAGACATGGCCATATGCAAATCAGTCTGACCCTGTGCCTCATGGGAACAATCCAGCCTGGACTGCCAAGCCATGTCTTCACTGGACCAGAAAAAAGCATCCTGGGACCGGTTTCTGGCTAATCGGCCATCGTCAGCCAGGCTAGCTTGAATTCAGTGGCAAAGTGAGCAAGGGACCCACGTCTGGGAAAACTCTGCCAATTTAGGGCGAACAAGGCAAAACCAAAGGGGATGATGGACGGAGTTTCGAACTTTGCAAGCCCTCTCCCCCAGTAAACTGATCTGTGTTCAATCCATCATCATTCTTTAGCTCACTCCGCCATCCCACTTCAGACATGGCCATATGCAAATCATTCTGACCCTGTGCCTTATGGGAACACTTCAGCCTGAAATGCCAGCCATGTCTTCCCTGGACAGCAAACAAGCATTCTGGGACCGGTTTCTGGCTCATCAGCCGTCATCAGCCAGGCTAGCTTGAATTCAGTGGCAAAGTGAGCAAGGGACCCACGTCTGGGCATAGCCTGCCAGGTTAGGACGAACAAAGCAAAACCAAAGGGGATGATGGACAGACTGTTGAACATTGCAAGCTCTCAACCCCAGTCAACTGTTCTGGGTTTAATCCATCATCATTCTTTAGCTCATTCTGCCTCCCCAGTTCAAACATGGCCATATGCAAATCAGTCTGACCCTGTGCCTCATGGGAACAATCCAGCCACGACTGCCAAGCCACGTCTTCACTGGACCAGACAAGAGTTGCACTATCCCATCCAGGGTGGTGTCCCTCTATGCGCACAGCGTTGTGGGGTAACAAAGTTACCAATTTTCGTTCTGGTTAAACCAAAGTTCATTTATTCATGATTAGAAATTAGAAATTCATTGTTCCGTGTAACAAATTATCACATGTTGTGTCAACAAAGGTGCTGGTGGATATCCTCTATGCATTTCGGGTAAAACCCTTCATCAGGAGAAATCCTGTAAACAAAAACAGGAGATAATGTTGCATGTCCCCTCATAGGATTTAACTTCCACTTACAAATTAAAGCGTTAACATAGTTAAATAAGTGAAAACATGTACCATCCAAGATATCAAGCTTCAAAAAGTGCACGAAAGCATATCAAGAAACGCTGTTAAGGAGAACTACAAAGGCGTATTAGAAATTGCATCCAAGCTATCCGGTGTCTTTTTTGAAAATTTCCGGCGTGTGAATCGTGCTGTAAAATAGATACGGTGATAGCGGCGTGTTAAATAGATACGTGAATGTTATATAAAGTATGCGTGCCGAGATCAAGTGAGATAGTCCAACACGTGTACAAAGTAAAGCATGCAGTGTTAGCAACATAAGCCATAAGATAGAACCACGCACCAAAGTCGATTAAGATCGTGACAGTTACCTCAGTTCACCCGTTCGAATGAGCATATCCAAACTGCTCTGATCCGAAAAACCGTTAGTAAACGTGTAGCCATGTTAAGTATGCGGATAGTGAACAAAGAAAGAAGACTCTAATAGTGGCGGCCATCTTAGAATAGAAAACATGTAAATTGTCAGAACATGACAAAAAGCAATAAACAATGACTCGACAAGAAAACCGAGTTAGTACAATGTAACCAAGGCAAAATACATAAAAGTTGAAATAATAAGTTGTGGTCACCAATGTAAGATAAAAGCTAAAAAACGGTGTTGGAAAAAATTAAATAAAGTTGTAAAGAATCAAATCAAAAAGAAAAAGAAACATGGATGGAAAATACATGTAAGCAGAAAGGTTGAAGATGGGTAAAGAAACAGTGGAGAAAAAACAATAACATTTTAAACATGAAAGATGTATATGAGCTATTGGGCATTCTTGTGGGCAACAATTCAAAGTCAAATAAAGCAACTCAGTTCGAGACGATCATTCAGTCCAAGGGGTACCATGGAGTTCATTTTGTAAATCCAAAAGGTCTCTCTTTGAATCAGAAATTTTCTGTTGTCACAACCTTCCCTTAGCGGAACTGTTTCACACACTAGGAAACGTAATTGACTGACGTTGTGTTTGTGTTCATTAAAATGTACTGCTACTGTCGAATTGAGATTGTTGTTGCGGATGTTGCTTTTGTGTTCGTTTAATCGGGTTTTCATTTTCCTTTCGGTTTTGCCAATATAAGGCAAGCCGCATGGGCACTTCAACATGTAAACAACATTTTTGGAATCACAAGTTGCAGAAACGAAAAGTTTTATGTTGTGACCTTTAGTTGGATGTTGTATGTTCCTGCCTGTAATGATGTTATTACAATTCCCACAATTGTGGCAAGGTATAGTACCCTTGTATTCAGAAAATGGCTGTAAGGAGCTTGTTGATTTTAATACCTCCATGAAATTTCTACTCCTTTCGTAGGCAAACAGTGGTTGCTGCGAAAAGATCTGATTGAAGTCAGATTCCATTTGTAGTAAAGGCCAATGTCTAAGAATGGATTTCCTGATGTTAAAACTTTCTGTTGAGAATTTTGTAACCATAACCATTCTCGTAGCTGTATCTGAGGCTGTTGGTTGTTTTTCCAACAACATTCCCCTTTGTTTATTGGACGATTTGTCAATGGCTGTTGTCAATATTTGTGATGGATAACCTCGCTTTACAAAGCGTCGTTCCATTTCCAAGGTTTGTTGGGTTAGTTGTTGGGGTTCAGAGATGATTCTCTTTATCCTGAGAAATTGGGAAAATGGTAGATGTCGTTTTAGAGAAGGTTGATGAAAACTCGAGTAGTGTAACAGATTGTTTCTGTCTGTGTCTTTCCTGAAGAGTGTAGTTTGAATGTGATGATCCACGATGTAAATGTGAACATCTAGGAAATTTATGTCTGTTTCACTGATGGTAGAAGTGAACTTGAGTCTATCGTTGATGGTGTTAAGATTCGTAATCGCTTCAGTCAGTATGGTTTTTGAACCTCTCCAAATTAAGAAAATGTCATCAATGTAGCGAACAAACAGTAACAGATGATTCTCCCATGGTGTGGTGTGCAAAATGTGATCCAACTCAAACTTGTGCATGAACAGGTTAGCGTAGCAAGGAGCTGCACAATTTCCCATGGATGTTCCATTCAGTTGTAGAAAAAATTGGTTGTTGTGAGAGAAATAGCTGTGATAAAGTGTAAAGTGTAGAAGCTCCATTAAAAAAAACCTGTAAATCATGAGAAATTTGTGATTGTAGAAGAAAATGTTCCATGGCTTCTAACCCCATGTTATGGGGAATTGAGGTGTAGAGGGAAGTAACATCTATCGTGCAAAGGTACATATCCGTGTCCCACGGGATGTTGAACTTGAGAAGAATGTTCAGAAAGTCTGTTGTGTCTTTAACATAGGTAGACATAGACTGCACGAGAGGTTGAAGATGTCTGTCCAGGTACTTGCCAACTGGTTCGTGAAGTGAGCCTCTAGTTGAAACGATGGGCCGCATAGGGGGATCCAGTAGATTTTTGTGGATCTTTGGTAACATCCGTAGGGATGGACTTCTAGGAAATTTAGAGATTAGAAATTTCTTTTCTGTCTCACCAATGGTGCCCGATAGGACTGCTTTATCCACAAGATTCTGTAAAACTTGTAAGATGGTAGTTGTAGGATTGTAATCAAGTTTTGAGTAGGTGTTAGAGTCTAACACATGTTCATCCAGTTTTCGAGTGTAGTGTATGGTATCCATGGCAACCAGTGCCCCTCCTTTGTCAGCATCAAGGAAGATTATGTTGGGATTGTCAGCTAGTTGCTTGAGCAGAGATTTATCCTTCGATGTAAAGTTTGCATGTTTGGGTTTGCGATGTTTAAAAACAGACTGAAGATCTTGCTTCACCAAAGTCTCAAAGGTATCAAGAATTTTGTGGCTCACCGGGGCTACATAGGTACTCTTGGATGTAAGACCTTTCAGTGTATTTTCTGTTTTAGTTAAAGGCTCAGTGAGAACATTATCAAAAAAGTGTCTAAGTCTGAGTTTCCGCATGAACTTAAATAGACTTACATCTGCTTCCATGGGGTTACTAGAATATGTTGGTACAAATGAAGACCCCTTTTGTAACAATCGTAATTGGAATTTGTTAAGAACCGTTGAGGAAATGTTGATGACCAAGTTGTCACTATCATTTACCGCTGGCTCCTTGTCGTTCTTTTGTCCAAAGGTGGAATTACTTTTTTTGCCCCTCCTGGATCTCCGAGGTCTTTTTGGCCTGTCCCTAAAAAAGGGACCGCGGAAGGTAAGGAAGTAGACGTTGAAGTCGTTGGAATCTCAGTGTCTGGAATAGTTTGCGATTGTGGTTGATCCTTTTGTGGGAAACTCCTCGGTTTACGACGAGTGGTGTCGGAATCACTGGTAGCTGGAGATGTGTCAGTATCAGATGTTCTAAAGGGTGGTTTAAATTGTCTTCTCCTAGCATATACCTCCGCCCAGTTATAAACTTCTCCGAGTTTATAATCGATCGTGTCCCGTCGAAACTTTCTGAGTTTTCTCTCATTGACTTCTTGCTTGTGCTTCTCTAGTTGATCATTGATATCCTTGAGAGTCTGAGATAAATCGTCTGAAGACATTTTAGTGGCCAATTCGTTTTTAAGTTGGGTGATCTCTGTATTTAAATCTTCCAGAATGTTGGATAACTCTTCGATGATCAGCAATATGAGATCCAAGGAACACTTGTTCAGGATACCGTACCATCTATCTACAAATTTCGGGTCGTTTTTACACAGGGATGGTTTGAGAGAGATCCGTAGGCCTCTCGGAATGCGTTGCGCTCGGTGGTATTGAATCATTGTACTCGCATGTAAACGTTGGTTGATTTCACGTTTTGTCAGATAAAGGAGTTGCTTAATATTGCTTTGTATGGTGCCTGTGCCAGAGGGGGTAGCTTCAATGTCTCCTATTAAAGAGTAGATCCTCTGTATTTCTTCATCGCCGAACGCGAATGTTTCGGCGCGTTTGTCTGTGAGGTTGGTGATATCTTGATAGGCCATGGGTGCTGCGATAGTGGTTGAGCGATGCAGAAAGACAAGTGTTGAAATATCGCGCACTCCCGTTTAATCTCTGAGTATGTTGAATTTTAACAAGTAGTGGCGTGCTGCTAGAGGAGCGACCCCTAAACCAAGGTCGAAGAAATAACAAGAGTTGCACTATCCCATCCAGGGTGGTGTCCCTCTATGCGCACAGCGTTGTGGGGTAACAAAGTTACCAATTTTCGTTCTGGTTAAACCAAAGTTCATTTATTCATGATTAGAAATTAGAAATTCATTGTTCCGTGTAACAAATTATCACATGTTGTGTCAACAAAGGTGCTGGTGGATATCCTCTATGCATTTCGGGTAAAACCCTTCATCAGGAGGAATCCTGTAAACAAAAACAGGAGATAATGTTGCATGTCCCCTCATAGGATTTAACTTCCACTTACAAATTAAAGCGTTAACATAGTTAATTAAGTGAAAACATGTACCATCCAAGATATCAAGCTTCAAAAAGTGCACGAAAGCATATCAAGAAACGCTGTTAAGGAGAACTACAAAGGCGTATTAGAAATTGCATCCAAGCTATCCGGTGTCTTTTTTGAAAATTTCCGGCGTGTGAATCGTGCTGTAAAATAGATACGGTGATAGCGGCGTGTTAAATAGATACGTGAATGTTATATAAAGTATGCGTGCCGAGATCAAGTGAGATAGTCCAACACGTGTACAAAGTAAAGCTCTCTAAAACGACATCTACCATTTTCCCAATTTCTCAGGATAAAGAGAATCATCTCTGAACCCCAACAACTAACCCAACAAGCCTTGGAAATGGAACGACGCTTTGTAAAGCGAGGTTATCCATCACAAATATTGACAACAGCCATTGACAAATCGTCCAATAAACAAAGGGGAATGTTGTTGGAAAAACAACCAACAGCCTCAGATACAGCTACGAGAATGGTTATGGTTACAAAATTCTCAACAGAAAGTTTTAACATCAGGAAATCCATTCTTAGACATTGGCCTTTACTACAAATGGAATCTGACTTCAATCAGATCTTTTCGCAGCAACCACTGTTTGCCTACGAAAGGAGTAGAAATTTCATGGAGGTATTAAAATCAACAAGCTCCTTACAGCCATTTTCTGAATACAAGGGTACTATACCTTGCCACAATTGTGGGAATTGTAATAACATCATTACAGGCACGAACATACAACATCCAACTAAAGGTCACAACATAAAACTTTTCGTTTCTGCAACTTGTGATTCCAAAAATGTTGTTTACATGTTGAAGTGCCCATGCGGCTTGCCTTATATTGGCAAAACCGAAAGGAAAATGAAAACCCGATTAAACGAACACAAAAGCAACATCCGCAACAACAATCTCAATTCGACAGTAGCAGTACATTTTAATGAACACAAACACAACGTCAGTCAATTACGTTTCCTAGTGTGTGAAACAGTTCCGCTAAGGGAAGGTTGTGACAACAGAAAATTTCTGATTCAAAGAGAGACCTTTTGGATTTACAAAATGAACTCCATGGTACCCCTTGGACTGAATGATCGTCTCGAACTGAGTTGCTTTATTTGACTTTGAATTGTTGCCCACAAGAATGCCCAAAAGCTCATATACATCTTTCATGTTTAAAATGTTATTGTTTTTTCTCCACTGTTTCTTTACCCATCTTCAACCTTTCTGCTTACATGTATTTTCCATCCATGTTTCTTTTTCTTTTTGATTTGATTCTTTACAACTTTATTTAATTTTTTCCAACACCGTTTTTTAGCTTTTATCTTACATTGGTGACCACAACTTATTATTTCAACTTTTATGTATTTTGCCTTGGTTACATTGTACTAACTCGGTTTTCTTGTCGAGTCATTGTTTATTGCTTTTTGTCATGTTCTGACAATTTACATGTTTTCTATTCTAAGATGGCCGCCACTATTAGAGTCTTCTTTCTTTGTTCACTATCCGCATACTTAACATGGCTACACGTTTACTAACGGTTTTTCGGATCAGAGCAGTTTGGATATGCTCATTCGAACGGGTGAACTGAGGTAACTGTCACGATCTTAATCGACTTTGGTGCGTGGTTCTATCTTATGGCTTATGTTGCTAACACTGCATGCTTTACTTTGTACACGTGTTGGACTATCTCACTTGATCTCGGCACGCATACTTTATATAACATTCACGTATCTATTTAACACGCCGCTATCACCGTATCTATTTTACAGCACGATTCACACGCCGGAAATTTTCAAAAAAGACACCAGATAGCTTGGATGCAATTTCTAATACGCCTTTGTAGTTCTCCTTAACAGCGTTTCTTGATATGCTTTCGTGCACTTTTTGAAGCTTGATATCTTGGATGGTACATGTTTTCACTTATTTAACTATGTTAACGCTTTAATTTGTAAGTGGAAGTTAAATCCTATGAGGGGACATGCAACATTATCTCCTGTTTTTGTTTACAGGATTCCTCCTGATGAAGGGTTTTACCCGAAATGCATAGAGGATATCCACCAGCACCTTTGTTGACACAACATGTGATAATTTGTTACACGGAACAATGAATTTCTAATTTCTAATCATGAATAAATGAACTTTGGTTTAACCAGAACGAAAATTGGTAACTTTGTTACCCCACAACGCTGTGCGCATAGAGGGACACCACCCTGGATGGGATAGTGCAACTCTTGTTATTTCTTCGACCTTGGTTTAGGGGTCGCTCCTCTAGCAGCACGCCACTACTTGTTAAAATTCAACATACTCAGAGATTAAACGGGAGTGCGCGATATTTCAACACTTGTTCACTGGACCAGAAACAAGCATCCTGGGACCGGTTTCTGGCTAATCGGCCATCGTCAGCCAGGCTAGCTTGAATTCAGTGGCAAAGTGAGCAAGGGACCCACGTCTGGGCATACTCTGCCAATTTAGGGCGAACAAGGCAAAACCAAAGGGGATGATGGACGGAGTTTTAAACTTTGCAAGCCCTCTCCCCCAGTAAACTGATCTGGGTTTATTCCATCATCATGTTTTAGCTCACTCCGCCACCCCAGTTCAGACATGGCCATATGCAAATCAGTCTGACCCTGTGCCTCATGGGAACATTCCAGCCCGAACTGCCAAGCCATGTCTTCCCTGGACTGGAAACAAGCATCCTTGGACTGGTTTCTGGCTAATCAGCCCTCATCAGCCAGGCTAGCTTGAATCCAGTGGCAAAGTGAGCAAGGGACCCACGTCTGGGCATACCCTGACAACTTAGGGCGAACAAGGCAAAACCAAAGGTGATGATGGACGGAGTTTTGAACTTTGCAAGCCCTCACCCCCGGGCAACTGATCTGGGTTTAATCCATCATCATGCTTTAGCTCACTCCGCCACCCCAGTTCAGACATTGCCATATGCAAATCAGTCTGACCCTGTGCCTCATGGAAACAGTCTAGCCCGAACTGACAAGCCATGTCTTCCCTGGACCGGAAACAAGCATCCTGGGACCGGTTTCTGGCTAATCAGTTGTCATCAGCCAGGCTAGCCTGAATCCAGGGCAATGTGAGCAAGGAAACAACTTCTGGGCATACACTGCCAACATAGCGCGAACAAAGCAAAACCAAAGGGGATGATGGACCTAGTGTTGAACATTGCAAGCACTCACCCCCAGTCAACTGATATGAGTTTAATCGATCATCATTCTTTAGCTCACTCCGCCACCCCAGTTCAGACATGGCCATATGCAAATCATTCTGACCCTGGACCTCATGGAAACAGTCCAGCCCGAACTGCCAAGCCATGTCTTTCCTTGACCGGAAACAAGCAACCTGGGACCGGTTTCTGGCTAATCGGCCATCATCAGCCAGGCTAGCTTGAATTCAGTGGCAAAGTGAGCAAGGGACCCACATCTGGGCATACCCTGCCAACTTAGGGTGAACAAAGCAAAACCAAAGGGGATGATGGACGGAGTGTTGAACATTGCAAGCCCTCTCCCTTAGTAAACTGATCTGGGTTTAATCCATCATCATGTTTTAGCTCACTCCGCCACCCCAGTTCAGACATGGCCATATGCAAATCAGTCTGACCCTGTGCCTCATGGGAACAGTCCAGCCCGAACTGCCAAGCCATGTCTTCCCTGGACTGGAAACAAGCATCCTTGGACTGGTTTCTGGCTAATCAGCCCTAATCAGCCAGGCTAGCTTGAATTCAGTGGCAAAGTGAGCAAGGGTCCCATGTCTGGGCATAGCCTGCCAATTTTGGACGAACAAAGCAAAACCAAAGTGGATGATGGACAGAGTGTTGAACATTGCAAGCACTCACCCCCAGTCAACTGATATGAGTTTAATCCATCATCATTCTTTAGCTCACTCTGCCACCCCAGTTCAGACATGGCCATATGCAAATCATTCTGACCCTGGACCTCATGGGAACAGTCCAGCCCGAACTGCCAAGCCATGTCTTTCCTTGACCGGAAACAAGCAACCTGGAACCGGTTTCTGGCTAAACGGCCATCATCAGCCAGGCTAGCTTGAATTCAGTGGCAAAGTGAGCAAGGTACCCACATCTGGGCATACCCTGCCAACTTAGGGTGAACAAAGCAAAACCAAAGGGGATGATGGAAGGAGTGTTGAACATTGCAAGCACTCACCCCCAGTCAACTGTTCTGGGTTTAATCCATCATCATTCTTTAGCTCATTCTGCCACCCCAGTTCAGACAGGGCCATATGCAAAGCAGTCTGACCCTGTGCCTCATGGGAACACTCCAGCCTGAACTGCCAACCCATGTATTCACTGAACCGGAAACAATCATCTTGAGACTGTTTTTTGGCTCATCAGCCGTCATCAGCCAGGCAAGCTTGAATCCAGTGGCAAAGTGAGCAAGGGACCCACATCTGGGCATACCCTGCCAACTTAGGGCGAACAAGCAAAACCAAAGGGGATGATGGACGGAGTGTTAAACATTGCAAGCACTCACCCCCTGTCAACTGATCTGTGTTCATTCCATCATCATTCTTTAGCTCACTCCGCATCCCAGTTCAGACATGGCCATATGCAAATCAGTCTGACCCTGTGCCTTATGGGAACACTTCAGCCTCTAATGCCAAGCCATGTCTTCCCTGGACCAGAAACAAGCATCCTGGGACCGGTTTCTGGCTCATCAGCCAGGCTAGCTTGAATTCAGTGGCAAAGTGATCAAGGGACCCACGTCTGGGCATAGCCTGCCAACTTAGGACGAACAAAGCAAAACCAAAGGGGGTGATGGACGGAGTGTTGAACAATGCAAGCACTCACCCCCAGTCAACTGTTCTGGGTTTAATCCATCATCATTCTTTAGCTCATTCTGCCACCCCAGTTCAGACATGACCATATGCAAATCAGTCTGACCCTGTGCCTCATGGGAACAGTCCAGCCCGAACTGCCAAGCCATGTCTTCCCTGGACCGTAAACAAGCATCCTGGGACTGGTTTCTGGCTCATCAGCCGTCATCAGCCAGGCTAGCTTGAATTCAGTGGCAAAGTGAGCAAGGGACCCATGTCTGGGCATAGCCTGCCAACTTAGGACGAACAAAGCAAAACCAAAGGGGATGAGGGACAGAGTGTTGAACATTGCAAGCACTCACACCAAGTCAACTGATCTGGGTTTAATCCATCATCATTCTTTAGCTCACTCCGCCACCCCAGTTCAGAAATAGCCATATGCAAATCAGTCTGACACTGTGCCTCATGGGAACAATCCAGCCCGGACTGCCAAGCGATGTCTTCACTGGACCAGAAACAAGCATCCTGGGACCGGTTTCTGGCTAATTGGCCATCGTCAGCCAGGCTAGCTTGAATTCAGTGGCAAAGTGAGCAAGGGACCCACGTCTGGGCATACCCTGCCAACTTAGGGCGAACAAAGCAAAACCAAAGGGGATGATGGACGGACTGTTGAACATTGCAAGCACTCACCCCCAGTCAACTGTTCTTGGTTCAATCCATCATCATTCTTTAGCTCACTCCGCCACCAAAGTTCAGACATGGCCATATGCAAATAAGTCTGACCCTGTGCCTCAT
The DNA here is from genome assembly GCF_964204655.1 of Triturus cristatus. Classification (NCBI taxonomy): domain Eukaryota; kingdom Metazoa; phylum Chordata; class Amphibia; order Caudata; family Salamandridae; genus Triturus; species Triturus cristatus. Next base: position 1,017,478,410 of record NC_140579.1, on the reverse strand, counting down.
GGTAACAGTCCAGCCCTAACTGCCAAGCCATGTCTTCCCTGGACCGGAAACAAGCATCATGGGACCGGTTTATGGCTAATCGGCCGTCATCAGCCAGGCTAGCTTGAATCCAGTGGCAAAGTGAGCAAGAGACCCACGTCTGGGCATACCCTGCCAACTTAGGGCGAACAAGGCAAAACCAAAGGGGATGATGGATGGAGTTTTGAACTTTGCAAGCCCTCTCCCCCAGTCAAATGATCTGGGTTTAATCCATCATCATGTTTTAGCTCACTCCGCCAAAACAGTTCAGACATGGCCATATGCAAATCAGTCTGACCCTGTGCCTCATGGGAACATTCCAGCCCGAATTTCCAAGCTATGTCTTCCCTGGACCAGAAACAAGCATCCTGGGACCGGTTTCTGGCTAATCAGCCGTCATCAGCCAGGCTAGCCTGAATCCAGTGGCAACGTGAGCAAGGGACCCACTTCTGGGCATACACTGCAAACATAGCGCTAACAAAGCAAAACCAAAGGGGATGATGGACCTAGTGTTGAACATTGCAAGCACTCACCCCCAGTCAACTGATCTGGGTTTAATCCATCATCATTCCTTAGCTCACTCCGCCACCCCAGTTCAGACATGGCCATATGCAAATCATTCTGACCCTGTGCCTCATGGGAACACTTCAGCCTAAAATGCCAAGCCATGTCTTCCCTGGACCGGAAACAAGCATTCTGGGCCTGGTTCCTGTCTCATCAGCCGTCATCAGCCAGGCTAGCTTGAATTCAGTGGCAAAGTGAGCAAGGGACCCACGTCTGGGCATGCCCTGCCAACTTAGGGCGAGAAAAGCAAAACCAAAGGGGATGATGGACGGAGTGAGAATATTGCAAGCACTCACCCCAGTCAACTGATCTGGGTTTAATATATCATCATTCTTTAGCTCACTCCGCCACCCCAGTTCACACATGGCCATATGCAAATCATTCTGACCCTGGACCTCATGGGAACAGTCCAGCCCGAACTGCCAAGCCATGACTTTCCTTGACCGGAAACAAGCAACCTGGGACCGGTTTCTGGCTAATCGGCCATCATCAGCCAGGCTAGCTTGAATTCAGTGGCAAAGTGAGCAAGGGACCCACATCTGGGCATACCCTGCCAACTTAGGGTGAACAAAGCAAAACCAAAGGGGATGATGGACGGAGTGTTGAACATTGCAAGCACTCACCCCCAGTCAACTGTTCTGGGTTTAATCCATCATCATTCTTTAGCTCATTCTGCCACCCCAGTTCAGACATGGCCATATGCAAATCAGTCTGACCCTGTGCCTCATGGGAACACTCCAGCCTGAACTGCCAAGCCATGTATTCACTGAACCGGAAACAATCATCTTGAGACTGTTTTTTGGCTCATCAGCCGTCATCAGCCAGGCAAGCTTGAATCCAGTGACAAAGTGAGCAAGGGAACCACATCTGGGCATACCCTGCCAACTTAGGGCGAACAAGCAAAACCAAAGGGGATGATGGACGGAGTGTTAAACATTGCAAGCACTCACCCCCCGTCAACTGATCTTTGTTCAATCCATCATCATTCTTTAGCTCACTCCGCCACCAAAGTTCAGACATGGCCATATGCAAATCAGTCTGACCCTGTGCCTCATGGTAACAGTCAAGCCCTAACTGCCAAGCCATGTCTTCCCTGGACCGGAAACAAGCATCATGGGACCGGTTTATGGCTAATCAGCCGTCATCAGCCAGGCTAGCTTGAATCCAGTGGCAAAGTGAGCAAGAGACCCACGTCTGGGCATACCCTGCCAACTTAGGGCGAACAAGGCAAAACCAAAGGGGATGATGGATGGAGTTTTGAACGTTGCAAGCCCTCTCCCCCAGTCAAATGAACTGGGTTTAATCCATCATCATGTTTTAGCTCACTCCGCCAAAACAGTTCAGACATGGCCATATGCAAATCAGTCTGACCCTGTGCCTCATGGGAACAGTCCAGCCCGAACTGCCAAGCCATGTCTTCGCTGGACTGAAAACGAGCATCCTGGGACTGGATTCTGGCTAATCAGCCCTCATCAGCCAGGCTAGCTTGAATCCAGTGGCAAAGTGAGCAAGGGACCCACGTCTGGGCATACCTTGACAACTTAGGGCGAACAAGGCAAAACCAAAGGAGATGATGGACGGAGTTTTGAACTTTGCAAGCCCTCACCCCCAGGCAACTGATCTGGGTTTAATCCATCATCATTCCTTAGCTCACTATACCACGCCCAGTTCAGACATGGCCATTTGCAAATCAGTCTGACCCTGTGCCTCATGGGAACATTCCAGCCCGAACTTCCAAGCCATGTCTTCCCTGGACCGGAAACAAGGATCCTGGGACCGGTTTCTGGCTAATCAGCCGTCTTTAGCCAGGCTAGCCTGAATCCAGTGGCAAAGTGAGCAAGGGACCCACTTCTGGGCATACACTGACAACATAGCGCGAACAAAGCAAAACCAAAGGGGATGATGGACCTAGTGTTGAACATTGCAAGCACTCACTCCCAGTCAACTGATCTGGGTTTAATCCATCATCATTCTTTAGCTCACTCTGCCACCCCAGTTAAACATGGCCATATGCAAATCAGTCTGACCCTGTGCCTCATGGGAACACTTCAGCCTGAAATGCCAAGCCATGTCTTCCGTGGACTGGAAACAAGCATTCTGGGCCTGGTTTCTGTCTCATCAGCCGTCATCTGCCAGGCTAGCTTGAATCCAGTGGCAAAGTGAGCAAGGGACCCACGCCTGGGCATACCCTGCCAACTTAGGGCGAGTAAAGCAAAACCAAAGGGATGATGGACGGAGTGTTGAATATTGCAAGCACTCACCCCAGTCAACTGATCTGGGTTTAATACATCATCATTCTTTAGCTCACTCCGCCACCCCAGTTCACACATGGCGATATGCAAATCAGTCTGACCCTGTACCTCAAGGGAACAGTCCAGTCCGAACTGCCAAGCCATGTCTTCCCTGGCCTGGAAACAAGCAACCTGGGACCAGTTTCTGGCTAATCAGCCGTCATCAGCCAGGCTAGCCTGAATCCAGTGGCAACGTGAGCAAGGGACCCACTTCTGGGCATACACTGCAAACATAGCGCTAACAAAGCAAAACCAAAGGGGATGATGGACCTAAAGTTGAACATTGCAAGCACTCACCCCCAGTCAACTGATCTGGGTTTAATCCATCATCATTCCTTAGCTCACTCCGCCACCCCAGTTCAGACATGGCCATATGCAAATCAGTCTGACCCTGTACCTCAAGGGAACAGTCCAGTCCGAACTGCCAAGCCATGTCTTCCCTGGCCTGGAAACAAGCAACCTGGGACCAGTTTCTGGCTAATCGGCCGTCATCAGCCAGGCTACCTTGAATCCAGTTGCAAAGTTAGCAAGGGACCCAGGTCTGGGCATACACTGCAAACTTAGGGCAAAGAAAGAAAAATCAAAGTGGATGATGGACAAAGTGTTGAACATTGCAAGCACTCACCACCAGTCAACTGATCTGGGTTTAATGCATCATCATTCTTTAGCTCACTTTCTCACCCCAGTTCAGATATGGCCATATGGAAATCAGTCTGACCCTGTGCCTCATGGGAACAGTCCAGCCCGAACTGTCAAGCCATGTCTTCCCGGGACCGGAAACAAGCACCCTGGGACTGGTTTCTGGCTCATCAGCCGTCATCAGCCAGGCTAGCTTGAATTCAGTGGAAAAGCGAGCAAGGGTCCCACTGCTGGGCATTGCCTGCCAACTTTGGACGAACAAAGCAAAACCAAAGGGGATGGTGGACAGAGTGTTGAACATTGCAAGCACTCACCCCCAGTCAACTGATATGAGTTTAATCCAACATCATTCTTTAGCTCACTCCGCCACCCCAGTTCAGACATGGCCATATGCAAATCATCCTGACCCTGGACCTCATAGGAACAGTCCAGCCCGAACTGCCAAGCCATGTCTTTCCTTGACCGGAAACAAGCAACCTGGGACCGGTTTCTGGCTAATCGGCCATCATCAGCCAGGCTAGCTTGAATTCAGTGGCAAAGTGAGCAAGGGACCCACGTGTGGGCATACCCTGCCAACTTAGGGCATGCAAAGCAAAACCAAAGGGGATGATGGACGGAGTGTTAAACATTGCAAGCACTCACCCCAGTCAACTGATCTGGGTTTAATACATCATCATTCTTTAGCTCACTCCACCACCCCAGTTCAGACATGGCCCTATGCAAATCATTCTGACCCTGGGCCTCATGGGAACAGTCCAGCCCGAACTGCCAAGCCATGTCTTTCCTTGACCGGAAACAAGCAACCTGGGACCGGTTTCTGGCTAATCGGCCATCATCAGCCAGGCTAGCTTGAATTCAGTGGCAAAGTGAGCAAGGGACCCACATCTGGTCATACCCTGCCAACTTAGGGTTAACAAAGCAAAACCAAAGGGGATGATGGACGGAGTATTGAACAGTGCAAGCACTCACCCCCAGTCAACTGTTCTGGGTTTAATCCATCATCATTCTTTAGCTCATTCTGCCACCCCAGTTCAGACATGGCCCTATGCAAATCATTCTGACCCTGGGCCTCATGGGAACAGTCCAGCCCGAACTGCCAAGCCATGTCTTTACTTGACCGGAAACAAGCAACCTGGGACCGGTTTCTGGCTAATCGGCCATCATCAGCCAGGCTAGCTTGAATTCAGTGGCAAAGTGAGCAAGGGACCCACATCTGGTCATACCCTGCCAATTTAGGGTGAACAAAGCAAAACCAAAGGGGATGATGGACGGAGTGTTGAACATTGCAAGCACTCACCCCCAGTCAACTGATCTTTGTTCAATCCATCATCATTCTTTAGCTCACTCCGCCATCCCAGTTCAGACATGGCCATATGCAAATCAGTCTGACCCTGTGCCTTATGGGAACACTTCAGCCTGAAATGCCAAGCCATGTCTTCCCTGGACCAGAAACAAGCATTCTGGGACCGGTTTCTGGCTCATCAGCCGTCATCAGCCAGGCTAGCTTGAATTCATTGGCAAAGTGAGCAAGGGACCCACGTCTGGGCATAGCCTGCCAACTTAGGACGAACAAAGCAAAACCAAAGGGGATGATGGACAGACTGTTGAACATTGCAAGCTCTCACCCCCAATCAACTGTTCTGGGTTTAATCCATCATCATTCTTTAGCTCATTCTGCCTCCCCAGTTCAGACATGGCCATATGCAAATCAGTCTGACCCTGTGCCTCATGGGAACAATCCAGCCTGGACTGCTAAGCCATGTCTTCACTGGACCAGAAACAAGCATCCTGGGACCGGTTTCTGGCTAATCGGCCATCGTCAGCCAGGCTAGCTTGAATTCAGTGGCAAAGTGAGCAAGGGACCCACGTCTGGGCATACTCTGCCAATTTAGGGCAAACAAGGCAAAACCAAAGGGGATGATGGACGGAGTTTTGTACTTTGCAAGCCCTCTCCCCCAGTAAACTGATCTGGGTTTAATCCATCATCATTCTTTAGCTCATTCTGCCACCCCAGTTCAGACATGGCCATATGCAAATCAGTCTGACCCTGTGCCTCATGGGAACACTCCAGCCTGAACTGCCAAGCCATGTCTTCACTGAACCGGAAACGAGCATCTTGGGACTGGTTTTGGCTCATCAGCCGTCATCAGCCAGGCAAGCTTGAATCCAGTGGCAAAGTGAGCAAGTGACCCACATCTGGGCATACCCTGCCAACTTAGGGCGAACAAGGCAAAACCAAAGGGGATGATGGACGGAGTGTTAAACATTGCAAGCACTCACCCCCAGTCAACTGATCTGTGTTCAATCCATCATCATTCTTTAGCTCACTCCGCCATCCCACTTCAGACATGGCCATATGCAAATCAGTCTGACCCTGTGCCTTATGGGAACACTTCAGCCTGAAATGCCAAGCCATGTCTTCCTTGGACCGGAAACAAGCATTCTGGGACCGGTTTCTGGCTCATCAGCCGTCATCAGCCAGGCTAGCTTAAATTCAGTGGCAAAGTGAGCAAGGGACCCACGTCTGGGCATAGCCTGCCAAGTTAGGACGAACAAAGCAAAACCAAAGGGGATGATGGACAGACTGTTGAACATTGCAAGCTCTCACCCCCAGTCAACTGTTCTGGGTTTAATCCATCATCATTCTTTAGCTCATTCTGCCTCCCCAGTTCAGACATGGCCATATGCAAATCAGTCTGACCCTGTGCCTCATGGGAACAATCCAGCCTGGACTGCCAAGCCATGTCTTCACTGGACCAGAAACAAGCATCCTGGGACCGGTTTCTGGCTAATCGGCCATCGTCAGCGAGGCTAGCTTGAATTCAGTGGCAAAGTGAGCAAGGGACCCACGTCTGGGCATACTCTGCCAATTTAGGGCAAACAAGGCAAAACCAAAGGGGATGATGGACGCAGTTTTGAACTTTGCATGCCCTCTCCCCCAGTAAACTGATCTGGGTTTAATCCATCATCATGTTTTAGCTCACTCCGCCACCCCAGTTCAGACATGGCCATATGCAAATCAGTCTGACCCTGTGCCTCATGGGAACATTCCAGCCCGAACTGCCAAGCCATGTCTTCCCTGGACTGGAAACAAGCATCCTTGGACTGGTTTCTGGCTAATCAGCCCTCATCAGCCAGGCTAGCTTGAATCCAGTGGCAAAGTGAGCAAGGGACCCATGTCTGGGCATTCCCTGACAACTTAGGGCGCACAAGGCAAAGCCAAAGGTGATGATGGACGGAGTTTTGAACTTTGCAAGCCCTCACCCCCGGGCAACTGATCTGGGTTTAATCCATCATCATGCTTTAGCTCACTCCGCCATCCCAGTTCAGACATGGCCATATGCAAATCAGTCTGACCCTGTGCCTCATGGAAACAGTCTAGCCCGATCTGACAAGCCTTGTCTTCCCTGGACCGGAAACAAGCATCCTGGGACCGGTTTCTGGCTAATCAGTTGTCATCAGCCAGGCTAGCCTGAATCCAGGGCAATGTAAGCAAGGGACCCACTTCTGGGCATACACTGCTAACATAGCGCGAACAAAGCAAAACCAAAGGGGATGATGGACCTAGTGTTGAACATTGCAAGCACTCACCCCCAGTCAACTGATCTGGGTTTAATCCATCATCATTCTTTAGCTCACTCCGCCACCCCAGATCAGACATGGCCATATGCAAATCAGTCTGACCCTGTACCTCATGGGAACAGTGCAGCCCAAACTGACCAACCATGTCTTCCCTGGCCTGGAAACAAGCAACCTGGGACCAGTTTCTGGCTAATCGGCCGTCATCAGCCAGGCTAGCTTGAATCCAGCTGCAAAGTTAGCAAGGGACCCACGTCTGGGCATACCCTGCCACCTTAGGGCAAGGAAAGAAAAATCAAAGTGGATGATGGACGGAGTGTTGAACATTGCAAGCACTCACCCCCAGTCAACTGATCTAGGTTCAATCCATCATCATTCTTTAACTCACTCCGCCACCAATATTCAGACATGGCCATATGCAAAGCAGTCTGACCCTGTGCCTCATGGTAACAGTCCAGCCCTAACTGCCAAGCCATGTCTTCCCTGGACCGGAAACAAGCATCATGGGATCGGTTTATGGCTAATCAGCCATCATCAGCCAGGCTAGCTTGAATCCAGTGGCAAAGTGAGCAAGGGATCCACGCCTGGGCACACCCTGACAACTTAGGGCGAACAAGGCAAAACCAAAGGGGATGATGGACGGAGTTTTGAACTTTGCAAGCCCTCACCCCAAGTCAACTGATCTGGGTTTAATCCATCATCATCCTTTAGCTCACTCCGCCACCCCAGTTCAGACATGGCCATATGTAAATCAGTCTGACCCTGTGCCTGATGGAACATTCCAGCCCGAACCTCCAAGCCATGTCTTCCCTGGACCGGAAACAAGCATCCTGGGACCGTTTTCTGGCTAATCAGCCTTCATCAGCCAGGTTATCATGAATCCAGTGGCAAAGTGAGCAAGGGACCCACGTCTGGGCATACCTTGCCAACTTAGTGCGAACAAAGCAAAATCAAAGGGGATGATGGACGGAGTGTTGAACTTTGCAAGCACTCACCCCCAGTCAACTGATCTGGGTTTAATCCATCATCATTCTTTAGCTCATTACGCCACCCCAGTTCAGGCATGGCCATATGCAAATCAGTCTGACCCTGTGCCTCATGGGAACAGTTCAGCCCGAAATGCCAAGCCATATCTTCCCTGGACCGGAAACAAGCATCCTGGGACTGGTTTCTGGCTAATCAGCCGTCATCAGCCAGGCTAGCTTGAATCCAGTGGCAAAGTGAGCAAGGGACCCACATCTGGGCATACCCTGACAACTTAGGGCGAACAAGGCAATACCAAAGGGGATGATGGACGGAGTTTTGAACTTTGCAAGCCCTCACCCCCAGTCAACTGATCTGGGTTTAATCCATCATCATTCTTTAGCTCACTCCGCCACCCCTGTTTTGACATGGCCATATGCAAATCAGTATGATCCTGTGTATCATGGGAACAGTCCAGACCGAACTTCCAAGCCATGTCTTCCCTGGCCCGGAAACAAGCATCCTGGGACCGGGTTCTGGCTAATTAGTCGTCATCAGCCAGGCTAGCCTGAATCCAGTGGCAAAGTGAGCAAGGGACCCACTTCTGGGCATGCAGTGCCAACATAGGGCGAACAAAACAAAACCAAAGTGGATGATGTACCTAGTGTTGAACATTGCAAGCACTCACCCCCAGTCAACTGATCTGGGTTTAATGCAACATCATTCTTTAGCTCACTCTGCCACCCCAGTTCAGACATGGCTATATGCAAATCAGCCTGACCCTGTGCCTCATGGGAACAGTCCAGCCCGAACTGTCAAGCCATGTCTTCCCGGGACCGGAAACAAGCATCCTGGGACTGGTTTCTGGCTAATCAGCCATCATTCAGCCAGGCTAGCTTGTATCCAGTGGCAAAGTGAGCAATGAACCTAAGTCTGGGCATACCCTGCCAATTTAAGGCAAACAAAGCAAAACCAAAGGGGATAATGGACGGAGTGTTGAACATTGCAAGCACTCACCCCCAGTCAACTGATCTGGGCTTAATCCATCATCATTCTTAAGCTCACTCCCCCACCCAAGTTCAGACATGGCCTTATGCAAACCAGTCTAACCCTGTGCCTCATGGGAACAGTCCAGCCCGAACTGCCAAGCCATGTCTTTCCTGGACCGGAAACAAGCATCCTGGGACTGGTTTCTGGCTAATCGGCCGTCACCAGCCAGGCTAGCTTGAATCCAGTGGCAAAGTGAGCAAGAGACCCACATCTGGGTCTCTTGCTCACTTTGCCACTGGATTCAAGCTAGCCTGGCTGCCAACTTAGGGCGAACAAAGCAAAACCAAAGGGGATGATGGACGAATTGTTGAACATTGCAAGCACTCACGCCAAGTCAAGTGATCTGGGTTTAATCCATCATCATTCTTTAGCTCACTCTGCCACCCCAGTTCAGAAATGGCCATATGCAAATCAGCCTGAACCTGTGCTTCATAGGAAGAATCCTATTAACAACACATGATACCTCTGTCACCATAAATCAAATAATCGACTTCTTGGAGTGGATTTTTATTTTCCACTTCGTACATGTAATCTTCATAAACTATATTTTATGTTTTTCATCAAGATCTGTTCAGTGCTGTACAACTTTGAATCAAATTACAACGAAGACATTTGGGGAAACTTAACAATGAAATTGAAATCGACAAATAGACAATCATGTACATCAACAATATCTACATGAAAAAGCAAAACCAATTCTGAATTCTACTTTTTTCGGACAACAGAATGTAAATTATTCAGCATATGAGGGAAGTCCTGCACATTTCGTATAAGGTACCAGGGACTTATTCTTTTTGTCCTCACAGAATAACAGTGTTTTAGAGTGCCAGAGGGAGGTAGCCTCCAGGGGGTAAGAAACCAGATTTTCGACACTATTCTTGAGTGTCTGGCAAATGTTTTTAAAGACTTGACGTCGATTTTGTTCCTTAAGGTTCTTTGTAAGGCTTGCCTCCTCAAAAAACCAACGCGTTTCGACCTTCTACACGGCACTTATTATGGAAGGTCTTCATCAGGGTAAACACATGTTTGTGCGAAGGACTGGGTATATCGTCGATATGTCTCTTAGAAGTAGAAATTCTAACTTCTTATGGCTCCAAGGGCAGGCGCTGTTGGACTCCAGCGGGGGAAAACCTCCAATTAATGAAGGGTGGCCTTCCCGGTACCTACTTAAGCCGGGGTCGAAGCTCTTGTGTGTTTCGGTAACTTTAAAACGATGGAGCGGGGCTTCGCTTCCGCAAATGAAATGCGTGACAGTACACCAACCAATTCGAAGGCGATCAATCCTACATAGGAAGAATCCAGCCCAAACTGCCAAGCCATGTCTTTTCTGGACCTGAAACAAGCATCCTGGGACCGGTTTCTGGCTAATCAGCCGTCATCATCCAAGCTAGCCTGAATCCAGTGGCAAAGTGATCAAGGGACCCACTTCTGGGCATACACTGCCAACATAGGGCGAACAAAGCAAAACCAAAGGGGATGATGGACCTAGTGTTGAACATTGCAAGCACTCACCCCCAGTCAACTGATCTGGGTTTAATCCATCATCATTCTTCAGCTCACTCACCCACCCCAGTTCAGTCATGGCCAAATGCAAATCTGTATGACCCTGTGACTCATGGGAACAGTCCAGCCCAAACTGCCAAGCCATGTCTTCCCTGGACCGCAAACAAGCATCCTGGAACCGGTTTCTGGCTAATCGGCCATCATCAGCCAGGCTAGCTTGAATTCAGTGGCAAAGTGAGCAAGGGACCCACGTCTGGGCATACCCTGCCAACTTAGGGCATGCAAAGCAAAACCAAAGGGGATGATGGACGGAGTGTTGAACATTGCAAGCACTCACCCCAGTCAACTGATCTGGGTTTAATACATCATCATTATTTAGCTCACTCCACCACCCCAGTTCAGACATGGCCCTATGCAAATCATTCTGACCCTGGGCCTCATGGGAACAGTCCAGCCCGAACTGCCAAGCCATGTCTTTCCTTGACCGGAAACAAGCAACCTGGGACTGGTTTCTGGCTAATTGGCCATCATCAGCCAGGCTAGCTTGAATTCAGTGGCAAAGTGAGCAAGGGACCCACATCTGGGCATACCCTGCCAACTTAGGGTGAACAAAGCAAAACCAAAGGGGATGATGGACGGAGTGTTGAACATTGCAAGCACTCAGCCCCAGTCAACTGTTCTGGGTTTAATCCATCATCATTCTTTAGCTCATTCTGCCACCCCAGTTCAGACATGGCCCTATGCAAATCATTCTGACCCTGGGCCTCATGGGAACAGTCCAGCCCGAACTGCCAAGCCATGTCTTTCCTTGACCGGAAACAAGCAACCTGGGACTGGTTTCTGGCTAATCGGCAATCATCAGCCAGGCTAGCTTGAATTCAGTGGCAAAATGAGCAAGGGACCCACATCTGGGCATACCCTGCCAACTTAGGGTGAACAAAGCAAAACCAAAGGGGATGATGGACAGAGTGTTGAACATTGCAGGCACTCACCCCCAGTCAACTGATCTTTGTTCAATCCATCATCATTCTTTAGCTCACTCCGCCATCCCAGTTCAGACATGGCCATATGCAAATCAGTCTGACCCTGTGCCTTATGGGAACACTTCAGCCTGAAATGCCAAGCCATGTCTTCCCTGGACCGGAAACAAGCATTCTGGGACCGGTTTCTGGCTCATCAGCCGTCATCAGCCAGGCTAGCTTGAATTCAGTGGCAAAGTGAGCAAGGGACCCACGTCTGGGCATAGCCTGCCAACTTAGGACGAACAAAGCAAAACCAAAGGGGATGATGGACAGACTGTTGAACATTGCAAGCTCTCACCCCCAGTCAACTATTCTCGGTTTAATCCATCATCATTCTTTAGCTCATTCTGCCTCCCCAGTTCAGACATGGCCATATGCAAATCAGTCTGACCCTGTGCCTCATGGGAACAATCCAGCCTGGACTGCCAAGCCATGTCTTCACTGGACCAGAAACAAGCATCCTGGGACTGGTTTCTGGCTAATCGGCCATCGTCAGCCAGGCTAGCTTGAATTCAGTGGCAAAGTGAGCAAGGGACCCACGTCTGGGCATACTCTGCCAATTTAGGGTGAACAAGGCAAAACCAAAGGGGATGATAGACGGAGTTTTGAACTTTGCAAGCCCTCTCCCCCAGTAAACTGATCTGGGTTTAATCCATCATCATGTTTTAGCTCACTCCGCCACCCCAGTTCAGACATGGCCATATGCAAATCAGTCTGACCCTGTGCCTCATGGGAACAGTCCAGCCCGAACTGCCAAGCCATGTCTTCCCTGGACTGGAAACAAGCATCCTTGGACTGGTTTCTGGCTAATCAGCCCTCATCAGCCAGGCTAGCTTGAATCCAGTGGCAAAGTGAGCAAGGGACCCACGTCTGGGCATACTCTGCCAATTTAGGGTGAACAAGGCAATACCAAAGGGGATGATGGACAGAGTGTTGAACATTGCAAGCACTCACCCCCAGTCAACTGATATGAGTTTAATCCATCATCATTCTTTAGCTCACTCCGCCACCCCAGTTCAGACATGGCCATATGCAAATCATTCTGACCCTGGACCTCATAGGAACAGTCCAGCCCGAACTGCAAAGCCATGTCTTTCCTTGACCGGAAACAAGCAACCTGGGACCGGTTTCTGGCTAATCGGCCATCAGCAGCCAGGCTAGCTTGAATTCAGTGGCAAAGTGAGCAAGGGACCCACATCTGGGCATACCCTGCCAACTTAGGGTGAACAAAGCAAAACCAAACGGGATGATGGACGGAGTGTTGAACATTGCAAGCACTCACCCCCAGTCAACTGATCTGGGTTCAATCAATCATCATTCTTTAACTCACTCCGCCACCAATATTCAGACATGGCCATATGCAAAGCAGTCTGACCCTGTGCCTCATGGTAACAGTCCAGCCCTAACTGCCAAGCCATGTCTTCACTGAACCGGAAACAAGCATCTTGGGACTGGTTTTGGCTCATCAGCCGTCATCAGCCAGGCAAGCTTGAATCCAGTGGCAAAGTGAGCAAGTGACCCACGTCTGGGCATAGCCTGCCAAGTTAGGGCGAACAAGGCAAAACCAAAGGGGATGATGGACAGACTGTTGAACATTGCAAGCTCTCACCCCCAGTCAACTGTTCTGGGTTTAATCCATCATCATTCTTTAGCTCATTCTGCCTCCCCAGTTCAGACATGGCCATATGCAAATCAGTCTGACCCTGTGCCTCATGGGAACAATCCAGCCTGGACTGCCAAGCCATGTCTTCACTGGACCAGAAACAAGCATCCTGGGACCGGTTTCTGGCTAATCGGCCATCGTCAGCCAGGCTAGCTTGAATTCAGTGGCAAAGTGAGCAAGGGACCCACGTCTGGGCATACTCTGCCAATTTAGGGCGAACAAGGCAAAACCAAAGGGGATGATGGACGGAGTTTTGAACTTTGCAAGCCCTCTCCCCCAGTAAACTGATCTGGGTTTAATCCATCATCATGTTTTAGCTCACTCCGCCACCCCAGTTCAGTCATGGCCATATGCAAATCAGTCTGACCCTGTGCCTCATGGGAACATTCCAGCCCGAACTGCCAAGCCATGTCTTCCCTGGACTGGAAACAAGCATCCTTGGACTGGTTTCTGGCTAATCAGCCCTCATCAGCCAGGCTAGCTTGAATCCAGTGGCAAAGTGAGCAAGGGACCCACGTCTGGGCATACCCTGACAACTTAGGACGAACAAGGCAAAACCAAAGGTGATGATGGACGGAGTTTTGAACTTTGCAAGCCCTCACCCCCGGGCCACTGATATGGCTTTAATCCATCATCATGCTTTAGCTCACTCAGCCATCCCTGTTCAGACATGGCCATATGCAAATCAGTCTGACCCTGTGCCTCATGGAAACAGTCTAGCCCGAACTTCCAAGCCATGTCTTCCCTGGACCGGAAACAAGCATCCTGGGACCGGTTTCTGGCTAATCAGTTGTCATCAGCCAGGCTAGCCTGAATCTAGGGCAATGTAAGCAAGGGACCCACTTCTGGGCATACACTGCCAACATAGCGCGAACAAATCAAAACCAAAGGGGATGATGGACCTAGTGTTGAACATTGCAAGCACTCACCCCCAGTCAACTGATCTGGGTTTAATCCATCATCATTCTTTAGCTCACTCCGCCACCCCAGATCAGACATGGCCATATGCAAATCAGTCTGACCCTGTACCTCATGGGAACAGTGCAGCCCAAACTGACCAATCATGTCTTCCCTGGCCTGGAAACAAGCAACCTGGGACCAGTTTCTGGCTAATCGGCCGTCATCAGCCAGGCTATCTTGAATCCAGTTGCAAAGTTAGCAAGGGACCCACGTCTGGGCATACCCTGCCACCTTAGGGCAAAGAAAGAAAAATCAAAGTGGATGATGGACGAAGTGTTGAACATTGCAAGCACTCACCACCAGTCAACTGATCTTGGTTTAATGCATCATCATTCTTTAGCTCACTCTGCCACCCCAGTTAAGATATGGCCATATGCAAATCAGTCTGACCCTGTGCCTCATGGGAACAGTCCAGCCCGAACTGTCAAGCAATGTCTTCCCGGGACCGGAAACACGCATCCTGGAACCGGTTTCTGGCTAATCAGCCGTCATCAGCCAGGCTAGCTTGAATCCAGTGAGCAAGGGACCCACGTCTGGGCATACCCTGCCATCTTAGTGCGAACAAAGCGAAACCAAAGGGGATGATGGACGGAGTGTTGAACATTGCAAGCATTCACCCCCAGTCAACTGATCTGTGTTTAATCCATCATCATTCTTTAGATCATTCCGCCACCCCAGTTCAGACATGGCCATATGCAAATCAGTCTGACCCTGTGCCTCGTGGGAACATTCCAGCCCGAACTTCCAAGCCATGTCTTCCCTGGACCAGAAACAAGCATCCTGGGACCGGTTTCTGGCTAATCAGCCGTCATCAGCCAGGCTAGCCTGAATCCAGTGGCAAAGTGAACAAGGGACCCACTTCTGGGCATACACTGCCAACATAGCATGAACAAAGCAAAACCAAAGGGTATGATGTACGTAGTGTTGAACATTGCAAGCACTCACCCCCAGTCAACTGATCTGGGTTTAATCCATCATCATTCTTTAGCTCACTCTGCCACCCCAGTTCAACATGGCCATATGCAAATCGGTCTGACCCTGTGCCTCATGGGAACACTTCAGCCTGAAATGCCAAGCCATGTCTTCCGTGGACTGGAAACAAGCATTCTGGGCCTGGTTTCTGTCTCAACAGCCGTCATCAGCCAGGCTAGCTTGAATCCAGTGGCAAAGTGAGCAAGGGACCCACGTCTGGGCATACCCTGCCAACTTAGAGCGAACAAGGCAAAACCAAAGGGGATGATGGACGGAGTGTTAAACATTGCAGGCACTCACCCCCAGTCAACTGATCTGTGTTTAATCCATCATCATTCTTTAGCTCATTCCACCAATCCATTTCAGACATGGCCATATGCAAATCAGTCTGACCCTGTGCCTCATGGGAACACTCCAGCCCGAACTGCCAAGCCATGTCTTCCCTGGACCGGAAACAAGCATCTTGGGACTGGTTTCTGGCTCATCAGCCGTCACAAGCCAGGCTAGCTTGAATCCAGTGGCAAAGTGAGCAAGGGACCCACGTCTGGGCATACCCTGCCAACTTAGGGCGAACAAAGCAAAACCAAAGGGGATGATGGACGGAGTGTTGAACATTGCAAGCACTCACCCCCAGTCAACTGATCTGGGTTCAATCAATCATCATTCTTTAACTCACTCCGCCACCAATATTCAGACATGGCCATATGCAAAGCAGTCTGACCCTGTGCCTCATGGTAACAGTCCAGCCCTAACTGCCAAGCCATGTCTTCCCTGGACCGGAAACAAGCATCATGGGATCGGTTTATGGCTAATCAGCCGTCATCAGCCAGGCTAGCTTGAATCCAGTGGCAAAGTGAGCAAGGGACCCACGTCAAGGCATACCCTGACAACTTAGGGTGAACAAGGCAGAACAAAAGGGGATGATGGACGGAGTTTTGAACTTTGCAAGCCCTCACCCCCAGTCAACTGATCTGGGTTTAATCCATCATCATGCTTTAGCTCACTCCGCTAACCCAGTTCAGACATGGCCATATGCAAATCAGTCTGACCCTGTGCCTCATGGAATCAGTCCAGCCCAAACTGCCAAGCCATGTCTTCCCTGGACCGGAAACAAGCATCCTGGGACTGGTTTCTGGCTAATCAGCCGTCATCAGCCAGGCTAGCTTGAATCCAGTGGCAAAGTGAGCAAGGGACCCACATCTGGGCATACCCTGACAACTTAGGGCGAACAAGGCAATACCAAAGGGGATGATGGACGGAGTTTTGAACTTTGCAAGCCCTCACCCCCAGTCAACTGATCTGGGTTTAATCCATCATCATTCTTTAGCTCATTACGCCACCCCAGTTCAGGCATGGCCATATGCAAATCAGTCTGACCCTGTGCCTCATGGGAACAGTTCAGCCCGAAATGCCAAGCCATGTCTTCCCTGGACCGGAAACAAGCATCCTGGGACTGGTTTCTGGCTAATCAGCCGTCATCAGCCAGGCTAGCTTGAATCCAGTGGCAAAGTGAGCAAGGGACCCACATCTGGGCATACCCTGACAACTTAGGGCGAACAAGGCAATACCAAAGGGGATTGTGGACGGAGTTTTGAACTTTGCAAGCCCTCACCCCCAGTCAACTGATCTGGGTTTAATCCATCATCATTCTTTAGCTCACTCCGCCACCCCAGTTTTGACATGGCCATATGCAAATCAGTATGATCCTGTGCATCATGGGAACAGTCCAGCCCGAACTGCAAAGCCATGTCTTCCCTGGACCGGAAACAAGCATCCTGGGACCGGTTTCTGGCTAATCAGCCGTCACCAGCCAGGCTAGCTTGAATCCAGTGGCAAAGTGAGCAAGGAACCCAAGTCTGGGCATACCCTGCCTACTAAGGGCGAACAAAGCAAAACCAAAGAGGATGATGTACGGAGTGTTTTACATTGCAAGCACTCACCCCAGTCAACTGATCTGGTTTTAATCCATCATCATTCTTTAGCTCACTCCGCCACCCCAGTTCAGACATGGCCATATGAAAATCAGTCTTACCCTGTGCCTCATGGGAACAGTCCAGCCCGAACTGCCAAGCCATGTCTTCCGTGGACTGGAAACAAGCATTCTGGGCCTGGTTTCTGTCTCAACAGCCGTCATCAGCCAGGCTAGCTTGAATCCAGTGGCAAAGTGAGCAAGGGACCCACGTCTGGGCATACCCTGCCAACTTAGAGCGAACAAGGCAAAACCAAAGGGGATGATGGACGGAGTGTTAAACATTGCAGGCACTCACCCCCAGTCAACTGATCTGTGTTTAATCCATCATCATTCTTTAGCTCATTCCACCAATCCATTTCAGACATGGCCATATGCAAATCAGTCTGACCCTGTGCCTCATGGGAACACTCCAGCCCGAACTGCCAAGCCATGTCTTCCCTGGACCGGAAACAAGCATCTTGGGACTGGTTTCTGGCTCATCAGCCGTCACAACCCAGGCTAGCTTGAATCCAGTGGCAAAGTGAGCAAGGGACCCACGTCTGGGTATACCCTGCCAACTTAGGGCGAACAAGGCAAAACCAAAGGGGATGATGGACGGAGTGTTGAACATTGCAAGCACTCACCCCCAGTCAACTGATCTGGGTTCAATCAATCATCATTCTTTAACTCACTCCGCCACCAATATTCAGACATGGCCATATGCAAAGCAGTCTGACCCTGTGCCTCATGGTAACAGTCCAGCCCTAACTGCCAAGCCATGTCTTCCCTGGACCGGAAACAAGCATCATGGGATCGGTTTATGGCTAATCAGCCGTCATCAGCCAGGCTAGCTTGAATCCAGTGGCAAAGTGAGCAAGGGACCCACGTCAAGGCATACCCTGACAACTTAGGGTGAACAAGGCAGAACAAAAGGGGATGATGGACGGAGTTTTGAACTTTGCAAGCCCTCACCCCCAGTCAACTGATCTGGGTTTACTCCATCATCATGCTTTAGCTCACTCCGCTAACCCAGTTCAGACATGGCCATATGCAAATCAGTCTGACCCTGTGCCTCATGGAATCAGTCCAGCCCAAACTGCCAAGCCATGTCTTCCCTGGACCGGAAACAAGCATCCTGGGACTGGTTTCTGGCTAATCAGCCGTCATCAGCCAGGCTAGCTTGAATCCAGTGGCAAAGTGAGCAAGGGACCCACATCTGGGCATACCCTGACAACTTAGGGCGAACAAGGCAATACCAAAGGGGATGATGGACGGAGTTTTGAACTTTGCAAGCCCTCACCCCCAGTCAACTGATCTGGGTTTAATCCATCATCATTCTTTAGCTCATTACGCCACCCCAGTTCAGGCATGGCCATATGCAAATCAGTCTGACCCTGTGCCTCATGGGAACAGTTCAGCCCGAAATGCCAAGCCATGTCTTCCCTGGACCGGAAACAAGCATCCTGGGACTGGTTTCTGGCTAATCAGCCGTCATCAGCCAGGCTAGCTTGAATCCAGTGGCAAAGTGAGCAAGGGACCCACATCTGGGCATACCCTGACAACTTAGGGCGAACAAGGCAATACCAAAGGGGATGATGGACGGAGTTTTGAACTTTGCAAGCCCTCACCCCCAGTCAACTGATCTGGGTTTAATCCATCATCATTCTTTAGCTCACTCCGCCACCCCAGTTTTGACATGGCCATATGCAAATCAGTATGATCCTGTGCATCATGGGAACAGTCCAGCCCGAACTGCAAAGCCATGTCTTCCCTGGACCGGAAACAAGCATCCTGGGACCGGTTTCTGGCTAATCAGCCGTCACCAGCCAGGCTAGCTTGAATCCAGTGGCAAAGTGAGCAAGGAACCCAAGTCTGGGCATACCCTGCCTACTAAGGGCGAACAAAGCAAAACCAAAGAGGATGATGGACGGAGTGTTTTACATTGCAAGCACTCACCCCAGTCAACTGATCTGGGTTTAATCCATCATCATTCTTTAGCTCACTCCGCCACCCCAGTTCAGACATGGCCATATGAAAATCAGTCTTACCCTGTGCCTCATGGGAACAGTCCAGCCCGAACTGCCAAGCCATGTCTTCCCTGGACTGGAAACAAGCAACCTGGGACCGGTTTCTGGCTCATCAGCCGTCATCAGCCAGGCTAGCTTGAATCCAGTGGCAAAGTTAGCAAAGGACCCACGTCTGGGCATACCCTGCCAACTTAGGGCAAATAAAGCAAAACCAAAGGGGAGGATGGACGGAGTGTTGAATATTGCAAGCACTCCCCCCCAGTCAACTGATCTGGGTTTAATCCATCATCATTCTTAAGCTCACTCCACCACCCCATTTCAGACATGGCATATGCAAATCAGTCTGACCGTGTGCCTCATGGGAACAGTCCAGCCCGAACTGCAAAGCCATGTCTTCTCTGGACCGGAAACAAGCATCCTGGAACCGGTTTCTGGCTAATCGGCCATTACCAGCCAGGCTAGCTTGAATCCAGTGGCAAAGTGAGCAAGAGACCCACGTCTGGGCATACCCTGCCAACTTAGGGTGAAGAAAGCAAAATCAAAGAGGATGATAGACGAAGTGTGCAACATTGCAAGCATTCACCCCCAGTCAACTGAACTGGGTTTAATGCATCA
Organism: Triturus cristatus; assembly: GCF_964204655.1. Taxonomy (NCBI): domain Eukaryota; kingdom Metazoa; phylum Chordata; class Amphibia; order Caudata; family Salamandridae; genus Triturus; species Triturus cristatus. The sequence continues at coordinate 1,017,458,593 of NC_140579.1, read as the reverse complement.
TCATTCTTTAGCTTACTCTACCACCCCAGTTCAGATATGGCCATATGCAAATCAGTCTGACCCTGTGCCTCATGGGAACAGTCCAGCCCGAACTTTTAAGTCATGTCTTCCCGGGACCGGAAACAAGCATCCTGGGACCAGTTTCTGGCTAATCAGCCGTGATCAGCCAGGCTAGCTTGAATCCAGTGGCAAAGTGAGCAAGGGACCCACGTCTGGGCATACCCTGCCAACTTAGGGCGAACAAAGCAATACCAAAGGGGAGGATGGACGGAGTGTTGAATGTTGCAAGCACTCACCCCCAGTCAACTGATATGGGTTTAATCCATCATCATTCTTTAGCTCACTCCGCCACCCCAGTTCAGACATGGCCATGTGCAAATCAGTCTGACTCTGTGCCACATGGGAACACTCCAGCCCGAACTGCCAAGCCATGTCTTCCCTGGACCAGAAACAAGCATCCTGGGGCCGGTTTCTTGCTCATCAGCCGTCATCAGCCAGGCTAGCTTGAATCCAGTGGTAAAGTGAGCAAGGGACCCACGCCTGGGCATACCCTGCCAATTTAGGGCAAACAAGGCAAAACCAAAGGGGATGATGGACGGAGTGTTGAACATTACAAGCACTCACCCCCAGTCAACTGATCTGGGTTTAATCCATCATCATTCTTTAGCTCACTCCGCCACCCCAGTTCAGACATGGCCATATGCAAATCAGTCTGACCCTGTGCCTCATGGGAACAGTCCAGCACGAACTGCCAAGCCATGTCTTCCCTGGACCAGAAACAAGCATCCTGGGACCGGTTTCTGGCTAATCAGCCGTCACCAGACAGGCTAGCTTGAATCCAGTGGCAAAGTGAGCAGGGAACCCAAGTCTGGGCATACCCTGCCAACTTAGGGCGAACAAAGCAAAACCAAAGGGGATAATGGACGGAGTGTTGAACATTGCAAGCACTCACCCTCAGTCAACTGATCTGGGTTTAATCCATCATCATTCTTAAGCTCACTCCCCCACCCCAGTTCAGACATGGCCATATGCAAATCAGTCTGACCCTGTGCCCCATGGGAACAGTCCAGCCCGAACTGCCAAGCCATGTCTTCCCTGGACTGGAAACAAGCATCCTGGGACCAGTTTCTGGCTCATCAGCCATAATCAGCCAGGATAGCTTGAATCCAGTGGCAAAGTGAGCAAGGGACACACGTCTGGGCATACCCTGCCAGCTTAGGGCGAACAAAGCAAAATCAAAGGGGATGATGGAAGGAGTGTTGAACATTGCAAGCATTCACCCCCAGTCAACCGATATGGGTTTCATCCATCATCATTCTTAAGCTCACTCCCCCACCCCAGTTCAGACATGGCCATATGCAAATCAGTCTGTCCCTGTGCCCCATGGGAACAGTCCAGCCCGAACTTCCAAGCCATGTCTTCCCTGGACCAGAAACAAGCATCCTGGGACCGTTTTCTGGCTAATCAGCCGTCATCAGCCAGGTTAACATGAATCCAGTGGCAAAGTGAGCAAGGGACCCACGTCTGAGCATACCCTGCCAACTTAGGGTGAACAAGGCAAAACCAAAGGGGATGATGGACGGAGTTTTGAACTTTGCAAGCCCTCACCCCCAGTCAACTGATCTGGGTTTAACCCATCATCATGCTTTAGCTCACTCCGCCACCCCAGTTCAGACATGGCCATATGCAAATCAGTCTGACCCTGTGCCTCATGGGAACAGTTCAGCCCGAACTGCCAAGCCATGTCTTCCCTGGACCGGAAACAAGCATCCTTGGACTGGTTTCTGGCTAATCAGCTGTCATAAGCCAGGCTAGCTTTAATCCAGTGGCAAAGTGAGCAAGGGACCCACGTCTGGGCATACCCTGACAACTTAGGGCGAACAAGGCAAAACGAAAAGGGATGATGGACGGAGTGTTGAACATTGCAAGTAACCCTGGCCGTAGTTTGCGAAGTTGCACTACATGAAGCTAGGCAAAGTGCACTTCGCACTACGCGAGCTACTCATAGCACTTCGCGAACTGCGTAGTACCCTGTTCGCACTGTGCAAGATGTCGTTTTCAATGATTGCACAGTGCGGACAAGCATCCGGCACTGTGCAATCATTGAAAACGGCATCTTGCACAGTGCGAGCTGTAGTTTTCTGCTGCTCGAGTAGATTTTTACTCGAGCTTCAGATTTCTCAACGCGGACTGGTAGTTATTCATCGCGAGCGGTCGCGAGCATATGCGACCACTCGAAATGAGAAACCTGACCTCCTGTCGTTGAGAATCTAGCCGGAATGTTCATTTTCCATGCTCGCGATCGGCAACTTGATGTTGCTGATCGCGAACAAGGAAAAAGTCTCGCCGGGATGTCATTTTGCTTGCTCGCAGTCGCCAACTTGATGTTGAGGACCGCGAGCAAGCAAAAAATGACTGCTGCACTACGCAATGCTAGGCTACGCTTGTTTGCACTGTGCTAAGTGCAATTCGCGTAGTGCGAAGTAGCACAAACTTCGCAAACTACGCGAGCGTAGCATAATGCTTTGCCCAGGCTTAATTGCAAGTACTCACCCCCAGTCAACTGATCTGGGTTTAATCCATCATCATTCTTTAGCTGACTCCGCCTCCCCAGTTCAGACATGGACACATGCAAATCACTCTGACCTTGTGCCTCATGGAAACAGTCCAGCCCGAAATGCCAAGCCATGCTTTCCCTTGACCGGAAACAAGCATCCTGGGACTGGTTTCTGACTAATCAGCCCTCATCAGCCAGGCTAGCTTGAATCCAGTGGCAAAGTGAGCAAGGGACCCACGTCTGGGCATACCTTGACAACTTAGGGCGAACAAGGCAAAACCAAAGGAGATGATGGACGGAGTTTTGAACTTTGCAAGCCCTCACCCCCAGGCAACTGATCTGGGTTTAATCCATCATCATTCCTTAGCTCACTCCACCACGCCCAGTTCAGACATGGCCATTTGCAAATCAGTCTGACCCTGTGCCTCATGGGAACAGTCCAGCCCGAACTGCCAAGCCATGTCTTCCCTGGACCGGAAACAAGCATCCTGGAACCGGTTTCTGGCTAATCAGCCGTCAACAGCCAGGGTAGCTTGAATCCAGTGGCAAAGTGAGCTAGGAACCCGATTCTGGGTATACCCTGCCAACTTAGGGCGAACAAAGCAAAACCAAAGGGGATAATGGACGGAGTGTTGAACATTGCAAGCACTCACCCCCAGTCAACTGATCTGGGTTTAATCCATCATCATTCTTAAGCTCACTCCCCCACCCCAGTTCAGACATGGCCATATGCAAATCAGTCTGACCCTGTGCCTCATGGGAACAGTCCAGCCGGAACTGCCAAGCCATGTATTTTCCTGGACCGGAAACAAGTATCCTGCAACCGGTTTCTGGCTAATCGGCCATCACCAGCCAGGCTAGCTTGAATCCAGTGGCAAAGTGAGCAAGAGACCCACGTCTGGGCATACCCTGCCAACTTAGGGCGGACAAAGCAAAATCAAAGTGGATGATGGACGAAGTGTTGAACATTGCAAGTACTCACGCCAAGTCAACCGATCTGGGTTTAATCCATCATCATTCTTTATTTCACTGCGCCACCCCAGTTCAGAAATGGCCATATGCAAATCAGTCTGACCCTGTGCCTCATGGGAAAAGTCCAGGCCGAACTGAGAAGCCATGTCTTCCCTGGACTGGAAACAAGCATCCTGGGACCAGTTTCTGGATAATCGGCCACCATCAGCCAGGCTAGCCTGAATCCAGTGGCAAAGTCAGCAAGGGACCCACATCTGGGCATACCCTGCCAACTTAGGGCGAACAAAGCAAAACCAAAGGGGATGATGGACGGAGTGTTGAACATTGCAAGCACACACCCCTAGTCAACTGATCTGAGATTAATCCATCACCTTTTTTTAGCTCACTCCGCCACGCCCAGTTCAGAAATGGCCATATGCAAATCAGTCTGACCCTGTGCCTCATGGGAACATTCCAGCCCGAACTTCTAAGCCATGTCTTCCCTGGACTGGAAACAAGTATCCTGGGACCGGTTATTGGCTAATCAGCCGTCATCATCCAGGCTAGCTTGAAACCAGTTACAAAGTTAGCAAAGGACCCACGTCTGGGCATACCCTGCCAACTTAGGGCGAACAAAGCAAAACCAAAGGGGAGGATGGACGGAATGTTGAATATTGCAAGCACTCCCCCCCCAGTCAACTGATCTGGGTTTAATCCATCATCATTCTTTAGCTCCCTCCGCCACCCCAGTTCAGACATGGACACATGCAAATCAGTCTGACCTTGTGCATCATGGTAACAGACCAGCCTGAACTGCCAAGCCATGCTTTCCCTTGACCGGAAACAAGCATCCTGGGACTGGTTTCTGGCTAATCAGCCGTCACCAGCCAGGCTAGCTTGAATCCAGTGGCAAAGTGAGCAAGGGAACCACGTCTGGGCATACCCTGCCAACTTAGGGCGAACAAAGCAAAACCAAAGGGGATAATGGACGGAGTGTTGAACATTGCAAGCACTCACCCCCAGTCAACTAATCTGGGTTTAATCCATCATCATTTTAAACTCACTTCCCACCCCAGTTCAGACATGGCCATATGCAAATCAGTCTGACCCTGTGCCTCATGGGAACAGTCCAGCCCGAACTGCCAAGCCATGTCTTCCCTGGACCGGAAACAAGCATCCTGGTACCGGTTTCTGGCGAATCAGCCGTCACCAGCCAGGCTAGCTTGAATCCAGTGGCAAAGTGAACAAGGAACCCAAGTCTGTGCATACCCTGCCATCTTAGGGCAAACAAAGCAAAACCAAAGGGGATAATGGACGGAGTGTTGAACATTGCAAGCACTCACCCCCAGTCAACTGATCTGGGTTTAATCCATCATCATTCTTAAGCTCACTCCCCCACCCAATTTCAGACATGGCCATATGCAAATCAGTCTGACCTTGTGCCTCATGGGAACAGTCCATCCCGAACTGCAAAGCCATGTCTTCCCTGGACCGGAAACAAGCATCCTGGGACCGGTTTCTGGCTAATCAGCCGTCACCAGCCAGGCTAGCTTGAATCCAGTGGCAAAGTGAGCAAGAGACCCACGTCTGGGCATACCCTGCCAACTTAGGGTGAAGAAAGCAAAATCAAAGAGGATGATAGACGAAGTGTGCAACATTGCAAGCATTCACCCCCAGTCAACTGAAATGGGTTTAATGCATCATCATTCTTTAGCTCACTCTACCACCTCAGTTCAGATATGGCCATATGCAAATCAGTCTGACCCTGTGCCTCATGGGAACAGTCCAGCCCGAACTTTTAAGCCATGTCTTCCTGGGACCGGAAACAAGCATCCTGGGACCAGTTTCTGGCTAATCAGCCGTGATCAGCCAGGCTAGCTTGAATCCAGTGGCAAAGTGAGCAAGGGACCCACGTCTGGGCATACCCTGCCAACTTAGGGCGAACAAAGCAATACAAAAGGGGAGGATAGACGGAGTGTTGAATGTTGCAATCACTCACCCCCAGTCAACTGATATGGGTTTAATCCATCATCATTCTTTAGCTCACTCCGCCACCCCAGTTCAGACATGGCCATATGCAAATCAGTCTGACTCTGTGCCACATGGGAACACTCCAGCCCGAACTGCCAAGCCATGTCTTCCCTGGACTAGAAACAAGCATCCTGGGACCGGTTTCTTGCTCATCAGCCGTCATCAGCCAGACTAGCTTGAATCCAGTGGTAAAGTGAGCAAGGGACACATGTCTGGGCATACCCTGCCAATTTAGGGCGAACAAGGCAATACCAAAGGGGATGATGGACGGAGTTTTGAACTTTGCAAGCCCTCACCCCCAGTCAACTGATCTGGGTTTAATCCATCATCATTCTTTAGCTCACTCCGCCACCCCAGTTTTGACATGGCCATATGCAAATCAGTATGATCCTGTGCATCATGGGAACAGTCCAGCCCGAACTGCAAAGCCATGTCTTCCCTGGACCGGAAACAAGCATCCTGGGACCGGTTTCTGGCTAATCAGCCGTCACCAGCCAGGCTAGCTTGAATCCAGTGGCAAAGTGAGCAAGGAACCCAAGTCTGGGCATACCCTGCCTACTAAGGGCGAACAAAGCAAAACCAAAGAGGATGATGGACGGAGTGTTTTACATTGCAAGCACTCACCCCAGTCAACTGATCTGGGTTTAATCCATCATCATTCTTTAGCTCACTCCGCCACCCCAGTTCAGACATGGCCATATGAAAATCAGTCTTACCCTGTGCCTCATGGGAACAGTCCAGCCCGAACTGCCAAGCCATGTCTTCCCTGGACTGAAAACAAGCAACCTGGGACCGGTTTCTGGCTCATCAGCCGTCATCAGCCAGGCTAGCTTGAATCCAGTGGCAAAGTTAGCAAAGGACCCACGTCTGGGCATACCCTGCCAACTTAGGGCAAATAAAGCAAAACCAAAGGGGAGGATGGACGGAGTGTTGAATATTGCAAGCACTCCCCCCCAGTCAACTGATCTGGGTTTAATCCATCATCATTCTTAAGCTCACTCCACCACCCCATTTCAGACATGGCATATGCAAATCAGTCTGACCGTGTGCCTCATGGGAACAGTCCAGCCCGAACTGCAAAGCCATGTCTTCTCTGGACCGGAAACAAGCATCCTGGAACCGGTTTCTGGCTAATCGGCCATTACCAGCCAGGCTAGCTTGAATCCAGTGGCAAAGTGAGCAAGAGACCCACGTCTGGGCATACCCTGCCAACTTAGGGTGAAGAAAGCAAAATCAAAGAGGATGATAGACGAAGTGTGCAACATTGCAAGCATTCACCCCCAGTCAACTGAACTGGGTTTAATGCATCATCATTCTTTAGCTTACTCTACCACCCCAGTTCAGATATGGCCATATGCAAATCAGTCTGACCCTGTGCCTCATGGGAACAGTCCAGCCCGAACTTTTAAGTCATGTCTTCCCGGGACCGGAAACAAGCATCCTGGGACCAGTTTCTGGCTAATCAGCCGTGATCAGCCAGGCTAGCTTGAATCCAGTGGCAAAGTGAGCAAGGGACCCACGTCTAGGCATACCCTGCCAACTTAGGGCGAACAAAGCAATACCAAAGGGGAGGATGGACGGAGTGTTGAATGTTGCAAGCACTCACCCCCAGTCAACTGATATGGGTTTAATCCATCATCATTCTTTAGCTCACTCCGCCACCCCAGTTCAGACATGGCCATGTGCAAATCAGTCTGACTCTGTGCCACATGGGAACACTCCAGCCCGAACTGCCAAGCCATGTCTTCCCTGGACCAGAAACAAGCATCCTGGGGCCGGTTTCTTGCTCATCAGCCGTCATCAGCCAGGCTAGCTTGAATCCAGTGGTAAAGTGAGCAAGGGACCCACGCCTGGGCATACCCTGCCAATTTAGGGCAAACAAGGCAAAACCAAAGGGGATGATGGACGGAGTGTTGAACATTACAAGCTCTCACCCCCAGTCAACTGATCTGGGTTTAATCCATCATCATTCTTTAGCTCACTCCGCCACCCCAGTTCAGACATGGCCATATGCAAATCAGTCTGACCCTGTGCCTCATGGGAACAGTCCAGCACGAACTGCCAAGCCATGTCTTCCCTGGACCAGAAACAAGCATCCTGGGACCGGTTTCTGGCTAATCAGCCGTCACCAGACAGGCTAGCTTGAATCCAGTGGCAAAGTGAGCAGGGAACCCAAGTCTGGGCATACCCTGCCAACTTAGGGCGAACAAAGCAAAACCAAAGGGGATAATGGACGGAGTGTTGAACATTGCAAGCACTCACCCTCAGTCAACTGATCTGGGTTTAATCCATCATCATTCTTAAGCTCACTCCCCCACCCCAGTTCAGACATGGCCATATGCAAATCAGTCTGACCCTGTGCCCCATGGGAACAGTCCAGCCCGAACTGCCAAGCCATGTCTTCCCTGGACTGGAAACAAGCATCCTGGGACCAGTTTCTGGCTCATCAGCCATAATCAGCCAGGATAGCTTGAATCCAGTGGCAAAGTGAGCAAGGGACACACGTCTGGGCATACCCTGCCAGCTTAGGGCGAACAAAGCAAAATCAAAGGGGATGATGGAAGGAGTGTTGAACATTGCAAGCATTCACCCCCAGTCAACCGATATGGGTTTCATCCATCATCATTCTTAAGCTCACTCCCCCACCCCAGTTCAGACATGGCCATATGCAAATCAGTCTGACCCTGTGCCCCATGGGAACAGTCCAGCCCGAACTTCCAAGCCATGTCTTCCCTGGACCAGAAACAAGCATCCTGGGACCGTTTTCTGGCTAATCAGCCGTCATCAGCCAGGTTAACATGAATCCAGTGGCAAAGTGAGCAAGGGACCCACGTCTGAGCATACCCTGCCAACTTAGGGTGAACAAGGCAAAACCAAAGGGGATGATGGACGGAGTTTTGAACTTTGCAAGCCCTCACCCCCAGTCAACTGATCTGGGTTTAACCCATCATCATGCTTTAGCTCACTCCGCCACCCCAGTTCAGACATGGCCATATGCAAATCAGTCTGACCCTGTGCCTCATGGGAACAGTTCAGCCCGAACTGCCAAGCCATGTCTTCCCTGGACCGGAAACAAGCATCCTTGGACTGGTTTCTGGCTAATCAGCTGTCATAAGCCAGGCTAGCTTTAATCCAGTGGCAAAGTGAGCAAGGGACCCACGTCTGGGCATACCCTGACAACTTAGGGCGAACAAGGCAAAACGAAAAGGGATGATGGACGGAGTGTTGAACATTGCAAGTAACCCTGGCCGTAGTTTGCGAAGTTGCACTACACGAAGCTAGGCAAAGTGCACTTCGCACTACGCGAGCTACTCATAGCACTTCGCGAACTGCGTAGTACCCTGTTCGCACTGTGCAAGATGTCGTTTTCAATGATTGCACAGTGCGGACAAGCATCCGGCACTGTGCAATCATTGAAAACGGCATCTTGCACAGTGCGAGCTGTAGTTTTCTGCTGCTCGAGTAGATTTTTACTCGAGCTTCAGATTTCTCAACGCGGACTGGTAGTTATTCATCGCGAGCGGTCGCGAGCATATGCGACCACTCGAAATGAGAAACCTGACCTCCTGTCGTTGAGAATCTAGCCGGAATGTTCATTTTCCATGCTCGCGATCGGCAACTTGATGTTGCTGATCGCGAACAAGGAAAAAGTCTCGCCGGGATGTCATTTTGCTTGCTCGCAGTCGCCAACTTGATGTTGAGGACCGCGAGCAAGCAAAAAATGACTGCTGCACTACGCAATGCTAGGCTACGCTTGTTTGCACTGTGCTAAGTGCAATTCGCGTAGTGCGAAGTAGCACAAACTTCGCAAACTACGCGAGCGTAGCATAATGCTTTGCCCAGGCTTAATTGCAAGTACTCACCCCCAGTCAACTGATCTGGGTTTAATCCATCATCATTCTTTAGCTGACTCCGCCTCCCCAGTTCAGACATGGACACATGCAAATCACTCTGACCTTGTGCCTCATGGAAACAGTCCAGCCCGAAATGCCAAGCCATGCTTTCCCTTGACCGGAAACAAGCATCCTGGGACTGGTTTCTGACTAATCAGCCCTCATCAGCCAGGCTAGCTTGAATCCAGTGGCAAAGTGAGCAAGGGACCCACGTCTGGGCATACCTTGACAACTTAGGGCGAACAAGGCAAAACCAAAGGAGATGATGGACGGAGTTTTGAACTTTGCAAGCCCTCACCCCCAGGCAACTGATCTGGGTTTAATCCATCATCATTCCTTAGCTCACTCCACCACGCCCAGTTCAGACATGGCCATTTGCAAATCAGTCTGACCCTGTGCCTCATGGGAACAGTCCAGCCCGAACTGCCAAGCCATGTCTTCCCTGGACCGGAAACAAGCATCCTGGAACCGGTTTCTGGCTAATCAGCCGTCAACAGCCAGGGTAGCTTGAATCCAGTGGCAAAGTGAGCTAGGAACCCGATTCTGGGTATACCCTGCCAACTTAGGGCGAACAAAGCAAAACCAAAGGGGATAATGGACGGAGTGTTGAACATTGCAAGCACTCACCCCCAGTCAACTGATCTGGGTTTAATCCATCATCATTCTTAAGCTCACTCCCCCACCCCAGTTCAGACATGGCCATATGCAAATCAGTCTGACCCTGTGCCTCATGGGAACAGTCCAGCCGGAACTGCCAAGCCATGTATTTTCCTGGACCGGAAACAAGTATCCTGCAACCGGTTTCTGGCTAATCGGCCATCACCAGCCAGGCTAGCTTGAATCCAGTGGCAAAGTGAGCAAGAGACCCACGTCTGGGCATACCCTGCCAACTTAGGGCGGACAAAGCAAAATCAAAGTGGATGATGGACGAAGTGTTGAACATTGCAAGTACTCACGCCAAGTCAACCGATCTGGGTTTAATCCATCATCATTCTTTATTTCACTGCGCCACCCCAGTTCAGAAATGGCCATATGCAAATCAGTCTGACCCTGTGCCTCATGGGAAAAGTCCAGGCCGAACTGAGAAGCCATGTCTTCCCTGGACCGGAAACAAGCATCCTGGGACCAGTTTCTGGATAATCGGCCACCATCAGCCAGGCTAGCCTGAATCCAGTGGCAAAGTCAGCAAGGGACCCACATCTGGGCATACCCTGCCAACTTAGGGCGAACAAAGCAAAACCAAAGGGGATGATGGACGGAGTGTTGAACATTGCAAGCACACACCCCTAGTCAACTGATCTGAGATTAATCCATCACCTTTTTTTAGCTCACTCCGCCACGCCCAGTTCAGAAATGGCCATATGCAAATCAGTCTGACCCTGTGCCTCATGGAAACATTCCAGCCCGAACTTCTAAGCCATGTCTTCCCTGGACTGGAAACAAGTATCCTGGGACCGGTTATTGGCTAATCAGCCGTCATCATCCAGGCTAGCTTGAAACCAGTTACAAAGTTAGCAAAGGACCCACGTCTGGGCATACCCTGCCAACGTAGGGCGAACAAAGCAAAACCAAAGGGGAGGATGGACGGAATGTTGAATATTGCAAGCACTCCCCCCCCAGTCAACTGATCTGGGTTTAATCCATCATCATTCTTTAGCTCCCTCCGCCACCCCAGTTCAGACATGGACACATGCAAATCAGTCTGACCTTGTGCATCATGGTAACAGACCAGCCTGAACTGCCAAGCCATGCTTTCCCTTGACCGGAAACAAGCATCCTGGGACTGGTTTCTGGCTAATCAGCCGTCACCAGCCAGGCTAGCTTGAATCCAGTGGCCAAGTGAGCAAGGGAACCACGTCTGGGCATACCCTGCCAACTTAGGGCGAACAAAGCAAAACCAAAGGGGATAATGGACGGAGTGTTGAACATTGCAAGCACTCACCCCCAGTCAACTAATCTGGGTTTAATCCATCATCATTTTAAACTCACTTCCCACCCCAGTTCAGACATGGCCATATGCAAATCAGTCTGACCCTGTGCCTCATGGGAACAGTCCAGCCCGAACTGCCAAGCCATGTCTTCCCTGGACCGGAAACAAGCATCCTGGTACCGGTTTCTGGCGAATCAGCCGTCACCAGCCAGGCTAGCTTGAATCCAGTGGCAAAGTGAACAAGGAACCCAAGTCTGTGCATACCCTGCCATCTTAGGGCAAACAAAGCAAAACCAAAGGGGATAATGGACGGAGTGTTGAACATTGCAAGCACTCACCCCCAGTCAACTGATCTGGGTTTAATCCATCATCATTCTTAAGCTCACTCCCCCACCCAATTTCAGACATGGCCATATGCAAATCAGTCTGACCTTGTGCCTCATGGGAACAGTCCAGCCCGAACTGCAAAGCCATGTCTTCCCTGGACCGGAAACAAGCATCCTGGGACCGGTTTCTGGCTAATCAGCCGTCACCAGCCAGGCTAGCTTGAATCCAGTGGCAAAGTGAGCAAGAGACCCACGTCTGGGCATACCCTGCCAACTTAGGGTGAAGAAAGCAAAATCAAAGAGGATGATAGACGAAGTGTGCAACATTGCAAGCATTCACCCCCAGTCAACTGAAATGGGTTTAATGCATCATCATTCTTTAGCTCACTCTACCACCTCAGTTCAGATATGGCCATATGCAAATCAGTCTGACCCTGTGCCTCATGGGAACAGTCCAGCCCGAACTTTTAAGCCATGTCTTCCTGGGACCGGAAACAAGCATCCTGGGACCAGTTTCTGGCTAATCAGCCGTGATCAGCCAGGCTAGCTTGAATCCAGTGGCAAAGTGAGCAAGGGACCCACGTCTGGGCATACCCTGCCAACTTAGGGCGAACAAAGCAATACAAAAGGGGAGGATGGACGGAGTGTTGAATGTTGCAATCACTCACCCCCAGTCAACTGATCTGGGTTTAATCCATCATCATTCTTTAGCTCACTCCGCCACCCCAGTTCAGACATGGCCATATGAAAATCAGTCTTACCCTGTGCCTCATGGGAACAGTCCAGCCCGAACTGCCAAGCCATGTCTTCCCTGGACTGGAAACAAGCAACCTGGGACCGGTTTCTGGCTCATCAGCCGTCATCAGCCAGGCTAGCTTGAATCCAGTGGCAAAGTTAGCAAAGGACCCACGTCTGGGCATACCCTGCCAACTTAGGGCGAATAAAGCAAAACCAAAGGGGAGGATGGACGGAGTGTTGAATATTGCAAGCACTCCCCCCCAGTCAACTGATCTGGGTTTGATCCATCATCATTCTTAAGCTCACTCCACCCCCCATTTCAGACATGGCCATATGCAAATCAGTCTGACCGTGTGCCTCATGGGAACAGTCCAGCCTGAATTGCAAAGCCATGTTTTTCCTGGACCGGAAACAAGCATCCTGGAACCGGTTTCTGGCTAATCAGCCGTCACCAGCCAGGCTAGCTTGAATCCAGTGGCAAAGTGAGCAAGAGACCCACGTCTGGGCATACCCTGCCAACTTAGGGTGAAGAAAGCAAAATCAAAGAGGATGATAGACGAAGTGTGCAACATTGCAAGCATTCACCCCCAGTCAACTGAACTGGGTTTAATGCATCATCATTCTTTAGCTCACTCTAACACCCCAGTTCAGATATGGCCATATGCAAATCAGTCTGACCCTGTGCCTCATGGGAACAGTCCAGCCCGAACTTTTAGGCCATGTCTTCCCGGGACCGGAAACTAGCATCCTGGGACCAGTTTCTGGCTAATCAGCCGTGATCAGCCAGGCTAGCTTGAATCCAGTGGCAAAGTGAGCAAGGGACCCACATCTGGGCATATCCTGCCAACTTAGGGCGAACAAAGCAATACCAAAGGGGAGGATGGACGGAGTGCTGAATGTTGCAAGCACTCACCCCCAGTCAACTGATATGGGTTTAATCCATCATCATTCTTTAGCTCACTCCGCCACCCCAGTTCAGACATGGCCATATGCAAATCAGTCTGACTCTGTGCCACATGGGAACACTCCAGCCCGAACTGCCAAGCCATGTCTTCCCTGGACCAGAAACAAGCATCCTGGGACCGTTTTCTGGCTAATCAGCCATCATCAGCCAGGTTAACATGAATCCAGTGGCAAAGTGAGCAAGGGACCCACGTCTGGGCATACCCTGCCAACTTAGGGCGAACAAAGCAAAATCAAAGGGGATGATGGAAGGAGTGTTGAACATTGCAAGCATTCACCCCCAGTCAACTGATATGGGTTTCATCCATCATCAATCTTTAGCTCACTCAGCCATCCCAGTTCAGACATGGCCATATGCAAATCAGTATGACCCTGTGCCTCATGGGAACAGTCCAGCCCAAACTGACAAGCCATGTCTTCCCTGGACCGGAAACAAGCATCCTAGGACCGGTTTCTGGCTAATCGGCTGCCATCAGCCAGGCTAGCCTGAATCCAGTGGCAAAGTGAGCAAGGGACCCACGTCTGGGCATACCCTGCCAACTTAGGGCGAACAAAGCAAAACCAAAGGGGATGATGGACGGAGTGTTGAACATTGCAAGCACTCACCCCCAGTCAACTGATCTGGGTTTAATCCATCATCATTTTTTAGCTCACTCCGCCACGCCCAGTTCAGACATGGCCATATGCAAATCAGTCTGACCCTGTGCCTCATGGGAACATTCTAACCCGAACTTCCAAGCCATGTCTTCCCTGGACCGGAAACAAGCATCCTGGGACCGGTTTCTGGCTAATCAGCCGTCATCAGCCAGGCTAGCCTGAATCCAGTGGCAAAGTGAGCAAGGGACCCACTTCTGGGCATACACTGCCAACATAGGGCGAACAAAGCAAAACCATAGGGGATGATGGACCTAGTGTTGAACATTGCAAGCACTCACCCCCAGTCAACTGATCTGGGTTTAATCCATCATCATTCTTGAGCTCACTCCGCCACCCCAGTTCAGACATAGTCATATGCAAATCAGTCTGACCCTGTGCCTCATGGGAACAGTCCATCCCGAACAGCCAAGCCATGTCTTCCCGGGACTGGAAACAAGCAACCTGGGAACATTTTCTGGCTCATCAGCCATCATCAGCCAGGATAGCTTGAATCCAGTGGCAAAGTGAGCAAGGGACCCACGTCTGGACATACCCTGCCAACTTAGGGCGAACAAAGCAAAACCAAAGGGGATGATGGACGGAGTGTTGAACATTGCAAGCACTCACCCCCAGTCAACTGATCTGGGTTTAATCCATCATCATTTTTTAGCTCACTCCGCCACGCCCAGTTCAGACATGGCCATATGCAAATCAGTCTGACCCTGAGCCTCATGGGAACATTTGAACCCGAACTTCCAAGCCATGTCTTCCCTGGACCGGAAACAAGCATCCTGGGACCAGTTTCTGGCTAATCAGCCGTCATCAGCCAGGCTAGCCTGAATCCACTGGCAAAGTGAGCAAGGGACCCACTTCTGGGCATACACTGCCAACATAGGGCGAATAAAGCAAAACCATAGGGGATGATGGACCTAGTGTTGAACATTGCAAGCACTCACCCCCATTCAACTGATCTGGGTTTAATCCATCATCATTATTTAGCTCACTCCCCCACCCCAGTTCAGACATGGCCATATGCAAATCAGTCTGACCCTGTGCCTCATGGGAACACTCCAGCCCGAAATGCCAAGCCATGTCTTCCCTGGACCAGAAACAAGCATCCTGGGACCAGTTTCTGGCTAATCAGCCGTCATCAGCCAGGCTAGCTTGAATCCAGTGGCAAAGTGAGCAAGGGACCCATGTCTGGCCATACCCTGCCAACTTAGGGCGAGCAAAGCAAAACCAAAGGGGATGATGGACGGAGTGTTGATCATTGCAAGCACTCACCCCAGTCAACTGATCTGGGTTTAATCCATCATCATTCTTTAGCTCACTCCGCCACCCCAGTTCAGACATAGTCATATGCAAATCATTCTGACCCTGTGCCTCATGGGAACAGTCCATCCCGAACAGCCAAGCCATGTCTTCCCGGGACGGGAAACAAGCAACAAGGGACCGGTTTCTGGCTAATCGGCCATCATCAGCTAGGCTAGCTTGAATCCAGTTGCAAAGTCAGCAAAGGACCCACGTCTGGGCATACCATGCCAACTTAGGGTGAAGAAAGCAATACCAAAGGGGAAGTTGGACGGAGTGTTGAATGTTGCAAGCACTCACCCCTAGTCAACTGATATGGGTTTAATCCATCATCATTCTTTAGCTCACTCTGCCACCCCAGTTCAGACATGGCCATATGCAAATCAGTCTGACTCTGTGCCACATGGGAACACTCCAGCCCGAACTGCCAAGCCACGTCTTCCCTTGACCAGAAACAAGCATCCTGGGACCGGTTTCTTGCTCATCAGCCGTCATCAGCCAGGCTAGCTTGAATCCAGTGGCAAAGTGAGCAAGGGACCCACGTCTGGGCATACCCTGCCAATTTAGGGTAAACAAGGCAAAACCAAAGGGGATGATAGACGGAGTGTTGAACATTACAAGCACTCACCCCCAGTCAACTGATCTGGGTTTAATCCATCATCATTCTTTAGCTCACTCCGCCACCCCAGTTCAGACATGGCCATATGCAAATCAGTCTGACCCTGTGCCTCATGGGAACAGTCCAGCACGAACTGCCAAGCCATGTCTTCCCTGGACCAGAAACAAGCATCCTGGGACCAGTTTCTGGCTAATCAGCTGTCACCAGACAGGCTAGCTTGAATCCAGTGGCAAAGTGAGCAAGGAACCCAAGTCTGGGCATACCCTGCCAACTTAGGGCGAACAAAGCAAAACCAAAGGGGATGATGGAAGGAGTGTTGAACATTGCAAGCATTCACCCCCGGTCAACTGATATGGGTTTCATCCATCATCATTCTTAAGCTCACTCCCACACCCCAGTTCAGACATGGCCATATGAAAATCAGTCTGACCCTGTGCCCCATGGGAACAGTCCAGCCCGAACTTCCAAGCCATGTCTTCCCTGGACCGGAAACAAGCATCCTGGGACCATTTTCTAACTAATCAGCCATCATCAGCCAGGTTAACATGAATCCAGTGGCAAAGTGAGCAAGGGACCCACGTCTGGGCATACCCAGCCAACTTAGGGCGAACAAAGCAAAACCAAAGGGGATGATGGACGGAGTGTTGAACATTGCAAGCACTCACCCCCAGTCAACTGATCTGGGTTTAATCCATCATAATTTTTTAGCTCACTCCGCCACGCCCAGTTCAGACATGGCCATATGCAAATCAGTCTGACCCTGTGCCTCATGGGAACATTCTAACCCGAACTTCCAAGCCATGTCTTCCCTGGACCAGAAACAAGCATCCTGGGACCGGTTTCTGGCTAATCAGCCATCATCAGCCAGGCTAGCCAGAATCCAGTGGCAAAGTGAGCAAGGGACCCACTTCTGGGCATACACTGCCAACATAGGGCGAACAAAGCAAAACCATAGGGGATGATGGACCTAGTGTTGAACATTGCAAGCACTCACCCCCAGTCAACTGATCTGGGTTTAATCCATCATCATTATTTAGCTCACTCCCCCACCCCAGTTCAGACATGGCCATATGCAAATCAGTCTGACCCTGTGCCTCATGGGAACACTCCAGCCCGAAATGCCAAGCCATGTCTTCCCTGGACCGGAAACAAGCATCCTGGGACCAGTTTCTGGCTAATCAGCCGTCATCAGCCAGGCTAGCTTGAATCCAGTGGCAAAGTGAGCAAGGGACCCATGTCTGGGCATACCCTGCCAACTTAGGGCGAGCAAAGCAAAACCAAAGGGGATGATGGACGGAGTGTTGATCATTGCAAGCACTCACCCCAGTCAACTGATCTGGGTTTAATCCATCATCATTCTTTAGCTCACTCCGCCACCCCAGTTCAGACATAGTCCTATGCAAATCAGTCTGACCCTGTGCCTCATGGGAACAGTCCATCCCGAACAGCCAAGCCATGTCTTCCCGGGACTGGAAACAAGCCTCTTGGGACCGGTTTCTGGCTAATCGGCCATCATCAGCTAGGCTAGCTTGAATCCAGTTGCAAAGTCAGCAAAGGACCCACGTCTGGGCATACCCTGCCAACTTAGGGTGAAGAAAGCAATACCAAAGGGGAGGATGGACGGAGTGTTGATCATTGCAAGCACTCACCCCCAGTCAACTGATCTGGGTTTAATCCATCATCATTCTTTAGCTCACTCTGCCACCCCAGTTCAGACATAGTCCTATGCAAATCAGTCTGACCCTGTGCCACATGGGAACACTCCAGCCCGAACTGCCAAGCCATGTCTTCCCTGGACCAGAAACAAGCATCCTGGGACCGGTTTCTTGCTCATCAGCCATCATCAGCCAGGCTAGCTTGAATCCAGTGGCAAAGTGAGCAAGGGACCCACGTCTGGGCATACCCAGCCAATTTAGGGCAAACAAGGCAAAACCAAAGGGGATGATGGACAGAGTGTTGAACATTACAAGCACTCACCCCCAGTCAACTGATCTGGGTTTAATCCATCATCATTCTTTAGCTCACTCCGCCACCCCAGTTCAGACATGGCCATATGCAAATCAGTCTGACCCTGTGCCTCATGGGAACAGTCCAGCACGAACTGCCAAGCCATGTCTTCCCTGGACCAGAAACAAGCATCCTGGGACCGGTTTCTGGCTCATCAGCCGTCACCAGACAGGCTAGCTTGAATCCAGTGGCAAAGTGAGCAAGGAACCCAAGTCTGGGCATACCCTGCCAACTTAGGGCGAACAAAGCAAAACCAAAGGGGATAATGGACGGAGTGTTGAACATTGCAAGCACTCACCCCCAGTCAACTGATCTGGGTTTAATCCATCATCATTCTTAAGCTCACTCCCCCACCCCAGTTCAGATATGGCCATATGCAAATCAGTCTGACCCTGTGCCCCATGGGAACAGTCCAGCCCGAACTGCCAAGCCATGTCTTCCCTGGACTAGAAACAAGCATCCTGGGAGCAGTTTCTGGCTCATCAGCCATCATCAGCCAGGATAGCTTGAATCCAGTGGCAAAGTGAGCAAGGGACCCACGTCTGGGCATACACTGCCAACTTAGGGCGAACAAAGCAAAATCAAAGGGAATGATGGAAGGAGTGTTGAACATTGCAAGCATTCACCCCCAGTCAACTGATATGGGTTTCATCCATCATCATTCTTAAGCTCACTCCCCCACCCCAGTTCAGACATGGCCATATGCAAATCAGTCTGACCCTGTGCCCCATGGGAACAGTCCAGCCCGAACTTCCAAGCCATGTCTTCCCTGGACCGGAAACAAGCATCCTGGGACCGTTTTCTGGCTAATCAGCCGTCATCAGCCAGGTTAACATGAATCCAGTGGCAAAGTGAGCAAGGGACCCATGTCTGGGCATACCCTGCCAACTTAGGGCGAGCAAAGCAAAACCAAAGGGGATGATGGACGGAGTGTTGATCATTGCAAGCACTCACCCCAGTCAATTGATCTGGGTTTAATCCATCATCATTCTTTAGCTCACTCCGCCACCCCAGTTCAGACATAGTCATATGCAAATCAGTCTGACCCTGTGCCTCATGGGAACAGTCCATCCCGAACAGCCAAGCCATGTCTTCCCGGGACTGGAAACAAGCCTCCTGGGACCGGTTTCTGGCTAATCGGCCATCATCAGCTAGGCTAGCTTGAATCCAGTTGCAAAGTCAGCAAAGGACCCACGTCTGGGCCCACCCTGCCAACTTGGGGTGAAGAAAGCAATTCCAAAGGGGAGGATGGACGGAGTGTTGAATGTTGCAAGCACTCACCCCCAGTCAACTGATATGGGTTTAATCCATCATCATTCTTTAGCTCACTCCGCCAACCCAGTTCAGACATGGCCATATGCAAATCAGTATGACTCTGTGCCACATGGGAACACTCCAGCCCGAACTGCCAAGCCATGTCTTCCCTGGACCAGAAACAAGCATCCTGGGACCGGTTTCTTGCTCATCAGCCATCATCAGCCAGGCTAGCTTGAATCCAGTGGCAAAGTGAGCAAGGGACCCACGTCTGGGCATACCCTGCCAATTTAGGGCAAACAAGGCAAAACCAAAGGGGATGATGGACGGAGTGTTGAACATTACAAGCACTCACCCCCAGTCAACTGATCTGGGTTTAATCCATCATCATTCTTTAGCTCACTCCGCCACCCCAGTTCAGACATGGCCATATGCAAATCAGTCTGACCCTGTGCCCCATGGGAACAGTCCAGCCCGAACTGCCAAGCCATGTCTTCCCTGGACCGGAAACAAGCATCCTAGGACCGGTTTCTGGCTAATCGGCTGCCATCAGCCAGGCTAGCCTGAATCCAGTGGCAAAGTGAGCAAGGGACCCACGTCTGGGCATACCCTGCCAACTTAGGGCGAACAAAGCAAAGCCAAAGGGGAGGATGGACGGAGTGTTGAATGTTGCAAGTACTCACCCCCAGTCAACTGATCTGGGTTTAATCCATCATCATGCTTTAGCTCACTCCGCTAACCCAGTTCAGACATGGCCATATGCAAATCAGTCTGACCCTGTGCCTCATGGAAACAGTCCAGCCCAAACTGCCAAGCCATGTCCTCCCTGGACCGGAACCAAGCATCCTGGGACTGGTTTCTGGCTAATCAGCCGTCATCAGCCAGGCTAGCTTGAATCCAGTGGCAAAGTGAGCAAGGGACCCATGTCTGGGCATAACTTGCCAACTTAGTGCGAACAAAGCAAAATCAAAGGGGATGATGGACGGAGTGTTGAACATTGCAAGCACTCACCCCCAGTCAACTGATCTGGGTTTAATCCATCATCATTCTTTAGCTCATTACGCCACCCCAGTTCAGGCATGGCCATATGCAAATCAGTCTGACCCTGTGCCCCATGGGAACAGTTCAGCCCGAAATGCCAAGCCATGTCTTCCCTGGACCGGAAACAAGCATCCTGGGACTAGTTTCTGGCTAATCAGCCGTCATCAGCCAGGCTAGCTTGAATCCAGCGGCAAAGTGAGCAAGGGACCCACATCTGGGCATACCCTGACAACTTAGGGCGAACAAGGCAATACCAAAGGGGATGATGGACGGAGTTTTGAACTTTGCAAGCCCTCACCCCCAGTCAACTGATCTGGGTTTAATCCATCATCATTCTTTAGCTCACTCCGCCACCCCAGTTTTGACATGGCCATATGCAAATCAGTATGATCCTGTGCATCATGGGAACAGTCCAGCCCGAACTGCAAAGCCATGTCTTCCCTGAACCGGAAACAAGCATCCTGGGACCGGTTTCTGGCTAATCAGCCGTCACCAGCCAGGCTAGCTTGAATCCAGTGGCAAAGTGAGCAAGGAACCCAAGTCTGGCCATACCCTGCCTACTATGGGCGAACAAAGCAAAACCAAAGGGGATGATGGACGGAGTGTTGAACATTGCAAGCACTCACCCCTAGTCAACTGATATGGGTTTAATCCATCATCATTCTTTAGCTCACTCTGCCACCCCAGTTCAGACATGGCCATATGCAAATCAGTCTGACTCTGTGCCACATGGGAACACTCCAGCCCGAACTGCCAAGCCATGTCTTCCCTTGACCAGAAACAAGCATCCTGGGACCGGTTTCTTGCTCATCAGCCGTCATCAGCCAGGCTAGCTTGAATCCAGTGGCAAAGTGAGCAAGGGACCCACGTCTGGGCATACCCTGCCAATTTAGGGTAAACAAGGCAAAACCAAAGGGGATGATAGACGGAGTGTTGAACATTACAAGCACTCACCCCCAGTCAACTGATCTGGGTTTAATCCATCATCATTCTTTAGCTCACTCCGCCACCCCAGTTCAGACATGGCCATATGCAAATCAGTCTGACCCTGTGCCTCATGGGAACAGTCCAGCACGAACTGCCAAGCCATGTCTTCCCTGGACCAGAAACAAGCATCCTGGGACCAGTTTCTGGCTAATCAGCTGTCACCAGACAGGCTAGCTTGAATCCAGTGGCAAAGTGAGAAAGGAACCCAAGTCTGGGCATACCCTGCCAACTTAGGGCGAACAAAGCAAAACCAAAGGGGATGATGGAAGGAGTGTTGAACATTGCAAGCATTCACCCCCAGTCAACTGATATGGGTTTCATCCATCATCATTCTTAAGCTCACTCCCACACCCCAGTTCAGACATGGCCATATGCAAATCAGTCTGACCCTGTGCCCCATGGGAACAGTCCAGCCCGAACTTCCAAGCCATGTCTTCCCTGGACCGGAAACAAGCATCCTGGGACCATTTTCTAACTAATCAGCCATCATCAGCCAGGTTAACATGAATCCAGTGGCAAAGTGAGCAAGAGACCCACGTCTGGGCATACCCAGCCATCTTAGGGCGAACAAAGCAAAACCAAAGGGGATGATGGACGGAGTGTTGAACATTGCAAGCACTCACCCCCAGTCAACTGATCTGGGTTTAATCCATCATCATTTTTTAGCTCACTCCGCCACGCCCAGTTCAGACATGGCCATATGCAAATCAGTCTGACCCTGTGCCTCATGGGAACATTCTAACCCGAACTTCCAAGCCATGTCTTCCCTGGACCGGAAACAAGCATCCTGGGACCGGTTTCTGGCTAATCAGCCATCATCAGCCAGGCTAGCCGGAATCCAGTGGCAAAGTGAGCAAGGGACCCACTTCTGGGCATACACTGCCAACATAGGGCGAACAAAGCAAAACCATAGGGGATGATGGACCTAGTGTTGAACATTGCAAGCACTCACCCCCAGTCAACTGATCTGGGTTTAATCCATCATCATTATTTAGCTCGCTCCCCCACCCCAGTTCAGACATGGCCATATGCAAATCAGTCTGACCCTGTGCCTCATGGGAACACTCCAGCCCGAAATGCCAAGCCATGTCTTCCCTGGACCGGAAACAAGCATCCTGGGACCAGTTTCTGGCTAATCAGCCGTCATCAGCCAGGCTAGCTTGAATCCAGTGGCAAAGTGAGCAAGGGACCCATGTCTGGGCATACCCTGCCAACTTAGGGCGAGCAAAGCAAAACCAAAGGGGATGATGGACGGAGTGTTGATCATTGCAAGCACTCACCCCAGTCAACTGATCTGGGTTTAATCCATCATCATTCTTTAGCTCACTCCGCCACCCCAGTTCAGACATAGTCCTATGCAAATCAGTCTGACCCTGTGCCTCATGGGAACAGTCCATCCCGAACAGCCAAGCCATGTCTTCCTGGGACTGGAAACAAGCCTCTTGGGACCGGTTTCTGGCTAATCGGCCATCATCAGCTAGGCTAGCTTGAATCCAGTTGCAAAGTCAGCAAAGGACCCACGTCTGGGCATACCCTGCCAACTTAGGGTGAAGAAAGCAATACCAAAGGGGAGGATGGACGGAGTGTTGATCATTGCAAGCACTCACCCCCAGTCAACTGATCTGGGTTTAATCCATCATCATTCTTTAGCTCACTCTGCCACCCCAGTTCAGACATAGTCCTATGCAAATCAGTCTGACCCTGTGCCACATGGGAACACTCCAGCCCGAACTGCCAAGCCATGTCTTCCCTGGACCAGAAACAAGCATCCTGGGACCGGTTTCTTGCTCATCAGCCATCATCAGCCAGGCTAGCTTGAATCCAGTGGCAAAGTGAGCAAGGGACCCACGTCTGGGCATACCCTGCCAATTTAGGGCAAACAAGGCAAAACCAAAGGGGATGATGAACAGAGTGTTGAACATTACAAGCACTCACCCCCAGTCAACTGATCTGGGTTTAATCCATCATCATTCTTTAGCTCACTCCGCCACCCCAGTTCAGACATGGCCATATGCAAATCAGTCTGACCCTGTGCCTCATGGGAACAGTCCAGCACGAACTGCCAAGCCATGTCTTCCCTGGACCAGAAACAAGCATCCTGGGACCGGTTTCTGGCTCATCAGCCGTCACCAGACAGGCTAGCTTGAATCCAGTGGCAAAGTGAGCAAGGAACCCAAGTCTGGGCATACCCTGCCAACTTAGGGCGAACAAAGCAAAACCAAAGGGGATAATGGACGGAGTGTTGAACATTGCAAGCACTCACCCCCAGTCAACTGATCTGGGTTTAATCCATCATCATTCTTAAGCTCACTCCCCCACCCCAGTTCAGACATGGCCATATGCAAATCAGTCTGACCCTGTGCCCCATGGGAACAGTCCAGCCCGAACTGCCAAGCCATGTCTTCCCTGGACTAGAAACAAGCATCCTGGGACCAGTTTCTGGCTCATCAGCCATCATCAGCCAGGATAGCTTGAATCCAGTGGCAAAGTGAGCAAGGGACCCACGTCTGGGCATACACTGCCAACTTAGGGCGAACAAAGCAAAATCAAAGGGAATGATGGAAGGAGTGTTGAACATTGCAAGCATTCACCCCCAGTCAACTGATATGGGTTTCATCCATCATCATTCTTAAGCTCACTCCCCCACCCCAGTTCAGACATGGCCATATGCAAATCAGTCTGACCCTGTGCCCCATGGGAACAGTCCAGCCCGAACTTCCAAGCCATGTCTTCCCTGGACCGGAAACAAGCATCCTGGGACCGTTTTCTGGCTAATCAGCCGTCATCAGCCAGGTTAACATGAATCCAGTGGCAAAGTGAGCAAGGGACCCATGTCTGGGCATACCCTGCCAACTTAGGGCGAGCAAAGCAAAACCAAAGGGGATGATGGACGGAGTGTTGATCATTGCAAGCACTCACCCCAGTCAATTGATCTGGGTTTAATCCATCATCATTCTTTAGCTCACTCCGCCACCCCAGTTCAGACATAGTCATATGCAAATCAGTCTGACCCTGTGCCTCATGGGAACAGTCCATCCCGAACAGCCAAGCCATGTCTTCCCGGGACTGGAAACAAGCCTCCTGGGACCGGTTTCTGGCTAATCGGCCATCATCAGCTAGGCTAGCTTGAATCCAGTTGCAAAGTCAGCAAAGGACCCACGTCTGGGCCCACCCTGCCAACTTGGGGTGAAGAAAGCAATTCCAAAGGGGAGGATGGACGGAGTGTTGAATGTTGCAAGCACTCACCCCCAGTCAACTGATATGGGTTTAATCCATCATCATTCTTTAGCTCACTCCGCCAACCCAGTTCAGACATGGCCATATGCAAATCAGTATGACTCTGTGCCACATGGGAACACTCCAGCCCGAACTGCCAAGCCATGTCTTCCCTGGACCAGAAACAAGCATCCTGGGACCGGTTTCTTGCTCATCAGCCATCATCAGCCAGGCTAGCTTGAATCCAGTGGCAAAGTGAGCAAGGGACCCACGTCTGGGCATACCCTGCCAATTTAGGGCAAACAAGGCAAAACCAAAGGGGATGATGGACGGAGTGTTGAACATTACAAGCACTCACCCCCAGTCAACTGATCTGGGTTTAATCCATCATCATTCTTTAGCTCACTCCGCCACCCCAGTTCAGACATGGCCATATGCAAATCAGTCTGACCCTGTGCCCCATGGGAACAGTCCAGCCCGAACTGCCAAGCCATGTCTTCCCTGGACCGGAAACAAGCATCCTAGGACCGGTTTCTGGCTAATCGGCTGCCATCAGCCAGGCTAGCCTGAATCCAGTGGCAAAGTGAGCAAGGGACCCACGTCTGGGCATACCCTGCCAACTTAGGGCGAACAAAGCAAAGCCAAAGGGGAGGATGGACGGAGTGTTGAATGTTGCAAGCACTCACCCCCAGTCAACTGATCTGGGTTTAATCCATCATCATGCTTTAGCTCACTCCGCTAACCCAGTTCAGACATGGCCATATGCAAATCAGTCTGACCCTGTGCCTCATGGAAACAGTCCATCCCAAACTGCCAAGCCATGTCCTCCCTGGACCGGAACCAAGCATCCTGGGACTGGTTTCTGGCTAATCAGCCGTCATCAGCCAGGCTAGCTTGAATCCAGTGGCAAAGTGAGCAAGGGACCCACGTCTGGGCATAACTTGCCAACTTAGTGCGAACAAAGCAAAATCAAAGGGGATGATGGACGGAGTGTTGAACATTGCAAGCACTCACCCCCAGTCAACTGATCTGGGTTTAATCCATCATCATTCTTTAGCTCATTACGCCACCCCAGTTCAGGCATGGCCATATGCAAATCAGTCTGACCCTGTGCCTCATGGGAACAGTTCAGCCCGAAATGCCAAGCCATGTCTTCCCTGGACCGGAAACAAGCATCCTGGGACCGGTTTCTGGCTAATCAGCCGTCACCAGCCAGGATAGCTTGAATCCAGTGGCAAAGTGAGCAAGGAACCCAAGTCTGGGCATACCCTGCCTACTAAGGGCGAACAAAGCAAAACCAAAGGGGATGATGGACGGAGTGTTGAACATTGCAAACACTCACCCCAGTCAACTGATCTGGGTTTAATCCATCATCATTCATTAGCTCACTCCGCCACCCCAGTTCAGACATGGCCATATGAAAATCAGTCTTACCCTGTGCCTCATGGGAACAGTCCAGCCCGAACTGCCAAGCCATGTCTTCCCTGGACCGGAAACAAGCATCCTGGAACCGGTTTCTGGCTAATCGGCCGTCACCAGCTAGGCTAGCTTGAATCCAGAGGCAAAGTGAGCAAGAGACCCACGTCTGGGCATACCCTGCCAACTTAGGGTGAAGAAAGCAAAATCAAAGAGGATGATAGACGAAGTGTGCAACATTGCAAGCATTCACCCCCAGTCAACTGAAATGGGTTTAATGCATCATCATTCTTTAGCTCACTCTACCACCCCAGTTCAGATATGGCCATATGCAAATCAGTCTGACCCTGTGCCTAATGGGAACAGTCCAGCCCGAACTTTTAAGCCATGTCTTCCTGGGACCGGAAACAAGCATCCTGGGACCAGTTTCTGGCTAATCAGCCGTGATCAGCCAGGCTAGCTTGAATCCAGTGGCAAAGTGAGCAAGGGACCCACGTCTGGGCATACCCTGCCAACTTAGGGCGAACAAAGCAATACAAAAGGGGAGGATGGACGGAGTGTTGAATGTTGCAAGCACTCACCCCCAGTCAACTGATATGGGTTTAATCCATCATCATTCTTTAGCTCACTCCGCCACCCCAGTTCAGACATGGCCATATGCAAATCAGTCTGACTCTGTGCCACATGGGAACACTCCAGCCCGAACTGCCAAGCCATGTATTCCCTGGACCAGAAACAAGCATCCTGGGACCGGTTTCTTGCTCATCAGCCGTCATCAGCCAGGCTAGCTTGAATCCAGTGGTAAAGTGAGCAAGGTACACACGTCTGGGCATACCCTGCCAATTTAGGGCAAACAAGGCAAAACCAAAGGGGATGATGGACGGAGTGTTGAACATTACAAGCACTCACCCCCAGTCAACTGATCTGGGTTTAATCCATCATCATTCTTAAGCTCACTCCACCACCCCATTTCAGACATGGCCATATGCAAATCAGTCTGACCGTGTGCCTCATGGGAACAGTCCAGCCCGAACTGCAAAGCCATGTCTTCCCTGGACCGGAAACAAGCATCCTGGAACCGGTTTCTGGCTAATCGGCCGTCACCAGCCAGGCTAGCTTGAATCCAGTGGCAAAGTGAGCAAGAGACCCACGTCTGAGCATACCCTGCCAACTTAGGGTGAAGAAAGCAAAATCAAAGAGGATGATAGACGAAGTGTGCAACATTGCAAGCATTCACCCCCAGTCAACTGAAATGGGTTTAATGCATCATCATTCTTTAGCTCACTCTACCACCCCAGTTCAGATATGGCCATATGCAAATCAGTCTGACCATGTGCCTCATGGGAACAGTCCAGCCCAAACTTTTAAGCCATGTCTTCCTGGGACCGGAAACAAGCATCCTGGGACCAGTTTCTGGCTAATCAGCCGTGATCAGCCAGGCTAGCTTGAATCCCGTGGCAAAGTGAGCAAGGGATCCACGTCTGGGCATACCCTGCCAACTTAGGGCGAACAAAGCAATACAAAAGGGGAGGATGGACGGAGTGTTGAATGTTGCAAGCACTCACCCCCAGTCAACTGATATGGGTTTAATCCATCATCATTCTTTAGCTCACTCCGCCACCCCAGTTCAGACATGGCCATATGCAAATCAGTCTGACTCTGTGCCACATGGGAACACTCCAGCCCGAACTGCCAAGCCATGTCTTCCCTGGACCAGAAACAAGCATCCTGGGACCGGTTTCTTGCTCATCAGCCGTCATCAGCCAGGCTAGCTTGAATCCAGTGGTAAAGTGAGCAAGTGACACACGTCTGGGCATACCCTGCCAATTTAGGGCAAACAAGGCAAAACCAAAGGGGATGATGGACGGAGTGTTGAACATTACAAGCACTCACCCCCAGTCAACTGATCTGGGTTTAATCCATCATCATTCTTTAGCTCACTCCGCCACCCCAGTTCAGACATGGCCATATGCAAATCAGTCTGACCTTGTGCCTCATGGGAACAGTCCAGCACAAACTGCCAAGCCATGTCTTCCCTGGACCAGAAACAAGCATCCTGGGACCGTTTTCTGGCTAATCAGCCGTCACCAGACAGGCTAGCTTGAATCCAGTGGCAAAGTGAGCAAGGAACCCAAGTCTGGGCATACCCTGCCAACTTAGGGCGAACAAAGCAAAACCAAAGGGGATAATGGACGGAGTGTTGAACATTGCAAGCACTCACCCTCAGTCAACTGATCTGGGTTTAATCCATCATCATTCTTAAGCTCACTCCCCCACCCCAGTTCAGACATGGCCATATGCAAATCAGTCTGACCCTGTGCCCCATGGGAACAGTCCAGCCCGAACTGCCAAGCCATGTCTTCCCTGGACTGGAAACAAGCATCCTTGGACCAGTTTCTGGCTCATCAGCCATCATCAGCCAGGATAGCTTGAATCCAGTGGCAAAGTGAGCAAGGGACACACGTCTGGGCATACCCTGCCAGCTTAGGGCGAACAAAGCAAAATCAAAGGGGATGATGGAAGGAGTGTTGAACATTGCAAGCATTCACCCCCAGTCAACTGATATGGGTTTCATCCATCATCATTCTTAAGCTCACTCCCCCACCCCAGTTCAGACACGGCCATATGCAAATCAGTCTGACCCTGTGCCCCATGGGAACAGTCCAGCCCGAACTTCCAAGCCATGTCTTCCCTGGACCAGAAACAAGCATCCTGGGACCGTTTTCTGGCTAATCAGCCGTCATCAGCCAGGTTAACATGAATCCAGTGGCAAAGTGAGCAAGGGACCCACGTCTGGGCATACCCTGCCAACTTAGGGCGAACAAAGCAAAACCAAAGGGGATAATGGACGGAGTGTTGAACATTGCAAGCACTCACCCTCAGTCAACTGATCTGGGTTTAATCCATCATCATTCTTAAGCTCACTCCCCCACCCCAGTTCAGACATGGCCATATGCAAATCAGTCTGACCGTGTGCCTCATGGGAACAGTCCAGCCCGAACTGCAAAGCCATGTCTTCCCTGGACTGGAAACAAGCATCCTGGGACCGGTTTCTGGCTAATCAACCGTCACCAGCCAGGCTAGCTTGAATCCAGTGGCAAAGTGAGCAAGGAACCCAAGTATGGGCATACCCTGCCTACTAAGGGCGAACAAAGCAAAACCAAAGGGGATGATGGACGGAGTGTTGAACATTGCAAGCACTCACCCCAGTCAACTGATCTGGGTTTAATCCATCATCATTCTTTAGCTCACTCCGCCACCCCAGTTCAGACATGGCCATATGAAAATCAGTCTTACCCTGTGCCTCATGGGAACAGTCCAGCCCGAACTGCCAAGCCATGTCTTCCCTGGACTGGAAACAAGCAACCTGGGACCGGTTTCTGGCTCATCAGCCGTCATCAGCCAGGCTAGCTTGAATCCAGTGGCAAAGTTAGCAAAGGACCCACATCTGGGCATACCCTGCCAATTTAGGGCAAACAAGGCAAAACCAAAGGGGATGATGGACGGAGTGTTGAACATTACAAGCACTCACCCCCAGTCAACTGATCTGGGTTTAATCCATCATCATTCTTTAGCTCACTCCGCCACCCCAGTTCAGACATGGCCATATGCAAATCAGTCTGACCTTGTGCCTCATGGGAACAGTCCAGCACGAACTGCCAAGCCATGTCTTCCCTGGACTGGAAACAAGCATCCTGGGACCAGTTTCTGGCTCATCAGCCATCATCAGCCAGGATAGCTTGAATCCAGTGGCAAAGTGAGCAAGGGACACACGTCTGGGCATACCCTGCCAGCTTAGGGCGAACAAAGCAAAATCAAAGGGGATGATGGAAGGAGTGTTGAACATTGCAAGCATTCACCCCCAGTCAACTGATATGGGTTTCATCCATCATCATTCTTAAGCTCACTCCCCCACCCCAGTTCAGACACGGCCATATGCAAATCAGTCTGACCCTGTGCCCCATGGGAACAGTCCAGCCCGAACTTCCAAGCCATGTCTTCCCTGGACCAGAAACAAGCATCCTGGGACCGTTTTCTGGCTAATCAGCCGTCATCAGCCAGGTTAACATGAATCCAGTGGCAAAGTGAGCAAGGGACCCACGTCTGGGCATACCCTGCCAACTTAGGGCGAACAAAGCAAAACCAAAGGGGATAATGGACGGAGTGTTGAACATTGCAAGCACTCACCCTCAGTCAACTGATCTGGGTTTAATCCATCATCATTCTTAAGCTCACTCCCCCACCCCAGTTCAGACATGGCCATATGCAAATCAGTCTGACCGTGTGCCTCATGGGAACAGTCCAGCCCGAACTGCAAAGCCATGTCTTCCCTGGACTGGAAACAAGCATCCTGGGACCGGTTTCTGGCTAATCAACCGTCACCAGCCAGGCTAGCTTGAATCCAGTGGCAAAGTGAGCAAGGAACCCAAGTATGGGCATACCCTGCCTACTAAGGGCGAACAAAGCAAAACCAAAGGGGATGATGGACGGAGTGTTGAACATTGCAAGCACTCACCCCAGTCAACTGATCTGGGTTTAATCCATCATCATTCTTTAGCTCACTCCGCCACCCCAGTTCAGACATGGCCATATGAAAATCAGTCTTACCCTGTGCCTCATGGGAACAGTCCAGCCCGAACTGCCAAGCCATGTCTTCCCTGGACTGGAAACAAGCAACCTGGGACCGGTTTCTGGCTCATCAGCCGTCATCAGCCAGGCTAGCTTGAATCCAGTGGCAAAGTTAGCAAAGGACCCACATCTGGGCATACCCTGCCAACTTAGGGCGAATAAAGCAAAACCAAAGGGGAGGATGGACGGAGTGTTGAATATTGCAAGCACTCCCCCCCAGTCAACTGATCTGGGTTTAATCCATCATCATTCTTAAGCTCACTCCACCCCCCATTTCAGACATGGCCATATGCAAATCAATCTGACCGTGTGCCTCATGGGAACAGTCCAGCCTGAATTGCAAAGCCATGTTTTTCCTGTACCAGAAACAAGCATCCTGGAACCGGTTTCTGGCTAATCAGCTGTCACCAGCCAGGCTAGCTTGAATCCAGTGGCAAAGTGAGCAAGAGACCCACGTCTGGGCATACCCTGCCAACTTAGGGTGAAGAAAGCAAAATCAAAGAGGATGATAGACGAAGTGTGCAACATTGCAAGCATTCACCCCCAGTCAACTGAACTGGGTTTAATGCATCATCATTCTTTAGCTCACTCTACCACCCCAGTTCAGATATGGCCATATGCAAATCAGTTTGACCCTGTGCCTCATGGGAACAGTCCAGCCCGAACTTTTAAGCCATGTCTTCCCGGGACCGGAAACAAGCATCCTGGGACCAGTTTCTGGCTAATCAGCCGTGATCAGCCAGGCTAGCTTGAATCCAGTGGCAAAGTGAGCAAGGGACCCACGTCTGGGCATACCCTGCCAACTTAGGGCGAACAAAGCAATACCAAAGGGGAGGATGGACGGAGTGCTGAATGTTGCAAGCACTCACCCCCAGTCAACTGATATGGGTTTAATCCATCATCATTCTTTAGCTCACTCCGCCACCCCAGTTCAGACATGGCCATATGCAAATCAGTCTGACTCTGTGCCACATGGGAACACTCCAGCCCGAACTGCCAAGCCATGTCTTCCCTAGACCAGAAACAAGCATCATGGGACCGGTTTCTTGCTCATCAGCCGTCATCAGCCAGGCTAGCTTGAATCCAGTGGTAAAGTGAGCAAGGGACCCACGTCTGGGCATACCCTGCCAATTTAGGGCAAACAAGGCAAAACCAAAGGGGATGATGGACGGAGTGTTGAACATTACAAGCACTCACCCCAAGTCAACTGATCTGGGTTTAATCCATCATCATTCTTTAGCTCACTCCGCCACCCCAGTTCAGACATGGCCATATGCAAATCAGTCTGACCCTGTGCCTCATGGGAACAGTCCAGCACGAACTGCCAAGCCATGTCTTCCCTGGACCAGAAACAAGCATCCTGGGACCGGTTTCTGGCTAATCAGCCATCACCAGACAGGCTAGCTTGAATCCAGTGGCAAAGTGAGCAAGGAACCCAAGTCTGGGCATACCCTGCCAACTTATGGCGAACAAAGCAAAACCAAAGGGGATAATGGACGGAGTGTTGAACATTGCAAGCACTCACCCTCAGTCAACTGATCTGGGTTTAATCCATCATCATTCTTAAGCTCACTCCCCCACCCCAGTTCAGACATGGCCATATGCAAATCAGTCTGACCCTGTGCCCCATGGGAACAGTCCAGCCCAAACTGCCAAGCCATGTCTTCCCTGGTCTGGAAACAAGCATCCTGGGACCAGTTTCTGGCTCATCAGCCATCATCAGCCAGGATAGCTTGAATCCAGTGGCAAAGTGAGCAAGGGACACACGTCTGGGCATACCCTGCCAACTTAGGGCGAACAAAGCAAAATCAAAGGGGATGATGGAAGGAGTGTTGAACAAAGCAAGCATTCACCCCCAGTCAACTGATATGGGTTTCATCCATCATCATTCTTAAGCTCACTCCCCCATCCCAGTTCAGACATGGCCATATGCAAATCAGTCTGACCCTGTGCCCCATGGGAACAGTCCAGCCCGAACTTCCAAGCCATGTCTTCCCTGGACCAGAAACAAGCATCCTGGGATCGTTTTCTGGCTAATCAGCCGTCATCAGCCAGGTTAACATGAATCCAGTGGCAAAGTGAGCAAGGGACCCACGTCTGGGCATTCCCTGCCAACTTAGGGCGAACAAAGCAAAATCAAAGGGGATGATGGAAGGAGTGTTGAACATTGCAAGCATTCACCCCCAGTCAACTGATATGGGTTTAATCCATCATCAATCTTTAGCTCACTCAGCCATCCCAGTTCAGACATGGCCATATGCAAATCAGTATGACCCTGTGCCTCATGGGAACATTCTAACCCGAACTTCCAAGCCATGTCTTCCCTGGACCGGAAACAAGCATCCTGGGACCGGTTTCTGGCTAATCAGCCGTCATCAGCCAGGCTAGCCTGAATCCAGTGGCAAAGTGAGCAAGGGACCCACTTCTGGGCATACACTGCCAACATAGGCCGAACAAAGCAAAACCATAGGGGATGATGGACCTAGTGTTGAACATTGCAAGCACTCACCCCCAGTCAACGGATCTGGGTTTAATCCATCATCATTCTTTAGCTCACTCCGCCACCCCAGTTCAGACATGGCCATATGCAAATCAGTCTGACTCTGTGCCACATGGGAACACTCCAGCCCGAACTTTTAAGCCTTGTCTTCCTGGGACCGGAAACAAGCATCCTGGGACCAGTTTCTGGCTAATCAGCCGTGATCAGCCAGGCTAGCTTGAATCCAGTGGCAAAGTGAGCAAGGGACCCACGTCTGGGCATACCCTGCCAACTTAGGGCGAACAAAGCAATACAAAAGGGGAGGATGGATGGAGTGTTGAATGTTGCAAGCACTCACCCCCAGTCAACTGATATGGGTTTAATCCATCATCATTCTTTAGCTCACTCCGCCACCCCAGTTCAGACATGGCCATATGCAAATCAGTCTGACGCTGTGCCACATGGGAACACTCCAGCCCGAACTGCCAAGCCATCTCTTCCCTGGACCAGAAACAAGCATCCTGGGACCGGTTTCTTGCTCATCAGCCGTCATCAGCCAGGCTAGCTTGAATGCAGTGGTAAAGTGAGCAAGGGACACACGTCTGGGCATACCCTGCCAATTTAGGGCAAACAAGGCAAAACCAAAGGGGATGATGGACGGAGTGTTGAACATTACAAGCACTCACCCCCAGTCAACTGATCTGGGTTTAATCCATCATCATTCTTAAGCTCACTCCACCACCCCATTTCAGACATGGCCATATGCAAATCAGTCTGACCGTGTGCCTCATGGGAACAGTCCAGCCCGAACTGCAAAGCCATGTCTTCCCTGGACCGGAAACAAGCATCCTGGAACCGGTTTGTGGCTAATCGGCCGTCACCAGCCAGGCTAGCTTGAATCCAGTGGCAAAGTGAGCAAGAGACCCACGTCTGAGCATACCCTGCCAACTTAGGGTGAAGAAAGCAAAATCAAAGAGGATGATAGACGAAGTGTGCAACATTGCAAGCATTCACCCCCAGTCAACTGAAATGGGTTTAATGCATCATCATTCTTTAGCTCACTCTACCACCCCAGTTCAGATATGGCCATATGCAAATCAGTCTGACGCTGTGCCTCATGGGAACAGTCCAGCCCGAACTTTTAAGCCATGTCTTCCTGGGACCGGAAACAAGCATCCTGGGACCAGTTTCTGGCTAATCAGCCGTGATCAGCCAGGCTAGCTTGAATCCCGTGGCAAAGTGAGCAAGGGACCCACGTCTGGGCATACCCTGCCAACTTAGGGCGAACAAAGCAATACAAAAGGGGAGGATGGACGGAGTGTTGAATGTTGCAAGCACTCACCCCCAGTCAACTGATATGGGTTTAATCCATCATCATTCTTTAGCTCACTCCGCCACCCCAGTTCAGACATGGCCATATGCAAATCAGTCTGACTCTGTGCCACATGGGAACACTCCAGCCCGAACTGCCAAGCCATGTCTTCCCAGGACCAGAAACAAGCATCCTGGGACCGGTTTCTTGCTCATCAGCCGTCATCAGCCAGGCTAGCTTGAATCCAGTGGTAAAGTGAGCAAGGGACACACGTCTGGGCATACCCTGCCAATTTAGGGCAAACAAGGCAAAACCAAAGGGGATGATGGACGGAGTGTTGAACATTACAAGAACTCACCCCCAGTCAACTGATCTGGGTTTAATCCATCATCATTCTTTAGCTCACTCCGCCACCCCAGTTCAGACATGGCCATATGCAAATCAGTCTGACCCTGTGCCTCATGGGAACAGTCCAGCACAAACTTCCAAGCCATGTCTTCCCTGGACCAGAAACAAGCATCCTGGGACCGTTTTCTGGCTAATCAGCCGTCACCAGACAGGCTAGCTTGAATCCAGTGGCAAAGTGAGCAAGGAACCCAAGTCTGGGCATACCCTGCCAACTTAGGGCGAACAAAGCAAAACCAAAGGGGATAATGGACGGAGTGTTGAACATTGCAAGCACTCACCCTCAGTCAACTGATCTGGGTTTGATCCATCATCATTCTTAAGCTCACTCCCCCACCCCAGTTCAGACATGGCCATATGCAAATCAGTCTGACCCTGTGCCCCATGGGAACAGTCCAGCCCGAACTGCCAAGCCATGTCTTCCCTGGACTGGAAACAAGCATCCTGGGACCAGTTTCTGGCTCATCAGCCATCATCAGCCAGGATAGCTTGAATCCAGTGGCAAAGTGAGCAAGGGACACACGTCTGGGCATACCCTGCCAGCTTAGGGCGAACAAAGCAAAATCAAAGGGGATGATGGAAGGAGTGTTGAACATTGCAAGCATTCACCCCCAGTCAACTGATATGGGTTTCATCCATCATCATTCTTAAGCTCACTCCCCCACCCCAGTTCAGACATGGCCATATGCAAATCAGTCTGACCCTGTGCCCCATGGGAACAGTCCAGCCCGAACTTCCAAGCCATGTCTTCCCTGGACCAGAAACAAGCATCCTGGGACCGTTTTCTGGCTAATCAGCCGTCATCAGCCAGGTTAACATGAATCCAGTGGCAAAGTGAGCAAGGGACCCACGTCTGGGCATACCCTGCCAACTTAGGGCGAACAAAGCAAAACCAAAGGGGATAATGGACGGAGTGTTGAACATTGCAAGCACTCACCCTCAGTCAACTGATCTGGGTTTAATCCATCATCATTCTTAAGCTCACTCCCCCACCCCAGTTCAGACATGGCCATATGCAAATCAGTCTGACCGTGTGCCTCATGGGAACAGTCCAGCCCGAACTGCAAAGCCATGTCTTCCCTGGACTGGAAACAAGCATCCTGGGACCGGTTTCTGGCTAATCAACCGTCACCAGCCAGGCTAGCTTGAATCCAGTGGCAAAGTGAGCAAGGAACCCAAGTCTGGGCATACCCTGCCTACTAAGGGCGAACAAAGCAAAACCAAAGGGGATGATGGACGGAGTGTTGAACATTGCAAGCACTCACCCCAGTCAACTGATCTGGGTTTAATCCATCATCATTCTTTAGCTCACTCCGCCACCCCAGTTCAGACATGGCCATATGAAAATCAGTCTTACCCTGTGCCTCATGGGAACAGTCCAGCCCGAACTGCCAAGCCATGTCTTCCCTGGACTGGAAACAAGCAACCTGGGACCGGTTTCTGGCTCATCAGCCGTCATCAGCCAGGCTAGCTTGAATCCAGTGGCAAAGTTAGCAAAGGACCCACATCTGGGCATACCCTGCCAACTTAGGGCGAATAAAGCAAAACCAAAGGGGAGGATGGACGGAGTGTTGAATATTGCAAGCACCCCCCCCCAGTCAACTGATCTGGGTTTAATCCATCATCATTCTTAAGCTCACTCCACCCCCCATTTCAGACATGGCCATATGCAAATCAGTCTGACCGTGTGCCTCATGGGAACAGTCCAGCCTGAATTGCAAAGCCATGTTTTTCCTGGACCGGAAACAAGCATCCTGGAACCGGTTTCTGGCTAATCAGCCGTCACCAGCCAGGCTAGCTTGAATCCAGTGGCAAAGTGAGCAAGAGACCCACGTCTGGGCATTCCCTGGCAACTTAGGGTGAAGAAAGCAAAATCAAAGAGGATGATAGACGAAGTGTGCAACATTGCAAGCATTCACCCCCAGTCAACTGAACTGGGTTTAATGCATCATCATTCTTTAGCTCACTCTACCACCCCAGTTCAGATATGCCCATATGCAAATCAGTCTGACCCTGTGCCTCATGGGAACAGTCCAGCCCGAACTTTTAAGCCATGTCTTCCCGGGACCGGAAACAAGCATCCTGGGACCAGTTTCTGGCTAATCAGCCGTGATCAGCCAGGCTAGCTTGAATCCAGTGGCAAAGTGAGCAAGGGACCCACGTCTGGGCATACCCTGCCAACTTAGGGCGAACAAAGCAATACCAAAGGGGAGGATGGACGGAGTGCTGAATGTTGCAAGCACTCACCCCCAGTCAACTGATATGGGTTTAATCCATCATCATTCTTTAGCTCACTCCGCCACCCCAGTTCAGACATGGCCATATGCAAATCAGTCTGACTCTGTGCCCCATGGGAACACTCCAGCCCGA
Source organism: Triturus cristatus (assembly GCF_964204655.1). Taxonomy (NCBI): domain Eukaryota; kingdom Metazoa; phylum Chordata; class Amphibia; order Caudata; family Salamandridae; genus Triturus; species Triturus cristatus. The sequence goes on along the minus strand of NC_140579.1, from coordinate 1,017,421,522 downwards.
ACTGCCAAGCCATGTCTTCCCTGGACCAGAAACAAGCATCCTGGGACCGGTTTCTTGCTCATCAGCCGTCATCAGCCAGGCTAGCTTGAATCCAGTGGTAAAGTGAGCAAGGGACACACGTCTGGGCATACCCTGCCAATTTAGGGCAAACAAGGCAAAACCAAAGGGGATGATGGACGGAGTGTTGAACATTACAAGCACTCACCCCCAGTCAACTGATCTGGGTTTAATCCATCATCATTCTTTGGCTCACTCCGCCACCCCAGTTCAGACATGGCCATATGAAAATCAGTCTGACCCTGTGCCTCATGGGAACAGTCCAGCACAAACTGCCAAGCCATGTCTTCCCTGGACCAGAAACAAGCATCCTGGGACCGTTTTCTGGCTAATCAGCCGTCACCAGACAGGCTAGCTTGAATCCAGTGGCAAAGTGAGCAAGGAACCCAAGTCTGGGCATACCCTGCCAACTTAGGGCGAACAAAGCAAAACCAAAGGGGATAATGGACGGAGTGTTGAACATTGCAAGCACTCACCCTCAGTCAACTGATCTGGGTTTAATCCATCATCATTCTTAAGCTCACTCCCCCACCCCAGTTCAGACATGGCCATATGCAAATCAGTCTGACCCTGTGCCCCATGGGAACAGTCCAGCCCGAACTGCCAAGCCATGTCTTCCCTGGACTGGAAACAAGCATCCTGGGACCAGTTTCTGGCTCATCAGCCATCATCAGCCAGGATAGCTTGAATCCAGTGGCAAAGTGAGCAAGGGACACACGTCTGGGCATAACCTGCCAGCTTAGGGCGAACAAAGCAAAATCAAAGGGGATGATGGAAGGAGTGTTGAACATTGCAAGCATTCACCCCCAGTCAACTGATATGGGTTTCATCCATCATCATTCTTAAGCTCACTCCCCCACCCCAGTTCAGACATGGCCATATGCAAATCAGTCTGACCCTGTGCCCCCTGGGAACAGTCCAGCCCGAACTTCCAAGCCATGTCTTCCCTGGACCAGAAACAAGCATCCTGGGACCGGTTTCTGGCTAATCAGCCGTCATCAGCCAGGTTAACATGAATCCAGTGGCAAAGTGAGCAAGGGACCCACGTCTGGGCATACCCTGCCAACTTAGGGCGAACAAAGCAAAACCAAAGGGGATAATGGACGGAGTGTTGAACATTGCAAGCACTCACCCTCAGTCAACTGATCTGGGTTTAATCCATCATCATTCTTAAGCTCACTCCCCCACCCCAGTTCAGACATGGCCATATGCAAATCAGTCTGACCGTGTGCCTCATGGGAACAGTCCAGCCCGAACTGCAAAGCCATGTCTTCCCTGGACTGGAAACAAGCATCCTGGGACCGGTTTCTGGCTAATCAACCGTCACCAGCCAGGCTAGCTTGAATCCAGTGGCAAAGTGAGCAAGGAACCCAAGTATGGGCATACCCTGCCTACTAAGGGCGAACAAAGCAAAACCAAAGGGGATGATGGACGGAGTGTTGAACATTGCAAGCACTCACCACAGTCAACTGATCTGGGTTTAATCCATCATCATTCTTTAGCTCACTCCGCCACCCCAGTTCAGACATGGCCATATGAAAATCAGTCTTACCCTGTGCCTCATGGGAACAGTCCAGCCCGAACTGCCAAGCCATGTCTTCCCTGGACTGGAAACAAGCAACCTGGGACCGGTTTCTGGCTCATCAGCCGTCATCAGCCAGGCTAGCTTGAATCCAGTGGCAAAGTTAGCAAAGGACCCACATCTGGGCATACCCTGCCAACTTAGGGCGAATAAAGCAAAACCAAAGGGGAGGATGGACGGAGTGTTGAATATTGCAAGCACTCCCCCCCAGTCAACTGATCTGGGTTTAATCCATCATCATTCTTAAGCTCACTCCACCCCCCATTTCAGACATGGCCATATGCAAATCAGTCTGACCGTGTGCCTCATGGGAACAGTCCAGCCTGAATTGCAAAGCCATGTTTTTCCTGGACCGGAAACAAGCATCCTGGAACCGGTTTCTGGCTAATCAGCCGTCACCAGCCAGGCTAGCTTGAATCCAGTGGCAAAGTGAGCAAGAGACCCACGTCTGGGCATTCCCTGCCAACTTAGGGTGAAGAAAGCAAAATCAAAGAGGATGATAGACGAAGTGTGCAACATTGCAAGCATTCACCCCCAGTCAACTGAACTGGGTTTAATGCATCATCATTCTTTAGCTCACTCTACCACCCCAGTTCAGATATGGCCATATGCAAATCAGTCTGACCCTGTGCCTCATGGGAACAGTCCAGCCCGAACTTTTAAGCCATGTCTTCCCGGGACCGGAAACAAGCATCCTGGGACCAGTTTCTGGCTAATCAGCCGTGATCAGCCAGGCTAGCTTGAATCCAGTGGCAAAGTGAGCAAGGGACCCACGTCTGGGCATACCCTGCCAACTTAGGGCGAACAAAGCAATACCAAAGGGGAGGATGGACGGAGTGCTGAATGTTGCAAGCACTCACCCCCAGTCAACTGATATGGGTTTAATCCATCATCATTCTTTAGCTCACTCCGCCACCCCAGTTCAGACATGGCCATATGCAAATCAGTCTGACTCTGTGCCACATGGGAACACTCCAGCACGAACTGCCAAGCCATGTCTTCCCTAGACCAGAAACAAGCATCCTGGGACCGGTTTCTTGCTCATCAGCCGTCATCAGCCAGGCTAGCTTGAATCCAGTGGTAAAGTGAGCAAGGGACCCACGTCTGGGCATACCCTGCCAATTTAGGGCAAACAAGGCAAAACCAAAGGGGATGATGGACGGAGTGTTGAACATTACAAGCACTCACCCCCAGTCAACTGATCTGGGTTTAATCCATCATCATTCTTTAGCTCACTCCGCCACCCCAGTTCAGACATGGCCATATGCAAATCAGTCTGACCCTGTGCCTCATGGGAACAGTCCAGCACGAACTGCCAAGCCATGTCTTCCCTGGACCAGAAACAAGCATCCTGGGACCGGTTTCTGGCTAATCAGCCATCATCAGCCAGGATAGCTTGAATCCAGTGGCAAAGTGAGCAAGGGACACACGTCTGGGCATACCCTGCCAACTTAGGGCGAACAAAGCAAAATCAAAGGGGATGATGGAAGGAGTGTTGAACATTGCAAGCATTCACCCCCAGTCAACTGATATGGGTTTCATCCATCATCATTCTTAAGCTCACTCCCCCACCCCAGTTCAGACATGGCCATATGCAAATCAGTCTGACCCTGTGCCCCATGGGAACAGTCCAGCCCGAACTTCCAAGCCATGTCTTCCCTGGACCAGAAACAAGCATCCTGGGACCGTTTTCTGGCTAATCAGCCGTCATCAGCCAGGTTAACATGAATCCAGTGGCAAAGTGAGCAAGGGACCCATGTCTGGGCATACCCTGCCAACTTAGGGCGAACAAAGCAAAATCAAAGGGGATGATGGAAGGAGTGTTGAACATTGCAAGCATTCACCCCCAGTCAACTGATATGGGTTTAATCCATCATCAATCTTTAGCTCACTCAGCCATCCCAGTTCAGACATGGCCATATGCAAATCAGTATGACCCTGTGCCTCATGGGAACATTCTAACCCGAACTTCCAAGCCATGTCTTCCCTGGACCGGAAACAAGCATCCTGGGACCGGTTTCTGGCTAATCAGCCGTCATCAGCCAGGCTAGCCTGAATCCAGTGGCAAAGTGAGCAAGGGACCCACTTCTGGGCATACACTGCCAACATAGGGCGAACAAAGCAAAACCATAGGGGATGATGGACCTAGTGTTGAACATTGCAAGCACTCACCCCCAGTCAACTGATCTGGGTTTAATCCATCATCATTCTTTAGCTCACTCCGCCACCCCAGTTCAGACATAGTCATATGCAAATCAGTCTGACCCTGAGCCTCATGGGAACATTTGAACCCGAACTTCCAAGCCATGTCTTCCCTGGACCGGAAACAAGCATCCTGGGACCAGTTTCCGGCTAATCAGCCGTCATCAGCCAGGCTAGCCTGAAGCCAGTGGCAAAGTGAGCAAGGGACCCACTTCTGGGCATACACTGCCAACATAGGGCGAATAAAGCAAAACCATAGGGGATGATGGACCTAGTGTTGAACATTGCAAGCACTCACCCCCAGTCAACTGATCTGGGTTTAATCCATCATCATTCTTTAGCTCCCTCCGCCACCCCAGTTCAGACATAGTCATATGCAAATCATTCTGACCCTGTGCCTCATGGGAACAGTCCATCCCGAACAGCCAAGCCATGTCTTCCCGGGACAGGAAACAAGCAACAAGGGACCGGTTTCTGGCTAATCGGCCATCATCAGCTAGGCTAGCTTGAATCCAGTTGCAAAGTCAGCAAAGGACCCACGTCTGGGCATACCATGCCAACTTAGGGTGAAGAAAGCAATACCAAAGGGGAGGTTGGACGGAGTGTTGAATGTTGCAAGCACTCACCCCTAGTCAACTGATCTGGGTTTAATCCATCATCATTCTTTAGCTCACTCTGCCACCCCAGTTCAGACATGGCCATATGCAAATCAGTCTGACTCTGTGCCACATGGGAACACTCCAGCCCGAACTGCCAAGCCATGTCTTCCCTGGACCAGAAACAAGCATCCTGGGACCGGTTTCTTGCTCATCAGCCGTCATCAGCCAGGCTAGCTTGAATCCAGTGGCAAAGTGAGCAAGGGACCCACGTCTTGGCATACCCTGCCAATTTAGGGTAAACAAGGCAAAACCAAATGGGATGATAGACGGAGTGTTGAACATTACAAGCACTCACCCCCAGTCAACTGATCTGGGTTTAATCCATCATCATTCTTTAGCTCACTCCGCCACCCCAGTTCAGACATGGCCATATGCAAATCAGTCTGACCCTGTGCCTCATGGGAACAGTCCAGCACGAACTGCCAAGCCATGTCTTCCCTGGACCAGAAACAAGCATCCTGGGACCAGTTTCTGGCTAATCAGCTGTCACCAGACAGGCTAGCTTGAATCCAGTGGCAAAGTGAGCAAGGAACCCAAGTCTGGGCATACCCTGCCAACTTAGGGCGAACAAAGCAAAACCAAAGGGGATAATGGACGGAGTGTTGAACATTGCAAGCACTCACCCTCAGTCAACTGATCTGGGTTTAATCCATCATCATTCTTAAGCTCACTCCCCCACCCCAGTTCAGACATGGCCATATGCAAATCAGTCTGACCCTGTGCCCCATGGGAACAGTCCAGCCCGAACTGCCAAGCCATGTCTTCCCTGGACTGGAAACAAGCATCCTGGTACCAGTTTCTGGCTCATCAGCCATCATCAGCCAGGATAGCTTGAATCCAGTGGCAAAGTGAGCAAGGGACACACGTCTGGGCATACCCTGCCAACTTAGGGCGAACAAAGCAAAATCAAAGGGGATGATGGAAGGAGTGTTGAACATTGCAAGCGTTCACCCCCAGTCAACTGATATGGGTTTCATCCATCATCATTCTTAAGCTCACTCCCACACCCCAGTTCAGACATGGCCATATGCAAATCAGTCTGACCCTGTGCCCCATGGGAACAGTCCAGCCCGAACTTCCAAGCCATGTCTTCCCTGGACCAGAAACAAGCATCCTGGGACCATTTTCTAACTAATCAGCCATCATCAGCCAGGTTAAGATGAATCCAGTGGCAAAGTGAGCAAGGGACCCACGTCTGGGCATACCCTGCCAACTTAGGGCAAACAAAGCAAAACCAAAGGGGATGATGGACGGAGTGTTGAACATTGCAAGCACTCACCCCCAGTCAACTGATCTGGGTTTAATCCATCATCATTTTTTAGCTCACTCCGCCATGCCCTGTTCAGACATGGCCATATGCAAATCAGTCTGACCCTGTGCCTCATGGGAACATTCTAACCCGAACTTCCAAGCCATGTCTTCCCTGGACCGGAAACAAGCATCCTGGGACCGGTTTCTGGCTAATCAGCCATCATCAGCCAGGCTAGCCGGAATCCAGTGGCAAAGTGAGCAAGGGACCCACTTCTGGGCATACACTGCCAACATAGGGCGAACAAAGCAAAACCATAGGGGATGATGGACCTAGTGTTGAACATTGCAAGCACTCACCCCCAGTCAACTGATCTGGGTTTAATCCATCATCATTATTTAGCTCACTCCCCCACCCCAGTTCAGACATGGCCATATGCAAATCAGTCTGACCCTGTGCCTCATGGGAACACTCCAGCCCGAAATGCCAAGCCATGTCTTCCCTGGACCGGAAACAAGCATCCTGGGACCAGTTTCTGGCTAATCAGCCGTCATCAGCCAGGCTAGCTTGAATCCAGTGGCAAAGTGAGCAAGGGACCCATGTCTGGGCATACCCTGCCAACTTATGGCGAGCAAAGCAAAACCAAAGGGGATGATGGACGGAGTGTTGATCATTGCAAGCACTCACCCCAGTCAACTGACTTGGGTTTAATCCATCATCATTCTTTAGCTCACTCCGCCACCCCAGTTCAGACATAGTCATATGCAAATCAGTCTGACCCTGTGCCTCATGGGAACAGTCCATCCCGAACAGCCAAGCCATGTCTTCCCGGGACTGGTAACAAGCCTCCTGGGACCGGTTTCTGGCTAATCGGCCATCATCAGCTAGGCTAGCTTGAATCCAGTTGCAAAGTCAGCAAAGGACCCACGTCTGGGCATACCCTGCCAACTTAGGGTGAAGAAAGCAATACCAAAGGGGAGGATGGACGGAGTGTTGAATGTTGCAAGCACTCACCCCCAGTCAACTGATATGGGTTTAATCCATCATCATTCTTTAGCTCACTCCGCCAACCCAGTTCAGACATGGCCATATGCAAATCAGTATGACTCTGTGCCACATGGGAACACTCCAGCCCGAACTGCCAAGCCATGTCTTCCCTGGACCAGAAACAAGCATCCTGGGACCGGTTTTTTGCTCATCAGCCATCATCAGCCAGGCTAGCTTGAATCCAGTGGCAAAGTGAGCAAGGGACCCACGTCTGGGCATACCCTGCCAATTTAGGGCAAACAAGGCAAAACCAAAGGGGATGATGGACGGAGTGTTGAACATTACAAGCACTCATCCCCAGTCAACTGATCTGGGTTTAATCCATCATCATTCTTTAGCTCACTCTGCCACCCCAGTTCAGACATGGCCATATGCAAATCAGTCTGACCCTGTGCCTCATGGGAACAGTCCAGCACGAACTGCCAAGCCATGTCTTCCCTGGACCAGAAACAAGCATCCTGGGACCGGTTTCTGGCTCATCAGCCGTCACCAGACAGGCTAGCTTGAATCCAGTGGCAAAGTGAGCAAGGAACCCAAGTCTGGGCATACCCTGCCAACTTAGGGCGAACAAAGCAAAACCAAAGGGGATAATGGACGGAGTGTTGAACATTGCAAGCACTCACCCCCAGTCAACTGATCTGGGTTTAATCCATCATCATTCTTAAGCTCACTCCCCCACCCCAGTTCAGACATGGCCATATGCAAATCAGTCTGACCCTGTGCCCCATGGGAACAGTCCAGCCCAAACTGCCAAGCCATGTCTTCCCTGGACTGGAAACAAGCATCCTGGGACCAGTTTCTGGCTCATCAGCCATCATCAGCCAGGCTAGCTTGAATCCAGTGGCAAAGTGAGCAAGGGACCCACGTCTGGGCATACCCTGCCAAATTAGGGCGAACAAGGCAAAACCAAAGGGGATGATGAACGGAGTGCTGAACATTGCAAGTACTCACGTGAAGTCAACTGATCTGAGTTGAATCCATCATCATTCTTTAGCTCACTCCGCCACCCCAGTTTAGACATGGACACATGTAAATCAGCCTGACCTTGTGCCTCATGGTAACAGTCCAGCCCGAACTGCCAAGCAATGCTTTCCCTTGACCGGAAACAAGCCTCCTGGGACTGGTTTCTGGCTAATCAGCCGTCACCAGCCAGGTTAGCTTGAATCCAGTGGCAAAATGAGCAAGGAACCCAAGTCCGGGCATACCCTGCCAACTAAGGGCAAACGAAGCAAAACCAAAGGGGGTGATGGACGGAGTGTTGAACATTGCAAGCACTCACCCCCAGTCAACTGATCTGGGTTTAATCCATCATCAATCTTTAGCTCACTCCGCCACCCCAGTTCAGACATGGCCATATGCAAATCAGTCTGGCCCTGTGCCTCATGGGAACAGTCCAGCCCGAACTGTCAAGCCATGTCTTCCCGGGACCGGAAACAAGCATCCTGGGACCGTTTTCTGTCTAATCAGCCATCATCAGCCAGGCTAGCTTGAATCCAGTGGCAAAGTGAGCAAAGGATCCACGTCTGGGCATACCCTGCCAACTTAGGGCGAACAAAGCAATACCAAAGGGGAGGATGGACGGAGTGTTGAACATTGCAAGCACTCACCCCCAGTCAACTGATCTGGGTTTAATCCATCATCATTCTTTAGCTCACTCCGCCACCCCAGTTCAGACATGGCCATATGCAAAACAGTCTGACCCTGTGCCTCATGGGAACACTCCAGTGCGAACTGTCAAGCCATGTCTTCCCTGGACCGGAAACAAGCATCCTGGGACCGGTTTCTGGCTCATCAGCCGTCATCAGCCAGGCTAGCTTGACTCCAGTGGCAAAGTGAGCAAGGGACCCACGTCTGGACATACCCTGCCACTTTAGGGCGAACAAGGCAAAACCAAAGGGGATGATGGACGGAGTGTTGAACACTGCAAACATTCACCCCCAGTCAACTGATCTGGGTTTCATCCATCATCATTCTTTAGCTCACTCCGCCATCCCAGTTCAGACATGGCCATATGCAAATCAGTTTGGCCCTGTGCCTCATGGGAACAGTCCAGCCCGAACTGTCAAGCCATGTCTTCCCGGGACCGGAAACAAGCATCCTGGGACCGGTTTCTGTCTAATCAGCCATCATCAGCCAGGCTAGCTTGAATCCAGTGGCAAAGTGAGCAAAGGATCCACGTCTGGGCATACCCTGCCAACTTAGGGCGAACAAAGCAATACCAAAGGGGAGGATGGACGGAGTGTTGAACATTGCAAGCACTCACCCCCAGTCAACTGATCTGGGTTTAATCCATCATCATTCTTTAGCTCACTCCGCCACCCCAGTTCAGACATGGCCATATGCAAAACAGTCTGACCCTGTGCCTCATGGGAACACTCCAGTGCGAACTGTCAAGCCATGTCTTCCCTGGAGCGCAAACAAGCATCCTGGGACCGGTTTCTGGCTCATCAGCCGTCATCAGCCAGGCTAGCTTGAATCCAGTGGCAAAGTGATCAAGGGACCCACGTCTGGACATACCCTGCCAATTTAGGGCGAACAAGGCAAAACCAAAGGGGATGATGGACGGAGTGTTGAACACTGCAAGCATTCACCCCCAGTCAACTGATCTGGGTTTCATCCATCATCATTCTTTAGCTCACTCCGCCATCCCAGTTCAGACATGGCCATGTGCAAATCAGTCTGACCCTGTACCTCATGGGAACAGTCCAGCCTGAACTGACAAGCCATGTCTTCCCTGGACTGGAAACAAGCATCCTGGGACCGGTTTCTGGCTAATCGGCTGCCATCAGCCAGGCTAGCCTGAATCCAGTGGCAAAGTGAGCAAGGGACCCACATCTGGGCATACCCTGCCAACTTAGGGCAAACAAAGCAAAGCCAAAGGGGATGATGGACGGAGTGTTGAACATTGCAAGCACTCACCCCAGTCAACTGATCGGGGTTAAATCCATCATCAATTTTTAGCTCACTCCACCACGCCCAGTTCAGACATGGCCATATGTAAATCAGTCTGACCCTGTGCCTCATGGGAACATTCTAGCCCGAACTTCCAAGCCTTGTCTTCCCTGGAACGGAAACAAGCATCCTGGGACTGTTTTCTAGCTAATCAGTCGTCATCAGCCAGGTTAGCATGAATCCAGTGGCAAAGTGAGCAAGGGACCCCATGCCTCATGGGAACATTCCAGCCCGAACTTCCAAGCCATGTCTTCCCTGGACCGGAAACAAGCATCCTGGGACCAGTTTATGGCTCATCAGCCATCATCAGCCAGGCTAGACTGAATCCAGTGGCAAAGTGAGCAAGGGACCCACGTCTGGGCATACCCTGCCAACTTAGGGCGAACAAAGCAAAGCTAAAGGGGATGATGGACGGAGTGTTGAACATTGAAAGCACTCACCCCCAGTCAACTGATCTGGGTTTAATCCATCATCAATCTTTAGCTCACTCCGCCCCCCCGAGATCAGACATGGCCATATGCAAATCAGTCTGGCCCTGTGCCTCATGGGAACAGTCCAGCCCGAACTGTCAAGCCATGTCTTCCCGGGACCGGAAACAAGCATCCTGGGACCGGTTTCTGTCTAATCAGCCATCATCAGCCAGGCTAGCTTGAATCCAGTGGCAAAGTGAGCAAAGGACCCACGTCTGGGCATACCCTGCCAAATTAGGGCGAACAAGGCAAAACCAAAGGGGATGATGGACGGAGTGCTGAACATTGCAAGTACTCACGTGAAGTCAACTGATCTGAGTTTAATCCATCATCATTCTTTAGCTCACTCCGCCACCCCAGTTTAGACATGGACACATGCAAATCAGCCTGACCTTGTGCCTCATGGTAACAGTCCAGCCCGAACTGCCAAGCCATGCTTTCCCTTGACCGGAAACAAGCCTCCTGGGACTGGTTTCTGGCTAATCAGCCGTCACCAGCCAGGCTAGCTTGAATCCAGTGGCAAAATGAGCAAGGAACCCAAGTCTGGGCATACCCTGCCAACTAAGGGCGAACGAAGCAAAACCAAAGGGGATGATGGACGGAGTGTTGAACATTGCAAGCACTCACCCCCAGTCAACTGATCTGGGTTTAATCCATCATCAATCTTTAGCTCACTCCGCCACCCCAGTTCAGACATGGCCATATGCAAATCAGTCTGGCCCTGTGCCTCATGGGAACAGTCCAGCCCGAACTGTCAAGTCATGTCTTCCCGGGACCGGAAACAAGCATCCTGGGACCGGTTTCTGTCTAATCAGCCATCATCAGCCAGGCTAGCTTGAATCCAGTGGCAAAGTGAGCAAAGGATCCACGTCTGGGCATACCCTGCCAACTTAGGGCGAACAAAGCAATACCAAAGGGATAGGATGGACGGAGTGTTGAACATTGCAAGCACTCACCCCCAGTCAACTGATCTGGGTTTAATCCATCATCATTCTTTAGCTCACTCCGCCACCCCAGTTCAGACATGGCCATATGCAAAATAGTCTGACCCTGTGCCTCATGGGAACACTCCAGTGCGAACTGTCAAGCCATGTCTTCCCTGGACCAGAAACAAGCATCCTGGGACCGGTTTCTGGCTCATCAGCCGTCATCAGCCAGGCTAGCTTGACTCCAGTGGCAAAGTGAGCAAGGGACCCACGTCTGGACATACCCTGCCACTTTAGGGCGAACAAGGCAAAACCAAAGGGGATGATGGACGGAGTGTTGAACACTGCAAGCATTCACCCCCAGTCAACTGATCTGGGTTTCATCCATCATCATTCTTTAGCTCACTCCGCCATCCCAGTTCAGACATGGCCATATGCAAATCAGTCTGACCCTGTGCCTCATGGGAACAGTCCAGCCTGAACTGACAAGCCATGTCTTCCCTGGACTGGAAACAAGCATCCTGGGACCGGTTTCTGGCTAATCGGCTGCCATCAGCCAGGCTAGCCTGAATCCAGTGGCAAAGTGAGCAAGGGACCCATGTCTGGGCATACCCTGCCAACTTAGGGCGAACAAAGCAAAGCCAAAGGGGATGATGGACGGAGTGTTGAACATTGCAAGCACTCACCCCAGTCAACTGATCGGGGTTAAATCCATCATCATTTTTTAGCTCACTCCACCACGCCCAGTTCAGACATGGCCATATGTAAATCAGTCTGACCCTGTGCCTCATGGGAACATTCTAGCCCGAACTTCGAAGCCTTGTCTTCCCTGGAACGGAAACAAGCATCCTGGGACCGTTTTCTAGCTAATCAGTCGTCATCAGCCAGGTTAACATGAATCCAGTGGCAAAGTGAGCAAGGGACCCTATGCCTCATGGGAACATTCCAGCCCGAACTTCTAAGCCATGTCTTCCCTGGACCGGAAACAAGCATCCTGGGACCAGTTTCTAGCTCATCAGCCATCATCAGCCAGGCTAGACTGAATCCAGTGGCAAAGTGAGCAAGGGACCCACGTCTGGGCATACCCTGCCAAATTAGGGCGAACAAGGCAAAACCAAAGGGGATGATGGACGGAGTGTTGAACATTGCAAATACTCACGCGAAGTAAACTGATCTGAGTTTAATCCATCATCATTCTTTAGCTCACTCCGCCACCCCAGTTTAGACATGGAGACATGCAAATCAGCCTGACCTTGTGCCTCATGGTAACAGTCCAGCCCAAACTGCCAAGCCATGCTTTCCCTTGACCGGAAACAAGCCTCCTGGGACCGGTTTCTGGCTAATCAGCCGTCACCAGCCAGGCTAGCTTGAATCCAGTGGCAAAATGAGCAAGGAACCCAAGTCTGGGTATACCCTGCCAACTAAGGGCGAACAAAGCAAAACCAAAGGGGATGATGGACGGAGTGTTGAACATTGCAAGCACTCACCCCCAGTCAACTTATCTGGGTTGAATCCATCATCATTCTTTAGCTCACTCCGCCACCCCAGTTCAGACATGGCCATATGCAAATCAGTCTGGCCCTGTGCCTCATGGGAACAGTCCAGCCCGAACTGTCAAGCCATGTCTTCCCGGGACCGGAAACAAGCATCCTGGGACCGGTTTCTGTCTAATCAGCCATCATCAGCCAGGCTAGCTTGAATCCAGTGGCAAAGTGAGCAAAGGACCCACGTCTGGGCATACCCTGCCAACTTAGGGCGAACAAAGCAATACCAAAGGGGAGGATGGACGGAGTGTTGAACATTGCAAGCACTCACCCCCAGTCAACTGATCTGGGTTTAATCCATCATCATTCTTTAGCTCACTCTGCCACCCCAGTTCAGACATTGCCATATGCAAAACAGTCTGACCCTGTGCCTCATGGGAACACTCCAGTCCGAACTGCCAAGCCATGTCTTCCCTGGACCGGAAACAAGCATCCTGGGACCGGTTTCTGGCTCATCAGCCAGGCTAGCTTGAATCCAGTGGCAAAGTGAGCAAGGGACCCAGGTCTGGGCATACCCTGCCAACTTAGGGCGAACAAAGCAAAATCAAAGGGAATGATGGAAGGAGTGTTGAACATTGAAAGCATTCACCCCCAGTCAACTGATCTGGGTTTCATACATCATCATTCTTTAGCTCACTCCGCCATCCCAGTTCAGACATGGCCTTATGCAAATCAGTCTGACCCTGTGCCTCATGGGAGTAGATCAGCCCGAACTGACAAGCCATGTCTTCCCTGGACCGGAAACAAGCATCCTGGGACCGGTTTCTGTCTAATCGGCTGCCATCAAACAGGCTAGCCTGAATCCAGTGGCAAAGTGAGCAAGGGACCCACGTCTGGGCATACCCTGCCAACTTAGGGCAAACAAAGCAATACCAAAGAGGAGGATGGACGGAGTGTTGAACATTGCAAGCACTCACCCCCAGTCAACTGATCTGGGTTTAATCCATCATCGTTCTTTAGCTCACTCCGCCACCCCAGTTCAGACATGGCCATATGCAAAACATTATGACCCTGTGCCTCATGGGAACACTCCAGTCTGAACTGCCAAGCCATGTCTTCCCTGGACCGGAAACAAGCATCCTGGGACCGGTTTCTGGCTCATCAGCCGTCATCAGCCAGGCTAGCTTGAAACCAGTGGCAAAGTGAGCAAGGGACCCACGTCTGGGCATACCCTGCCAATTTAGGGCGAACAAGGCAAAACCAAAGGGGATGATGGACGGAGTGTTGAACATTTCAAGCACTCACCCCCAGTCAACTGATCTGGGTTTAATCCATCATCGTTCTTAAGCTCACTCCCCCACCCTAGTTCAGACATGGCCATATGCAAATCAGTCTGACCCTGTGCCTCATGGGAACAGTCCAGCCCGAACTGCAAAGCCATGTCTTCCCTGGAGTGGAAACAAGCATCCTGGAACCTGTTTCTGGCTAATCTGCCATCACCAGCCAGGCTAGCTTGAATCCAGTGGCAAAGTGAGCAAGAGACCCACGTCTGGGCATACCCTGCCAACTTAGGGCGAACAATGCAAAATCAAAGGGGATGATGGACGAAGTGTTGAACATTGCAAGTACTCATGCCAAGTCAACTAATCTGGGTTTAATCCATCATCATTCTTTAGCTCACTCTGCCACCCCAGTTCAGAAATGGCCAAATGCAAATCAGTCTGACCCTGTAACTCATAATAACAATCGAGCCCGAACTGCCAAGTCATGTCTTTCCTGGACCGGAAACAAGCATCCTGGGACCGTTTTCTGGCTAATCAGCCGTCATCAGCCAGGTCAACATGAATCCAGTGGCAAAGTGAGCAAGGGACCCACGTCTGGGCATACCCTGCCAACTTAGGGCGAACAAAGCAAAATCAAAGGGGATGATGGAAGGAGTGTTGACATCCAGTCAACAATCTGGGTTTCATCCATCATCATTCTTTAGCTCACTCCGCCACCCCAGTTCAGACATGGCCATATGCAAATCAGTCTGACCCTGTGCCTCATGGGAACAGTCCAGCCCAAACGGACAAGCCATGTCTTCCCTGGACCGGAAACAAGCATCCTTGGACCGTTTTTTGTCTAATCGGCCGCCATCAGCCATGCTAGCCTGAATCCAGTGGCAAAGTGAGCAAGGTACCCACGTCTGGGCATACCCTGCTAACTTAGGGCAAACAAAGCAAAACCAAAGGGGATGATGGACGGAGTATTGAACATTGCAAGCACTCACCCCCAGTCAACTGATCTGGGTTTAATCCATCATCATTCTTTAACTCACTCTGCCACCCCAGTTCAGACATGGCAATATGCAAATCAGTCTGACCCTTTGCCTCATGGGTACACTCCAGCCCGAACTGCCAAGCCATGTCTTCCCTGGACTGGAAACAAGCAACCTAGGACCGGTTTCTAGCTAATCGCCCGTCATCAGCCAGGCTAGCTTGAATCCAGTTGCAAACTTAGCAGGGGACCCACGTCTGTGCATACCCTGCCAACTTAGGGAGAAGAAAGCAAAACCAAAGGAGATGATGGACGGAGTGTTGAACATTGCAAGCACTCACCCCCAGTCAACTGATCTGGGTTTAATCCATCATCATTCTTTAGCTCACTCCGCCACCCCAGTTCAGACATGGCCATATGCAAATCAGTCTGGCCCTGTGCCTCATGGGAACAGTCCAGCCCGAACTGTCAAGCCATGTCTTCCCGGGACCGGAAACAAGCATCCTGGGACCGGTTTCTGTCTAATCAGCCATCATCAGCCAGGCTAGCTTGAATCCAGTGGCAAAGTGAGCAAAGGACCCACGTCTGGGCATACCCTGCCAACTTAGGGCGAACAAAGCAATACCAAAGGGGAGGATGGACGGAGTGTTGAACATTGCAATCACTCACCCCCAGTCAACCTATCTGGGTTTAATCCATCATCATTCTTTAGCTCACTCTGCCACCCCAGTTCAGACATTGCCATATGCAAAACAGTCTGACCCTGTGCCTCATGGGAACACTCCAGTCCGAACTGCCAAGCCATGTCTTCCCTGGACCGGAAACAAGCATCCTGGGACCGGTTTCTGGCTCATCAGCTGTCATCAGCCAGGCTAGCTTGAATCCAGTGGCAAAGTGAGCAAGGGACCCAGGTCTGGGCATACCCTGCCAACTTAGGGCGAACAAAGCAAAATCAAAGGGAATGATGGAAGGAGTGTTGAACATTGTAAGAATTCACCCCCAGTCAACTGATCTGGGTTTCATACATCATCATTCTTTAGCTCACTCCGCCATCCCAGTTCAGACATGGCCTTATGCAAATCAGTCTGACCCTGTGCCTCATGGGAGTAGATCAGCCCGAACTGACAAGCCATGTCTTCCCTGGACCAGAAACAAGCATCCTGGGACCGGTTTCTGTCTAATCGGCTGCCATCAACCAGGCTAGCCTGAATCCAGTGGCAAAGTGAGCAAGGGACCCACGTCTGGGCATACCCTGCCAACTTAGGGCGAACAAAGCAATACCAAAGAGGAGGATGGACGGAGTGTTGAACATTGCAAGCACTCACCCCCAGTCAACTGATCTGGGTTTAATCCATCATCATTATTTAGCTCACTCCGCCACCCCAGTTCAGACATGGCCATATGCAAAACATTCTGACCCTGTGCCTCATGGGAACACTCCATTCTGAACTGCCAAGCCATGTCTTCCCTGGACCGGAAACAAGCATCCTGGGACCGGTTTCTGGCTCATCAGCCGTCATCAGCCAGGCTAGCTTGAAACCAGTGGCAAAGTGAGCAAGGGACCCACGTCTGGGCATACCCTGCCAATTTAGGGCGAACAAGGCAAAACCAAAGGGGATGATGGACGGAGTGTTGAACATTTCAAGCACTCACCCCCAGTCAACTGATCTGGGTTTAATCCATCATCGTTCTTAAGCTCACTCCCCCACCCTAGTTCAGACATGGCCATATGCAAATCAGTCTGACCCTGTGCCTCATGGGAACAGTCCAGCCCGAACTGCAAAGCCATGTCTTCCCTGGAGTGGAAACAAGCATCCTGGAACTTGTTTCTGGCTAATCTGCCATCACCAGCCAGGCTAACTTGAATCCAGTGGCAAAGTGAGCAAGAGACCCACGTCTGGGCATACCCTGCCAACTTAGGGCGAACAATGCAAAATCAAAGGGGATGATGGACGAAGTGTTGAACATTGCAAGTACTCATGCCAAGTCAACTGATCTGGGTTTAATTCATCATCATTCTTTAGCTCACTCTGCCACCCCAGTTCAGAAATGGCCAAATGCAAATCAGTCTCACCCTGTAACTCATAATAACAATCGAGCCCGAACTGCCAAGTCATGTCTTTCCTGGACCGGAAACAAGAATCCTGGGACCGTTTTCTGGCTAATCAGCCGTCATCAGCCAGGTCAACATGAATCCAGTGGCAAAGTGAGCAAGGGACCCACGTCTGGGCATACCCTGCCAACTTAGGGCGAACAAAGCAAAATCAAAGGGGATGATGGAAGGAGTGTTGACATCCAGTCAACAATCTGGGTTTCATCCATCATCATTCTTTAGCTCACTCCGCCACCCCAGTTCAGACATGGCCATATGCAAATCAGTCTGACCCTGTGCCTCATGGGAACAGTCCAGCCCAAACGGACAAGCCATGTCTTCCCTGGACCGGAAACAAGCATCCTGGGACCGGTTTTTGGCTAATCGGCCGCCATCAGCCATGCTAGCCTGAATCCAGTGGCAAAGTGAGCAAGGTACCCACGTCTGGGAATACCCTGCTAACTTAGGGCAAACAAAGCAAAACCAAAGGGGATGATGGACGGAGTATTGAACATTGCAAGCACTCACCCCCAGTCAACTGATCTGGGTTTAATCCATCATCATTCTTTAACTCACTCTGCCACCCCAGTTCAGACATGGCAATATGAAAATCAGTCTGACCCTTTGCCTCATGGGTACACTCCAGCCTGAACTGCCAAGCCATGTCTTCCCTGGACTGGAAACAAGCAACCTAGGACCGGTTTCTAGCTAATCGGCCGTCATCAGCCAGGCTAGCTTGAATCCAGTTGCAAAGTTAGCAGGGGACCCACGTCTGTGCATACCCTGCCAACTTAGGGAGAAGAAAGCAAAACCAAAGGAGATGATGGACGGAGTGTTGAACATTGCAAGCACTCACCCCCAGTCAACTGATCTGGGTTTAATCCATCATCATTCTTTAGCTCACTCCGCCACCCCAGTTCAGGCATGGCCATATGCAAATCAGTCTGACCCTGTGCCTCATGGGAACACTCCAGCCCGAATTGCCATGCCATGTCTTCCCTGGACCGGAAACAAGCATCCTGGGACCGGTTTCTGGCTCATCAGCTGTCATCAGTCAGGCTAGCTTGAATCCAGTGGCAAAGTGAGAAGGGGACCCACGTCTGGGCATACCCTGCCAACTTAGGGCGAACAAAGCAAAACCGAAGGGGATTGTGAGAAAGTGCCATCTTTCTTGCATGGTATACCCCCACTTTTTGCTGAATTGCTGAATGTACTTTGACTGAGTGTGCCCTGGACTCCTGCCAATCAGGTGCCCAGGGCCTATGTTCCTTCCCTAAAACACACAAAACCCAAATTGTCAAACCCTGGCCACATGTCAGCCCCTGGTAAATGGTACCCTAGGTACCCAGAGCCTTGTGACCAGGGAAGGCCTCTAAGGGCTGCAGCACTCATTGTGCCACCCTTAGAGGCCCTGTACCCTTACACATGCACACTGCCTTTGCAGGCTGGGTGTCTGGGTGCAAGACAAAACAAAGAGTCGACATGGCACACATCCCTGGGAGCCATGCCCATCACCTACACTGCCATTGCATATATCAGCCACCCCTCTAGCTGGGTGCCTTATGCCAATGGTGGTGGCACAGGAGCAGGAGCCCTGTGCCCCTACAGTACCCAGGTCCATTCCTGGGCACTGTAAGTGCAGTGCTGCCATTTAAGAGTACATGGTGCTGAGAGCTCGTCAAACATGAACTCCACAGCACCATAATGGCAACACTGAAGACTGAGAAGTTTGGTATCAAACTTCTCAGCACATTAAACCCACACTGATGCCAGTGTGGGATTAAATGTACCAAGCACCCCAGAGGGCATCTTAGAGATGCCCCCTTAAACCTAACCTACAATCCACGTCTGCTCTGAGGCTGCCTAGGCTGCCACACAGCAGACATGTTGCTGAACCCCTGGGTGGGAGAGCCCCTGCTCTCCTGGGCCTGCAACAATGCACATCCTGGGCGAGGTGCTAAATCTCCTCCCCCAGGATGGGCAGGGGGAGGCTTCAAAGGCATGCCGCCTCTGTGAGCTTCCCCAGGCCACTGCAACCCCCCACTTTGGCGGAAAGCTTGGACGGAAACCCCAAATAAGGACAGGGGATGTGCCAGCCTGCCAACCCCACCCCTCAGGTGGGGGAGGCGAGGTGAAGCACATCTCCGGGCTCTCGCCACCTTGAAGATGGGATGCCCTACCCTATCAGGACTAGGCTACTGCCCCCTCCCACAGGAGAGAGGCAGGATAGGGGGTGTACCCACCCCAGGACAGGGACCCATTGGTCCCTGCCCTTCACCTACCTGTAACGCCCCTAAATCTAGTATTTAGGGGCACCCTGAACCTTCCTTCCCCATATTCCAGATTCCGATATACAGAGAAGAGCAAGAAGAAAGAAGACCTGCCCTGCAGCTGCTAAGAAGAGGAAGACACCAACTGCTTTGGCGCCAGCCCTACCGGCCTGTCGACCCTCGATCCTGCTCCTGCGCCAACCCGGCATCTCTTGTGGCCAGCAACCTCACAAACCCCGGAGAACCTGGCTACCTTTTGGCTCTAAGCCCCTGGGACTCCCATGAGTAGAGGCTCTACTCAAAACCTACCTCTAATACCTGGCAGCAGCCCGGAACCGCGAACACAGCACACTCTGCCGGAGTGAACAAAGACCACGAGGACGACACCACGGCGACTGTGACCCCGAGTCCGGCACCCAAGGATCTCCCTCGACACTCCTGAAGAAGCCTTCAGCCTCAGAACAAGGTGCCCCCCCTACCGCGATCAACTGAGGGTAAGATTTCCCGACACCAAAAGGCACCCCTGCACGCGGTGCCCCGCGGCCCCCTGTGCCCGATCCCGGGGTACCTACCTATCCTCCATCTACCCAACTTACCTCTCGAAGTGGTGGTGGCACCTGAAGAATCCTCGTCCCCGAGCTTGCAGTCTTTTTCTAAACCGGAGATTTCCCTTTGAAATCAATTGAGCACCCGAAGGCTCAAAAGCACCCTGCACCCAGCCGCCCGAGTGGCCCTGGCAGTGCAACCTCTACACCTACCTACTTCCCCACTTGCCCTGAGTAAGTGACCAGGAGCCCAGCTCCCACAGCCACGTGGCTTGCTATTCAGCAGCCACCAACCAAGGCCCCCCTATCCCTCATAGGATAACATTGGGCCTAACTCTATCTTCACCCGGCCGCCCATGGGGCGCTGAGGGTGAACCAACTGTACCTACCTGACCCTGGGGGACCCCTGAGTCTATGCCCAGAACCTCAACTCTGCCAGTCGAGTACTTACCTTTAAACCGATAACTCTATTTTCTTCATAGGGTAACATTGACTGTTTTTTTCCTGAAATTTCTTCTAAGTGTGGACTTTTCAAATCTTAAAATATTCAACAAAAATCAGCTGAGTAATGAAAATGAAAATACTCACCTGCTCTTATGTGAGCTCCCAATGCTGGATCTTGGTGCCCAGCACTGACTCTGAAACATACTTACAACTGTGCTTACCAGTAACTCAATTTTCTCCCATAGGAAATCATTGACTGTTTTTCTGTGAAATTTCTTCTAAGTGTCAATTTCTGCAATCTTTAAATATTCTTTAAAAATCGTATAATATCTGAAAACGTAATTACTTACCTGTCTTGGATAAAGTTCCCAGTACTGAGTCTAGGTACCTAGTACTGGATTACAAAAGTAACGAGAACATTCTGTACCTGCAACTTGAATTTTCTTCCATAAGGAATCATTGACTGTTTTCTCTGAAATATTTTGTCAACTTTTAAAATAGCTAAATATTGTTTAAAAATCATCACAGTAATTAAGTCGACTTTCATCACTTGATTCTAAGTACTGACCCAGGACTGAATCTAGGATCCAGTCCTGGAATTCCAAAAGTAATCCTAAAAGTAATCTGTTACAAATAACTTATAATTTCCATTGAGCTCAATGCATTATTGTGTTTAAAATAGTGTTGCCTATTGTAACCACTTGTAACTGTTTAAAAAAGTCAATTGCATATTGAAAAAGTATTTATATAAAGCATCTCATTCTGAGAAAGTATATTTTAATGCCAAGTGTTGGTACTAAAATAAAATAAGCATATATTTTTTATATATAAACCATTGGCCTAGAGTTCAGTTATTGAGTGTGTGAGACCATTTGCTGACTGATTGTGTACAACAAATGCTTTACACTGTCGTCTGATACTGCCTTACTGCTCGACCAAGCTACCACTCTAGAGAGTAAGGTTATATCTAACTTTAGCCTCTGCCAAACCCTTGGGGACTGTGGACTCTGTACACCCTGTACCTATTAAGGAACAGTATATACAGAGCCACTTTTTCACATTGGTGGATCAGCGGTGGGATATAAACTTGCATTTGTTGGACTACTTGGTTACCATCTGATCACACAACAGAACTCTTAAAATTGCCTTTAGAATTCTGATTGGTCTTTTCCAAAATTACTAAAAGTCTTGCTAGGGCCTTGCTTAAGTCCCATTAGAATTTTAGAAAAATAAAAGTCACTATAGTCAGGGTAGAGGATTAGAACTGTCAGGTTAGAATGACTCAAACAAACCCAGCTGTTAGTGACAATAATAACATGGACCTGGTGGAGGAGCTCGACCTCACACCTTACTTACACTTGTCTTTCAAGGAATTGAGGTCCCTATGCAAACTTAAACATTTACCAATGGGCCAGCATCCAACCAAACTAGGGCTCCAGGAGCTTTTGGCTGAGTATGCTAAGGACCACCCATCTGAACATGGTGATGGCCAGTCAGATGAGGAAGGGGAAGAAGAGGAGGTTGACAATAACCCCTCCCCATACTATCTAGTAGGGTGGAGAGGGCACCCATACCCTTCAATCCAGAATTAGCATCTGGGCACCTAGAGATCACACAGGTGACTCTGGTACCAGAGAGATCCCTGGGGGACCCACCAGTGAAGAGGACAGCCTTGTGAGGCTGGCCAGAAGATTAGAGCTAGAGTCTAGGCTCCTGGCTCTAGAAAAAGAAAGGAGAGAGATGGGTTTAGCACCCATCAATGGTGGCAGCAATAATAAAAATAAGGATAGGGAGGAAACTTCTGACCTTAAAATCCCCAAAGGGATTGTCCCTAAATTTGAGGAAGGTGATGATATCACCAAATGGTTCAGAGCCTTTGAGAGGGCTTGTGATATCAGAAAAGTAAAGAAACCTCTCTGGGGGGCACTCCTGTGGGAACTGTTCTCTGGTAACTGCAAAGACAGGCTTCTGACCCTCTCTGGGCCAGAAGCAGGATCCTATGACCTCATGAAGAGAGCTCTGATTGAGGGATTTGGATTCACCACTGAGAAGTATAGAATTAGATTCAGGGGGGCTCACAAAACCCAGACCCAGTCCTGGATTGATTTTGTAGACTTCTCAGGGAAGACACTGGATGGTTGGTTAGCTGGACATGGTGTGCAGGATTTTACTGGATTGTACAATTTATTCATGAAGGAACATATATTAAGTAACTGCACAAACGAAAAGTTGCATCAGCATTTGGTAGACCTAGGTCTAATTTCTCCCCAAGAATTGGGAAAGAAGGCAGACCACTGGGTCAAGACTAGGGTGACAAGGACAGCCACTGGGGGTGACCAAAAGAAAGTGGTCACAAAACCTCCCCAGGGGAAAGGTGGTGAGAATCCCAAAGATAAAAAGTCTGAGTCTTCCAAAGGGCCCCAAAAACCTGTTCAGGTGGGTGGGGCCCAAACTACTCCCTATGTGCCTCAACCCTACAGGGGGAAGAACTATGATCCCTTAAAGGCTTGGTGTAATAACTGTAAGAGGTCAGACACCTAACTGTAGACAAATCTTGTCCCCACAACAAAGCCCCTAAGGCACCCAGTACAGCTACTCCTGGGGCAGCAAGTATACAAATGGGATCAGAGGTGTACCCTGAGCAAATCTGGGAACACAATGAAGCAAGTCTAGTCTCCTTGGGAGGAGTGGAGTTCGCCACTGTAGCTGTGTGGCCCCCCAACTTAAAGAAATACTTACAGTACCTCTGGGTGAATGGAACTAGGGTAGAAGCTCTGAGAGATACAGGTGCCAGTGTCACTATGGTGAAAGACACACTTGTTTCTCCTGAGCAATACTTGATTGGGAAGTCTTACCCAGTCACCAACACTGACAGTGTCACCACTAGTCATCCCATGGCTTTGGTGACATTAGGCTGGGGGAGGGGGGGGTTACTGGCCTGAAACAGGTAGTGGTCTCTCCAAAGTTGCCAGCTGCATGTCTGCTTGGAAATGATCTGGAAACCTCAGCCTGGGCTGAGGTTGAGCTAAAGGCCCATGCAGCCATGCTGGGCATCCCTGAATTGGTGTGCGTGCAAACCAGAGCACAGAGCAAGAGGAAGGGTGAAAAAGTAGATCTGGAGCCTGAAGTAATGGCCCAACCAACCAAGAGAAAAAGGTAAGAAGACTGGGGAACCAGCTTCTACACAGCAAAACATTCAGGACCCCTCTCCACAGGGAGAGGATTTGGATACCCCTGAGGGAACTGAGTCCATGGAGCTTGACCCTTACCAGGTTGAAATCTTGGGCCCAGGGGGACCCTCTAGGGAAGAGCTGTGCCAGGGTCAGCGAGACTGTCCCACTCTTAAAAGCCTGAGGCAGCAAGCTGTTCCAGAAACAAGGGGAGATGAAAGTGGTACCCACAGAGCTTATTGAGAAGAGGGATTACTGTATGCTGAGGCAAGAAACCCCACTCCTGGAGCCACCAGGAGGGTGGTAGTGCCACAGACGTACAGGGAGTTCCTCCTAACTTTGGCTCATGACATCCCCCTAGCTGGACATCTGGGGCAATACCAAACTTGGGAGAGGCTAGTGAGTCACTTTTACTGGCCCCAGATGCACCAAAAGGTGAAGGAGTTTGTCAGCTGCTGTGTTACCTGTCAAGCCAGTGGCAAGACAGGTGGCCACCCAAAGGCCCCCCTCATCCCACTACCAGTGGTGGGGGTCCCCTTTGAAAGGGTAAGAGTGGACATTGTGGGTCCACTTGAACCTCCCACAGCCTCAGGGAACAAATCTATTCTAGTGGTAGTGGATCATGCTACTAGGTACCCTGAAGCAATTCCACTTAGGACTACTACAGCTCCTGCAGTAGCCAAGGCCCTCCTGGGTGTCTTCACCAGGGTAGGGTTTCCTAAGGAGGTGGTTTCAGACAGAGGTTCCAACTTCATGTCTGCTTACCTAACACACATGTGGAAGGAGTGTGGAGTGCAGTACAAGTTTACTACACCCTACCACCCACAAACCAATGGCCTTGTTGAGAGATTCAACAAGACATTGAAAGGTATGATCATGGGTCTCCCTGAAAAACTCAAAAGGAGATGGGATGTCCTGTTACCATGCATGCTTTTCGCTTACAGGGAAGTACCACAGAAGGGAGTAGGTTTCTCACCCTTTGAACTTCTGTTTGGTCATCCTGTAAGGGGACCACTTTGTCTTGTAAAAGAGGTCTGGGAGAGGCCTATTCAAGAGCCCAAACAAGACATAGTGAACTATGTGCTTGGCCTAAGGTCCAGAATGGCTGAGTACATGGAAAAAGCATCCAAGAACCTTGAGGCCAGCCAGGAGCTCCAGAAGCACTGGTATGACCAACAAGCTGCACTGGTTGAATTTCAACCTGGGCAACAGGTGTGGGTTCTGGAGCCAGTGGCATCAAGGGCTCTCCAAGATAAATGGAGTGACCCTTACCCTATCCTAGAAAGAAAGAGTGAGGTCACCTATTCAGTTGACCTGGGCACTAGCAGGACACCCAAAAGGGTCATCCATGTGAACCGCCTTAAGCTCTACAATGACAGGGCTGACATCACCATGCTGATGGTGACTGATGAGGAACAGGAAGCAGAGAGTGAACCTCTCCCTGACCTCCTCTCTTACAGCCCAAAAGATGGGTCAGTAGTTGGTGTGATCTTCTCAGACACCCTATCTGCCCAACAGCAGACTGACTGCAAGCAAGTCTTGCAACAGCATGCTAGCCTCTTTTCCCTGACCCCTGGTCTGACAAACTGGTGTATCCATGATGTGGACACTGGTGACAGTGCACCTGTCAAAAACAAAATCTATCGACAGTCAGACCAAGTTAAGGAAAGCATCAAAGCTGAGGTCAGAAAGATGCTGGAGTTAGGGGTCATTGAACCCTCTGAGAGCCCCTGGGCTAGCCCAGTGGTTCTGGTCCCCAAACCTCATCAACAAGGTGAAAAGAGAGAGATGAGATTCTGTGTGGACTATAGAGGGCTCAACTCTGTCACCAAGACAGATGCTCACCCTATCCCAAGAGCAGATGAGCTGATAGATAAGTTAGGGGCTGCCCAATTCCTCAGTACCTTTGACTTAACTGCAGGGTACTGGCAGATTGGCATGGCCCCAGGAGCAAAAGAAAAGACAGCATTCTCCACCCCTGATGGGCATTATCAGTTTACTGTGATGCCCTTTGGGTTAAAGAATGCCCCTGCCACTTTCCAGAGGTTGGTGAACCATGTCCTGGCTGGGCTGGAGTCCTTTAGTGCAGCTTATCTTGATGATATTGCTGTCTTTAGCTCCACCTGGCAGGATCACCTGTTCCACCTTGGAAATGTTTTAGAGGCTCTGCAAAATGCAGGTCTCACTATCAAGGCATCCAAATGCCAGAAAGGGCAGGGCACTGTGGTGTACTTGGGCCACCTTGTAGGTGGAGGCCAGGTACAACCCAAGATCCAGGCCATCATGGACTGGGTAGCTCCAATAACCCAGACCCAAGTCAGGGCATTCCTTGGCTTGACTGGGTACTACAGGGGGTTTGTGAAGGGGTATGGGTCCATTGTGACCCCCCTCACAGAACTCACCTCCAAGAAGATGCCCAAGAAGGTTAACTGGACAGTTAGTTGCCAAAAGGCTTTTGACACCCTAAAAGAAGCAATGTGCTCAGCACCAATTCTAAAAGCTCCAGATTATTCCAAGCAGTTCATAGTGCAGACTGATGCCTCTGAGCTAGGGATAGGAGCGGTCCTATCCCAGACCAATGATGAAGGACAAGACCAACCTGTTGCTTTTATAAGCAGGAGGCTTCCCCCCCAGAGAGCAGTGTTGGAGTGCCATTGAGAGGGAGGCCTTTGCTGTGGTTTGGTCCCTGAAGAAGTTGAGGCCATACTTGTTTGGTACTCACTTCCTGGTTCAAACAGACCACAGACCTCTCAGATGGCTAATGCAGATGAAAGGGGGAAATCCAAAACTACTAAGGTGGTCCATCTCCCTACAGGGATTGGACTTTGAAGTGGAACACAGACCAGGGACTGCCCATGCCAATGCAGATGGACTTTCCAGGTTCTTCCACTTAGACAATGAAGACTCCATAGGGCAAGGTTAGTGTCATCACCTTTCGTTTGAGGGGGTTGTGTGAGAAAGTGCCATCTTTCTTGCATGGTATGCCCCCACTTTTTGCTGAATTGCTGAATGTACTTTGACTGAGTGTGCCCTGGACTCCTGCCAATCAGGTGCCCAGGGCCTATGTTCCTTCCCTAAAACACACAAACCCCAAATTGGCAAACCCTGGCTCCATGTCAGCCCCTGGTAAATGGTACCCTAGGTACCCAGGGCCTTGTGACCAGGGAAGGCCTCTAAGGGCTGCAGCACTCATTGTGCCACCCTTAGAGGCCCTGTACCCTTACACACACACACTGCCTTTGCAGGCTGGGTGTCTGAATGCAAGACAAAACAAAGAGTCGACATGGCACACATCCCTGGGAGCCATGCCCATCACCTACACTGCCATTGCATATATAAGCCACCACTCTAGCTGGGTGCCTTATGCCAATGGTGTGGGTACAGGAGCAGG
This sequence comes from Triturus cristatus, assembly GCF_964204655.1. NCBI lineage: Eukaryota > Metazoa > Chordata > Amphibia > Caudata > Salamandridae > Triturus > Triturus cristatus. The sequence continues at coordinate 1,017,394,723 of NC_140579.1, read as the reverse complement.
AGCCCTGTGCCCCTACAGTACCCAGGTCCATTCCTGGGCACTGTAAGTGCAGTGCTGCCATTTAAGAGTACATGGTGCTGAGAGCTCGTCAAACACGAACTCCACAGCACCATAATGGCAACACTGACGACTGAGAAGTTTGGTATCAAACTTCTCAGCACATTAAACCCACACTGATGCCAGTGTGGGATTTAATGTACCAAGCACCCCAGAGGGCATCTTAGAGATGCCCCCTTAAACCTAACCTACAATCCACATCTGCTCTGAGGCTACCTAGGCTGCCACACAGCAGACATGTTGCTGGAACCCTGGGTGGGAGAGCCCCTGCTCTCTTGGGCCTGCAACAATGCACATCCTGGGCGAGGTGCTAAATCTCCTCCCCCAGGATGGGCAGAGGGAAGCTTCAAAGGCATGCCGCCTCTGTGAGCTTCCCCAGGCCACTGCAACCCCCCCACTCTGGTGGGAAGCTTGGCCGGAAACCCCAAATAAGGACAGGGGATGTGCCAGTCTGCCAGCCAACCCCACCCCTCAGGTGGGGGAGGCGAGGTGAAGCACATCTCCAGGCTCTCGCCATCTTGAAGCTGGGCAGCCCTACCCTATCAGGACTAGGCTACTGCCCCCTCCCACAGGAGAGAGGCAGGATAGGGGGTGTACCCACCCCAGGACAGGGACCCATTGGTCCCTGCCCTTCACCTACCTGTAGCACCCCTAAATCTAGTATTTAGGGGCACCCTGAACATTCCTTCCCCAGATTCCAGATTCCGATATACGAAGAAGAGCAAGAAGAAAGAAGACCTGCCCTGCAGCTGCTAAGAAGAGGAAGACACCAACTGCTTTGGCCCCAGCCCTACCGGCCTGTCGACCCTCGATCCTGCTCCTGCGCCAACCTGGCATCTCTTGTGGCCAGCAACCTCACAAACCCCGGAGAACCTGGCTACCTTTTGGCTCTAAGCCCCTGGGACTCCCATGAGTAGAGGCTCTACTCAAAACCTACATCTAATCCCTGGCAGCAGCCCGGAACTGCGAACCAGCACACTCTGCACCAGCCAAGCCTGGCCAGTGCCGGAGTGAACAAAGACCACGAGGACGACCCCACGGCGACTGTGACCCCGAGTCCGGCACCCAAGGACCTCCCTCGACACTCCTGAAGAAGCCTGCAGCCTCACAACAAGGTGCCCCCCTACCGCGATCAAGAGAGGGTAAGATTTCCCGACACCAAAAGGCACCCCTGCACGCGGCACCCCGCGGCCCCCTGTGCCCAATCCCGGGGTACCTACCTATCCTCCAACTACCCAAATTACCTCTCGAAGTGGAGGTGGCACCTGAAGAATCCTCATCCCCGAGATTGCAGTCTTTTTCTAAACCGGAGATTTCCCATTGAAATCAAATGAGCGTCCGCAGGCTCAAAAGCACCCTGCACCCAGCCGCCCGAGTGGCCCTGGCAGTGCAACCTCTACACCTACCTACTTCCCCACTTGCCCTGAGTAAGTAACCAGGAGCCCAGCTCCCACAGCCACGTGGCTTGCTAGTCAGCAGCCACCAACCAGGGCCCCCCTATCCCTCATAGGATAACATTGGGCCTAACTCTCTCTGCACTCGGCTGCCCTAGAGTCGCTGAGGGTGAACCAACTGTACCTACCTGACCCTGGGGGACCCCTGAGTCTATGTCCAGAACCTCAACTCTACCAGTCGAGTACTTACCTTTAAACCGATAACTCTATTTTCTTCATAGGGTAACATTGACTGGTTTTTTCCTGAAATTTCTTCTAAGTGTGGACTTTTCAAATCTTAAAATATTCACAAAAAATCAGCCGAGTAATGAAAATGAAAATACTCACCTGCTCTTAGGTGAGCTCCCAGTGCTGGATCTTGGTGCCCAGCACTGACTCTGAAAAATACTTACAACTGTGCTTACCAGTAACTCAATTTTCTCCCATAGGAAATCATTGACTGTTTTTCTGTGAAATTTCTTCTAAGTGTCAATTTCTGCAATCTTTAAATATTCTTTAAAAATCGTATAATATCTGAAAACGTAATTACTTACCTGTTTTGGATAAAGGTCCCAGTACTGAGTCTAGGTACCCAGTACTGGATTACAAAAGTAACGAGAACATACTGTACCTGCAACTTTCTTCCATAGGGAATCATTGACTGTTTTCTCTGAAATATTTTCTGTCAACTTTTAAAATAGCTAAATATTGTTCAAAAATCATCACAGTAATTAAGTTGACTTTCATCACTTGATTCTAAGTACTGACCCAGGACTGAATCTAGGATCCAGTCCTGGAATTCCAAAAGTAATCCTAAAAGTAATCTGTTACAAATAACTTGAAATTTCCATTGAGCTCAATGCATTATTGTGTTTAAAATAGTGTTGCCTATTGCAACCACTTGTAACTGTTTACAAAAGTCAATTGCATATTGCAAAAGTATTTATATAAAGCATCTCATTCTGAGAAAATATATTTTAATGCCAAGTGTTGGTTCTAAAATAAAACAAGCATATATTTTTTATATATGAACCATTGGCCTAGAGTTCAGTTATTGAGTGTGTGAGACCATTTACTGACTGATTGTGTACAACAAATGCTTTACACTGTCGTCTGATACTGCCTTACTGCTCGACCAAGCTACCACTCAAGAGAGTAAGGTTATATCTAACTTTAGCCTCTGCCAAACCCTTGGGGACTGTGGACTCTGTACACCCTGTACCTATTAAGGAACAGTATATACAGAGACACTTTCTCACAGGGATGATGGATGGAGTGTTGAACATTGCAAGCACTCACCCCCAGTTAACTGATCTGGGTTTAATCCATCATCATTCTTAAGCTCACTCCCCCACCCCAGTTCACACATGGCAATATGCAAATCAGTCCGACCATGTGCCTCATGGGAACAGTCTAGCCCAAACTGCCAAGCCATGTCTTCCCTGGACCGGAAACAAGCATCCTGGGACCGGTTTCTGGCTAATCGGCTGCCATCAGCCAGGCTAGCCTGAAACCAGTGGCAAAGTGAGCAAGGGACCCACGTCTGGGCATACCCTGCTAACTTAGGGAGAACAAGGCAAAACCAAAGGGGATGATGGACAGAGTGCTGAACTTTGCAAGCCCTCACCGCCAGTCAACTGATCTGGGTTTAATCATCATCATTCTTTAGCTCACTCCGCCATCCCAGTTCAGACATGGCCATATGCAAATCAGTCTGACCCTGTGCCTCATGGGAACACTCCAGCCTGAACTGCCAAGCCATGTCTTCCCTGGACCTGAAACAAGCATCCTGGGACCAGTTTCTGGCTCATCAGCCGTCATCAGCCAAACTAGCTTGAATCCAGTGGCAAGGTGAGCAAGGGACCCACGTCTGGGCATACCCTACCAACTTAGGGCGAACAAAGCAAAACCAAAGGGGATAATGCACAGAGTGTTGAACATTGCAAGCACTCACCTCCAGTCAACTGATCTGAGTTTAATCCATCATCATTCTTTACCTCACTCCGCCACCCAATTTCAGACATGGCCATATGCAAATCAGCCTGACCCTGTGCCTTATGGGAACAGTCCAGCCCGAACTGCCAAGCCATGTCTTCCCTGGACCGGAAACAAGCATCCTGAGACCGGTTTCTGGCTAATCGACCATCATCAGCCAGGGTATCATGAATTCAGTGGCAAAGTGAGCAAGGGACCTACGTCTGGGCATACACTGCCAACTTAGGGCGAACAAAGCAAAACCAAAGGGGATGATGGACGGAGTGTTGCACATTGCAAACACTCACCCCCAGTCAACTGATCTGGGTTTAATCCATCATCATTCTTTAGCTCACTCCACCACCCCCGTTCAGACATGGCCATATGCAAATCAGTCTGACGGTGTGCCTCATGGGAACACTCCATCCTAAACTGCCAAGCCATGTCTTCCCTGGACCGGAAACAAGCATCCTGGGACTGGTTTCTGGCTCATCAGCCGTCATCAGCGAGGCTAGCTTGAATCCAGTGGCAAAGTGAGCAAGGGACCCAAGTCTGGGCATATCCTGGCAACTTAGGGCCAACAAAGCAAAACCAAAGGAGATGATGGACAGAGTGTTGAACATTGCAAGCACGCACCCCTAGTCAACTGATCTGAGTTTAATCCATCATCATTCTTTAGCTCACTCTGCCATCCCAGTTTAGACATGGCCATATGCAAATCAGTCTGACCCTGTGCCTCATGGGAACAGTCCAGCCCAAACTGCCAAGCCATGTCTTCTCTGGACCGGAAACAAGCATCCTGGGACCGGTTTCTGGCTAATCAGCCATCATCAGTCAGGCTAGCTTGAATTCAGTGGCAAAGCGAGCAAGGGACCCACGTCTGGACATACCTTGCCAACTTAGGTCGAACAAAGCAAAACCAAAGGGGATGATGGACGGAATGTTGAACATTGCAAGCACTCACCCCTAGTCAACTGATCTAAGTTTAATCCTACATCATTCTTTAGCTCACTCCGCCACCCCAGTTTAGACATGGCCATATACAAATCAGTCTGACTCCGTGCCTCATGGGAACAGTCCAGCCCGAACTGCCAAGCCATGACTTCCCTGGACCGGAAACAAGCATTCTGGGACCGGTTTCTTGCTAATCGGCCATCATCAGTCAGGCAAGCTTGAATTCAGTGGCAAAGCGAGCAAGGGACCCATGTCTGGGCATACCTTGCCAACTTAGGTCGAACAAAGCAAAACCAAAGGGGATGATAGACGGAGTGCTGAACATTGCAAGCACTCAACACCAGTCAACTGATCTGGGTTGAATCCATCATCATTCTTTAGCTCATTCTGCCACCCCAGTTCAGACATGGCCATATGCAAATCAGTGTGACCCTGTGCCTCATGGGAACACTCCATCCCAAACTGCCAAGCCATGTCTTCCCTGGACCGGAAACAAGCATCTTGGGACCAGTTTCTGGCTCATCAGCCGTCATCAGCCAGGCTAGCTTGAATCCAGCGGCAAGGTGAGCAAGGGACCCACGTCTGGGCATACCCTGCCAACTTAGGGCGAACAAGGCAAAACCAAAGGGGATGATGGACGGAGTGTTGAACATTGCAAGCCCTCACCCCCAGTCAACTGATCTGGGTTTAATCATCATCATTCTTTAGCTCATTCTGCCACCCCAGTTCAGACATGGGCATATGCAAATCAGTCTGACCCTGTGCCTCATGGGAACAGTCCAGCCCGAACTGCAAAGCCATGTCTTCCCTGGACCTGAAACAAGCAGCCTGGGACCGGTTTCTGGCTCATCAGCCGTCATCAGCCAGGCTAGCTTGAATCCAGTGGCAATGTGAGCAAGGGACCCACGTCTGGACATACCCTGCCAACTTAGGGCGAACAAGGCAAAACCAAAGGGGATGATGGACGGAGTGTTGAACATTGCAAGCCCTCACCCCCAGTCAACTGATCTGGGTTTAATCATCATCATTCTTTAACTCACTCCGCCACCCCAGTTTAGACATGGCCATATGCAAATCAGTCTGACCCTGTGCCTCATGGGAACACTCCAGCCCAAACTTCCAAGCCATGTCTTCCCTGGACCGGAAACAAGCATCTTGGAACCGGTTTCTGGCTCTTCAGCCATCATCAGCCAGGTTAGCTTGAATTCAGTGGCAAAGCAAGCAAGGGACCCACGTCTGGGCATATCTTGCCAACTTAGGTCGAACAAAGCAAAACCAAAGGGGATGATGGACGGAGTGCTGAACATTGCAAGCACTCAACACCAGTTAACTGATCTGGGTTGAATACATCATCATTCTTTAGCTCATTCTGCCACCCCAGTTCAGACATGGCCATATGCAAATCTGTCTGACCCTGTGCCTCATGGTATCAGTCAAGCCCGAACTGCCAAGCCATGTCTTCCCTGGACTGGAAACAAGCATCCTGTGACCGGTTTCGGGCTAATCAGCCGTCATCCGCCAGGCTCGCTTGAATCCAGTGGCAAAGTGAGCAAGGGACCCACGTCTGGGCATACCCTGCCAACTTAGGGCGAACAAGGCAAAACCAAAGGGGATGATGGACGGAGTTTTGAACTTTGCAAGCCCTCACCCCCAATCAACTGATCTGGGTTTAATCCATCATCATTCTTTAGCTCACTCCGCCACCCCAGTTCAGACATGGCCATATGCAAATCAGTCTGACCTTGTGCCTCATGGGAACACTCCAGAACGAAATGCCAAGCCATGTCTTCCCTGGACCGGAAACCACTATCCTGGGTCCGTTTTCTGGCTAATCAGCCGTCATCAGCCAGGCTAGCTTGAATCCAGTGGCAAAGTGAGCAAGGGACCCACGTCTGGGCATACCCTGCCAAATTAGGGCGAGCAAAGCAAAACCAAAGGGGATGATGGACTGAGTGTTGAACATTGCAAGCACTCACCCCCAGTCAACTGATCTGGGTTTAATCCATCATCATTCTTTAGCTCACTCCGCCACCCCAGTTCAGAAATGGCCATAACCAAATCAGTCTGACCCTGTGCCTCAAGGGAACAATCCAGCCCGAACTGCCAAGCCATGTCTTCCCTGGACTGGAAACAAGCAACCTGGGACCGGTTTCTGGCTAATCGGCCGTCATCAGCCAGGCTAGCTTGAATCCAGTTGCAAAGTTAGCAGGGGACCCACGTCTGCGCATACCCTGCCAACTTAGGGCAAACAAAGCAAAACCAAAGGGGATGATGGACGAAGTGTTGAACATTGTAAGCACTCACGCCAAGTCAACTGATCTGGGTTTAATCCATCATCATTCTTTAGCTCACTCCGCCACCCCAGTTCAGAAATGGCCGTATGCAAATCAGTCTGGCCCTGTGCCTCATGGGAACAATCCAGCCCGAAATGCCAAGCCATGTCTTCCCTGGACCGGAAACAAGCATTCTGGGACCGGTTTCTGGATAATCAGCCGTCATAAGCCAGGTTAACATGAATCCAGTGGCAAAGTGAGCAAGGGATCCACGTCTGGGCATACCATGCCAACTTAGGGAGAACAATGCAAAACCAAAGGGGATGATGGACAGAGTGTTGAACTTTGCAAGCCCTCACCCCCAGTCAACTGATCTGGGTTTAATCATCATCATTCTTTAGCTCACTCCACCACCCCATTTCAGACATGGTAATATGCAAATCAGTCTGACCCTGTGCCTCATGGGAACAGTCCAGCCCGAACTGCCAAGCCATTTCTTCCCTGGACCAGAAACAAGCAACCAGGGACCAGTTTCTGGCTAATCGGCCGTCATAAGCCAGGTTAACATGAATCCAGTGGCAAAGTGAGCAAGGGATCCACGTCTGGGCATACCATGCCAACTTAGGGAGAACAATGCAAAACCAAAAGGGATGATGGACAGAGTGTTGAACATGGCAAGTATTCACCCCCTGTCTACTGATCTGGGTTTAATGCATCATCATTCTTTAGCTCACTCTGCCACCCCAGTTCAGATATGGCCATATGCATATCGGTCTGACCCTGTGCCTCAAGGGAACAGTCCAGCCTGAACTGCCAAGCCATGTCTTCCTTGGACTGGAAACAAGCATCCTGGAACTGGTTTCTGGCTAATCGGCCGTCACCAGCCACGCTAGCTTGAATCCAGTGGCAAAGTGAGCAAGAGACCCACGTCTGGGCATACCCTGACAACTTAGGTCGAACAAAGCAAAACCAAAGGGGATGATGTACGGAGTGTTGAACATTGCAAGCACTTACCCCCAGTCAACTGTTTTTGGTTTAATCCATCATCATTCTTTAGCTCACTCCGCCACCCCAGTTCAGACAAGGACACATGCAAATCAGCCTGACCTTGTGCCTCATGGTAACAGTCCAGCCCGAACTGCCAAGCCATGCTTTCCCTTGACTGGAAACAAGCATCCTGGGACTGGTTTCTGGCTAATCAGCCGTCATCAGCCAGGCTAGCTTAAATCCAGTGGCAAAGTGAGCAAGGGACCAACGTATGGGCATACCCTACCAACTTAGGGCAAACAAAGCAAAACCAAAGGGGATAATGGACGGAGTGTTGAACATTGCAAGCACTCACCCCCAGTCAACTGATCTGGGTTTAATCCATCATCATTCTTTAGCTCACTCCGCCACCCCAGTTCAGAAATGGCCATAACCAAATCAGTCTGACCCTGTGCCTCATGGGAACAAAACAGCCCGTAGTGCCAAGCCATGTCTTCCCTGGACAGGAAACAAGCATCCTGGGACCGTTTTCTGGTTAATCAGCTGTCATCAGCCAGGTTAACATGAATCCAGTGGCAAAGTGAGCAAGGGACCCACGTCTGGGCATACCCTGTCAACTTAGGAGGAACAAAGCAAAATCAAAGGGGATGATGGAAGGAGTGTTTAACATTGCAAGCATTCACACCCAGTCAACTGATCTTGGTTTAATCCATCATCATTCTTTAGCTCACTCTGCCACCCCAGTTCAGACATGGCCATATGCAAATCAGTCTGACCCTGTGCCTCAAGGGAACACTCCAGCCCTAACTGCCAAGCCATGTCTTCCCTGGACCGGAAACAAGCATCCTGGGACTGGTTTCTGGCTAATCGGCCATCATCAGCCAGGCTAGCTTGAATTCAGTGGCAAAGTGAGCAAGGGACCCACGTCTGGGCATACCCTGCCAACTTAGGGCGAACAAAGCAAAACCAAAGGGGATGATGGATGGGCTGTTGAACATTGCAAGCACTCACCCCCAGTCAACTGATCTGGGTTTAATCCATCATCATTCTTTAGCTCACTGCGCCACCCCAATTCAGACATGGACACATGCAAATCAGTCTGACCCTGTGCCTCATGGGAACAGTTTAGCCCGAACTGCCAAGCCATGTCTTCCCGGGACCAGAAACAAGCATCCTGGGACCGTTTTCTGGCTAATCAGCCATCATCAGCCAGGCTAGCTTGAATCCAGTGGCAAAGTGAGCAAGGGACCCACGTCTGTGCATACCCTGCAAACTTAGGGCGAACAAGGCAAAACCAAAGGGGATGATGGACGGAGTGTTGAACATTGCAAGCACTCACCCCCAGTCAACTCATCTTGGTTTAATCCAACATCATTCTTTATCTCACTCTGCCACCCCAGTTCATACATGGACACATGCAAATCAGTCTGACCTTGTGCCTCATGGGAACAGTCCAGCCTGAACTGCCAAGCCATTTTTTTTTCTGCACCGGAAACAAGCATCCTGGGACCGGTTTCTGGCTAATCAGCCGTCACCAGCCAGGCTAGCTTGAATCCAGTGGCAAAGTGAGCAAGAAACCCAAGTCTGGGCATACCCTGCCAAATTTGGGCGAACAAAGCAAAACCAAAGGGGATAATGGACGGAGTGTTGAACATTGCAAGCACTCACCCCCAGTCAACTGATCTGGGTTTAATCCATCATCATTCTTCAGCTCACTCACCCACCCCAGTTCAGTCATGGCCAAATGTAAATCTGTCTGACCCTGTGACTCATGGGAACAGTCCAGCCCAAACTGCCAAGCCATGTCTTCCCTGGACCGGAAACAAGCATCCTGGAACCGGTTTCTGGTTAATCGGCCGTCACCAGCCAGGCTAGCTTGAATCCAGTGGCAGAGTGAGCAAGAGACCCACGTCTGGGCATACCCTGCCAACTTAGGGCGAACAAAGCAAAACCAAAGGGAATGATGGACGAAGTGTTGAACATTGCAAGCACTCAGGCCAAGTCAACTGATCTGGGTTTAATCCATCATCATTCTTTAGCTCACTCCGCCACCCCAGTTCAGAAATGGCCATAACCAAATCAGTCTGACCATATGCCTCATGGGAACAATCCAGCCCGTAGTGCCAAGCCATGTCTTCCCTGGACAGGAAACAAGCATCCTGGGACCGTTTTCTGGTTAATCAGCCGTCATCAGCCAGGTTAACATGAATCCAGTGGCAAAGTGAGCAAGGGACCCACGTCTGGGCATACCCTGCCAACTTAGGGCGAGCAAAGCAACACCAAAGGAGATGATGGATGGAGTGTTGAACATTGCAAGCACTCACCCCCAGTCAACTGATCTGGGTTTAATGCATCATCAATCTTTAGCTCACTCTGCCACCCCAGTTCAGATATGGCCATATGCATATCAGTCTGACCCTGTGCCTCATGGGAACAGTCCAGCCCGAACTGCCAAGCTATGTCTTCCCTGGACCGGAAACAAGCATCCTGGGACTGGTTTCTGGCTAATCGGCCATCATCAGCCAGGCTAGCTTGAATTCAGTGGCAAAGTGAGCAAGGGACCCACGTCTGGGCATACCCTGCCAACTTAGGGCGAGCAAAGCAACACCAAAGGAAAAGATGGATGGAGTGTTGAACATTGCAAGCACTCACCCCCAGTCAACTGATCTGGGTTTAATGCATCATCAATCTTTAGCTCACTCTGCCACCCCAGTTCAGATATGGCCATATGCATATCAGTCTGACCCTGTGCCTCATGGGAACAGTCCAGCCCGAACTGCCAAGCCATGTCTTCCCTGGACCGGAAACAAGCATCCGGGAACTGGTTTCTGGCTAATCAGCCGTCACCAGCCACGCTAGCTTGAATCCAGTGGCAAAGTGAGCAAGAGACCCACGTCTGGGCATACCCTGCCAACTTAGGGCGAACAAAGCAAAACCAAAGGGGATGATGGACGGAGTGTTGAACATTGCAAGCACTCACCCCCAGTCAACTGTTTTGGGTTTAATCCATCATCATTCTGTAGCTCACTCCGCCATCCCAGTTCAGACAAGGACACATGCAAATCAGCCTGACCTTGTGCCTCATGGTAACAGTCCAGCCCGAACTGCCAAGCCATGCTTTCCATTGACTGGAAACAAGCATCCTGGGACTGGTTTCTGGCTAATCAGCCGTCACCAGCAACGCTAGCATGAATCCAGTGGCAAAGTGAGCAAGAGACCCACGTCTGGGCATACCCTGCCAACTTAGGGCGAACAAAGCAAAACCAAAGGGGATGATGGACGGAGTGTTGAACATTGCAAGCACTCACCCCCAGTCAACTGTTTTGGGTTTAATCCATCATCATTCTTTAGCTCACTCCGCCACCCCAGTTCAGACAAGGACACATGCAAATCAGTCTGACCCTGTGCCTCATGGGAACAATCCAGCCCGTAGTGCCAAGCCATGTCTTCCCTGGACAGGAAACAAACATCCTGGGACCGTTTTCTGGTTAATCAGCCGTCATCAGCCAGATTAACATGAATCCAGTGGCAATGTGAGCAAGGGACCCACGTCTGGGCATACCCTGCCAACTTAGGGGGAACAAAGCAAAATCAAAGGGGATGATGGAAGGAGTGTTGAACATTGCAAGCATTCACACCCAGTCAACTGATCTGGGTTTAATCCATCATCATTCTTTAGCTCACTCCACCACCCCAGTTCAGACATGGCCATATGCAAATCAGTCTGATCCTGTGCCTCAAGGGAACACTCCAGCCCTAACTGCCAAGCCAAGTCTTCCCTGGACCGGAAACAAGCATCCTGAGACCGGTTTCTGGCTAATCAGCCATCATCAGCCAGGCTAGCTTGAATACAGTGGCAAAGTGAGCAAGGGACCCACGTCTGGGCATACACTGCCAACTGAGGGCCAGCAAAGCAAAACCAAAGGGGATGATGGACAGAGTGTTGAACATTGCAAGCACTTACTCCAGTCAACTGATCTGGGTTTATTCCATCATCATTCTTTAGCTCACTCCGCCACCTCAGTTCAGACATGGCCATATGCAAATAAGTCTGACCCTTTGCCTCATGGGAACAGTCCAGCCCGAACTGCCAAGCCATGTCTTCCCTGGACTGGAAACAAGCAACCTGGGACCGGTTTACGGCTAATCGGCCGCCATCAGCCAGGCTACCCTAAATCCAGTGGCAAAGTGAGCAAGGGAACCACGTCTGGGCATACCCTGCCAACTTAGGGCGAACAAAGCAAAACCAAAGGGGAGGATGGACAGAGTGTTTAACATTGCAAGCACTCACCCCAGTCAACTGATCTGGGTTTAATCCATCATCATTCTTTAGCCTACTCCGCCACCCTAGTTCAGACATGACCATATGCAAATCAGCCTGACCCTGTGCCTCATGGGAACACTCCAGCCCGAACTGCCAAGCTATGTCTTCCCTGGACCGGAAACAAGCATCCTGGGACTGGTTTCTGGCTAATCGGCCATCATCAGCCAGGCTAGCTTGAATTCAGTGGCAAAGTGAGCAAGGGACCCACGTCTGGGCATACCCTGCCAACTTAGGGCGAGCAAAGCAACACCAAAGGAGAAGATGGATGGAGTGTTGAACATTGCAAGCACTCACCCCCAGTCAACTGATCTGGGTTTAATGCATCATCAATCTTTAGCTCACTCTGCCACCCCAGTTCAGATATGGCCATATGCATATCAGTCTGACCCTGTGCCTCATGGGAACAGTCCAGCCCGAACTGCCAAACCATGTCTTCCCTGGACCGGAAACAAGCATCCGGGAACTGGTTTCTGGCTAATCAGCCGTCACCAGCCACGCTAGCTTGAATCCAGTGGCAAAGTGAGCAAGAGACCCACGTCTGGGCATACCCTGCTAACTTAGGGCGAACAAAGCAAAACCAAAGGGGATGATGGACGGAGTGTTGAACATTGCAAGCACTCACCCCCAGTCAACTGTTTTGGTTTAATCCATCATCATTCTGTAGCTCACTCCGCCATCCAAGTTCAGACAAGGACACATGCAAATCAGCCTGACCTTGTGCCTCATGGTAACAGTCCAGCCCGAACTGCCAAGCCATGCTTTCCCTTGACTGGAAACAAGCATCCTGGGACTGGTTTCTGGCTAATCAGCCGTCACCAGCAACGCTAGCTTGAATCCAGTGGCAAAGTGAGCAAGAGACCCAGGTCTGGGCATACCCTGCCAACTTAGGGCGAACAAAGCAAAACCAAAGGGGATGATGGACGGAGTGTTGAACATTGCAAGCACTCACCCCCAGTCAACTGTTTTGGGTTTAATCCATCATCATTCTTTAGCTCACTCCGCCACCCCAGTTCAGACAAGGACACATGCAAATCAGTCTGACCCTGTGCCTCATGGGAACACTCCAGCCCTAACTGCCAAGCCAAGTCTTCCCTGGACCGGAAACAAGCATCCTGAGACCGGTTTCTGGCTAATCAGCCATCATCAGCCAGGCTAGCTTGAATACAGTGGCAAAGTGAGCAAGGGACCCATGTCTGGGCATACACTGCCAACTGAGGGCCAGCAAAGCAAAACCAAAGGGGATGATGGACAGAGTGTTGAACAATGCAAGCACTTACGCAAGTCAACTGATCTGGGTTTATTCCATCATCATTCTTTAGCTCACTCCGCCACCTCAGTTCAGACATGGCCATATGCAAATAAGTCTGACCCTTTGCCTCATGGGAACAGTCCAGCCCGAACTGCCAAGCCATGTCTTCCCTGGACTGGAAACAAGCAACCTGGGACCGGTTTACGGCTAATCGGCCGCCATCAGCCAGCCTACCCTAAATCCAGTGGCAAAGTGAGCAAGGGAACCACGTCTGGGCATACCCTGCCAACTTAGGGCGAACAAAGCAAAACCAAAGGGGAGGATGGACAGAGTGTTTAACATTGCAAGCACTCACCCCAGTCAACTGATCTGGGTTTAATCCATCATCATTCTTTAGCCTACTCCGCCACCCTAGTTCAGACATGACCATATGCAAATCAGCCTGACCCTGTGCCTCATGGGAACACTCCAGCCTGAACTGCCAAGCCATGTTTTCCCTGGACCTGAAACAAGCATCCTGGGACTGGTTTCAGGCTAATCAGCTGTCATCAGCCAGGCTAGCTTGAATCCAGTGTCAAAGTTAGCAAGGGACCCACGTCTGGGCATACCCTGCCAACTTAGGGCAAAAAAAGCAAAACCAAAGGGGATGATAGACGGAGTGTTGAACAGTGCAAGCACTTACCCCCAGTCTACTGATCTGGGTTTAATCCTTCATCATTTTTTAGCTCACTCCGCCACACCCAGTTCAGACAAGGCCATATGCAAATCAGTCTGACCCGGTGCCTCATGGGAACATTCCAGCCCGAACTTCCAAGCCATGTCTTCCCTGGACCGGAAACAAGCATCCTGAGACCGGTTTCTGGCTAATCAGCCGTCATCAGCCAGGCTAGCTTGAATCCAGTGGCAAAGTGAGCAAGGGACCCACGTCTGGGCATACCCTGCCAACTGAGTGCGAGCAAAGCAAAACCAAAGGGGATGATGGACGGAGTGTTGAACATTGCAAGCACTCACTCCAGTCAACTGATCTGGGTTTATTCCATCATCATTCTTTAGCTCACTCCGCCACCTCAGTTCAGACATGGCCATATGCAAATCAGTCTGACCCTGTGCCTCATGGGAACAGTCCAGCCCGAACTGCCAAGCCATGTCTTCCCTGGACTGGAAACAAGCAACCTGGGGCCGGTTTCTGGCTAATCGTCCGTCATCAGCCACGTTAACATGAATCCAGTGGCAAAGTGAGCAAGGGACCCACGTCTGGGCATACCCTGATAAACTTAGGGGGAACAAAGCAAAATCAAAGGGGATGATGGAAGGAGTGTTGAACATTGCAAGCACTCACCCCCAGTCAACTGATCTGGGTTTAATCCATCATCGTTCTTTAGCTCACTCCGCCACCCCAATTCAGACATGGACACATGCAAATCAGTCTGACCCTGTGCCTCATGGGAACAGTCCAGCCCAAACTGACAAGCCATGTATTCCCTGAACCGGAAACAAGCATCCTGGGACCGGTTTATGGCTAATCGGCCGCCATCAGCCAGGCTACCCTAAATCCAATGGCAAAGTGAGCAAGGGACCCACTTCTGGGCATACCCTGCCAACTTAGGGCGAACAAAGCAAAACCAAAGGGGATGATGGACGGAGTGTTGAACATTGCAAGCACTCACTCCCAGTCAACTGATCTGGGTTTATTCCATCATCATTCTTTAGCTCACTCTGCCACCTCACTTCAGACATGGCCATATGCAAATCAGTCTGACCCTGTGCCTCATGGGAACAGTCCAGCCCAAACTAACAAGCCATGTCTTTCCTGGACTGGAAACAAGCAACCTGGGACCGGTTTCTGGCTAATCGGCCGTCATCAGCCAGGCTAGCTTGAATCCAGTTGCAAAGATAGCAAGGGACCTAGGTCTGGGCATACCCTGCCAACTTAGGGCGAACTAAGCAAAATCAAAGGGGATGATGGAAGGAGTGTTGAACATTGTAAGCATTCACCCCCAATCAACTGATCTGGGTTTCATACATCATCATTCTTTAGCTCACTCCACCAATCCAGTTCAGACATGTCCATATGCAAATCAGTCTGACCATGTGCGTCATGGGAACAGTCCAGCCTGATCTGACTAGCCATGACTTCCCTGGACCGGAAACAAGCATCCTGGGACCTGTTTCTGGCTAATCGGCCGCCATCAGCCAGGCAAGCTTGAATCTAGTGCCAAAGTGAGCAAGGGACCCACGTCTGGGCATACCCTGCCAAATTAGGGCGAAAAAAGCAAAACCAAATGGGATGATGGACAGAGTGTTGAACATTGCAAGCACTCACCCCAGTCAACTGATCTGGGTTTAATCCATCATCATTCTTTAGCTCACTCCACCACCCTAGTTCAGACATGACCATATGCAAATCAGTCTTACCCTGTGCCTCATGGGAACACTCCAGCCTGAACTGCCAAGCCATGTCATCCCTGGACCTGAAACAAGCATCCTGGGACTGGTTTCTGGCTAATCAGCTGTCATCAGCCAGGCTAGCTAGAATCCAGAGGCAAAGTGAGCAAGGGACCCACGTCTGTACATACCCTGCCAACTTAGGGCAAAAAAAGAAAAACCAAAGGGGATGATGGACGGAGTGTTGAACATTGCAAGCACTCACCCCAGTCAACTTTTCTGGGTTTACTCAATCATCAGTCTTTACTCTTTAGCTCACTCCGCCACTCCAATTCAGACATGGCCATATGCAAATCAGTCTGACCCTGTGCCTCATGGGAACACTCCAGCCCGAACTGCCAAGCCATGTCTTCCCTGGACCGGCAACAAGCATCCTGGGACTGGTTTCTGGCTAATCAGCCATCATCAGCCAGGCTAGCTTGAATCCAGTGGCAAACTGAGCAAGGGACCCACACCTGGGCATACCCTGCCAACTTAGGGCAAGCAAAGCAAAACCAAAGGGGATGATGGACGTAGTGTTGAACATTGCAAGCACTCACCCCAGTCAACTGATCTGGGTTTAATCCATCATCATTCTTTAGCTCACTCCGCCACCCCAGTTCAGACATGCCCATATGCAAATCAGTCTGACCCTGTGCCTCATGGGAACAGTCCAGCCCGAACTCTCAAACCATGTCTTCCCAAGACCAGAAACAAGCATCCTGGGACTGGTTTCTGGCTAATCAGCCATCATCAGCCAGGTTAACATGAATCCAGTGGCAAAGTGAGCAAGGGACCCACGTCTGGGCATACCCTGCCGACTTAGGGCGAACAAAGCAAAATCAAAGGGGATGATGGAAGGAGTGTTGAACATTGCAAGCATTCACCCCCAGTCAACTGTTCTGGGTTTCATTCATCATCATTCTTTAGCTCACTCCGCCACTCCAATTCAGACATGGCCATATGCAAATCAGTCTGACCCTGTGCCTCATGGGAACACTCCAGCCCGAACTGCCAAGCCATGTCTTCCCTGGACCGGCAACAAGCATCCTGGGACTGGTTTCTGGCTAATCAGCCATCATCAGCCAGGCTAGCTTGAATCCAGTGGTAAAGTGAGCAAGGTACACACGTCTGGGCATACCCTGCCAATTTAGGGCAAACAAGGCAAAACCAAAGGGGATGATGGACGGAGGGTTGAACATTGCAAGCACTCACCCCCAGTCAACTGATCTGGATTTAATCCATCATCATTCTTTAGCTCACTCGGCCACCCCAGTTCAGACATGGCCATATGCAAATCAGTCTGACCCTGTGCCTCATGGGAACACTCCAGCCCAAACTGCCAAGCCATGTCTTCCCTGGACCAGAAACAAGCATCCTGGGACTGGTTTCTGGCTAATCAGCCATCATCAGCCAGGTTAACATGAATCCAGTGGCAAAGTGAGCAAGGGACCCACGTCTGGGCATACCCTGCCGACTTAGGGCGAACAAAGCAAAATCAAAGGGGATGATGGAAGGAGTGTTGAACATTGCAAGCATTCACCCCCAGTCAACTGTTCTGGGTTTCATTCATCATCATTCTTTAGCTCACTCTGCCACCCCAGTTCAGACATGGACACATGCAAATTAGTCTGACCTTGTGCCTCATGGTAACAGTCCAGGCCGAACTGCCAAGCCATGCTTTCCCTTGACCGGAAACAAGCATCCTGGGACTTGTTTCTGGCTAATCAGCCGTCATCAGCCAGGCTAGCTTGAATCCAGTGGCAAAGTGAGCAAGGGAACCACGTCTGGGCATACCCTGCCAACTTAGTGCGAACAAAGCAAAACCAAAGGGGATAATGGACGGAGTGTTGAACATTGCAAGCACAAACGCCCAGTCAACTGATATGGGTTTACTCCATCATCATTCTTAAGCTCACTCCCCCCTCCCCAGTTCAGATATGGCCATATGCAAATCAGTCTGACCCTGTGCCTCATGGGAACAGTCCAGCTCGAACTGCCAAGCTATGTCTTCCCTGGACCGGATACAAGCATCCTGGGACCGGTTTCTGGCTAATCGGCTGTTACCAGCCAGGCTAGCTTGAATCCAGTGGCAAAGTGAACAAGAGACCCACGTCTGGGCATACCCTGCCAACTTAGGGCGAACAAAGCAAAACCAAAGGGGATGATGGACGAAGTTTTGAACATTGCAAGCACTCACGCCAAGTCAACTGATCTGGGTTTAATCCTTCATCATTCTTTAGCTCACTCCACCACCCCAGTTCAGAAATGGCCATATGCAAATCAGTCTGATCCTGTGCCTCATGGGAACAATCCAGCCCGAACTGACAAGCCATGTCATCCCTGGACCGGAAACAAGCATCCTGGGACCGGTTTCTGGCTAATCGGCCGCCATCAGCCAGGCAAGCTTGAATCTAGTGGCAAAGTGAGCAAGGGACCCACGTCTGGGCATACCCTGCCAACTTAGGGCGAAAAAAGCAAAACCAAAGGGGATGATGGACGGAGTGTTGAACATTGCAAGCACTCACCCCAGTCAACTGATCTGGGTTTAATCCATCATCATTCTTTAGCCTACTCCGCCACCCTAGTTCAGACATGACCATATGCAAATCAGTCTGACCCTGTGCCTCATGGGAACACTCCAGCCTGAACTGCCAAGCCATGTCTTCCCTGGACCGGAAACAAGCATCCTGAGACTGGTTTCTGGCTAATCAGCCGTCATCAGCCAGGCTAGCTTGAATCCAGTGGCAAAGTGAGCAAGGGACCCACGTCTGGGCATACCCTGCCAATTTAGGGCAAACAAAGCAAAACCAAAGGGATGATGGACGGACTGTTGAACATTGCAAGCACTCACCCCCAGTCAACTGATCTGGGTTTAGTCCATCATCGTTCTTTAGCTCACTCCGCCACCCCAATTCAGACATGGACACATGCAAATCAGTCTGACCCTGTGCCTCATGGGAACAGTCCAGCCCGAACTGACAAGCCATGTATTCCCTGAACCGGAAACAAGCATCCTGGGACCGGTTTATGGCTAATCGGCCGCCATCAGCCAGGCTACCCTAAATCCAGTGGCAAAGTGAGCAAGGGACCCACTTCTGGGCATACCCTGCCAACTTAGGGCAAGCAAAGCAAAACCAAAGGGGATGATGGATGTAGTGTTGAACATTGCAAGCACTCACCCCAGTCAACTGATCTGGGTTTAATCCATCATCATTCTTTAGCTCACTCCGCCACCCCAGTTCAGACATGCCCATATGCAAATCAGTCTGACCCTGTGCCTCATGGGAACAGTCCAGCTCGAACTCTCAATCCACGTCTTCCCAGGACCAGAAACAAGCATCCTGGGACCGGTTTCTGGCTAATCAGCCGTCATCAGCCAGGCTAGCTTGAATCCAGTGGCAAAGTGAGGAAGGGTCCCACGTCTGGGCATACCCTGCTAACTTAGGGCGAACAAAGCAAAACCAAAGGGGATGATGGACGGAGGGTTGAACATTGCAAGCACTCACCCCCAGTCAACTGATCTGGGTTTGATCCATCATCATTCTTTAGCTCACTCTGCCACCCCAGTTCAGACAGGGACACATGCAAATCAGTCTGACCTTGTGCCTCATGGTAACAGTCCAGCCCGAACTGCCAAGCCATGCTTTCCCTTGACCGGAAACAAGCATCCTGGGACTGATTTCTGGCTAATCAGCCGTCATCAGCCAGGCTAGCTTGAATCCAGTGGCAAAGTGAGCAAGGGAACAACGTCTGGGCATACCCTGCCAACTTAGTGCGAACAAAGCAAAACCAAAGGGGATAATGGACGGAGTGTTGAACATTGCAAGCACTCACCCCCAGTCAACTGATCTGGGTTTACTCCATCATCATTCTAAAGCTCACTTCCCCCACCCCAGTTCAGATATGGCCATATGCAAATCAGTCTGACCCTGTGCCTCATGGGAACAGTCTAGCTCGAACTGCCAAGCCATGTCTTCCTGGACTGGAAACAAGCATCCTGGGAATGGTTTCTGGCTAATCGGCTGTCACCAGCCAGGCTAGCTTGAATCCAGTGGCAAAGTGAACAAGAGACGCACGTCAGGGCATACCCTGCCAACTTAGGGCGAACAAAGCAAAACCAAAGGGGATGATGGACGAAGTGTTGAACATTGCAAGCACTCACGCCAAGTCAACTGATCTGGGTTTAATCCTTCATCATTCTTTAGCTCACTCCGCCACCCCAGTTCAGAAATGGCCATATGCAAATCAGTCTGACCCTGTGCCTCATGGGAACAATCCAGCCCAAACTGCCAAGCCATGTCTTCCCTGGACCGGAAACAAGCATCCTGGGACCGTTTTCTGGCTAATCAGCCATCATCAGCCAGGTTAACATGAATCCAGTGGCAAAGTGAGCAAGGGACCCACGTCTGGGCATACCCTGCCGACTTAGGGCGAACAAAGCAAAATCAAAGGGGATGACGGAAGGAGTGTTGAACATTGCAAGCATTCACCCCCAGTCAACTGATCTGGGTTTCATTCATCATCATTCTTTAGCTCACTCTGCCACCCCAGTTCAGACATGGACACATGCAAATTAGTCTGACCTTGTGCCTCATGGTAACAGTCCAGGCCGAACTGCCAAGCCATGCTTTCCCTTGACCGGAAACAAGCATCCTGGGACTGGTTTCTGGCTAATCAGCCGTCATCAGCCAGGCTAGCTTGAATCCAGTGGCAAAGTGAGCAAGGGAACCACGTCTGGGCATACCCTGCCAACTTAGTGCGAACAAAGCAAAACCAAAGGGGATAATGGACGGAGTGTTGAACATTGCAAGCACAAACGCCCAGTCAACTGATCTGGGTTTACTCCATCATCATTCTTAAGCTCACTCCCCCCTCCCCAGTTCAGATATGGCCATATGCAAATCAGTCTCACCCTGTGCCTCATGGGAACAGTCCAGCTCGAACTGCCAAGCTATGTCTTCCCTGGACCGGAAACAAGCATCCTGGGACCGGTTTCTGGCTAATCGGCTGTTACCAGCCAGGCTAGCTTGAATCCAGTGGCAAAGGGAACAAGAGACCCACGTCTGGGCATACCCTGCCAACTTAGGGTGAACAAAGCAAAACCAAAGGGGACTTCGTTGAACATTGCAAGCACTCACGCCAAGTCAACTGATCTGGGTTTAATCCTTCATCATTCTTTAGCTCACTCCACCACCCCAGTTCAGAAATGGCCATATGCAAATCAGTCTGACCCTGTGCCTCATGGGAACAATCCAGCCCGAACTGACAAGCCATGTCGTCCCTGGACCGGAAACAAGCATACTGGGACCGGTTTCTGGCTAATCGGCCGCCATCAGCCAGGCAAGCTTGAATCTAGTGGCAAAGTGAGCAAGGGACCCACGTCTGGGCATACCCTGCCAACTTAGGGCGAAAAAAGCAAAACCAAAGGGGATGATGGACGGAGTGTTGAACATTGCAAGCACTCACCCCAGTAAACTGATCTGGGTTTAATCCATCATCATTCTTTAGCCTACTCCGCCACCCTAGTTCAGACATGACCATATGCAAATCAGTCTGACCCTGTGCCTCATGGGAACACTCCAGCCTGAACTGCCAAGCCATGTCTTCCCTGGACCGGAAACAAGCATCCTGAGACTGGTTTCTGGCTAATCAGCCGTCATCAGCCAGGCTAGTTCGAATCCAGTGGCAAAGTGAGCAAGGGACCCACGTCTGGGCATACCCTGCCAATTTAGGGCAAACAAAGCAAAACCAAAGGGATGATGGACGGACTGTTGAACATTGCAAACACTCACCCCCAGTCAACTGATCTGGGTTTAGTCCATCATCGTTCTTTAGCTCACTCTGCCACCCCAATTCAGACATGGACACATGCAAATCAGTCTGACCCCTGTGCCTCATGGGAACAGTCCAGCCCGAACTGACAAGCCATGTATTCCCTGAACCGGAAACAAGCATCCTGGGACCGGTTTATGGCTAATCGGCCGCCATCAGCCAGGCTACCCTAAATCCAGTAGCAAAGTGAGCAAGGGACCCACTTCTGGGCATACCCTGCCAACTTAGGGCGAACAAAGCAAAACCAAAGGGGATGATGGAAGGAGTGTTGAACATTGTAAGCATTCGCCCCCAGTCAACTGATCTGGGTTTCATACATCATCATTCTTTAGCTCACTCCGCCACCTCAGTTCAGACATGTCCATATGCAAATCAGTCTGACCATGTGCGTCATGGGAACAGTCCAGCCTGAACTGACTAGCCATGTCTTCCCTGGACCGGAAACAAGCATCCTAGGACCAGTTTCTGGCTAATCGGCCGCCATCAGCCAGGCAAGCTTGAATCTAGTGGCAAAGTGAGCAAGGGACCCACGTCTGGGCATACCCTGCCAAATTAGGGCGAAAAAAGCAAAACCAAAGGGGATGATGGACGGAGTGTTGAACATTGCAAGCACTCACCCCAGTCAACTTTTCTGGGTTTACTCCATCATCAGTCTTTACTCTTTAGCTCACTCCGCCACCCCAATTCAGACATGGCCATATGCAAATCAGTCTGACCCTGTGCCTCATGGTAACACTCCAGCCCGAACTGCCAGGCCATGTCTTCCCTGGACCGGCAACAAGCATCCTGGGACTGATTTCTGGCTAATCAGCCATCATCAGCCAGGCTAGCTTGAATCCAGTGGCAAACTAAGCAAGGAACCCACATCTGGGCATACCCTGCCAACTTAGGGCAAGCAAAGCAAAACCAAAGGGGATGATGGACATAGTGTTGAACATTGCAAGCACTCACCCCAGTCAACTGATCTGGGTTTAACCCATCATCATTCTTTAGCTCACTCCGCCACCCCAGTTCAGACATGGCCATATGCAAATCAGTCTGACCCTGTGCCTCATGGGAACAGTCCAGCACGAAACTGTCAAGCCATGTCGTCCCAGGACCGGAAACAAGCATCCTGGGACCGGTTTCTGGCTAATCAGCCGTCATCAGCCAGGCTAGCTTGAATCCAGTGGCAAAGTGAGCAAGGGAACAACGTCTGGGCATACCCTGCCAACGTAGTGCGAACAAAGCAAAACCAAAGGGGATAATGGACGGAGTGTTGAACATTGCAAGCACTCACCCCAGTCAACTGATCTGGGTTTAATCCATCATCGTTCTTTAGCTCACTCCGCCACCCCAATTCAGACATGGACACATGCAAATCAGTCTGACCCTGTGCCTCATGGGAACAGTCCAGCCTGAACTGACAAGCCATGTATTCCCTGAACCGGAAACAAGCATTCTGGGACCGGTTTATGGATAATCGGCCGCCATCAGCCAGGCTACCCTAAATCCAGTGGCAAAGTGAGCAAGGGACCCACTTCTGGGCATACCCTGCCAACTTAGGGCGAACAAAGCAAAAGGGGATGATGGACGGAGTGTTGAACATTGCAAGCACTCACTCCCAGTCAACTGATCTGGGTTTATTCCATCATCATTCTTTAGCTCACTCCGCCACCTCAGTTCAGACATGGCCATATGCAAATCAGTCTGACCTTGTGCCTCATGGGAACAGTCCAGCCCAAACTAACAAGCCATGTCTTCCCTGGACTGGAAACAAGCAACCTGGGACCGGTTTCTGGCTAATCGGCCGTCATCAGCCAGGCTAGCTTGAATCCAGTTGCAAAGTTAGCAAGGGACCTAGGTCTGGGCATACCCTGCCAACTTAGGGCAAACAAAGCAAAATCAAAGGGGATGATGGAAGGAGTGTTGAACATTGTAAGCATTCGCCCCCAGTCAACTGATCTGGGTTTCATACATCATCATTCTTTAGCTCACTCCGCCACTCCAGCCCAGACATGTCCATATGCAAATCAGTCTGACCATGTGCGTCATGGGAACAGTCCAGCCTGAACTGACTAGCCATGTCTTCCCTGGACCGGAAACAAGCATCCTGGGACCAGTTTCTGGCTAATCGGCCACCATCAGCCAGGCAAGCTTGAATCTAGTGGCAAAGTGAGCAAGGGACCCACGTCTGGGCATACCCTGCCAAATTAGGGCGAAAAAAGCAAAACCAAAGGGGATGATGGACGGAGTGTTGAACATTGCAAGCACTTACCCCAGTCAACTGATCTGGGTTTAATCCATCATCATTCTTTAGCTCACTCCGCCACCCTAGTTCAGACATGACCATATGCAAATCAGTCTTACCCTGTGCCTCATGGGAACACTCCAGCCTGAACTGCCAAGCCATGTCATCCCTTGTCCTGAAACAAGCATCCTGGGACTGGTTTCTGGCTAATCAGCTGTCATCAGCCAGGCTAGCTTGAATCCAGTGGCAAAGTGAGCAAGGGACCCACGTCTGGGCATACCCTGCCAACTTAGGGCGAAAAAAGAAAAACCAAAGGGGATGATGGAAGGAGTGTTGAACATTGCAAGCACTAACCCCAGTCAACTTTTCTGGGTTTACTCAATCATCAGTCTTTACTCTTTAGCTCACTCCGCCACCCCAATTCAGACATGGCCATATGCAAATCAGTCTGACCCTGTGCCTCATGGGAACACTCCAGCCCAAACTGCCAAGCCATGTCTTCCCTGGACCGGCAACAAGCATCCTGGGACTGATTTCTTGCTAATCAGCCATCATCAGCCAGGCTAGCTTGAATCCAGTGGCAAACTGAGCAAGGGACCCACATCTGGGCATACCCCGCCAACTTAGGGCAAGCAAAGCAAAACCAAAGGGGATGATGGACGTAGTGTTGAACATTGCAAGCACTCACCCCAGTCAACTGATCTGGGTTTAATCCATCATCATTCTTTTGCTCACTCCGCCATATGCAAATCAGTCTGACCCTGTGTCTCATGGGAACAGTCCAGCTCGAACTGTCAAGCCATGTCTTCCCAGGACCGGAAACAAGCATCCTGGGACCGGTTTCTGGCTAATCAGCCGTCATCAGCCAGGCTAGCTTGAATCCAGTGGCAAAGTGAGGAAGGGTCCCACGTCTGGGCATACCCTGCCAACTTAGGGCGAACAAAGCAAAACCAAAGGGGATGATGGACGGAGGGTTGAACATTGCAAGCACTCACCCCCAGTCAACTGATCGTGATTTAATCCATCATCATTCTTTAGCTCACTCGGCCACCCCAGTTCAGACATGGCCATATGCAAATCAGTCTGACCCTGTGCCTCATGGGAACACTCCAGCCCGAACTGCCAAGCCATTTCTTCCCTGGACCGGAAACAAGCATCCTGGGACTGGTTTCTGGCTCATCAGCCATCATCAGCCAGGCTAGCTTGAATCCAGTGGCAAAGTGAGCAAAGGACCCACGTCTGGGCATACCTTGCCAACTTAGGGCGAACAAGGCAAAACCAAAAGGGATGATGGACGGAGTCTTGAACATTGCAAGCACTCACACCCAGTCATCTGATCTGGGTTTGATCCATCATCATTCTTTAGCTCACTCCGCCACCCCAGTTCAGAAATGGCCATATGCAAATCAGTCTGACCCTGTGCCTCATGGGAACAATCCAGCCCAAACTGCCAAGCCATGTCTTCCCTGGACCGGAAACACGCATCCTGGGACCGTTTTCTGGCTAATCAGCCATCATCAGCCACGGTTAACATGAATCCAGTGGCAAAGTGAGCAAGGGACCCACGTCTGGGCATACCTTGCCGACTTAGGGCGAACAAAGCAAAATCAAAGGGGATGATGGAAGGAGTGTTGAACATTGCAAGCATTCACCCCAGTCAACTGATCTGGGTTTCATTCATCATCATTCTTTAGCTCACTCTGCCACCCCAGTTCAGACATGGACATATGCAAATTAGTC
Organism: Triturus cristatus; assembly: GCF_964204655.1. NCBI lineage: Eukaryota > Metazoa > Chordata > Amphibia > Caudata > Salamandridae > Triturus > Triturus cristatus. The sequence goes on along the minus strand of NC_140579.1, from coordinate 1,017,369,243 downwards.
TGACCTTGTGCCTCATGGTAACAGTCCAGCCCGAACTGCCAAGCCATGCTTTCCCTTGACCGTAAACAAGCATCCTGGGACTGGTTTCTGGCTAATCAGCCGTCATCAGCCAGGCTAGCTTGAATCCAGTGACAAAGTGAGCAAGGGAACCACGTCTGGGCATACCCTGCCAACTTAGTGCGAACAAAGTAAAACCAAAGGGGATAATGGACGGAGTGTTGAACATTGCAAGCACAAACGCCCAGTCAACTGATTTGGGTTTACTCCATCATCATTCTTAAGCTCACTCCCCCCACCCCAGTTCAGATATGGCCATATGCAAATCAGTATGACCCTGTGCCTCATGGGAACAGTCCAGCTCGAACTGCCAAGCTATGTCTTCCCTGGACCGGAAACAACATCCTGGGACCGGTTTCTGGCTAATCGGCTGTCACCAGCCAGGCTAGCTTGAATTCAGTGGCAAAGTGAACAAGAGACCCACGTCTGGGCATACCCTGCCAACTTAGGGCGAACAAAGCAAAACCAAAGGGGATGATGGACGAAGTGTTGAACATTGCAAGCACTCACGCCAAGTCAACTGATCTGGGTTTAATCCTTCATCATTCTTTAGCTCACTCCACCACCCCAGTTCAGAAATGGCCATATGCAAATCAGTCTGACCCTGTGCCTCATGGGAACAGTCCAGCCCAAACTGCCAAGCCATGTCTTCCCTGGACCTAAAACAAGCATCCTGGGACCGGTTTCTGGCTAATCAGCCATCATCAGCCAGGCTAGCTTGAATCCAGTGGCAAAGTGAGCAAGGGACCCACGTCTGGGCATACCCTGCCAACTTAGGGCAAAAAAAGAAAAATCAAAGGGGATGATGGACGGAGTGTTAAACATTGCAAGCACTCACCCCAGTCAACTGATCTGGGTTTAATCCATCATCATTCTTTTGCTCACTCCGCCACCCCAGTTCAGACATGGCCATATGCAAATCAGTCTGACCCTGTGCCTCATGGGAACGGTCCAGACCGAACTGTCAAGCCATGTCTTCCCAGGACCGGAAACAAGCATCCTGGGACCGGTTTCTGGCTAATCAGCCGTCATCAGCCAGGCTAGCTTGAATCCAGTGGCAAAGTGAGGAAGGGTCCCACGTCTGGGCATACCCTGCCAACTTAGGGTGAACAAAGCAAAACCAAAGGGGATGATGGATGGAGGGTTGAACATTGCAAGCACTCACCCCCAGTCAACTGATCTGGGTTTAATCCATCATCATTCTTTAGCTCACTTCGGCATCCCAGTTCAGACATGGCCATATGCAAATCAGTCTGACCCTGTGCCTCAAGGGAACAGTCCAGCCCAAACTGCCAAGCCATGTCTTCCCTGGACCTAAAACAAGCATCCTGGGACCGGTTTCTGGCTAATCAGCCATCATCAGCCAGGCTAGCTTGAATCCTGTGGCAAAGTGAGCAAGGGACCCACGTCTGGGCATACCCTGCCAACATAGGGCGAACAAAGCAAAACCAAAGGGGATGATGGACCTAGTGTTGAACATTGTAAGCACTCACCCCCAGTAAACAGATCTGGGTTTAATCCATCATCATTCTTTAGCTCACTCTGCCACCCCAGTTCAGACATGGCCATATGCATATCAAGTCAAGTCAAAGTATGCTTTATTCGAAGGATATTCATAAAAGCAAGATACAATATACAATAGCAATTCATTAGATACATTAAAATACTATTAAATACAATACATTTCGATACTACATACTTTTACAAAATCTAGTTAAATTAGATCCATAAGGGAGACATTATTTCATTTGGCAGCGGTGCTGTTCAGATCACATGCGGGTTGACATAATTAGAGCCCTGGATTAGACATTCCGCAGTAATTACAGTGGATACTTTTTGTTAAAACAATGATATTTAAATAGTTAAAAATTTTTAAAAGAGATTGCATACGATAAAATGCTAAACATTAGCAGGGGGGAGAATAGTAAAAAGACTAGCAGTCTCCCCCAGTTCAAGAGAATAGTCAATTAACTAGCAGTCTCAATCTTATCATCCACGCCCATCCTAGATACTTTGCAGTGGCAATTGAAATCCAAGGCAATGTGCTGGTGCATATAATGCGGAGAGCAACAGTGCCACTAGTAGTTCCTAAATTTTTGCACATTGGAGTAAGCCATACACGCCGTGGAGCAGCATAGATTTCACAAGAAAACAAGAAATGACCAATGGTTTCATTTTTTGTACCACAGGCAGGGCAAACAGCACTATTTCCCGCTTCCCATTTTGCTGTTAAAGATCTAAGGGGAAGTGCTCCAGCTCTTAGTTGGAAGAGAAGCTTCCTATCTCTTGGCTTGGTTATGATATCCCAGTAAGGCTCAAGATGGGGGTACATCTTGGCCTCTAGGAACTCTCTAGTCATGTTACCAACACTTGGGCTACACCAGTTCCGCTGGGCAACCTTCTCCCAATAGATGTTCTTGATCGTACTTTTAGAAGGGAAGGTTGCTCCTGCAGGATCTTCCCAAAGTGTGCTCAAGCCAAGCTCAAGCAAGGATGCCCTAAGCGCTTTTAGCCAGCCTATTTTATGATGGAGGTCAGTTCTTATGATGTCTAGAAAGCCCCCAGCGTAGTGGGAAAGCGCAGGCGTGGTCCATAACCTGCGCCAGTACAATATTGGGCGGAGCCGTGCCATATCTTCAATGGCTCTTCTGCCCAAGTCATACTTAAGGGGCAGCAGCGGGGTGCTTTTGGGAACGCCTGTAATGGCCCTAAGAAATATATTCTCTGCAAGTTGAAGAGCCGGCATTTTTTCAAACCCCCACAACTCGGCACCATAAAGTACAGAACCCAGAACTTTAGCTTCATAAACCTGTAAGACAGGTTTCACAGGTTTGGTGAATGATTTTCTGTGTTCTGAGCTGATTGCGCCTGCCAATTGCCTATGTTAGATTGTTGCAATTTCAATATGGTGCCGCCAGGCCTGCGCATTGGATATATGCATACCCAAGTAGGTAAAATTATTAACTACCTCCAACGGACGGTTGTTTAAGGTAATTTTTGTCTTGAAACTACGATGGGGATTAAAAGTCATCAACTTCGTTTTTGTAATGTTTACTTCAAGGCCATACTCTTTACAAAATTGGTCAAAGATTGACAAAGCACACTGCAATCCACTTGGCGTTTTAGCTAGGATGAGTGTGTCATCCGCGAACATTAAAATAGGAATTTTAATACCATCTAAAAAAGGGGCATCCACTTGGGCGGAAGTCATACGTGCTACCACATCATTGATGTAAAGTGTAAAAAGGACTGGGGCCATCGAACATCCCTGTCTAACGCCCCTTTCCACTGGAAAATCTGAGGTAACTGAGCCTAAGCCACCCCACTGTATTCTTGCATAATTTGATTCATGGAGTCTCATTATCATAGATAGCAAATCGTTTGGGATGCCTTGCTTCTGTAAAACCGACCATAGCTTTAGTCGAGGGACCAGATCAAAAGCGGCCCTTAGATCGACAAAGGCCGCATACAGGCTTCCTTTGCCGAGGACCACCGTCCTCCATTGAATCATGGTAAAACGAAAGACCTGGTCCACCGTACTTGTGGATCGGCGAAAGCCAGCCTGGAAGGTTGATAGGGCCTTGGTCTCTTCCGCCCAATCCAGGAGCCTATTAACGATCACACGCCCCACTACCTTTTGGATAGTATCTATAAGGCTTATAGGGCGGTAATTACCTGGCAATGATCGATCTCCTTTCTTGAAAATGGGGATAATCACTGCACCCTTCCAGGATTTTGGTACTGATGCACCCAATGCAATGGCATTAATAAGATGGTGGATGTATGAGCACCAACGCTCTTTATCGTTAACAAATAGATCTGCTGGCACGCCAACAAGGCCAGGGGCTCGTCCGCAGGCAACTGCATCCAGAGCCGTCATGATTTCACTAAGACAGAAAGGATTTTCTTTTGGGAGGTCTACACAGACTGTCTCATGCCGTTCGGTAGTATTAAAAACAGCATATTGGTTTTTAAAATACTTTACCCATTCGGTTTCAGGGACATTGTTTTGAGGGGATTCAGGGCCACCTGATTTTCCCCATCTGACAATGTGCCAGAACTGTCGAGAATCCTTGCTATCGCTAGCTGCCTTCAGCTCAATCCAATGTTGCTCATCCCAGGCTTGTTTGGCCTTCACAATACTAATTTTATAATTTTTCCTGGCAACTTGGATTAAAGCTGTTTGCCCTCCCTTAATAGCATTACCCAATGCAAATCTACACTCCCTGCATTCATCGTTGTACCATTTAGCTGGCTTGGGGACCCTGTCACCTTTGTCCTTGGCAGGCTTAAGGAAGTATCCCTTGATTGCATCAAAAAGGGAATTATGAATTCCTTCAACCCTGTTCAGGCCATTGCTCAGTGTATTACAATCCTCTAGGTCTAATATGGCTTGGTCAACACGGCTATTCATACTATCAATAGCCTGTTGGTTGATTGCAACCTTTTCCCAGCGTAACCTCCTCATGTTGTTTGTGGGAACTATCCGGGGTGGTACGAGCACAGGAAGTCCCACAGGCAAGCCAGTATGTGGCCACCACTTATGTGACAGGCACAAAGGGTTATGGTCACTCTCCAACCTTCCATCCACATACATATTACAGACAGATGGCCATAGCTTTAGGCTGCATAACAGATAGTCAATTCTGCTATTGTGCCTACCGTTATCAAATGTGCTTGCACCTTTTCTATCTCCACTTGTCCTGCCATTCAGTGCTCTTAGCCCCTTACCATAACATAGAGCATTTAAACCAATGATATCAGCGGTCCATCGCACTATTGGAGGCAGCTCTAATTTAGGCACGCCCCATAGTCGATCCTCCTCTTCTCCAAAGAGATCATCATTGCTAATCAAGGGTTCAAATGTACTATTAAAATCGCCCGCAATGATAATATTATTGGTCGGCGAGTGTATGTCAATGAGGCTATCAAGATCTTCTAGTACCTATGACCTCCCACTCTTCTTCCTCCGGACATAAACATTATAAATGTCAACACTACCCAACTTTCCTAAGTCTAGTCTGATTAGTTGGATATCCCTGCTTCTTGTATCAAAAACTTTAATGCCCAATTTTATAGTTTGACGAACCCAAACTACTAGGCCCCCCATAGGTCTACCCCTTGGGCCTTTTACCGCAGGGACAAAATAATTCAAGTAGCCCTGCATAAAACATGCTTCACAGGCCCAAGTTTCCTGGAATATGCAAAGGTCAAATTTATTAACAAAACTCATCCACTCTGGTGATTCCATTTTGGAGATCAGCCCAGCAATATTCCATGAAAATAGGGTGCCTACTGATTCCTGAGTAATAACCCTAGCATTATCTGGAGTTCGCAGGGCATGATCGACCAAGTGCTCAAGGGGATATTCTACCTCTACTGGAGATGATACAGTACTAGACTCATTATAATGCATACATGTATTTGTCTCGGGCGCCGCAGGTGGTGCTCTCGTAGACTCATGAGTGTTGAGTCAATCAACATCCTCCAAGCTTTCTAACACCTCAAATCTGTTTCTTAAGGGGATCATTAGATTATGTTGGATATTGGATGAATCCCCCATCACAGAGGTGACAGCTGGTTTTGGTCTTGGAAAAAAGTAGGTAAGTTCCCAAGTTGTGATTGATGAACTCCTATACAGCGTTTGCCAGTTCAGGATATGAGCAACAGCTCTTGGGTCCCTAAAGTTAATGAGGATAACATCCCCGTGTATAGTTTTTGCAGTGTTACCCAACCAGGGCAGGCGTCTTACGTGTAAGATTTCCCCATTAATATAGGAAGGAAGAGGGCGATTTTGGCCTAGCCAGTGGATAACTTTGTTTTTTAGTTGGTGGTATCCTTCTGCAACATCCGGTTTTATCATAGGAACCCCTGCAAGCACAACTACCAGGGGGACTGCCTCTGGTGGTAAGTTAATAGACAACGGACCTCGTAGTTTAGTTGAGGGATCTATGTTGTGCCCCGGTTTAACAGACATATGACCCTCATTCTTTGGGGTGTTTACAGGACTGGTCCTAACCCTAGCCATGGTTGTGCAAGATGGTTTAGAGGTGCTGGTACTATCTGAATAGCTAACCCCTCCCTTGCTTATTGATGTAATCAATAGAGTCGCTTGTTCGTCTGGGGGTAAGCTAGAAGAAACTGTAGCAGAAGCCAAAACTGTAGATGGTGTTTGTGAAGGGCCAGATGTGGTCATGTTTTGTTCCATCTTATTTCCCACTAAAGATTCAACTTTCACTAGCCTTTCTTCAATATTCTTTAAACTTTCTACAATTGGCAACATAAGTTTTTCCATCAATTTGCCAATTTCATCCAGTAGCTCCCCATTAGTGCCAACTCGGTTCAAGCTAGATGCAATACTACCAGTGGGAGGTTGTTTCAGTGAACTGAGGGTAGCATTATTTCCAGAACAGGTAGCATTAGAGTTAGTTCTAGAAATTTTGTTACATTTGTTTTTACGTAACTCAGAGACAATCTTCCTTTTTTTCCTGGGCACTGGGCCGGTCAGTGTGGTCTGACTATATATAATATCATTTGTAGATATCGACTCATTAGCTTGGGGTGATAACTCATGTTGGACATCCAAGATAATATTTGAATCATCAGGGGGAGGGATGGGGGAAAGAAGAATAGGTAGGGCCATATCAGTACTTTGTTCGTGCACAATAGACGTAACAGGGCTCCTAGTAGAGTCGTTAGTACCCAAGGGTAGCATAGAGTCCTGGAAAGAAGAAACCTCAATGCCCGTACATGGAGCTTCAGGAAATAGCGAGGTTGATGCCATATTTTTTATAAGTTCTATTGAACAACGGCGTCTGGCCCTCAGTTCTGCAAGAACTACCTCCCGGGCAGAGTCAGTATTAGATTTCTTAAAATAGCTATCAAGAGTTCCCTTTTTCATCTGCTCACTCATGGCATAGGGATATCAATATTCACCGGAGACAGTACAGCACTCAATCAAATTTATGTCAGCACCCAGCTGGTTTCCACAGATTTAGTAATAATAGTAACCGCACATACCAGTTCTTACGTAATGTCTCCAATTCACAAAGTAAATGGGGTGGGCCCGTCCCGGCCTCAGTCGGTCCTCTGAGGGCCACAGAGGGCCCGCCCTTTGCCCGGGCTTAGCCCGGCGTCGCCCGCGCGCGTCCCGCGACGCGGGGTGTAGGGTAGTTTTAATGGCGCCTCCGGGCGCGTATGGGGTGACGTAGCTTCCGCCGTCCGGGAAGGCTGGGTGATGAAGTCCGCCGCTTGCCCCGCCTCCACGCTGCGGCCACGAAGGATTCGCGGCGGCGGGAGGGAGAGGACAAGCCCCAACAGCAGCAGCAGTTACCCCCAACAGAAAGGACCACAAAGTGAGTATCGGGTCTGGCCGGGGCAGTCAATAGACAAACAAAGACGACCCGCTCCACCGGGTGTAGGGTAGTTTTAATGGCGCCTCCGGGCACGTATGGGGTGACGTAGCTTCCGCCGTCCGGGAAGGCTGGGAGATGAAGTCCGCCGCTTGCCCCGCCTCCACGCTGCGGCCACGAAGGATTCGCGGCGGCGGGAGGGAGAGGACAAGCCCCAACAGCAGCAGCAGTTACCCCCAACAGAAAGGACCACAAAGTGAGTATCGGGTCTGGCCGGGGCAGTCAATAGACAAACAAAGACGACCCGCTCCACCGGGTGTAGGGTAGTTTTAATGGCGCCTCCGGGCGCGTATGGGGTGACGTAGCTTCCGCCGTCCGGGAAGGCTGGGAGATGAAGTCCGCCGCTTGCCCCGCCTCCACGCTGCGGCCACGAAGGATTCGCGGCGGCGGGAGGGAGAGGACAAGCCCCAACAGCAGCAGCAGTTACCCCCAACAGAAAGGACCACAAAGTGAGTATCGGGTCTGGCCGGGGCAGTCAATAGACAAACAAAGACGACCCGCTCCACCGGGTGTAGGGTAGTTTTAATGGCGCCTCCGGGCGCGTATGGGGTGACGTAGCTTCCGCCGTCCGGGAAGGCTGGGAGATGAAGTCCGCCGCTTGCCCCGCCTCCACGCTGCGGCCACGAAGGATTCGCGGCGGCGGGAGGGAGAGGACAAGCCCCAACAGCAGCAGCAGTTACCCCCAACAGAAAGGACCACAAAGTGAGTATCGGGTCTGGCCGGGGCAGTCAATAGACAAACAAAGACGACCACCCCAGTTCAGACATGGTCATATGCATATCAGTCTGACCCTGTGCCTCATGGGAACACTACAGCCCGAAATGCCAAGCCATGTCTTCCCTGGACCGGAAAAAAGTATCCTGGGACCGGATTCTGGCTAATCAGCCATCATCAGCCATGCTAGCTTGAATCCCGTGGCAAAGTGAGTAAGGGATTCACGTCTGGGCATACCCTGCCAACTTAGGGCGAGCAAAGCAAAACCAAAGGGGATGATGGACGGAGTGTTGAACATTGCAAGCACTCACTCCAGTCGACTGATCTGGGTTTAATCCATCATAATTTTTTAGCTCACTCCTCCACGCCCAGTTCAACATGTCCATATGCAAATCAGTCCGACCCTGTGCCTGATGGGATCATTCAAGCCCGAACTTCCAAGCCATGTCTTCCCTGTACCGGAAACAAGCATCCTGGGACCGGTTTCTGGCTAATCAGCCGTCATCAGCCAGGCTAGCCTGAAACCAGTGGCAAAGTGAGCAAGGGACCCACGTCTGGGCATACCCTGCCAACATATGGTGAACAATGCAAAACCAAAGGGGATGATGGACCTAGTGTTGAACATTGCAAGCACTCACCCCAGTCAACTGATCTGGGTTTAATCCATCATCATTCTTTAGCTCACTCCGGCATCCTAGTTCAGACATGGACATATGCAAATCAGTGTGAGCCTGTGCATCATGGGAACACTCCAGCCCGAAATGCCAAGCCATGTCTTCACTGGACCGGAAACAAGCATCCTGGGACAGGTTTCTGGCTAATCGCCGTCATCAGCCAGGCTAGCTTTAATCCAGTTGCAAAGTTAGCAAGGGACCCCGTCTGGGCATACCCTGCCAACTTAGGGCGAACAAAGCACAACCAAAGGGGATGATGGACGGAGTGTTGAACATTGCAAGCACTCACTCCAGTCGACTGATCTGGGTTTAATCCATCATCATTTTTTAGCTCACTCCTCCACGCCCAGTTCAACATGTCCGTATGCAAATCAGTCTGACCCTGTGCCTGATGGGAACATTCCAGCCCGAACTTCCAAGCCATGTCTTCCCTGTACCGGAAAAAAGCATCCTGGGACCGGTTTCTGGCTAATCAACCGTCATCAGCCAGGCTAGCCTGAATCCAGTGGCAAAGTGAGCAAGGGACCCACTTCTGGGCATACCCTGCCAACATATGGTGAACAATGCAAAACCAAAGGGGATGATGGACCTAGTGTTGAACATTGCAAGCACTCACCCCCTGTCTCTTGATCTGGGTTTAATCCATCATCATTCTTTAGCTCACTCCGGCATCCCAGTTCAGACATGGCCATATGCAAATCAGTGTGACCCTGTGCATCATGGGAACACTCCAGCCCGAAATGCCAAGCCATGTCTTCACTGGACCGGAAACAAGCATCTTGGGACCGGTTTCTGGCTAATCGGCCGTCATCAGCCAGGCTAGCTTGAATCCAGTTGCAAAGTTAGCAAAGGACCCCGTCTGGGCATACCCTGCCAACTTAGGGCGAACAAAGCACAACCAAAGGGGATGATGGACGGAGTGTTGAACATTGCAAGCACTCACTCCAGTCGACTGATCTGGGTTTAATCCATCATCATTTTTTAGCTCACTCCTCCACGCCCAGTTCAACATGTCCGTATGCAAATCAGTCTGACCCTGTGCCTGATGGGAACATTCCAGCCCGAACTTCCAAGCCATGTCTTCCCTGTACCGGAAAAAAGCATCCTGGGACCGGTTTCTGGCTAATCAACCGTCATCAGCCAGGCTAGCCTGAATCCAGTGGCAAAGTGAGCAAGGGACCCACTTCTGGGCATACCCTGCCAACATATGGTGAACAATGCAAAACCAAAGGGGATGATGGACCTAGTGTTGAACATTGCAAGCACTCACCCCCTGTCTCTTGATCTGGGTTTAATCCATCATCATTCTTTAGCTCACTCCGGCATCCCAGTTCAGATATGGCCATATGCAAATCAGTCTGACCCTGTGCCTCATGGGAACACTACAGCCTGAAATGCCAAGCCATGTCTTCCCTGGACCGGAAAAAAGTATCCTGGGACCGGTTTCTGGCTAATCAGCCGTCATCAGCCATGCTAGCTTGAATCCTGTGGCAAAGTGAGTAAGGGACCCACGTCTGGGCATACCCTGCCAACTTAGGGCGAGCAAAGCAAAACCAAAGGGGATGATGGACGGAGTGTTGAACATTGCAAGCACTCACTCCAGTCGACTGATCTGGGTTTAATCCATCATCATTTTTAAGCTCACTCCTCCATGCCCAGTTCAACATGTCCATATGCAAATCAGTCTGACCCTGTGCCTGATGGCAACATTCCAGCCCGAACTTCCAAGCCATGTCTTCCCTGTACCGGAAACAAGCATCCTGGGACCGGTTTCTGGCTAATCAGCCGTCATCAGCCAGGCTAGCCTGAATCCAGTGGCAAAGTGAGCAAGGGACCCACGTCTGGGCATACCCTGCCAACATATGGTGAACAATGCAAAACCAAAGGGGATGATGGACGTAGTGTTGAACATTGCAAGCACTCACCCCCAGTCAACTGATCTGGGTTTAATCCATCATCATTCTTTAGCTCACTCCGGCATCCCAGTTCAGACATGGCCATATGCAAATCAGTGTGACCCTGTGCATCATGGGAACAGTCCACCCCGAAGTGCCAGGCCATGTCTTCCCTGGACTGGAAACAAGCAACCTGGGACCGGTTTCTGGCTAATCGGCTGTCGTCAGCCAGACTACCTTGAATACAGTTGCAAAGTTAGCAAGGGACCCACTTCTGGGCATACCCTGCCAACTTAGGGCGAAGAAAGCAAAACCAAAGGGGATGATGGACGAAGTGTTGAACATTGCAAGCACTCACCATCAGTCAACTGATCTGGGTTTAATCCATCATCATTCTTTAGCTCACTCCGCCACCCCAGTTCAGACATGGCCATATGCAAATCAGTCTGACCCTGTGCCTCGTGGGTACAGTCCAGCCCGAACTGACAAGCCATGTATTCCCTGAACCGGAAACAAGCATCCTGGGACCGGTTTATGGCTAATCGGCCGCCATCAGCCAGGCTACCCTAAATCCAGTGGCAAAGTGAGCAAGGGACCCACTTCTGGGCATACCCTGCCAATTTAGGGCGAACAAAGCAAAACCAAAGGGGATGATGGACGGAGTGTTGAACATTGCAAGCACTCACTTCCAGTCAACTGATCTGGGTTTATTCCATCATCATTCTTTAGCTCACTCCGCCACCTCAGTTCAGACATGGCCATATGCAAATCAGTCTGACCCTGTGCCTCATGGGAACAGTCCAGCCCAAACTAACAAGCCATGTCTTCTCTGGACTGGAAACAAGCAACCTGGGACCGGTTTCTGGCTAATCGGCCGTCATCAGCCAGGCTAGCTTGAATCCAGTTGCAAAGTTAGCAAGGGACCTAGGTCTGGGCATACCCTGCAACTTAGGGCGAACAAAGCAAAATCAAAGGGGATGATGGAAGGAGTGTTGAACATTGTAAGCATTCGCCCCCAGTCCACTGATCTGGGTTTCATACATCATCATTCTTTAGCTCACTCCGCCACTCCAGTTCAGACATGTCCATATGCAAATCAGTCTGACCATGTGCGTCATGGGAACAGTCCAGCCTGAACTGACTAGCCATGTCTTCCCTGGACCGGAAACAAGCATCCTGGGACCAGTTTCTGGCTAATCGGCCGCCATCAGCCAAGCAAGCTTGAATCTAGTGGCAAAGTGAGCAAGGGACCCACGTCTGGGCAAACTCTGCCAAATTAGGGCGAAAAAAGCAAAACCAAAGGGGATGATGGACGGAGTGTTGAACATTGCAAGCACTCACCCCAGTCAACTGATCTGGGTTTAATCCATCATCATTCTTTAGCTCACTCCGCCACCCTAGTTCAGACATGACCATATGCAAATCAGTCTTACCCTGTGCCTCATGGGAACACTCCAGCCTGAACTGCCAAGCCATGTCATCCCTGGACCTGAAACAAGCATCCTGGGACTGGTTTCTGGCTAATCAGCTGTCATCAGCCAGGCTAGCTTGAATCCAGTGGCAAAGTGAGCAAGGGACCCACGTCTGGGCATACCCTGCCAACTTAGGGCGAAAAAAGAAAAACCAAAGGGGATGATGGACGGAGTGTTGAACATTGCAAGCACTCACCCCAGTCAACTTTTCTGGGTTTACTCAATCATCAGTCTTTACTCTTTAGCTCACTCCGCCACCCCAATTCAGACATGGCCATATGCAAATCAGTATGACCCTGTGCCTCATGGTAACACTCCAGCCCGAACTGCCAGGCCATGTCTTCCCTGGACCGGCAACAAGCATCCTGGGACTGATTTCTGGCTAATCAGCCATCATCAGCCAGGCTAGCTTGAATCCAGTGGCAAACTGAGCAAGGAACCCACATCTGGGCATACCCTGCCAACTTAGGGCAAGCAAAGCAAAACCAAAGGGGATGATGGACAGAGTGTTGAACATTGCAAGCACTTACTCCAGTCAACTGATCTGGGTTTAATCCATCATCATTTTTTAGCTCACTCCTCCACGCCCAGTTCAACATGTCCGTATGCAAATCAGTCTGACCCTGTGCCTGATGGGAACATTCCAGCCCGAACTTCCAAGCCATGTCTTCCCTGTACCGGAAAAAAGCATCCTGGGACCAGTTTCTGGCTAATCAACCGTCATCAGCCAGGCTAGCCTGAATCCAGTGGCAAAGTGAGCAAGGGACCCACTTCTGGGCATACCCTGCCAACATATGGTGAACAATGCAAAACCAAAGGGGATGATGGACCTAGTGTTGAACATTGCAAGCACTCACCCCCTGTCTCTTGATCTGGGTTTAATCCATCATCATTCTTTAGCTCACTCCGGCATCCCAGTTCAGATATGGCCATATGCAAATCAGTCTGACCCTGTGCCTCATGGGAACACTACAGCCTGAAATGCCAAGCCATGTCTTCCCTGGACCGGAAAAAAGTATCCTGGGACCGGTTTCTGGCTAATCAGCCGTCATCAGCCATGCTAGCTTGAATCCTGTGGCAAAGTGAGTAAGGGACCCACGTCTGGGCATACCCTGCCAACTTAGGGCGAGCAAAGCAAAACCAAAGGGGATGATGGACGGAGTGTTGAACATTGCAAGCACTCACTCCAGTCGACTGATCTGGGTTTAATCCATCATCATTTTTTAGCTCACTCCTCCATGCCCAGTTCAACATGTCCATATGCAAATCAGTCTGACCCTGTGCCTGATGGCAACATTCCAGCCCGAACTTCCAAGCCATGTCTTCCCTGTACCGGAAACAAGCATCCTGGGACCGGTTTCTGGCTAATCAGCCGTCATCAGCCAGGCTAGCCTGAATCCAGTGGCAAAGTGAGCAAGGGACCCACGTCTGGGCATACCCTGCCAACATATGGTGAACAATGCAAAACCAAAGGGGATGATGGACGTAGTGTTGAACATTGCAAGCACTCACCCCCAGTCAACTGATCTGGGTTTAATCCATCATCATTCTTTAGCTCACTCCGGCATCCCAGTTCAGACATGGCCATATGCAAATCAGTGTGACCCTGTGCATCATGGGAACAGTCCACCCCGAAGTGCCAGGCCATGTCTTCCCTGGACTGGAAACAAGCAACCTGGGACCGGTTTCTGGCTAATCGGCTGTCGTCAGCCAGACTACCTTGAATACAGTTGCAAAGTTAGCAAGGGACCCACTTCTGGGCATACCCTGCCAACTTAGGGCGAAGAAAGCAAAACCAAAGGGGATGATGGACGAAGTGTTGAACATTGCAAGCACTCACCATCAGTCAACTGATCTGGGTTTAATCCATCATCATTCTTTAGCTCACTCCGCCACCCCAGTTCAGACATGGCCATATGCAAATCAGTCTGACCCTGTGCCTCGTGGGTACAGTCCAGCCCGAACTGACAAGCCATGTATTCCCTGAACCGGAAACAAGCATCCTGGGACCGGTTTATGGCTAATCGGCCGCCATCAGCCAGGCTACCCTAAATCCAGTGGCAAAGTGAGCAAGGGACCCACTTCTGGGCATACCCTGCCAATTTAGGGCGAACAAAGCAAAACCAAAGGGGATGATGGACGGAGTGTTGAACATTGCAAGCACTCACTTCCAGTCAACTGATCTGGGTTTATTCCATCATCATTCTTTAGCTCACTCCGCCACCTCAGTTCAGACATGGCCATATGCAAATCAGTCTGACCCTGTGCCTCATGGGAACAGTCCAGCCCAAACTAACAAGCCATGTCTTCTCTGGACTGGAAACAAGCAACCTGGGACCGGTTTCTGGCTAATCGGCCGTCATCAGCCAGGCTAGCTTGAATCTAGTGGCAAAGTGAGCAAGGGACCCACGTCTGGGCAAACTCTGCCAAATTAGGGCGAAAAAAGCAAAACCAAAGGGGATGATGGACGGAGTGTTGAACATTGCAAGCACTCACCCCAGTCAACTGATCTGGGTTTAATCCATCATCATTCTTTAGCTCACTCCGCCACCCTAGTTCAGACATGACCATATGCAAATCAGTCTTACCCTGTGCCTCATGGGAACACTCCAGCCTGAACTGCCAAGCCATGTCATCCCTGGACCTGAAACAAGCATCCTGGGACTGATTTCTGGCTAATCAGCCATCATCAGCCAGGCTAGCTTGAATCCAGTGGCAAACTGAGCAAGGAACCCACATCTGGGCATACCCTGCCAACTTAGGGCAAGCAAAGCAAAAGCAAAGGGGATCATGGACATAGTGTTGAACATTGCAAGCACTCACCCAGTCAACTGATCTGGGTTTAATCCATCATCATTCTTTAGCTCACTCCGCCACCCCAGTTCAGACATGGCCATATGCAAATCAGTCTGACCCTGTGCCTCATGGGAACAGTCCAGCCCGAAACTGTCAAGCCATGTCGTCCCAGGACCGGAAACAAGCATCCTGGGACCGGTTTCTGGCTAATCAGCCGTCATCAGCCAGGCTAGCTTGAATCCAGTGGCAAAGTGAGCAAGGGAACAACGTCTGGGCATACCCTGCCAACGTAGTGCGAACAAAGCAAAACCAAAGGGGATAATGGACGGAGTGTTGAACATTGCAAGCACTCACCCCAGTCAACTGATCTGGGTTTAATCCATCATCGTTCTTTAGCTCACTCCGCCACCCCCATTCATACATGGACACATGCAAATCAGTCTGACCCTGTGCCTCATGGGAACAGTCCAGCCCGAACTGACAAGCCATGTATTCCCTGAACCGGAAACAAGCATCCTGGGACCGGTTTATGGCTAATCGGCCGCCATCAGCCAGGCTACCCTAAATCCAGTGGCAAAGTGAGCAAGGGACCCACTTCTGGGCATACCCTGCCAACTTAGGGCGAACAAAGCAAAAGGCGATGATGGACGGAGTGTTGAACATTGCAAGCACTCACTCCCAGTCAACTGATCTGGGTTTATTCCATCATCATTCTTTAGCTCACTCCGCCACCTCAGTTCAGACATGGCCATATGCAAATCAGTCTGACCCTGTGCCTCATGGGAACAGTCCAGCCCAAACTAACAAGCCATGTCTTCCCTGGACTGGAAAAAAGCAACCTGGGACCGGTTTCTAGCTAATCGGCCGTCATCAGCCAGGCTAGCTTGAATCCAGTTGCAAAGTTAGCAAGGGACCCACGTCTGGGCATACCCTGCCAACTTAGGGCAAAGAAAGCAAAACCAAAGGGGATGATGTACGAAGTGTTGAACATTGCAAGCACTCACCCCCAGTCAACTGATCTGGGTTTAATGCATCATCATTCTTTAGCTCACTCTGCCACCCCAGTTCAGATATGGCCATATGCAAATCAGTCTGACCCTGTGCCTCATGGGAACAGTCCAGCCCGAACTGACTAGCCATGTCTTCCCTGGACCGGAAACAAGCATCCTGGGACCAGTTTCTGGCTAATCGGCTGCCATCAGCCAGGCAAGCTTGAATCTAGTGGCAAAGTGAGCAAGGGACCCACGTCTGGGCATACCCTGCCAAATTAGGGCGAAAAAAGCAAAACCAAAGGGGATGATGGACGGAGTGTTGAACATTGCAAGCACTTACCCCAGTCAACTGATCTGGGTTTAATCCATCATCATTCTTTAGCTCACTCCGCCACCCTAGTTCAGACATGACCATATGCAAATCAGTCTTACCCTGTGCCTCATGGGAACACTCCAGCCTGAACTGCCAAGCCATGTCATCCCTGGTCCTGAAACAAGCATCCTGGGACTGGTTTCTGGCTAATCAGCTGTCATCAGCCAGGCTAGCTTGAATCCAGTGGCAAAGTGAGCAAGGGACCCACGTCTGGGCATACCCTGCCAACTTAGGGCAAAAAAAGAAAAACCAAAGGGGATGATGGAAGGAGTGTTGAACATTGCAAGCACTCACCCCAGTCAACTTTTCAGGGTTTACTCAATCATCAGTCTTTACTCTTTAGCTCACTCTGCCTCCCCAATTCAGACATGGCCATATGCAAATCAGTCTGACCCTGTGCCTCATGGGAACACTCCAGCCCGAACTGCCAAGCCATGTCTTCCCTGGACCGGCAACAAGCTTCCTGGGACTGATTTCTGGCTAATCAGCCATCATCAGCCAGGCTAGCTTGAATCCAGTGGCAAACTGAGCAAGGGACCCACATCTGGGCATACCCTGCCAACTTAGGGCAAGCCAAGCAAAACCAAAGGGGATGATGGACGTAGTGTTGAACATTGCAAGCACTCACCCCAGTCAACTGATCTGGGTTTAATCCATCATCATTCTTTTGCTCACTCCGCCACCCCAGTTCAGACATGGCCATATGCAAATCAGTCTGACCCTGTGCCTCATGGGAACAGTCCAGCCCGAACTGTCAAGCCATGTCTTCCCAGGACCGGAAACAAGCATCCTGGGACCGGTTTCTGGCTAATCAGCCGTCATCAGCCAGGCTAGCTTGAATCCAGTGGCAAAGTGAGGAAGGGTCCCACGTCTGGGCATACCCTGCCAACTTAGGGCGAACAAAGCAAAACCAAAGGGGATGATGGACGGAGGGTTGAACATTGCAAGCACTCACCCCCAGTCAACTGATCTGGATTTAATCCATCATCATTCTTTAGCTCACTCGGCCACCCCAGTTCAGACATGGCCATATGCAAATCAGTCTGACCCTGTGCCTCATGGGAACACTCCAGCCCGAACTGCCAAGCCATTTCTTCCCTGGACCGGAAACAAGCATCCTGGGACTGGTTTCTGGCTCATCAGCCATCATCAGCCAGGCTAGCTTGAATCCAGTGGCAAAGTGAGCAAAGGACCCACGTCTGGGCATACTTTGCCAACTTAGGGCGAACAAGGCAAAACCAAAAGGGATGATGGACGGAGTCTTGAACATTGCAAGCACTCACACCCAGTCATCTGATCTGGGTTTGATCCATCATCATTCTTTAGCTCACTCCGCCACCCCAGTTCAGAAATGGCCATATGCAAATCAGTCTGACCCTGTGCCTCAAGGGAACAATCCAGCCCAAACTGCCAAGCCTTGTCTTCCCTGGACCGGAAACGAGCATCCTGGGACCGTTTTCTGGCTAATCAGCCATCATCAGCCAGGTTAACATGAATCCAGTGGCAAAGTGAGCAAGGGAACCACATCTGGGCATACCCTGCCAACTTAGTGCGAACAAAGTAAAACCAAAGGGGATAATGGACGGAGTGTTGAACATTGCAAGCACTCACCCCCAGTCAACTGATCTGGATTTAATCCATCATCATTCTTTAGCTCACTCGGCCACCCCAGTTCAGACATGGCCATATGCAAATCAGTCTGACCCTGTGCCTCATGGGAACACTCCAGCCCGAACTGCCAAGCCATTTCTTCCCTGGACCGGAAACAAGCATCCTGGGACTGGTTTCTGGCTCATCAGCCATCATCAGCCAGGCTAGCTTGAATCCAGTGGCAAAGTGAGCAAAGGACCCACGTCTGGGCATACTTTGCCAACTTAGGGCGAACAAGGCAAAACCAAAAGGGATGATGGACGGAGTCTTGAACATTGCAAGCACTCACACCCAGTCATCTGATCTGGGTTTGATCCATCATCATTCTTTAGCTCACTCCGCCACCCCAGTTCAGAAATGGCCATATGCAAATCAGTCTGACCTTGTGCCTCATGGTAACAGTCCAGCCCGAACTGCCAAGCCATGCTTTCCCTTGACCGGAAACAAGCATCCTGGGACTGGTTTCTGGCTAATCAGCCGTCATAAGCCAGGCTAGCTTGAATCCAGTGGCAAAGTGAGCAAGGGAACCACATCTGGGCATACCCTGCCAACTTAGTGCGAACAAAGTAAAACCAAAGGGGATAATGGACGGAGTGTTGAACATTGCAAGCACAAACGCCCAGTCAACTGATTTGGGTTTACTCCATCATCATTCTTAAGCTCACTCCCCCCACCCCAGTTCAGATATGGCCATATGCAAATCAGTATGACCCTGTGCCTCATGGGAACAGTCCAGCTCGAACTGCCAAGCTATGTCTTCCCTGGACCGGAAACAACATCCTGGGACGGGTTTCTGGCTAATCGGCTGTCACCAGCCAGGCTAGCTTGAATCCAGTGGCAAAGTGAACAAGAGACCCACGTCTGGGCATACCCTGCCAACTTAGGGCAAACAAAGCAAAACCAAAGGGGATGATGGACGAAGTGTTGAACATTGCGAGCACTCACGCCAAGTCAACTGATCTGGGTTTAATCCATCATCATTCTTTAGCTCACTCCGCCACCCCAGTTCAGACATGGCCATATGCAAATCAGTCTGACCCTGTGCCTCATGGGAACAGTCCAGCCCGAAACTGTCAAGCCATGTCGTCCCAGGACCGGAAACAAGCATCCTGGGACCGGTTTCTGGCTAATCAGCCGTCATCAGCCAGGCTAGCTTGAATCCAGTGGCAAAGTGAGCAAGGGAACAACGTCTGGGCATACCCTGCCAACGTAGTGCGAACAAAGCAAAACCAAAGGGGATAATGGACGGAGTGTTGAACATTGCAAGCACTCACCCCAGTCAACTGATCTGGGTTTAATCCATCATCGTTCTTTAGCTCACTCCGCCACCCCCATTCATACATGGACACATGCAAATCAGTCTGACCCTGTGCCTCATGGGAACAGTCCAGCCCGAACTGACAAGCCATGTATTCCCTGAACCGGAAACAAGCATCCTGGGACCGGTTTATGGCTAATCGGCCGCCATCAGCCAGGCTACCCTAAATCCAGTGGCAAAGTGAGCAAGGGACCCACTTCTGGGCATACCCTGCCAACTTAGGGCGAACAAAGCAAAAGGCGATGATGGACGGAGTGTTGAACATTGCAAGCACTCACTCCCAGTCAACTGATCTGGGTTTATTCCATCATCATTCTTTAGCTCACTCCGCCACCTCAGTTCAGACATGGCCATATGCAAATCAGTCTGACCCTGTGCCTCATGGGAACAGTCCAGCCCAAACTAACAAGCCATGTCTTCCCTGGACTGGAAAAAAGCAACCTGGGACCGGTTTCTAGCTAATCGGCCGTCATCAGCCAGGCTAGCTTGAATCCAGTTGCAAAGTTAGCAAGGGACCCACGTCTGGGCATACCCTGCCAACTTAGGGCAAAGAAAGCAAAACCAAAGGGGATGATGTACGAAGTGTTGAACATTGCAAGCACTCACCCCCAGTCAACTGATCTGGGTTTAATGCATCATCATTCTTTAGCTCACTCTGCCACCCCAGTTCAGATATGGCCATATGCAAATCAGTCTGACCCTGTGCCTCATGGGAACAGTCCAGCCCGAACTGACTAGCCATGTCTTCCCTGGACCGGAAACAAGCATCCTGGGACCAGTTTCTGGCTAATCGGCTGCCATCAGCCAGGCAAGCTTGAATCTAGTGGCAAAGTGAGCAAGGGACCCACGTCTGGGCATACCCTGCCAAATTAGGGCGAAAAAAGCAAAACCAAAGGGGATGATGGACGGAGTGTTGAACATTGCAAGCACTTACCCCAGTCAACTGATCTGGGTTTAATCCATCATCATTCTTTAGCTCACTCCGCCACCCTAGTTCAGACATGACCATATGCAAATCAGTCTTACCCTGTGCCTCATGGGAACACTCCAGCCTGAACTGCCAAGCCATGTCATCCCTGGTCCTGAAACAAGCATCCTGGGACTGGTTTCTGGCTAATCAGCTGTCATCAGCCAGGCTAGCTTGAATCCAGTGGCAAAGTGAGCAAGGGACCCACGTCTGGGCATACCCTGCCAACTTAGGGCAAAAAAAGAAAAACCAAAGGGGATGATGGAAGGAGTGTTGAACATTGCAAGCACTCACCCCAGTCAACTTTTCAGGGTTTACTCAATCATCAGTCTTTACTCTTTAGCTCACTCTGCCTCCCCAATTCAGACATGGCCATATGCAAATCAGTCTGACCCTGTGCCTCATGGGAACACTCCAGCCCGAACTGCCAAGCCATGTCTTCCCTGGACCGGCAACAAGCTTCCTGGGACTGATTTCTGGCTAATCAGCCATCATCAGCCAGGCTAGCTTGAATCCAGTGGCAAACTGAGCAAGGGACCCACATCTGGGCATACCCTGCCAACTTAGGGCAAGCCAAGCAAAACCAAAGGGGATGATGGACGTAGTGTTGAACATTGCAAGCACTCACCCCAGTCAACTGATCTGGGTTTAATCCATCATCATTCTTTTGCTCACTCCGCCACCCCAGTTCAGACATGGCCATATGCAAATCAGTCTGACCCTGTGCCTCATGGGAACAGTCCAGCCCGAACTGTCAAGCCATGTCTTCCCAGGACCGGAAACAAGCATCCTGGGACCGGTTTCTGGCTAATCAGCCGTCATCAGCCAGGCTAGCTTGAATCCAGTGGCAAAGTGAGGAAGGGTCCCACGTCTGGGCATACCCTGCCAACTTAGGGCGAACAAAGCAAAACCAAAGGGGATGATGGACGGAGGGTTGAACATTGCAAGCACTCACCCCCAGTCAACTGATCTGGATTTAATCCATCATCATTCTTTAGCTCACTCGGCCACCCCAGTTCAGACATGGCCATATGCAAATCAGTCTGACCCTGTGCCTCATGGGAACACTCCAGCCCGAACTGCCAAGCCATTTCTTCCCTGGACCGGAAACAAGCATCCTGGGACTGGTTTCTGGCTCATCAGCCATCATCAGCCAGGCTAGCTTGAATCCAGTGGCAAAGTGAGCAAAGGACCCACGTCTGGGCATACTTTGCCAACTTAGGGCGAACAAGGCAAAACCAAAAGGGATGATGGACGGAGTCTTGAACATTGCAAGCACTCACACCCAGTCATCTGATCTGGGTTTGATCCATCATCATTCTTTAGCTCACTCCGCCACCCCAGTTCAGAAATGGCCATATGCAAATCAGTCTGACCCTGTGCCTCAAGGGAACAATCCAGCCCAAACTGCCAAGCCTTGTCTTCCCTGGACCGGAAACGAGCATCCTGGGACCGTTTTCTGGCTAATCAGCCATCATCAGCCAGGTTAACATGAATCCAGTGGCAAAGTGAGCAAGGGAACCACATCTGGGCATACCCTGCCAACTTAGTGCGAACAAAGTAAAACCAAAGGGGATAATGGACGGAGTGTTGAACATTGCAAGCACTCACCCCCAGTCAACTGATCTGGATTTAATCCATCATCATTCTTTAGCTCACTCGGCCACCCCAGTTCAGACATGGCCATATGCAAATCAGTCTGACCCTGTGCCTCATGGGAACACTCCAGCCCGAACTGCCAAGCCATTTCTTCCCTGGACCGGAAACAAGCATCCTGGGACTGGTTTCTGGCTCATCAGCCATCATCAGCCAGGCTAGCTTGAATCCAGTGGCAAAGTGAGCAAAGGACCCACGTCTGGGCATACTTTGCCAACTTAGGGCGAACAAGGCAAAACCAAAAGGGATGATGGACGGAGTCTTGAACATTGCAAGCACTCACACCCAGTCATCTGATCTGGGTTTGATCCATCATCATTCTTTAGCTCACTCCGCCACCCCAGTTCAGAAATGGCCATATGCAAATCAGTCTGACCCTGTGCCTCATGGTAACAGTCCAGCCCGAACTGCCAAGCCATGCTTTCCCTTGACCGGAAACAAGCATCCTGGGACTGGTTTCTGGCTAATCAGCCGTCATAAGCCAGGCTAGCTTGAATCCAGTGGCAAAGTGAGCAAGGGAACCACATCTGGGCATACCCTGCCAACTTAGTGCGAACAAAGTAAAACCAAAGGGGATAATGGACGGAGTGTTGAACATTGCAAGCACAAACGCCCAGTCAACTGATTTGGGTTTACTCCATCATCATTCTTAAGCTCACTCCCCCCACCCCAGTTCAGATATGGCCATATGCAAATCAGTATGACCCTGTGCCTCATGGGAACAGTCCAGCTCGAACTGCCAAGCTATGTCTTCCCTGGACCGGAAACAACATCCTGGGACGGGTTTCTGGCTAATCGGCTGTCACCAGCCAGGCTAGCTTGAATCCAGTGGCAAAGTGAACAAGAGACCCACGTCTGGGCATACCCTGCCAACTTAGGGCAAACAAAGCAAAACCAAAGGGGATGATGGACGAAGTGTTGAACATTGCGAGCACTCACGCCAAGTCAACTGATCTGGGTTTAATCCTTCATCATTCTTTAGCTCACTCCACCACCCCAGTTCAGAAATGACCATATGCAAATCAGTCTGACCCTGTGCCTCATGGGAACAATCCAGCCCGAACTGCCAAGCCATGTCTTCCCTGGACCGGAAACAAGCATCCTGGGACCGTTTTCTGGCTAATCAGCCGTCATCAGCCAGGTTAACATGAATCCAGTGGCAAAGTGAGCAAGGGACCCACGTCTGGGCATACCCTGCCAACATAGGGCGAACAAAGCAAAACCAAAGGGGATGATGGACCTAGTGTTGAACATTGTAAGCACTCACCCCCAGTAAACTGATCTGGGTTTAATCCATCATCATTCTTTAGCTCACTCCGCCACCCTAGTTCAGACATGACCATATGCAAATCAGTCTTACCCTGTGCCTCATGGGATCACTCCAGTCTGAACTGCCAAGCCATGTCATCTCTGGACCTGAAACAAGCATCCTGGGACTGGTTTCTGGCTAATCAGCTGTCATCAGCCAGGATAGCTTGAATCCAGTGGCAAAGTGAGCAAGGGACCTACGTCTGGGCATACCCTGCCAGCTTAGGGCAAAAAAAGAAAAACCAAAGGGGATGATGGACGGAGTGTTAAACATTGCAAGCACTCACCCCAGTCAACTGATCTGGGTTTAATCCATCATCATTCTTTTGCTCACTCCGCCGACCCAGTTCAGACATGGCCATATGCAAATCAGTCTGACCCTGTGCCTCATGGGAACAGTCCAGCCCGAACTGTCAAGCCATGTCTTCCCATTACCAGAAACAAGCATCCTGGGACCGGTTTCTGGCTAATCAGCCGTCATCAGGCTAGCTTGAATCCAGTGGCGGAGTGAGGAAGGGTCCCACGTCTGGGCATACCCTGCCAACTTAGGGCGAACAAAGCAAAACCAAAGGGGATGATGGACGGAGGGTTGAACATTGCAAGCACTCACTCCCAGTCAACTGATCTGGATTTAATCCATCATCATTCTTTAGCTCACTCGGCCATCCCAGTTCAGACATGGCCATATGCAAATCAGTCTGACCCTGTGCCTCATGGGAACACTCCAGCCCGAACTGCCAAGCCATGTCTTCCCTGGACCGGAAACAAGCATGCTGGGACTGGTTTCTGGCTCATCAGCCATCATCAGCCAGGCTAGCTTGAATCCAGTGGCAAAGTGAGCAAAGGACCCACGTCTGGGCATACCTTGCCAACTTAGGGCGAACAAGGCAAAACCAAAAGGGATGATGGACGGAGTCTTGAACATTGCAAGCACTCACACCCAGTCATCTGATCTGGGTTTGATCCATCATCATTCTTTAGCTCACTCCGCCACCCCAGTTCAGAAATGGCCATATGCAAATCAGTCTGACCCTGTGCCTCATGGGAACAATCCAGCCCAAACTGCCAAGCCATGTCTTCCCTGGACCGGAAACAAGCATCCTGGGACCGTTTTCTGGCTAATCAGCCATCTTTAGCCAGGTTAACATGAATCCAGTGGCAAAGTGAGCAAGGGACCCACGTCTGGGCATACCCTGCTGACTTAGGGCGAACAAAGCAAAATCAAAGGGGATGATGGAAGGAGTGTTGAACATTGCAAGCATTTACCCCCAGTCAACTGATCTGGGTTTCATTCATCATCATTCTTTAGCTCACTCTGCCACCCCAGTTCAGACATGGACACATGCAAATTAGTCTGACCTTGTGCCTCATGGTAACAGTCCAGCCCGAACTGCCAAGCCATGCTTTCCCTTGACCGGAAACAAGCATCCTGGGACTGGTTTCTGGCTAATCAGCCGTCATCAGCCAGGCTAGCTTGAATTCAGTGGCAAAGTGAGCAAGGGAACCACGTCTGGGCATACCCTGCCAACCTAGTGCGAACAAAGCAAAACCAAAGGGGATAATGGACGGAGTGTTGAACATTGCAAGCACAAACGCCCAGTCAACTGATTTGGGTTTACTCCATCATCATTCTTAAGCTCACTCCCCCCACCCTAGTTCAGATATGGCCATATGCAAATCAGTCTGACCCTGTGCCTCATGGGAACAGTCCAGCCCGAACTGACTAGCCATGTCTTCCCTGGACCGGAAACAAGCATCCTGGGACCAGTTTCTGGCTAATCGGCTGCCATCAGCCAGGCAAGCTTGAATCTAGTGGCAAAGTGAGCAAGGGACCCACGTCTGGGCATACCCTGCCAAATTAGGGCGAAAAAAGCAAAACCAAAGGGGATGATGGACGGAGTGTTGAACATTGCAAGCACTTACCCCAGTCAACTGATCTGGGTTTAATCCATCATCATTCTTTAGCTCACTCCGCCACCCTAGTTCAGACATGACCATATGCAAATCAGTCTTACCCTGTGCCTCATGGGAACACTCCAGCCTGAACTGCCAAGCCATGTCATCCCTGGTCCTGAAACAAGCATCCTGGGACTGGTTTCTGGCTAATCAGCTGTCATCAGCCAGGCTAGCTTGAATCCAGTGGCAAAGTGAGCAAGGGACCCACGTCTGGGCATACCCTGCCAACTTAGGGCAAAAAAAGAAAAACCAAAGGGGATGATGGAAGGAGTGTTGAACATTGCAAGCACTCACCCCAGTCAACTTTTCAGGGTTTACTCAATCATCAGTCTTTACTCTTTAGCTCACTCTGCCTCCCCAATTCAGACATGGCCATATGCAAATCAGTCTGACCCTGTGCCTCATGGGAACACTCCAGCCCGAACTGCCAAGCCATGTCTTCCCTGGACCGGCAACAAGCTTCCTGGGACTGATTTCTGGCTAATCAGCCATCATCAGCCAGGCTAGCTTGAATCCAGTGGCAAACTGAGCAAGGGACCCACATCTGGGCATACCCTGCCAACTTAGGGCAAGCCAAGCAAAACCAAAGGGGATGATGGACGTAGTGTTGAACATTGCAAGCACTCACCCCAGTCAACTGATCTGGGTTTAATCCATCATCATTCTTTTGCTCACTCCGCCACCCCAGTTCAGACATGGCCATATGCAAATCAGTCTGACCCTGTGCCTCATGGGAACAGTCCAGCCCGAACTGTCAAGCCATGTCTTCCCAGGACCGGAAACAAGCATCCTGGGACCGGTTTCTGGCTAATCAGCCGTCATCAGCCAGGCTAGCTTGAATCCAGTGGCAAAGTGAGGAAGGGTCCCACGTCTGGGCATACCCTGCCAACTTAGGGCGAACAAAGCAAAACCAAAGGGGATGATGGACGGAGGGTTGAACATTGCAAGCACTCACCCCCAGTCAACTGATCTGGATTTAATCCATCATCATTCTTTAGCTCACTCGGCCACCCCAGTTCAGACATGGCCATATGCAAATCAGTCTGACCCTGTGCCTCATGGGAACACTCCAGCCCGAACTGCCAAGCCATTTCTTCCCTGGACCGGAAACAAGCATCCTGGGACTGGTTTCTGGCTCATCAGCCATCATCAGCCAGGCTAGCTTGAATCCAGTGGCAAAGTGAGCAAAGGACCCACGTCTGGGCATACTTTGCCAACTTAGGGCGAACAAGGCAAAACCAAAAGGGATGATGGACGGAGTCTTGAACATTGCAAGCACTCACACCCAGTCATCTGATCTGGGTTTGATCCATCATCATTCTTTAGCTCACTCCGCCACCCCAGTTCAGAAATGGCCATATGCAAATCAGTCTGACCCTGTGCCTCAAGGGAACAATCCAGCCCAAACTGCCAAGCCTTGTCTTCCCTGGACCGGAAACGAGCATCCTGGGACCGTTTTCTGGCTAATCAGCCATCATCAGCCAGGTTAACATGAATCCAGTGGCAAAGTGAGCAAGGGAACCACATCTGGGCATACCCTGCCAACTTAGTGCGAACAAAGTAAAACCAAAGGGGATAATGGACGGAGTGTTGAACATTGCAAGCACTCACCCCCAGTCAACTGATCTGGATTTAATCCATCATCATTCTTTAGCTCACTCGGCCACCCCAGTTCAGACATGGCCATATGCAAATCAGTCTGACCCTGTGCCTCATGGGAACACTCCAGCCCGAACTGCCAAGCCATTTCTTCCCTGGACCGGAAACAAGCATCCTGGGACTGGTTTCTGGCTCATCAGCCATCATCAGCCAGGCTAGCTTGAATCCAGTGGCAAAGTGAGCAAAGGACCCACGTCTGGGCATACTTTGCCAACTTAGGGCGAACAAGGCAAAACCAAAAGGGATGATGGACGGAGTCTTGAACATTGCAAGCACTCACACCCAGTCATCTGATCTGGGTTTGATCCATCATCATTCTTTAGCTCACTCCGCCACCCCAGTTCAGAAATGGCCATATGCAAATCAGTCTGACCCTGTGCCTCATGGTAACAGTCCAGCCCGAACTGCCAAGCCATGCTTTCCCTTGACCGGAAACAAGCATCCTGGGACTGGTTTCTGGCTAATCAGCCGTCATAAGCCAGGCTAGCTTGAATCCAGTGGCAAAGTGAGCAAGGGAACCACATCTGGGCATACCCTGCCAACTTAGTGCGAACAAAGTAAAACCAAAGGGGATAATGGACGGAGTGTTGAACATTGCAAGCACAAACGCCCAGTCAACTGATTTGGGTTTACTCCATCATCATTCTTAAGCTCACTCCCCCCACCCCAGTTCAGATATGGCCATATGCAAATCAGTATGACCCTGTGCCTCATGGGAACAGTCCAGCTCGAACTGCCAAGCTATGTCTTCCCTGGACCGGAAACAACATCCTGGGACGGGTTTCTGGCTAATCGGCTGTCACCAGCCAGGCTAGCTTGAATCCAGTGGCAAAGTGAACAAGAGACCCACGTCTGGGCATACCCTGCCAACTTAGGGCAAACAAAGCAAAACCAAAGGGGATGATGGACGAAGTGTTGAACATTGCGAGCACTCACGCCAAGTCAACTGATCTGGGTTTAATCCTTCATCATTCTTTAGCTCACTCCACCACCCCAGTTCAGAAATGACCATATGCAAATCAGTCTGACCCTGTGCCTCATGGGAACAATCCAGCCCGAACTGCCAAGCCATGTCTTCCCTGGACCGGAAACAAGCATCCTGGGACCGTTTTCTGGCTAATCAGCCGTCATCAGCCAGGTTAACATGAATCCAGTGGCAAAGTGAGCAAGGGACCCACGTCTGGGCATACCCTGCCAACATAGGGCGAACAAAGCAAAACCAAAGGGGATGATGGACCTAGTGTTGAACATTGTAAGCACTCACCCCCAGTAAACTGATCTGGGTTTAATCCATCATCATTCTTTAGCTCACTCCGCCACCCTAGTTCAGACATGACCATATGCAAATCAGTCTTACCCTGTGCCTCATGGGATCACTCCAGTCTGAACTGCCAAGCCATGTCATCTCTGGACCTGAAACAAGCATCCTGGGACTGGTTTCTGGCTAATCAGCTGTCATCAGCCAGGATAGCTTGAATCCAGTGGCAAAGTGAGCAAGGGACCTACGTCTGGGCATACCCTGCCAGCTTAGGGCAAAAAAAGAAAAACCAAAGGGGATGATGGACGGAGTGTTAAACATTGCAAGCACTCACCCCAGTCAACTGATCTGGGTTTAATCCATCATCATTCTTTTGCTCACTCCGCCGACCCAGTTCAGACATGGCCATATGCAAATCAGTCTGACCCTGTGCCTCATGGGAACAGTCCAGCCCGAACTGTCAAGCCATGTCTTCCCAGGACCAGAAACAAGCATCCTGGGACCGGTTTCTGGCTAATCAGCCGTCATCAGGCTAGCTTGAATCCAGTGGCGGAGTGAGGAAGGGTCCCACGTCTGGGCATACCCTGCCAACTTAGGGCGAACAAAGCAAAACCAAAGGGGATGATGGACGGAGGGTTGAACATTGCAAGCACTCACTCCCAGTCAACTGATCTGGATTTAATCCATCATCATTCTTTAGCTCACTCGGCCATCCCAGTTCAGACATGGCCATATGCAAATCAGTCTGACCCTGTGCCTCATGGGAACACTCCAGCCCGAACTGCCAAGCCATGTCTTCCCTGGACCGGAAACAAGCATGCTGGGACTGGTTTCTGGCTCATCAGCCATCATCAGCCAGGCTAGCTTGAATCCAGTGGCAAAGTGAGCAAAGGACCCACGTCTGGGCATACCTTGCCAACTTAGGGCGAACAAGGCAAAACCAAAAGGGATGATGGACGGAGTCTTGAACATTGCAAGCACTCACACCCAGTCATCTGATCTGGGTTTGATCCATCATCATTCTTTAGCTCACTCCGCCACCCCAGTTCAGAAATGGCCATATGCAAATCAGTCTGACCCTGTGCCTCATGGGAACAATCCAGCCCAAACTGCCAAGCCATGTCTTCCCTGGACCGGAAACAAGCATCCTGGGACCGTTTTCTGGCTAATCAGCCATCTTTAGCCAGGTTAACATGAATCCAGTGGCAAAGTGAGCAAGGGACCCACGTCTGGGCATACCCTGCTGACTTAGGGCGAACAAAGCAAAATCAAAGGGGATGATGGAAGGAGTGTTGAACATTGCAAGCATTTACCCCCAGTCAACTGATCTGGGTTTCATTCATCATCATTCTTTAGCTCACTCTGCCACCCCAGTTCAGACATGGACACATGCAAATTAGTCTGACCTTGTGCCTCATGGTAACAGTCCAGCCCGAACTGCCAAGCCATGCTTTCCCTTGACCGGAAACAAGCATCCTGGGACTGGTTTCTGGCTAATCAGCCGTCATCAGCCAGGCTAGCTTGAATTCAGTGGCAAAGTGAGCAAGGGAACCACGTCTGGGCATACCCTGCCAACCTAGTGCGAACAAAGCAAAACCAAAGGGGATAATGGACGGAGTGTTGAACATTGCAAGCACAAACGCCCAGTCAACTGATTTGGGTTTACTCCATCATCATTCTTAAGCTCACTCCCCCCACCCTAGTTCAGATATGGCCATATGCAAATCAGTATGACCCTGTGCCTCATGGGAACAGTCCAGCTCGAACTGCCAAGCTATGTCTTCCCTGGACCGGAAACAACATCCTGGGACCGGTTTCTGGCTAATCGGCTGTCACCAGCCAGGCTAGCTTGAATCCAGTGGCAAAGTGAACAAGAGACCCACGTCTGGGCATACCCTGCCAACTTAGGGCGAACAAAGCAAAACCAAAGGGGATGATGGACGAAGTGTTGAACATTGCAAGCACTCACCCCAGTCAACTGATCTGGGTTTAATCCATCATCATTCTTTTGCTCACTCCGCCACCCCAGTTCAGACATGGCCATATGCAAATCAGTCTGACCCTGTGCCTCATGGGAACACTCCAGCCCGAACTGCCAAGCCATGTCTTCCCTGGACCGGCAACAAGCATCCTGGGACTGATTTCTGGCTAATCAGCCATCATCAGCCAGGCTAGCTTGAATCCAGTGGCAAACTGAGCAAGGGACCCACATCTGGGCATACCCTGCCAACTTAGGGCAAGCCAAGCAAAACCAAAGGGGATGATGGACGTAGTGTTGAACATTGCAAGCACTCACCCCAGTCAACTGATCTGGGTTTAATCCATCATCATTCTTTTGCTCACTCCGCCACCCCAGTTCAGACATGGCCATATGCAAATCAGTCTGACCCTGTGCCTCACGGGAACAGTCCAGCCCGAACTGTCAAGCCATGTCTTCCCAGGACCGGAAACAAGCATCCTGGGACCGGTTTCTGGCTAATCAGCCGTCATCAGCCAGGCTAGCTTGAATCCAGTGGCAAAGTGAGGAAGGGTCCCACGTCTGGGCATACCCTGCCAACTTAGGGCGAACAAAGCAAAACCAAAGGGGATGATGGACGGAGGGTTGAACATTGCAAGCACTCACCCCCAGTCAACTGATCTGGATTTAATCCATCATCATTCTTTAGCTCACTCGGCCACCCCAGTTCAGACATGGCCATATGCAAATCAGTCTGACCCTGTGCCTCATGGGAACACTCCAGCCCGAACTGCCAAGCCATTTCTTCCCTGGACCGGAAACAAGCATCCTGGGACTGGTTTCTGGCTCATCAGCCATCATCAGCCAGGCTAGCTTGAATCCAGTGGCAAAGTGAGCAAAGGACCCACGTCTGGGCATACCTTGCCAACTTAGGGCGAACAAGGCAAAACCAAAAGGGATGATGGGCGGAGTCTTGAACATTGCAAGAACTCGCACCCAGTCATCTGATCTGGGTTTGATCCATCATCATTCTTTAGCTCACTCCGCCACCCCAGTTCAGAAATGGCCATATGCAAATCAGTCTGACCCTGTGCCTCATGGGAACAATCCAGCCCAAACTGCCAAGCCTTGTCTTCCCTGGACCGGAAACAAGCATCCTGGGACCGTTTTCTGGCTAATCAGCCATCATCAGCCAGGTTAACATGAATCCAGTGGCAAAGTGAGCAAGGGACCCACGTCTGGGCATACCCTGCCGACTTAGGGCGAACAAAGCAAAATCAAAGGGGATGATGGAAGGAGTGTTGAACATTGCAAGCATTCACCCCCAGTCAACTGATTTGGGTTTCATTCATCATCATTCTTTAGCTCACTCTGCCACCCCAGTTCAGACATGGACACATGCAAATTAGTCTGACCTTGTGCCTCATGGTAACAGTCCAGTGCGAACTGCCAAGCCATGCTTTCCCTTGACCGGAAACAAGCATCCTGGGACTGGTTTCTGGCTAATCAGCCGTCATCAGCCAGGCTAGCTTGAATCCAGTGGCAAAGTGAGCAAGGGAACCACGTCTGGGCATACCCTGCCAACTTAGTGCGAACAAAGTAAAACCAAAGGGGATAATGGACGGAGTGTTGAACATTGCAAGCACAAACGCCCAGTCAACTGATTTGGGTTTACTCCATCATCATTCTTAAGCTCACTCCCCCCACCCCAGTTCAGATATGGCCATATGCAAATCAGTATGACCCTGTGCCTCATGGGAACAGTCCAGCTCGAACTGCCAAGCTATGTCTTCCCTGGACTGGAAACAACATCCTGGGACGGGTTTCTGGCTAATCGGCTGTCACCAGCCAGGCTAGCTTGAATCCAGTGGCAAAGTGAACAAGAGACCCACGTCTGGGCATACCCTGCCAACTTAGGGCGAACAAAGCAAAACCAAAGGGGATGATGGACGAAGTGTTGAACATTGCAAGCACTCACGCCAAGTCAACTGATCTGGGTTTAATCCTTCATCATTCTTTAGCTCACTCCACCACCCCAGTTCAGAAATGGCCATATGCAAATCAGTCTGACCCTGTGCCTCATGGGAACAATCCAGCCCGAACTGCCAAGCCATGTCTTCCCTGGACCGGAAACAAGCATCCTGGGACCGTTTTCTAGCTAATCAGCCGTCATCAGCCAGGTTAACATGAATCCAGTGGCAAAGTGAGCAAGGGACCCACGTCTGGGCATACCCTGCCGACTTAGGGCGAACAAGGCAAAACCAAAGCGGATAATGGACTAAGTGTTGAACATTGCAAGCACTCACCCCCAGTCAACTGATCTGGGTTTAATCCATCATCATTCTTTAGCTCACTTCGGCATCCCAGTTCAGATATGGCCATATGCAAATCAGTCTGACCCTGTGCCTCAAGGGAACAGTCCAGCCCAAACTGCCAAGCCATGTCTTCCCTGGACCTAAAACAAGCATCCTGGGACCGGTTTCTGGCTAATCAGCCATCATCAGCCAGGCTAGCTTGAATCCAGTGGCAAAGTGAGCAAGGGACCTACGTCTGGGCATACCCTGCCAACATATGGCGAACAAAGCAAAACCAAAGGGGATGATGGACCTAGTGTTGAACATTGTAAGCACTCACCCCCAGTAAACTGATCTGGGTTTAATCCATCATCATTCTTTAGCTCACTCCGCCACCCTAGTTCAGACATGACCATATGCAAATCAGTCTTACCCTGTGCCTCATGGGAACACTCCAGTCTGAACTGCCAAGCCATGTCATCCCTGGACCTGAAACAAGCATCCTGGGACTGGTTTCTGGCTAATCAGCTGTCATCAGCCAGGATAGCTTGAATCCAGTGGCAAAGTGAGCAAGGGACCTACGTCTGGGCATACCCTGCCAGCTTAGGGCAAAAAAAGAAAAACCAAAGGGGATGATGGACGGAGTGTTAAACATTGCAAGCACTCACCCCAGTCAACTGATCTGGGTTTAATCCATCATCATTCTTTTTGCTCACTCCGCCACCCCAGTTCAGACATGGCCATATGCAAATCAGTCTGACCCTGTGCCTCATGGGAACAGTCCAGCCCGAACTGTCAAGCCATGTCTTCCCAGGACCATAAACAAGCATCCTGGGACCGGTTTCTGGCTAATCAGCCGTCATCAGCCAGGCTAGCTTGAATCCAGTGGCGGAGTGAGGAAGGGTCCCACGTCTGGGCATACCCTGCCAACTTAGGGCGAACAAAGCAAAACCAAAGGGGATGATGGACGGAGGGTTGAACATTGCAAGCACTCACTCCCAGTCAACTGATCTGGATTTAATCCATCATCATTCTTTAGCTCACTCGGCCACCCCAGTTCAGACATGGCCATATGCAAATCAGTCTGACCCTGTGCCTCATGGGAACACTCCAGCCCGAACTGCCAAGCCATGTCTTCCCTGGACCGGAAACAAGCATCCTGGGACTGGTTTCTGGCTCATCAGCCATCATCAGCCAGGCTAGCTTGAATCCAGTGGCAAAGTGAGCAAAGGACCCACGTCTGGGCATACCTTGCCAACTTAGGGCGAACAAGGCAAAACCAAAAGGGATGATGGACGGAGTCTTGAACATTGCAAGCACTCACACCCAGTCATCTGATCTGGGTTTGATCCATCATCATTCTTTAGCTCACTCCGCCACCCCAGTTCAGAAATGGCCATATGCAAATCAGTCTGACCCTGTGCCTCATGGGAACAATCCAGCCCAAACTGCCAAGCCATGTCTTCCCTGGACCGGAAACAAGCATCCTGAGACCGTTTTCTGGCTAATCAGCCATCTTTAGCCAGGTTACCATGAATCCAGTGGCAAAGTGATCAAGGGACCCACGTCGGGGCATACCCTGCTGACTTAGGGCGAACAAAGCAAAATCAAAGGGGATGATGGAAGGAGTGTTGAACATTGCAAGCATTCACCCCCAGTCAACTGATCTGGGTTTCATTCATCATCATTCTTTAGCTCACTCTGCCACCCCAGTTCAGACATGGACACATGCAAATTAGTCTGACCTTGTGCCTCATGGTAACAGTCCAGCCCGAACTGACAAGCCATGCTTTCCCTTGACCGGAAACAAGCATCCTGGGACTGGTTTCTGGCTAATCAGCCATCATCAGCCAGGCTAGCTTGAATCCAGTGGCAAAGTGAGCAAGGGAACCACGTCTGGGCATACCCTGCCAACTTAGTGCGAACAAAGCAAAACCAAAGGGGATAATGGACGGAGTGTTGAACATTGCAAGCACAAATGCCCAGTCAACTGATTTGGGTTTACTCCATCATCATTCTTTAGCTCACTCCACCACCCCAGTTCAGAAATGGCCATATGCAAATCAGTCTGACCCTGTGCCTCATGGGAACAATCCAGCCCGAACTGCCAAGCCATGTCTTCCCTGGACCGGAAACAAGCATCCTGGGACCGTTTTCTGGCTAATCAGCCGTCATCAGCCAGGTTAACATGAATCCAGTGGCAAAGTGAGCAAGGGGCCCACGTCTGGGCATACCCTGCCGACTTAGGGCGAACAAGGCAAAACCAAAGCGGATAATGGACTAAGTGTTGAACATTGCAAGCACTCACCCCCAGTCAACTGATCTGGGTTTAATCCATCATCATTCTTTAGCTCACTTCGGCATCCCAGTTCAGACATGGCCATATGCAAATCA
The DNA here is from genome assembly GCF_964204655.1 of Triturus cristatus. Taxonomy (NCBI): domain Eukaryota; kingdom Metazoa; phylum Chordata; class Amphibia; order Caudata; family Salamandridae; genus Triturus; species Triturus cristatus. Next base: position 1,017,334,441 of record NC_140579.1, on the reverse strand, counting down.
GTCTGACCCTGTGCCTCAAGGGAACAGTCCAGCCCAAACTGCCAAGCCATGTCTTCCCTGGACCTAAAACAAGCATCCTGGGACCGGTTTCTGGCTAATCAGCCATCATCAGCCAGGCTAGCTTGAATCCAGTGGCAAAGTGAGCAAGGGACCTACGTCTGGGCATACCCTGCCAACATAGGGCGAACAAAGCAAAACCAAAGGGGATGATGGACCTAGTGTTGAACATTGTAAGCACTCACCCCCAGTAAACTGATCTGGGTTTAATCCATCATCATTCTTTAGCTCACTCCGCCACCCTAGTTCAGACATGACCATATGCAAATCAGTCTTACCCTGTGCTTCATGGGAACACTCCAGTCTGAACTGCCAAGCCATGTCATCCCTGGACCTGAAACAAGCATCCTGGGACTGGTTTCTGGCTAATCAGCTGTCATCAGCCAGGATAGCTTGAATCCAGTGGCGGAGTGAGGAAGGGTCCCACGTCTGGGCATACCCTGCCAGCTTAGGGCAAAAAAAGAAAAACCAAAGGGGATGATGGACGGAGTGTTAAACATTGCAAGCACTCACCCCAGTCAACTGATCTGGGTTTAATCCATCATCATTCTTTTGCTCACTCCGCCACCCCAGTTCAGACATGGCCATATGCAAATCAGTCTGACCCTGTGCCTCATGGGAACAGTCCAGCCCAAACTGTCAAGCCATGTCTTCCCAGGACCAGAAACAAGCATCCTGGGACCGGTTTCTGGCTAATCAGCCGTCATCAGCCAGGCTAGCTTGAATCCAGTGGCGGAGTGAGGAAGGGTCCCACGTCTGGGCATACCCTGCCAACTTAGGGCGAACAAAGCAAAACCAAAGGGGATGATGGACGGAGGGTTGAACATTGCAAGCACTCACTCCCAGTCAACTGATCTGGATTTAATCCATCATCATTCTTTAGCTCACTCGGCCACCCCAGTTCAGACATGGCCATATGCAAATCAGTCTGACCCTGTGCCTTCATGGGAACACTCCAGCCCGAACTGCCAAGCCATGTCTTCCCTGGACCGGAAACAAGCATCCTGGGACTGGTTTCTGGCTCATCAGCCATCATCAGCCAGGCTAGCTTGAATCCAGTGGCAAAGTGAGCAAAGGACCCACGTCTGGGCATACCTTGCCAACTTAGGGCGAACAAGGCAAAACCAAAAGGGATGATGGACGGAGTCTTGAACATTGCAAGCACTCACACCCAGTCATCTGATCTGGGTTTGATCCATCATCATTCTTTAGCTCACTCCGCCACCCCAGTTCAGAAATGGCCATATGCAAATCAGTCTGACCCTGTCCCTCATGGGAACAATCCAGCCCAAACTGCCAAGCCATGTCTTCCCTGGACCGGAAACAAGCATCCTGAGACCGTTTTCTGGCTAATCAGCCATCTTTAGCCAGGTTACCATGAATCCAGTGGCAAAGTGAGCAAGGGACCCACGTCGGGGCATACCCTGCTGACTTAGGGCGAACAAAGCAAAATCAAAGGGGATGATGGAAGGAGTGTTGAACATTGCAAGCATTCACCCCCAGTCAACTGATCTGGGTTTCATTCATCATCATTCTTTAGCTCACTCTGCCACCCCAGTTCAGACATGGACACATGCAAATTAGTCTGACCTTGTGCCTCATGGTAACAGTCCAGCGCGAACTGCCAAGCCATGCTTTCCCTTGACCGGAAACAAGCATCCTGGGACTGGTTTCTGGCTAATCAGCCGTCATCAGCCAGGCTAGCTTGAATCCAGTGGCAAAGTGAGCAAGGGAACCACGTCTGGGCATACCCTGCCAACTTAGTGCGAACAAAGTAAAACCAAAGGGGATAATGGACGGAGTGTTGAACATTGCAAGCACAAACGCCCAGTCAACTGATTTGGGTTTACTCCATCATCATTCTTAAGCTCACTCCCCCCACCCCAGTTCAGATATGGCCATATGCAAATCAGTATGACCCTGTGCCTCATGGGAACAGTCCAGCTCGAACTGCCAAGCTATGTCTTCCCTGGACCGGAAACAACATCCTGGGACGGGTTTCTGGCTAATCGGCTGTCACCAGCCAGGCTAGCTTGAATCCAGTGGCAAAGTGAACAAGAGACCCACGTCTGGGCATACCCTGCCAACTTAGGGCGAACAAAGCAAAACCAAAGGGGATGATGGACGAAGTGTTGAACATTGCAAGCACTCACGCCAAGTCAACTGATCTGGGTTTAATCATTCATCATTCTTTAGCTCACTCCACCACCCCAGTTCAGAAATGGCCATATGCAAATCAGTCTGACCCTGTGCCTCATGGGAACAATCCAGCCCGAACTGCCAAGCCATGTCTTCCCTGGACCGGAAACAAGCATCCTGGGACCGTTTTCTGGCTAATCAGCCGTCATCAGCCAGGTTAACATGAATCCAGTGGCAAAGTGAGCAAGGGACCCACGTCTGGGCATACCCTGCCGACTTAGGGCGAACAAGGCAAAACCAAAGCGGATAATGGACTAAGTGTTGAACATTGCAAGCACTCACCCCCAGTCAACTGATCTGGGTTTAATCCATCATCATTCTTTAGCTCACTTCGGCATCCCAGTTCAGACATGGCCATATGCAAATCAGTCTGACCCTGTGCCTCAAGGGAACAGTCCAGCCCAAACTGCCAAGCCATGTCTTCCCTGGACCTAAAACAAGCATCCTGGGACCGGTTTCTGGCTAATCAGCCATCATCAGCCAGGCTAGCTTGAATCCAGTGGCAAAGTGAGCAAGGGACCTACGTCTGGGCATACCCTGCCAACATAGGGCGAACAAAGCAAAACCAAAGGGGATGATGGACCTAGTGTTGAACATTGTAAGCACTCACCCCCAGTAAACTGATCTGGGTTTAATCCATCATCATTCTTTAGCTCACTCCGCCACCCTAGTTCAGACATGACCATATGCAAATCAGTCTTACCCTGTGCCTCATGGGAACACTCCAGTCTGAACTGCCAAGCCATGTCATCCCTGGACCTGAAACAAGCATCCTGGGACTGGTTTCTGGCTAATCAGCTGTCATCAGCCAGGATAGCTTGAATCCAGTGGCAAAGTGAGCAAGGGACCTACGTCTGGGCATACCCTGCCAGCTTAGGGCAAAAAAAGAAAAACCAAAGGGGATGATGGACGGAGTGTTAAACATTGCAAGCACTCACCCCAGTCAACTGATCTGGGTTTAATCCATCATCATTCTTTTTGCTCACTCCGCCACCCCAGTTCAGACATGGCCATATGCAAATCAGTCTGACCCTGTGCCTCATGGGAACAGTCCAGCCCGAAATGTCAAGCCATGTCTTCCCAGGACCATAAACAAGCATCCTGGGACCGGTTTCTGGCTAATCAGCCGTCATCAGCCAGGCTAGCTTGAATCCAGTGGCGGAGTGAGGAAGGGTCCCACGTCTGGGCATACCCTGCCAACTTAGGGCGAACAAAGCAAAACCAAAGGGGATGATGGACGGAGGGTTGAACATTGCAAGCACTCACTCCCAGTCAACTGATCTGGATTTAATCCATCATCATTCTTTAGCTCACTCGGCCACCCCAGTTCAGACATGGCCATATGCAAATCAGTCTGACCCTGTGCCTCATGGGAACACTCCAGCCCGAACTGCCAAGCCATGTCTTCCCTGGACCGGAAACAAGCATCCTGGGACTGGTTTCTGGCTCATCAGCCATCATCAGCCAGGCTAGCTTGAATCCAGTGGCAAAGTGAGCAAAGGACCCACGTCTGGGCATACCTTGCCAACTTAGGGCGAACAAGGCAAAACCAAAAGGGATGATGGACGGAGTCTTGAACATTGCAAGCACTCACACCCAGTCATCTGATCTGGGTTTGATCCATCATCATTCTTTAGCTCACTCCGCCACCCCAGTTCAGAAATGGCCATATGCAAATCAGTCTGACCCTGTGCCTCATGGGAACAATCCAGCCCAAACTGCCAAGCCATGTCTTCCCTGGACCGGAAACAAGCATCCTGAGACCATTTTCTGGCTAATCAGCCATCTTTAGCCAGGTTACCATGAATCCAGTGGCAAAGTGAGCAAGGGACCCACGTCGGGGCATACCCTGCTGACTTAGGGCGAACAAAGCAAAATCAAAGGGGATGATGGAAGGAGTGTTGAACATTGCAAGCATTCACCCCCAGTCAACTGATCTGGGTTTCATTCATCATCATTCTTTAGCTCACTCTGCCACCCCAGTTCAGACATGGACACATGCAAATTAGTCTGACCTTGTGCCTCATGGTAACAGTCCAGCCCGAACTGCCAAGCCATGCTTTCCCTTGACCGGAAACAAGCATCCTGGGACTGGTTTCTGGCTAATCAGCCATCATCAGCCAGGCTAGCTTGAATCCAGTGGCAAAGTGAGCAAGGGAACCACGTCTGGGCATACCCTGCCAACTTAGTGCGAACAAAGCAAAACCAAAGGGGATAATGGACGGAGTGTTGAACATTGCAAGCACAAATGCCCAGTCAACTGATTTGGGTTTACTCCATCATCATTCTTTAGCTCACTCCACCACCCCAGTTCAGAAATGGCCATATGCAAATCAGTCTGACCCTGTGCCTCATGGGAACAATCCAGCCCGAACTGCCAAGCCATGTCTTCCCTGGACCGGAAACAAGCATCCTGGGACCGTTTTCTGGCTAATCAGCCGTCATCAGCCAGGTTAACATGAATCCAGTGGCAAAGTGAGCAAGGGGCCCACGTCTGGGCATACCCTGCCGACTTAGGGCGAACAAGGCAAAACCAAAGCGGATAATGGACTAAGTGTTGAACATTGCAAGCACTCACCCCCAGTCAACTGATCTGGGTTTAATCCATCATCATTCTTTAGCTCACTTCGGCATCCCAGTTCAGACATGGCCATATGCAAATCAGTCTGACCCTGTGCCTCAAGGGAACAGTCCAGCCCAAACTGCCAAGCCATGTCTTCCCTGGACCTAAAACAAGCATCCTGGGACCGGTTTCTGGCTAATCAGCCATCATCAGCCAGGCTAGCTTGAATCCAGTGGCAAAGTGAGCAAGGGACCTACGTCTGGGCATACCCTGCCAACATAGGGCGAACAAAGCAAAACCAAAGGGGATGATGGACCTAGTGTTGAACATTGTAAGCACTCACCCCCAGTAAACTGATCTGGGTTTAATCCATCATCATTCTTTAGCTCACTCCGCCACCCTAGTTCAGACATGACCATATGCAAATCAGTCTTACCCTGTGCCTCATGGGAACACTCCAGTCTGAACTGCCAAGCCATGTCATCCCTGGACCTGAAACAAGCATCCTGGGACTGGTTTCTGGCTAATCAGCTGTCATCAGCCAGGATAGCTTGAATCCAGTGGCAAAGTGAGCAAGGGACCTACGTCTGGGCATACCCTGCCAGCTTAGGGCAAAAAAAGAAAAACCAAAGGGGATGATGGACGGAGTGTTAAACATTGCAAGCACTCACCCCTGTCAACTGATCTGGGTTTAATCCATCATCATTCTTTTGCTCACTCCGCCACCCCAGTTCAGACATGGCCATATGCAAATCAGTCTGACCCTGTGCCTCATGGGAACAGTCCAGCCCAAACTGTCAAGCCATGTCTTCCCAGGACCAGAAACAAGCATCCTGGGACCGGTTTCTGGCTAATCAGCCGTCATCAGCCAGGCTAGCTTGAATCCAGTGGCGGAGTGAGGAAGGGTCCCACGTCTGGGCATACCCTGCCAACTTAGGGCGAACAAAGCAAAACCAAAGGGGATGATGGACGGAGGGTTGAACATTGCAAGCACTCACTCCCAGTCAACTGATCTGGATTTAATCCATCATCATTCTTTAGCTCACTCGGCCACCCCAGTTCAGACATGGCCATATGCAAATCAGTCTGACCCTGTGCCTCATGGGAACACTCCAGCCCGAACTGCCAAGCCATGTCTTCCCTGGACCGGAAACAAGCATCCTGGGACTGGTTTCTGGCTCATCAGCCATCATCAGCCAGGCTAGCTTGAATCCAGTGGCAAAGTGAGCAAAGGACCCACGTCTGGGCATACCTTGCCAACTTAGGGCGAACAAGGCAAAACCAAAAGGGATGATGGACGGAGTCTTGAACATTGCAAGCACTCACACCCAGTCATCTGATCTGGGTTTGATCCATCATCATTCTTTAGCTCACTCCGCCACCCCAGTTCAGAAATGGCCATATGCAAATCAGTCTGACCCTGTCCCTCATGGGAACAATCCAGCCCAAACTGCCAAGCCATGTCTTCCCTGGACCGGAAACAAGCATCCTGAGACCTTTTTCTGGCTAATCAGCCATCTTTAGCCAGGTTACCATGAATCCAGTGGCAAAGTGAGCAAGGGACCCACGTCGGGGCATACCCTGCTGACTTAGGGCGAACAAAGCAAAATCAAAGGGGATGATGGAAGGAGTGTTGAACATTGCAAGCATTCACCCCCAGTCAACTGATCTGGGTTTCATTCATCATCATTCTTTAGCTCACTCTGCCACCCCAGTTCAGACATGGACACATGCAAATTAGTCTGACCTTGTGCCTCATGGTAACAGTCCAGCGCGAACTGCCAAGCCATGCTTTCCCTTGACCGGAAACAAGCATCCTGGGACTGGTTTCTGGCTAATCAGCCGTCATCAGCCAGGCTAGCTTGAATCCAGTGGCAAAGTGAGCAAGGGAACCACGTCTGGGCATACCCTGCCAACTTAGTGCGAACAAAGTAAAACCAAAGGGGATAATGGACGGAGTGTTGAACATTGCAAGCACAAACGCCCAGTCAACTGATTTGGGTTTACTCCATCATCATTCTTAAGCTCACTCCCCCCACCCCAGTTCAGATATGGCCATATGCAAATCAGTATGACCCTGTGCCTCATGGGAACAGTCCAGCTCGAACTGCCAAGCTATGTCTTCCCTGGACCGGAAACAACATCCTGGGACGGGTTTCTGGCTAATCGGCTGTCACCAGCCAGGCTAGCTTGAATCCAGTGGCAAAGTGAACAAGAGACCCACGTCTGGGCATACCCTGCCAACTTAGGGCGAACAAAGCAAAACCAAAGGGGATGATGGACGAAGTGTTGAACATTGCAAGCACTCACGCCAAGTCAACTGATCTGGGTTTAATCCTTCATCATTCTTTAGCTCACTCCACCACCCCAGTTCAGAAATGGCCATATGCAAATCAGTCTGACCCTGTGCCTCATGGGAACAATCCAGCCCGAACTGCCAAGCCATGTCTTCCCTGGACCGGAAACAAGCATCCTGGGACCGTTTTCTGGCTAATCAGCCGTCATCAGCCAGGTTAACATGAATCCAGTGGCAAAGTGAGCAAGGGACCCACGTCTGGGCATACCCTGCCGACTTAGGGCGAACAAGGCAAAACCAAAGCGGATAATGGACTAAGTGTTGAACATTGCAAGCACTCACCCCCAGTCAACTGATTTGGGTTTAATCCATCATCATTCTTTAGCTCACTTCGGCATCCCAGTTCAGACATGGCCATATGCAAATCAGTCTGACCCTGTGCCTCAAGGGAACAGTCCAGCCCAAACTGCCAAGCCATGTCTTCCCTGGACCTAAAACAAGCATCCTGGGACCGGTTTCTGGCTAATCAGCCATCATCAGCCAGGCTAGCTTGAATCCAGTGGCAAAGTGAGCAAGGGACCTACGTCTGGGCATACCCTGCCAACATAGGGCGAACAAAGCAAAACCAAAGGGGATGATGGACCTAGTGTTGAACATTGTAAGCACTCACCCCCAGTAAACTGATCTGGGTTTAATCCATCATCATTCTTTAGCTCACTCCGCCACCCTAGTTCAGACATGACCATATGCAAATCAGTCTTACCCTGTGCCTCATGGGAACACTCCAGTCTGAACTGCCAAGCCATGTCATCCCTGGACCTGAAACAAGCATCCTGGGACTGGTTTCTGGCTAATCAGCTGTCATCAGCCAGGATAGCTTGAATCCAGTGGCAAAGTGAGCAAGGGACCTACGTCTGGGCATACCCTGCCAGCTTAGGGCAAAAAAAGAAAAACCAAAGGGGATGATGGACGGAGTGTTAAACATTGCAAGCACTCACCCCAGTCAACTGATCTGGGTTTAATCCATCATCATTCTTTTTGCTCACTCCGCCACCCCAGTTCAGACATGGCCATATGCAAATCAGTCTGACCCTGTGCCTCATGGGAACAGTCCAGCCCGAAATGTCAAGCCATGTCTTCCCAGGACCATAAACAAGCATCCTGGGACCGGTTTCTGGCTAATCAGCCGTCATCAGCCAGGCTAGCTTGAATCCAGTGGCGGAGTGAGGAAGGGTCCCACGTCTGGGCATACCCTGCCAACTTAGGGCGAACAAAGCAAAACCAAAGGGGATGATGGACGGAGGGTTGAACATTGCAAGCACTCACTCCCAGTCAACTGATCTGGATTTAATCCATCATCATTCTTTAGCTCACTCGGCCACCCCAGTTCAGACATGGCCATATGCAAATCAGTCTGACCCTGTGCCTCATGGGAACACTCCAGCCCGAACTGCCAAGCCATGTCTTCCCTGGACCGGAAACAAGCATCCTGGGACTGGTTTCTGGCTCATCAGCCATCATCAGCCAGGCTAGCTTGAATCCAGTGGCAAAGTGAGCAAAGGACCCACGTCTGGGCATACCTTGCCAACTTAGGGCGAACAAGGCAAAACCAAAAGGGATGATGGACGGAGTCTTGAACATTGCAAGCACTCACACCCAGTCATCTGATCTGGGTTTGATCCATCATCATTCTTTAGCTCACTCCGCCACCCCAGTTCAGAAATGGCCATATGCAAATCAGTCTGACCCTGTGCCTCATGGGAACAATCCAGCCCAAACTGCCAAGCCATGTCTTCCCTGGACCGGAAACAAGCATCCTGAGACCGTTTTCTGGCTAATCAGCCATCTTTAGCCAGGTTACCATGAATCCAGTGGCAAAGTGAGCAAGGGACCCACGTCGGGGCATACCCTGCTGACTTAGGGCGAACAAAGCAAAATCAAAGGGGATGATGGAAGGAGTGTTGAACATTGCAAGCATTCACCCCCAGTCAACTGATCTGGGTTTCATTCATCATCATTCTTTAGCTCACTCTGCCACCCCAGTTCAGACATGGACACATGCAAATTAGTCTGACCTTGTGCCTCATGGTAACAGTCCAGCCCGAACTGCCAAGCCATGCTTTCCCTTGACCGGAAACAAGCATCCTGGGACTGGTTTCTGGCTAATCAGCCATCATCAGCCAGGCTAGCTTGAATCCAGTGGCAAAGTGAGCAAGGGAACCACGTCTGGGCATACCCTGCCAACTTAGTGCGAACAAAGCAAAACCAAAGGGGATAATGGACGGAGTGTTGTACATTGCAAGCACAAATGCCCAGTCAACTGATTTGGGTTTACTCCATCATCATTCTTTAGCTCACTCCACCACCCCAGTTCAGAAATGGCCATATGCAAATCAGTCTGACCCTGTGCCTCATGGGAACAATCCAGCCCGAACTGCCAAGCCATGTCTTCCCTGGACCGGAAACAAGCATCCTGGGACCGTTTTCTGGCTAATCAGCCGTCATCAGCCAGGTTAACATGAATCCAGTGGCAAAGTGAGCAAGGGACCCACGTCTGGGCATACCCTGCCGACTTAGGGCGAACAAGGCAAAACCAAAGCGGATAATGGACTAAGTGTTGAACATTGCAAGCACTCACCCCCAGTCAACTGATCTGGGTTTAATCCATCATCATTCTTTAGCTCACTTCGGCATCCCAGTTCAGACATGGCCATATGCAAATCAGTCTGACCCTGTGCCTCAAGGGAACAGTCCAGCCCAAACTGCCAAGCCATGTCTTCCCTGGACCTAAAACAAGCATCCTGGGACCGGTTTCTGGCTAATCAGCCATCATCAGCCAGGCTAGCTTGAATCCAGTGGCAAAGTGAGCAAGGGACCTACGTCTGGGCATACCCTGCCAACATAGGGCGAACAAAGCAAAACCAAAGGGGATGATGGACCTAGTGTTGAACATTGTAAGCACTCACCCCCAGTAAACTGATCTGGGTTTAATCCATCATCATTCTTTAGCTCACTCCGCCACCCTAGTTCAGACATGACCATATGCAAATCAGTCTTACCCTGTGCCTCATGGGAACACTCCAGTCTGAACTGCCAAGCCATGTCATCCCTGGACCTGAAACAAGCATCCTGGGACTGGTTTCTGGCTAATCAGCTGTCATCAGCCAGGATAGCTTGAATCCAGTGGCAAAGTGAGCAAGGGACCTACGTCTGGGCATACCCTGCCAGCTTAGGGCGAACAAAGCAAAACCAAAGGGGATGATGGACGGAGGGTTGAACATTGCAAGCACTCACTCCCAGTCAACTGATCTGGATTTAATCCATCATCATTCTTTAGCTCACTCGGCCACCCCAGTTCAGACATGGCCATATGCAAATCAGTCTGACCCTGTGCCTCATGGGAACACTCCAGCCCGAACTGCCAAGCCATGTCTTCCCTGGACCGGAAACAAGCATCCTGGGACTGGTTTCTGGCTCATCAGCCATCATCAGCCAGGCTAGCTTGAATCCAGTGGCAAAGTGAGCAAAGGACCCACGTCTGGGCATACCTTGCCAACTTAGGGCGAACAAGGCAAAACCAAAAGGGATGATGGACGGAGTCTTGAACATTGCAAGCACTCACACCCAGTCATCTGATCTGGGTTTGATCCATCATCATTCTTTAGCTCACTCCGCCACCCCAGTTCAGAAATGGCCATATGCAAATCAGTCTGACCCTGTGCCTCATGGGAACAATCCAGCCCAAACTGCCAAGCCATGTCTTCCCTGGACCGGAAACAAGCATCCTGAGACCGTTTTCTGGCTAATCAGCCATCTTTAGCCAGGTTACCATGAATCCAGTGGCAAAGTGAGCAAGGGACCCACGTCGGGGCATACCCTGCTGACTTAGGGCGAACAAAGCAAAATCAAAGGGGATGATGGAAGGAGTGTTGAACATTGCAAGCATTCACCCCCAGTCAACTGATCTGGGTTTCATTCATCATCATTCTTTAGCTCACTCTGCCACCCCAGTTCAGACATGGACACATGCAAATTAGTCTGACCTTGTGCCTCATGGTAACAGTCCAGCCCGAACTGCCAAGCCATGCTTTCCCTTGACCGGAAACAAGCATCCTGGGACTGGTTTCTGGCTAATCAGCCGTCATCAGCCAGGCTAGCTTGAATCCAGTGGCAAAGTGAGCAAGGGAACCACGTCTGGGCATACCCTGCCAACTTAGTGCGAACAAAGCAAAACCAAAGGGGATAATGGACGGAGTGTTGAACATTGCAAGCACAAACGCCCAGTCAACTGATTTGGGTTTACTCCATCATCATTCTTAAGCTCACTCCCCCCACCCTAGTTCAGATATGGCCATATGCAAATCAGTATGACCCTGTGCCTCATGGGAACAGTCCAGCTCGAACTGCCAAGCTATGTCTTCCCTGGACCGGAAACAACATCCTGGGACCGGTTTCTGGCTAATCGGCTGTCACCAGCCAGGCTAGCTTGAATCCAGTTGCAAAGTGAACAAGAGACCCACGTCTGGGCATACCCTGCCAACTTAGGGCGAACAAAGCAAAACCAAAGGGGATGATGGACGAAGTGTTGAACATTGCAAGCACTCACGCCAAGTCAACTGATCTGGGTTTAATCCTTCATCATTCTTTAGCTCACTCCACCACCCCAGTTCAGAAATGGCCATATGCAAATCAGTCTGACCCTGTGCCTCATGGGAACAATCCAGCCCGAACTGCCAAGCCATGTCTTCCCTGGACCGGAAACAAGCATCCTGGGACTGTTTTCTGGCTAATCAGCCGTCATCAGCCAGGTTAACATGAATCCAGTGGCAAAGTGAGCAAGGGACCCACGTCTGGGCATACCCTGCCGACTTAGGGCGAACAAGGCAAAACCAAAGGGGATAATGGACTAAGTGTTGAACATTGCAAGCACTCACCCCCAGTCAACTGATCTGGGTTTAATCCATCATCATTCTTTAGCTCACTTCGGCACCTCAGTTCAGACATGGCCATATGCAAATCAGTCTGACCCTGTGCCTCAGGGGAACAGTCCATCCCAAACTGCCAAGCCATGTCTTCCCTGGACCTAAAACAAGCATCCTGGGACCGGTTTCTGGCTAATCAGCCATCATCAGCCAGGCTAGCTTGAATCCAGTGGCAAAGTGAGCAAGGGACCCACGTCTGGGCATACCCTGCCAACATAGGGTGAACAAAGCAAAACCAAAGGGGATGATGGACGGAGTCTTGAACATTGCAAGCATTCACCCCCAGTCAACTGATCTGGGTTTCATTCATCAACATTCTTTAGCTCACTCTGCCACCCCAGTTCAGACATGGACACATGCAAATTAGTCTGACCTTGTGCCTCATGGTACCAGTCCAGCCCGAACTGCCAAGCCATGCTTTCCCTTGACCGGAAACAAGCATCCTGGGACTGGTTTCTGGCTAATCAGCCGTCATCAGCCAGGCTAGCTTGAATCCAGTGGCAAAGTGAGCAAGGGAACCACGGCTGGGCATACCCTGCCAACTTAGTGCGAACAAAGCAAAACCAAAGGGGATAATGGACGGAGTGTTGAACATTGCAAGCACAAACGCCCAGTCAACTGATTTGGGTTTACTCCATCATCATTCTTCAGCTCACTCCCCCCACCCTAGTTCAGATATGGCCATATGCAAATCAGTCTGACCCTGTGCCTCAAGGGAACAGTCCAGCCCAAACTGCCAAGCCATGTCTTCCCTGGACCTAAGACAAGCATCCTGGGACCGGTTTCTGGCTAATCAGCCATCATCAGCCAGGCTAGTTTGAATCCAGTGGCAAAGTGAGCAAGGGACCCACGTCTGGGCATACCCTGCCAACATAGGGCGAACAAAGCAAAACCAAAGGGGATGATGGACCTAGTGTTAAACATTGTAAGCACTCACCCCCAGTAAACTGATCTGGGTTTAATCCATCATCATTCTTTAGCTCACTCCGCCACCCCAGTTCAGACATGGCCATATGCATATCAGTCTGACCCTGTGCCTCATGGGAACACTACAGCCCGAAATGCCAAGCCATGTCTTCCCTGGACCGGAAAAAAGTATCCTGGGACCGGTTTCTGGCTAATCAGCCATCATCAGCCATGCTAGCTTGAATCCTGTGGCAAAGTGAGTAAGAGACCCACGTCTGGGCATACCCTGCCAACTTAGGGCGAGCAAAGCAAAACCAAAGGGGATGATGGACGGAGTGTTGAACATTGCAAGCACTCACTCCAGTCGACTGATCTGGGTTTAATCCATCATAATTTTTTAGCTCACTCCTCCACGCCCAGTTCAACATGTCCATATGCAAATCAGTCTGACCCTGTGCCTGATGGGAACATTCAAGCCCGAACTTCCAAGCCATGTCTTCCCTGTACCGGAAACAAGCATCCTGGGACCGGTTTCTGGCTAATCAGCCGTTATCAGCCAGGCTAGCCTGAAACCAGTGGCAAAGTGAGCAAGGGACCCACTTCTGGGCATACCCTGCCAACATATGGTGAACAATGCAAAACCAAAGGGGATGATAGACCTAGTGTTGAACATTGCAAGCACTCACCCCAGTCAACTGATCTGGGTTTAATCCATCATCATTCTTTAGCTCACTCCGGCATCCTAGTTCAGACATGGCCATATGCAAATCAGTGTGAGCCTGTGCATCATGGGAACACTCCAGCCCGAAATGCCAAGCCATGTCTTCACTGGACCGGAAACAAGCATCCTGGGACAGGTTTCTGGCTAATCGGCCGTCATCAGCCAGGCTAGCTTGAATCCAGTTGCAAAGTTAGCAAGGGACCCCGTCTGGGCATACCCTGCCAACTTAGGGCGAACAAAGCACAACCAAAGGGGATGATGGACGGAGTGTTGAACATTGCAAGCACCCACTCCAGTCGACTGATCTGGGTTTAATCCATCATCATTTTTTAGCTCACTCCTCCACGCCCAGTTCAACATGTCCATATGCAAATCAGTCTGACCCTGTGCCTGATGGGAACATTCCAGCCCGAACTTACAAGCCATGTCTTCCCTGTACCGGAAAAAAGCATCCTGGGACCGGTTTCTGGCTAATCAACCGTCATCAGCCAGGCTAGCCTGAATCCAGTGGCAAAGTGAGCAAGGGACCCACTTCTGGGCATACCCTGCCAACATATGGTGAACAATGCAAAACCAAAGGGGATGATGGACCTAGTGTTGAACATTGCAAGCAATCACCCCCGTCAACTGATCTGGGTTTAATCCATCATCATTCTTTAGCTCACTCCGGCATCCCAGTTCAGACATGGCCATATGCAAATCAGTGTGACCCTGTGCATCATGGGAACACTCCAGCCCGAAATGCCAAGCCATGTCTTCACTGGACCGGAAACAAGCATCTTGGGACCGGTTTCTGGCTAATTGGCCGTCATCAGCCAGGCTAGCTTGAATCCAGTTGCAAAGTTAGCAAGGGACCCCGTCTGGGCATACCCTGCCAACTTAGGGCAAACAAAGCACAACCAAAGGGGATGATGGACGGAGTGTTGAACATTGCAAGCACTCACCCCCAGTCAACTGATTTGGGTTTAATGCATCATCATTCTTTAGCTCACTCCGCCACCCCAGTTCAGATATGGCCATATGCAAATCAGTCTGACCCTGTGCCTCATGGGAACAGTTCAGCCCGAACTGCCAAGCCATGTCTTCCCTGGACCAGAAACAAGCACCCTGGGACCGTTTTCTGGCTAATCAGCCATCATCAGCCAGACTAGCTTGAATCCAGTGGCAAAGTGAGCAAGGGACCCACGTCTGGGCATACCCTGCCAACTTAGGGCGAAGAAAGCAAAACCAAAGGGGATGATGGACGGAGTGTTGAACATTGCAAGCACTCACCCCCAGTCAACTGATCTGGGTTTAATCCATCATCATTCTTTAGCTCACTCCGCCACCCCAGTTAAGACATGGTCATATACAAATCAGTCTGACCCTGTGCCTCATGGGAACACTACAGCCCGAAATGCCAAGCCATGTCTTCCCTGGACCGGAAAAAAGTATCCTGGGACCGGTTTCTGGCTAATCAGCCGTCATCACATCAGCCATGCTAGCTTGAATCCTGTGGCAAAGTGAGTAAGGGACCCACGTCTGGGCATACCCTGCCAACTTAGGGCGAGCAAAGCAAAACCAAAGGGGATGATGGACGGAGTGTTGAACATTGCAAGCACTCACTCCAGTCGACTGATCTGGGTTTAATCCATCATCATTTTTTAGCTCACTCCTCCATGCCCAGTTCAACATGTCCATTTGCAAATCAGTCTGACCCTGTGCCTGATGGGAACATTCCAGCCCGAACTTCCAAGCCATGTCTTCCCTGTACCGGAAACAAGCATCCTGGGACCGGTTTCTGGCTAATCAGCCGTCATCAGCCAGGCTAGCCTGAATCCAGTGGCAAAGTGAGCAAGGGACCCACGTCTGGGCATACCCTGCCAACATATGGTGAACAATGCAAAACCAAAGGGGATGATGGACGTAGTGTTGAACATTGCAAGCACTCACCCCCAGTCAACTGATCTGGGTTTAATCCATCATCATTCTTTAGCTCACTCCGGCATCCCAGTTCAGACATGGCCATATGCAAATCAGTGTGACCCTGTGCATCATGGGAACAGTCCACCCCGAAATGCCAAGCCATGTCTTCCCTGGACTGGAAACAAGCAACCTGGGACCGGTTTCTGGCTAATCGGCTGTCATCAGCCAGGCTAGCTTGAATCCAGTTGCAATGTTAGCAAGGAACCCACGTCTGGGCATACCCTGCCAACTTAGAGCAAACAAAGCACAACCAAAGGGGATGATGGACGGAGTGCTGAACATTGCAAGCACTCACCCCAGTCAACTGATCTGGGTTTAAGGCATCATCATTCTTTAGCTCACTCCACCACCCCAGTTCAGATATGGCCATATGGAAATCAGTCTGACCCTGTGCCTCATGGGAACAGTTCAGCCGGAACTGCCAAGCGTTGTCTTCCCGGGACCGGAAACAAACATCCTGGGACCGTTTTCTGGCTAATCAGTCATCATCAGCCAGGCTAGCTTGAATCCAGTGGCAAAGTGAGCAAGGGACCAACGTCTGGGCATACCCTGCCAACTTAGGGCGAACAAGGCAAAACCAAAGGGGATGATGGACAGAGTGTTGAACATTGCGAGCACTCACCCCCAGTCAACTGATCTGGGTTTAATCCATCATCATTCTTTAGCTCACTTCGGCATCCCAGTTCAGACATGGCCATATGCAAATCAGTCTGACCATGTGCATCATGGGAACACTCCAGCCCGAAATGCCAAGCCATGTCTTCACTGGACCAGGAACAAGCATCCTGGGACCAGTTTCTGGCTAATCGGCCATCATCAGCCAGGCTAGCTTGAATCCAGTTGCAAAGTTAGCAAGGGACCCCCATCTGGGCATACCCTGCCAACTTAGGGCGAACAAAGCACAACAAAATGGGATGATAGACGGAGTGTTGAACATTGCAAGCACTCACCCCAGTCAACTGATCTGGGTTTAATCCATCATCAGTTTTTTAACTCACTCCGCCACCCCAGTTCAGATATGGCCATATGCAAATCAGTCTGCTCCTGTGCCTCATGGGAACAGTCCAGCCCGAACTGCCAAGCCATGTCTTCCCTGGACTGGAAACAAGCAACCTGGGACCGGTTTCTGGCTAATCAGCTGTCATCAGCCAGACTACCTTGAATCCAGTTGCAAAGTCAGCAAGGGACGCACGTCTGGGCATACCCTGCCAACTTAGGGCGAAGAAAGCAAAACCAAAGGGGATGATGGACGAAGTGTTGAACATTGCAAGCACTCACCCCAGTCAATTGATCTGGGTTTAATGCATCATCATTCTTTAGCTCACTCCACCACCCCAGTTCAGATATGGCCATATGCAAATCAGTCTGACCCTGTGCCTCATGGCAACAGTAAAGCCCGAACTGCAAAGCATTGTCTTCCCGGGACCGGAAACAAGCATCCTGGGACCGTTTTCTGGCTAATCAGTCATCATCAGCCAGGCTAGCTTGAATCCAGTGGCAGAGTGAGCAAGGGACCCACATCTGGGCATACCCTGCCAACTTAGGGCGAACAAAGCAAAACCAAAGGGGATGATGGACGGAGTGTTGAATATTGCAAGCACTCACCCCCAGTCAACTGATCTGGGTTTAATCCATCATCATTCTTTAGCTCACTCCGCCACCCCAGTTCAGACATGGCCATATGCAAATCAGTCTGTCCCTGTGCCTCATGGTGGCAGTCCAGCCCGAACTGTCAAGCCATGCTTTCCCTTGACCAGAAACAAGCTTCCTGGGACTGGTTTGTGGCTAATCAGCCGTCATCAGCCAGGCTAGCTTGAATCCAGTGGCAAAGTGAGCAAGGGACACACGTCTGGGCATACCCTGCCAACTTAGGGCAAACAAGGCAAAACCAAAGGGGATGATGGACAGAGAGTTGAACATTGCAAGCCCTCACCCCCAGTCAAATGATCTGGGTTTAATCATCATCATTTTTTAGCTCACTCCAGCATCCTATTTCAGACATGGCAATATGCAAATCAGTCTGACCCTGTGCATCATGGGAACACTCCAGCCCGAAATGCCAAGCCATGTCTTCACTGGACCGGAAACAAGCAACCTGGGACCGGTTTCTGGCTAATCAACCATCATCAGCCAGGCTAGCTTGAATCCAGTGGCAAAGTGAGCAAGGGACCCACGTATGGGAATACCCTGCCAACTTAGGGCGAGCAAAGCAAAACCAAAGGGGATGATGGACGGAGTGTTGAATATTGCAAGCACTCACCCCCAGTCAACTGATCTGGGTTTAATCCATCATCGTTCTTTAGCTCACTCCGCCACCCCAGTTCAGACATGGCCATATGCAAATCAGTCTTACCCTGTGCCTCATGGGAACACTCCAGCCCGAACTGCCAAGCCATGTCTTCCCTGGACAGGAAACAAGCATCCTGAGACCGGTTTCTGTCTCATCAGCCGTCATTAGCCAGGCTAGCTTGAATCCAGTGGCAAAGTGAGCAAGGGACCCACGTCTGGGCACACCCTGCCAACTTAGAGCGAACAAGGCAAAACCAAAGGAGATGATGGACGGAATGTTGAACATTTCAAGCACTCACCCCTAGTCAACTGATCTGGGTTTAATCCATCATCATTCTTTAGCTCACTCCGCCACCCCAGTTCAGACGTGGCCATATGCAAATCAGTCTGTCCCTGTGCCTCATGGTGGCAGTCCAGGCCGAACTGTCAAGCCATGCTTTCCCTTGACCGGAAACAAGCTTCCTGGGACTGGTTTCTGGCTAATCAGCCGACATCAGCCAGGCTAGCTTGAATCCAGTGGCAAAGTGAGCAAGGGACCCACGTCTGGGACTACCCTGCCAAATTAGGGCAAACAAAGCAAAACCAAAGGGGATGATGGACGGAGTGTTTAACGTTGCAAGCACTCCCGCCCCCAGTCAACTGATCTGGGTTTAATCCATCATCATTCTTTAGCTCACTCTGCCACCCCAGTTCAGACATGGCCATATGCAAATCAGTCTGACCCTGTCCCTCATGGGAACACTCTAGCCCGAACTGCCAAGCCATGTCTTCCCTGGACAAGAAACAAGCATCCTGGGACCGGTTTCTGGCTCATCAGCCGTCATCATCCAGGCTAGCTTGAATCCAGTGGAAAAGTGAGCAAGAGACCCACGTCTGGGCATACCCTGCCAACTTAGGGCGAACAAGGCAAAACCAAAGGGGATGATGGATGGAGTGTTGAACTTTGCAAGCCCTCACCCCCAGTCAACTGATCTGGATTTAATCATCATCATTCTTTAGCTCACTCCGCCACCCCAGTTCAGACATGGCCATATGCAAATCAGTCTGACCCGATGCCTCATGGGAACAGTCCAGCCCGAACTGCCAAGCCATGTCTTCCCTGGACCTAAAACAAGCATCCTGGGACCGGTTTCTGGCTAATAAGCCATCATCAGCCAGGCTAGCTTGAATCCAGTGGCAAAGGGAGCAAGGAACCCACTTCTGGGCTTACACTGCCAAAATAGGGCGAACAAAGCAAAACCAAAGGGGATGATGGACCTAGTGTTGAACATTGCAAGCACTCACCCCCAGTCAACTGATTTGGGTTTAATCCATCATCATTCTTTAGCTCACTCCGCCTCCCCAATTCAGACATGGTCATATGCAAATCAGTCTGACCCTGTGCATCATGGGAACACTACAGCCCGAAATGCCAAGCCATGTCTTCCCTGGACCAGAAAAAAGTATCCTGGGACCGGTTTCTGGCTAATCAGCCGTCATCAGCCACGCAAGCTTGAATCCTGTGGCAAAGTGAGCAAGGGACCCATGTCTGGGCATACCCTGCCAATTTAGGGCGAGCAAAGCAAAACCAAAGGGGATGATGGACGGAGTGTTGAACATTGCAAGCACTCACCCCAGTCGACTGATCTGGGTTTAATCCATCATCATTTTTTAGCTCACTCCTCCACGCCCAGTTCAAACATGGCCATATGCAAATCAGTCTGACCATGTGCCTCATGGAAACATTCCAGCCCGAACTTCCAAGCCATGTCTTCCCTGGACCGGAAACAAGCATACGGGGACCGGTTTCTGGCTAATCAGCCGTCATCAACCAGGCTAGCCTGAATCCAGTGGCAAAGTGAGCAAGGGACCCACGTCTGGGCATACCCTGCCAACATATGGTGAACAATGCAAAATCAAAGGGGATGATGGACCTAGTGTTGAACATTGCGAGCACTCACCCCCAGTCAACTGATCTGGGTTTAATCCATCATCATTCTTTAGCTCACTTCGGCATCCCAGTGTAGACATGGCCATATGCAAATTAGTCTGACCATGTGCATCATGGGAATACTCCAGCCCGAAATGCCAAGCCATGTCTTCACTGGACCGGGAACAAGCATCCTGGGACCAGTTTCTGGCTAATCGGCCGTCATCAGCCAGGCTAGCTTGAATCCAGTTGCAAAGTTAGCAAGGGACCCACGTCTGGGCATACCCTGCCAACATATGGTGAACAATGCAAAATCAAAGGGGATGATGGACCTAGTGTTGAACATTGTGAGCACTCACCCCCAGTCAACTGATCTGGGTTTAATCCATCATCATTCTTTAGCTCACTTCGGCATCCCAGTGTAGACATGGCCATATGCAAATTAGTCTGACCATGTGCATCATGGGAATACTCCAGCCCGAACTGCCAAGCCATGTCTTCCCTGGACAGGAAACAAGCATCCTGGGACCGGTTTCTGGCTAATCGGCTGTCATCAGCCAGGCTAGCTTGAATTTAGTTGCAAAGTTAGCAAGGGACTCCGTCTGGGCATACCCTGCCAACTTAGGGCGAACAAAGCACAACCAAAGGGGATGATGGACGGAGTGTTGAACATTGCAAACACTCACCCCCGTCAACTGATCTGGGTTTAATGCATCATCATTCTTTAGCTCACTCCGCCACCCCAGTTCAGATATGGCCATATGCAAATCAGTCTGACCCTGTGCCTCATGGGAACACTCCAGCCCGAACTGCCAAGCCATGTCTTCCCTGGACCGGAAAAAAGTATCCTGGGACCGGTTTCTGGCTAATCAGCCATCATCAGCCACGCAAGCTTGAATCCTGTGGCAAAGTGAGCAAGGGACCCACGTCTGGGCATAACCTGCCAACTTAGGGCAAGCAAAGCAAAACCAAAGGGCATGATGGACGGAGTGTTGAACATTGCAAGCACTCACCCCCAGTCAACTAATCTGGGTTTAATGCATCATCATTCTTTAGCTCACTCCGCCACCCCAGTTCAGATATGGCCATATGCAAATCAGTCTGACCCTGTGCCTCATGGGAACAGTTCGGCCCGAACTGCCAAACCATGTCTTCCCGGGACCGGAAACGAACCCACCTGGGACCGTTTTCTGGCTAATCAGTCATCATCAGCCAGGCTAGCTTGAATCCAGTGGCAAAGTGAGCAAGGGACCCACGTCTGGGCATACCCTGCCAACTTAGGGCGAACAAAGCAAAACCAAAGGGGATGATGGACGGAGTGTTGAACATTGCAAGCACTGACCATCAGTCAACTGATCTGGGTTTAATCCATCATCATTCTTTAGCTCACTCCGCCACCCCAGTTCAGACATGGCCATATGCAAATCAGTCTGACCCTGTGCATCATGGGAACACTCCAGCCCGAACTGCCAAGCCATGTCTTCCCTGGACAGGAAACAAGCATCCTGGGACCGGTTTCTGTCTCATCAGCCGTCATTAGCCAGGCTAGCTTGAATCCAGTGGCAAAGTGAGCAAGGGACCCACGTCTGGGCATACCCTGCCAACTTAGAGCGAACAAGGCAAAACCAAAGGGGATGATGGACGGAGTGTTGAACATTTCAAGCACTCACCCCCAGTCAACTGATCTGGGTTTAATCCATCATCATTCTTTAGCTCACTCCACCACCCCAGTTCAGACATGGCCATATGCAAATCAGTATGACCCTGTGCCTCATGGGAACACTCCAACCCAAAATGCCAAGCCATGTCTTCACTGGACCAGAAACAAGCAACCTGGGACCGGTTTCTGGCTAATCAGCCATCATCAGCCAGGCTAGCCTGAATCCAGTGGCAAAGTGAGCAAGGACCCACTTCTGGGCATACCCTGCCAACATATGATGAACAATGCAAAACCAAAGGGGATGATGGACGGAGTGTTGAACATTGCAAGCACACACCATCAGTCAACTGATCTGGGTTTAATCCAGTCTGACCCTGTGCCTCATGGGAACAGTCCAGCCCAAAGTGCCAAGCCATGACTTTCCTGGACTGGAAACAAGCAACCTGGGACCGGTTTCTGGCTAATCGGCTGTCATCAGCCAGACTACCTTGAATCCAGTTGCAAAGTTAGCAAGGGACCCACGTCTGGGCACACCCTGCCAACTTTGAGCGAACAAGGCAAAACCAAAGGGGATGATGGACGGAGTGTTGAACATTTCAAGCACTCACCCCCAGTCAACTGATCTGGGTTTAATCCATCATCATTCTTTAGCTCACTCCGCCACCCCAGTTCAGACATGGCCATATGCAAATCAGTCTGAACCTGTGCCTCATGGGAACACTCTAGCCCAAACTGCCAAGCCATGTCTTCCCTGGACAGGAAACAAGCATCCTGGGACCGGTTTCTGTCTCATCAGCCGTCATCATCCAGGCTAGCTTGAATCTAGTGGCAAAGGGAACAAGGGACCCACTTCTGGGCATGCACTGCCAACATAGGGCGAACAAAGCAAAACCAAAGGGGATGATGGACCTAGTGTTGAACATTGCAAGCACTCACCCCCAGTCAACTGATCTGGGTTTAATCCACCATCATTCTTTAGCTCACTCCGCCACCCCAGTTCAGACATGGTCATATGCAAATAAGTCTGACCCTGTGCCTCATGGGAACACTACAGTCCGAAATGCCAAGCCATGTCTTCCCTGGACCGGAAAAAAGTATCCCGGGACCGGTTTCTGGCTAATCAGCCGTCATCAGCCACGCAAGCTTGAATCCTGTGGCAAAGTGAGCCAGGGACCCACGTCTGGGCATACCCTGCCAACTTATTTATTTATTTATTTATTTGGCGATTTATAAAGCGCCTGGTGACCCGAAGGCATCCCCGCGCTATGAGGGTTTGTATATCCAAATGAGGGAAAGAGGGGGGTGGCATTACTTAGGGAATAGGAGTGTTTTCAGTTTTTTTCTGAACCCTAAGTAGTTGGGTTCCAGTCTGAGGGTACGTGGGAGAGAATTCCAACCCGTGGAGGCTTTCACGGAGAATCGTCGACCTCCAGTGCGAGTCTTTTTAAATTTGGGGATGTTGGCTAGATGTTCATTCTCGGACCGCAGGGATCTGGGAGCTTTATAGGGCGTAACCAGGTCGCTGAGGATCGAGGGGCCGCTTCCGTTAATCAGTTTGTAAGCCGTGCACATGGCTTTGAATTCCACCCTTTGGCGAACGGGGAGCCAGTGCAGGGCCTTGATGGCAGGTTTCGCTGATGCTCTGGCGGGGAGATTCATGATTAGACGGGCTGCTGCATTCTGAGTACGTTGCAGTTTCGCCAGGGTGTACTCGGGGGCCCCCAAGTAGACCATGTTGCTATAGTCCAGGCGTGATAGTATAAGCCCTTGGACTAATAGTTTCCTGGATGCAGGGGGGAGTAGGGGGAGGATCCTGCGTGTGGTGCGCATGAGCCCAAAGCAAGTACCTGCAGTTTTGGCCGCTTGTGTTTTCATTGAGAGCTCGGGTTCTATCCATACTCCTAAGGTCTTAATTTCGCGTTTCGGGGTGGGAATTTCTCCAAACACTTCTGGCCAGACCGTTGAGGGAATGGTCGCCCACTGTTTCCCCATGAGCATCACTTCGGTCTTTGACCCGTTAAGTTTTAGGGATGACTCACACATCCAACCGTGGATCTCTGTGAGGCAGTTAGCCAGGTTGTCTGGGTGGTCGTCTAGTTGTGATAGGGAGACGACCAGCTGTGTGTAGGGCGAGCAAAGCAAAACCAAAGGGGATGATGGACAGAGTGTTGAACATTGCAAGCACTCACCCCAGTCGACTGATCTGGGTTTAATCCATCATCATTTTTTAGCTCACTCCTCTACGCCCAGTTCAAACATGGCCATATGCAAATCAGTCTGACCATGTGCCTCATGGGAACATTCCAGCCCGAACTTCCAAGCCATGTCTTTCCTGGACCGGAAACAAGCATCCTGGGACCGGTTTCAGGCTAATCAGCCGTCATCAGCCAGGCTAGCCTGAATCCAGTGGCAAAGTGAGCAAGGGACCCATGTCTGGGCATACCCTGCCAACATATGGTGAACAATGCAAAACCAAAGGGGATGATGGACCTAGTGTTGAACATTGCAAGCACTCACCCCCAGTCAACTGATCTGGGTTTAATCCATCATCATTCTTTAGCTCACTTCGGCATCCCAGTTCAGACATGGCCATATGCAAATTAATCTGACAATGTGCATCATGGGAACACTCCAGCCCGAAATGCCAAGCTATGTCTTCACAGGAACGGGAACAAGCATCCTGGGAAAAGTTTCTGGCTAATCGGACCGTCATCAGCCAGGCTAGCTTGAATCCAGTTGCAAAGTTAGCAAGGGACCCACGTCTGGGCATACCCTGCCAACTTAGGGCGAACAAAGCACAACCAAAGGGGATGATGGACGGAGTGTTTAACATTGCAAGCACTCACCCCAGTCAACTGATCTGGGTTTAATCCATCATCATTTTTTAGCTCACTCCGTCACCCCAGTTCAGACATAGCCATATGCAAATCAGTCTGCCCCTGTGCCTCATGGGAACAGTCCAGCCCGAACTGCCAAGCCATGTCTTCCCTGGACTGGAAACAAGCAACCTGGGACCGGTTTCTGGCTCATCAGCCATCATCATCCAGGCTAGCTTGAATCCAGTGGCAAAGTGAGCAAGAGACCCACGTCTGGGCATACCCTGCCAACTTAGGGCGAACAAGGCAAAACCAAAGGGGATGATGGATGGAGTGTTGAACTTTGCAAGCCCTCACCCCCAGTCAACTGATCTGGGTTTAATCATCATCATTCTTTAGCTCACTCCGCCACCCCAGTTCAGACATGGTCATATGCAAATCAGTCTGACCCTGTGCCTCATGGGAACAGTCCAGCCCGAACTGCCAAGCCATGTCTTCCCTGGACCTAAAACAAGCATCCTGGGACCGGTTTCTGGCTAATCAGCCATCATCAGCCAAGCTAGCTTGAATCCAGTGGCAAAGGGAGCAAGGGACCCACTTCTGGGCATACACTGCCAACATAGGGCGAACAAAGCAAAACCAAAGGGGATGATGGACCTAGTGTTGAACATTGCAAGCACTCACCCCCAGTCAACTGATCTGGGTTTAATCTAGGCCTGGGCGAAGCACTACGCTACGCTCGCGTAGTTTGCGAAGTTCGCGCTACTTCGCACTACGCGAACTGCACGTAGCACAGTGCGAACACGCGTAGCGTAGTGTTGCGTAGTGCTGCGGTCATTTTTTGCTTGCTCGCGGTCCTCAACGTCAAGTTGGCGACCGCGAGCAAGCAAAATGACATCCTGGCGAGACTTTTTCCTTGTTCGCGATCGCGAGCATGGAAAATAAACCTCCCGGCGAGATTCCCAACGCGAGAAGGTCAGATTTATCATTGCGAGGGGTCGCGTATGCTCGCGACCGCTCGCGATGAGAAACTACCAGTTCGCGTTGAGAAAGCTGCAGCTCGAGTAAAAATCTACTCGAGCAGCAGAAAACTACAGCTCGCACTGTGCAAGATGCCATTTTCAATGATTGCACAGTGCCGGTTGCTTGTCCGCACTGTGCAATCATTGAAAACAACATCTTGCACAGTGCGAACATGTTACTTCGCAGTTCGCGAAGTGCTACGCGTAGCTCGCGTAGTGCGAACTTCACTTTGCGTAGCTTCGCGAAGTGCTACTTCGCGAACTACGCCCACCCTTAGTTTAATCCACCATCATTCTTTAGCTCACTCCGCTAACCCAGTTCAGACATGGCCATATGCAAATCAGTCTGACCATGTGCCTCATGGAAACATTCCCGCCCGAACTTCCAAGCCATGTCTTCCCTGGACCGGAAACAAGCATCCTGGGACCGGTTTCTGGCTAATCAGCCGTCATCAGCCAGGCTAGCCTGAATCCAGTGGCAAAGTGAGAGAGGGACCCACGTCTGGGCATACCCTGCCAACATATGGTGAACAATGCAAAACCAAAGGGGATGATGGACCTAGTGTTGAACATTGCAAGCACTCACCCCCAGTCAACTGATCTGGGTTTAATCAATCATCATTCTTTAGCTCACTTCGGCATCCCAGTTCAGACATGGCCATATGCAAATCAGTCTGACCATGTGCATCATGGGAACACTCCAGCCCGAAATGCCAAGCCATGTCTTCACTGGACCAGGAACAAGCATCCTGGAACCAGTTTCTGGCTAATCGGCCGTCATCAGCCAGGCTAGCTTGAATCCAGTTGCAAAGTTAGCAAGGGACCCACGTCTAAGCATACCCTGCCAACTTAGGGCAAACAAAGCACAACCAAAGGGGATGATGGACGGAGTGCTGAACATTGCAAGCACTCACCCCAGTCAACTGATCTGGGTTTAATGCATCATCATTCTTCAGCTCACTCCACCACCCCAGTTCAGATATGGCCATATGCAAATCAGTCTGACCCTGTGCCTCATGAGAACAGTTCAGCCCGAACTGCCAAGCATTGTCTTCCCGGGACCGGAAACAAGCATCCTGGGACCGTTTTCTGGCTAATCAGTCATCATCAGCCAGGCTAGCTTGAATCCAGTGGCAAAGTGAGCAAGGGACCAACATCTGGGCATACCCTGCCAACTTAGGGCGAACAAGGCAAAACCAAAGGGGATGATGGACAGAGTGTTGAACATTGCGAGCACTCACCCCCAGTCAACTGATCTGGGTTTAATCCATCATCATTCTTTAGCTCACTTCGGCATCCCAGTTCAGACATGTCCATATGCAAATCAGTCTGACCATGTGCATCATGGGAACACTCCAGCCCGAAATGCCAAGCCATGTCTTCACTGGACCGGAAACAAGCAACCTGGGACCGGGTTCTGGCTAATCAGCCATCATCAGCCAGGCTAGCTTGAATCCAGTGGCAAAGTGAGCAAGGGACCCATGTCTGGGCATACCCTGCCAATTTAGGGCGAGCAAAGCAAAACCAAAGAGGATGATGGACGGAGTGTTGAACATTGCAAGCACTCACCCCAGTCGACTGATCTGGGTTTAATCCATCATCATTTTTTAGCTCACTCCTCCACGCCCAGTTCAAACATGGCCATATGCAAATCAGTCTGACCATGTGCCTCATGGGAACATTCCAGCCCGAACTTCCAAGCCATGTCTTCCCTGGACCGGAAACAAGCATCCGGGGACCGGTTTCTGGCTAATCAGCCGTCATCAGCCAGGCTAGCCTGAATCCAGTGGCAAAGTGAGCAAGGGACCCACGTCTGGGCATACCCTGCCAACATATGGTGAACAATGCAAAATCAAAGGGGATGATGGACCTAGTGTTGAACATTGCGAGCACTCACCCCCAGTCAACTGATCTGGGTTTAATCCATCATCATTCTTTAGCTCACTTCGGCATCCCAGTGTAGACATGGCCATATGCCAATTAGTCTGACCATGTGCATCATGGGAATACTCCAGCCCGAAATGCCAAGCCATGTCTTCACTGGACCGGGAACAAGCATCCTGGGACCAGTTTCTGGCTAATCGGCCGTCATCAGCCAGGCTAGCTTGAATCCAGTTGCAAAGTTAGCAAGGGACCCACGTCTGGGCATACCCTGCCAACTTAAGGCGAACAAAGCACAACCAAAGGGGATGATGGACGGAGTGTTGAACATTGCAAGCACTCACCCCAGTCAACTGATCTGGGTTTAATACATCATCATTTTTTAGCTCACTCCGCCACCCCAGTTCAGACATGGCCATATGCAAATCAGTCTGCCCCTGTGCCTCATGGGAACAGTCCAGCCCGAACTGCCAAGCCATGTCTTCCCTGGGCTGGAAACAAGCAACCTGGGACCGGTTTCTGGCTAATCGGCTGTCATCAGCCAGACTACCTTGAATCCAGTTGCAAAGTTTGCAAGGGACACACGTCTGGGCATACCCTGCCAACTTAGGGCAAGCAAAGCAAAACCAAAGGGGATGATGGACGGAGTGTTGAACATTGCAAGCACTCACCCCCAGTCAACTGATCTGGGTTTAATGTAGGGGTGGGCGGAATTTGCGTAATCGCGTTACGCAAATCTCCGCGAAACTGTAAAAAATCTCCGCGAACACGCAGAAATTCCGCGAACACGCGGAATTGCTTGTTCGCGATACTTTTTGCCTGTTCGCGATCGCTGTTTGCGTGCTCGGGGTGAAATATCTCGCGAACACGCATATTGAGAACGCGAACAAGCAAAAAATTTCGCGAAGTCGCGAAACGCAGATTTTTGGGCAATTTCGCGTTCTCCGCGGAACACGAAATTACCCAAATTCCGCAAATTCCGCGAACGGAACGGAATTTACCGCCCAGGCCTAGTTTAATGCATCATCCTTCTTTAGCTCACTCCGCCACCCCAGTTCAGATATGGAAATGTATGCAAATCAGTCTGACCCTGTGCCTCATGGGAACAGTTCCGCCCGAACTGCCAAACCATGTCTTCCCGGGACCGGAAACAAGCACCCTGGGACCATTTTCTGGCTAATCAGCCATCATCAGCCAGGCTAGCTTGTATCCAGTGGCAAAGTGAGCAAGGGACCCACGTCTGGGCATACCCTGCCAAATTATGGCGAACAAGGCAAAACCAAAGGGGATGATGGATGGAGTGTTGAACTTTGCAAGCCCTCACCCCCAGTCAACTGATCTGGGTTTAATCCATCATCATTTTTTAGCTCACTCCGCCACCCCAGTTCAGACATGGCCATATGCAAATCAGTCTGACCCTGTGCCTCATGGGAACACTCCAGCCCGAACTGCCAAGCCATGTCTTCCCTGGACAGGAAACAAGCATCCTGGGACCGGTTTCTGTCTCATCAGCCGTCATTAGCCAGGCTAGATTGAATCCAGTGGCAAAGTGAGCAAGGGACCCACGTCTGGGCACACCCTGCCAACTTAGAGCGAACAAGGCAAAACCAAAGGGGATGATGGACGGAGTGTTGAACGTTGCAAGCACTCACCCCAGTCAACTGATCTGGGTTTAATCCATCATCATTTTTTAGCTCACTCCGCCACCCCAGTTCAGACATGGCCATATGCAAATCAGTATGACCCTGTGCCTCATGGGAACACTCCAGCCCGAAATGCCAAGCCATGTGTTCACTGGACCGGAAACAAGCAACCTGGGACCGG
This sequence comes from Triturus cristatus, assembly GCF_964204655.1. NCBI lineage: Eukaryota > Metazoa > Chordata > Amphibia > Caudata > Salamandridae > Triturus > Triturus cristatus. The sequence goes on along the minus strand of NC_140579.1, from coordinate 1,017,305,351 downwards.
TTTCTGGCTAATCAGCCATCATTAGCCAGGCTATATTGAATCCAGTGGCAAAGTGAGCAAGGGACCCACGTCTGGGCACACCCTGCCAACTTAGAGCGAACAAAGCAAAACCAAAGGGGATGATGGGCGGAGTGTTGAACGTTGCAAGCACTCCCACCCCCAGTCAACTGATCTGGGTTTAATCATCATCATTCTTTAGCTCACTCCGCCACCCCATTTCAGACATGGCCATATGCAAATCAGTCTGACCCTGTGCCTCATGGGAACAGTCCAGCCCGAACTGCCAAGCCATGTCTTCCCTGGACAGGAAACAAGCATCCTGGGACCGGTTTCTGTCTCATCAGCCGTCATTAGCCAGGCTAGCTTGAATCCAGTTGCAAAGTTAGCAAGGGACCCACGTCTGGGCATACCCTGCCAACTTAGGGTGAACAAAGCACAACCAAAGGGGATGATGGACGGAGTGTTGAACAATGCAAGCACTCACCCCAGTCAACTGATCTGGGTTTAATCCATCATCATTTTTTAGCTCACTCCGCCACCCCAGTTCAGACATGGCCATATGTAAATCAGTCTGCCCCTGTGCCTCATGGGAACAGTCCAGCCCTAACTGCCAAGCCATGTCTTCCCTGGACTGGAAACAAGCAACCTGGGACCGGTTTCTGGCTAATTGGCTGTCATCAGCCAGACTACCTTGAATCCAGTTGCAAAGTTAGCAAGGGACCCACTTCTGGGCACACCCTGCCAACTTAGGGCGAAGAAAGCAAAACCAAAGGGGATGATGGATGAAGAGTTGAACATTGCAAGCACTCACCCCCAATCAACTGATCTGGGTTTAATGTATCATCATTCTTTAGCTCACTCTGCCACCCCAGTTCAGATATGGCCATATGCAAATCAGTATGACCCTGTGCCTCATGGGAACACTCCAGCCTGAACTGCCAAGCCATGTCTTCCCGGGACCGGAAACAAGCATCCTGGGACCGTTTTCTGGCTAATCAGTCATCATCAGCCAGGCTAGCTTGAATCCAGTGGCAAAGTGAGCAAGGGACCAACGTCTGGGCATACCCTGCCAACTTAGGGCGAACAAGGCAAAACCAAAGGGGATGATGGACAGAGTGTTGAACATTGCGAGCACTCACCCCCAGTCAACTGATCTGGGTTTAATCCATCATCATTCTTTAGCTCACTTCGGCATCCCAGTTCAGACATGTCCATATGCAAATCAGTCTGACCATGTGCATCATGGGAACACTCCAGCCCGAAATGCCAAGCCATGTCTTCACTGGACCGGGAACAAGCATCCTGGGACCAGTTTCTGGCTAATCGGCCGTCATCAGCCAGGCTAGCTTGAATCCAGTTGCAAAGTTAGCAAGGGACCTCCATCTGGGCATACCCTGCCAACTTAGGGCGAACAAAGCACAACCAAAGGGGATGATGGACGGAGTGTTGAACATTGCAAGCACTCACCCCAGTCAACTGATCTGGGTTTAATCCATCATCATTTTTTAGCTCACTCCGCCACCCCAGTTCAGACATGGCCATATGCAAATCAGTATGACCCCGTGCCTCATGGGAATACTCCAGCCCGAAATGCCAAGCCATGTCTTCACTGGACCGGAAACAAGCAACCTGGGACCGGTTTCTGGCTAATCAGCCATCATCAGCACCGGTTTCTGGCTAATCAGCCATCATCAGCCAGGCTAGCTTGAATCCAGTGGCAAAGTGAGCAAGGGACCCACTTCTGGGCACACCTTGCCAACTTAGGGCGAAGAAAGCAGAACCAAAGGGGATGATGGACGAAGTGTTGAACATTGCAAGCACTCACCCCCAGTCAACTGATCTGGGTTTAATGCATCATCAATCTTTAGCTCACTCCGCCACCCCAATTCAGATATGGCCATATGCAAATCAGTCTGACCCTGTGCCTCATGGGAACAGTTCAGCCCGAACTGCCATGCCATGTCTTCCCGGGACCGGAAACAATCACCCTGGGACCGTTTTCTGCCTAATCAGCCATCATCAGCCAGGCTAGCTTGAATCAAGTGGCAAAGTGAGCAAGGGACCCACGTATGGAATACCCTGCCAAATTAGGGCGAACAAAGCAAAACCAAAGGGGATGATGGAGGAGTGTTGAAAGTTGCAAGCACTCCCACCCCCAGTCAACTGATCTGGGTTTAATCCATCATCATTCTTTAGCTCACTCCGTCACCCCTGTTCAGACATGGCCATATGCATATCAGTCTGACCCTGTGCTTCATGGGAACACTCTAGCTCGAACTGCCAAGCCATGTCTTCCCTGGACAGGAAACAAGCATCCTGGGACCGGTTTCTGGCTCATCAGCCGTCATTATCCACGTTAGCTTGAATCCAGTGGCAAAGTGAGCAAGAGACCCACATCTGGGCATACCCTGCCAACTTAGGGCGAACAAGGCAAAACCAAAGGGGATGATGGATGGAGTGTTGAACTTTGCAAGCCCTCACCCCCAGTCAACTGATCTGGGTTTAATCATCATCATTCTTTAGATCACTCCGCCACCCCAGTTTAGACGTGGCCATATGCAAATCAGTCTGACCCTGTGCCTCATGGGAACAGTCCAGCCCGAACTGCCAAGCCATGTCTTCCCTGGACCTAAAACAAGCATCCTGGGCCCGGTTTCTGGCTAATCAGCCATCATCAGCCAGGCTAGCTTGAATCCAGTGGCAAAGGGAGCAAGGGACCCACTTCTGGGCATACACTTCCAACATAGGGCGAACAAAGCAAAACCAAAGGGGATGATGGACCTAGTGTTGAACATTGCAAGCACTCACCCCAAGTCAACTGATCTGGGTTTAATCCATCATCATTCTTTAGCTCACTCCGCCACCCCAGTTCAGACATTGTCATATGCAAATCAGTCTGACCCTGTGCCTCATGGGAACACTCCAGCCCGAAATGCCAAGCCATGTCTTCCCTGGACCGGAAAAAAGTATCCTGGGACCTGTTTCTGCCTAATCAGCCGTCATCAGCAACGCAAGCTTGAATCCTGTGGCAAAGTGAGCAAAGGACCCATGTCTGGGCGTACCCTGCCAACTTAGGGCGAGCAAAGCAAAACCAAAGGAGATGATGGACAGAGTGTTGAACATTTCAAGCACTCACCCCAGTCGACTGATCTGGGTTTAATCCATCATCATTTTTTAGCTCACTCCTCCACGCCCAGTTCAAACATGGCCATATGCAAATCAGTCTGACCCTGTGCCTCATGGGAACATTCTAGCCCGAACTTCCAAGCCATGTCTTCCCTGGACCGGAAACAAGCATCCTTGGACCGGTTTCTGGCTAATCAGCCGTCATCAGCCAGGCTAGCCTGAATCCAGTGGCAAAGTGAGCAAGGACCCACGTCTGGGCATACCCTGCCAACATATGATGAACAATGCAAAACCAAAAGGGATGATGGACCTAGTGTTGAACATTGCGAGCACTCACCCCCAGTCAACTGATCTGGGTTTAATCCATCATCATTCTTTAGCTCACTTCGGCATCCCAGTTTAGACATGACCATATGCAAATCAGTCTGACCATGTGCATCATGGGAACACTCCAGCCCGAAATGCCAAGCCATGTCTTCACTGGACCGGGAACAAGCATCCTGGGACCAGTTTCTGGCTAATCAGCCGTCTTCAGCCAGGCTAGCTTGAATCCAGGTTCAAAGTTAGCAAGGGACCCACGTCTGGGCATGCCCTGCCAACTTAGGGCGAACAAAGCACAACCAAAGGGGATGATGGAGGAGTGTTGAACATTGCAAGCACTCACCCCAGTCAACTGATCTGGGTTTAATCCATCATCATTTTTTAGCTCACTCCGCCACCCCAGTTCAGACATGGCCATATGCAAATCAGTCTGCCCCTGTGCCTCATGGGAAGAGTCCAGCCCGAACTGCCAAGCCATGTCTTCCCTGGGCTGGAAACAAGCAACCTGGGACCGGTTTCTGGCTAATCGGCTGTCATCAGCCAGACTACCTTGAATCCAGTTGCAAAGTTTGCAAGGGACACACGTCTGGGCATACCCTGCCAACTTAGGGCAAAGAAAGAAAAACCAAAGGGGATGATGGACGAAGTGTTGAACATTGCAAGCACTCACCCCCAGTCAACTGATCTGGGTTTAATGCATCATCATTCTTTAGCTCACTCCACCACCCCAGTTCAGATATGGCCATATGCAAATCAGTCTGACCCTGTGCCTCATGGGAACAGTTCAGCCCGAACTGCCAAGCATTGTCTTCCCGGGACCGGAAACAAGCATCCTGGGACCGTTTCCTGGCTAATCAGTCATCATCAGCCAGGCTAGCTTGAATCCAGTGGCAGAGTGAGCAAGGGACCCACGTCTGGGCATACCCTGCCAACTTAGGGCGAACAAGCAAAACCAAAGGGGATGATGGACGGAGTGTTGAATATTGCAAGCACTCACCCCCAGTCAACTGATCTAGGTTTAATCCATCATCATTCTTTAGCTCACTCCGCCACCCCCAGTTCAGACATGGCCATATGCAAATCAGTCTGACCCTGTGCTTCATGGGAACACTCCAGCCCGAACTGCCAAGCCATGTCTTCCCTGGACAGGAAACAAGCATCCTGAGACCGGTTTCTGTCTCATCAGCTGTTATTAGCCAGGCTAGCTTGAATCCAGTGGCAAAGTGAGCAAGGGACCCACTTCTGGGCATACACTGCCAACATAGGGCGAACAAAGCAAAACCAATGGGGATGATGGACCTAGTGTTGAACATTGCAAGCACTCACCCCCAGTCAACTGATATGGGTTTAATCCATCATCATTCTTTAGCTCACTCCGCCACCCCAGTTCAGACATGGTCATATGCAAATCAGTCTGACGCTGTGCCTCATGGGAACACTACAGCTCGAAATGCCAAGCCATGTCTTCCCTGGACCGGAAAAAAGTATCCTGGGACCGGTTTCTGGCTAATCAGCCGTCATCAGCCACGCAAGCCTGAATCCTGTGGCAAAGTGAGCAAGGGACCCACGTCTGGGCATACCCTGCCAACATATGATGAACAATGCAAAACCAAAAAGGATGATCGACCTAGTGTTGAACATTGCGAGCACTCACCCCCAGTCAACTGATCTGGGTTTAATCCATCATCATTCTTTAGCTCACTTCGGCGATCCAGTTTAGACATGGCCTTATGCAAATCAGTCTGACCATGTGCATCATGGGAATACTCCAGCCCGAAATGCCAAGCCATGTCTTCACTGGACCGGGAACAAGCATCCTGGGACCAGTTTCTGGCTAATCGGCCGTCATCAGCCAGGCTAGCTTGAATCCAGTTGCAAAGTTAGCAAGGGACCCACGTCTGGGCATACCCTGCCAACTTAGGGCGAACAAAGCACAACCAAAGGGGATGATGGATGGAGTGTTGAACATTGCAAGCCCTCACCCCAGTCAACTGATCTGGGTTTAATCCATCATCATTTTTTAGCTCACTCCGCCACCCCAGTTCAGACATGGCCATATGCAAATCAGTCTGCCCCTGTGCCTCATGGGAACAGTCCAGCCCGAAGTGCCAAGCCATGTCTTCACTGGACTGGAAACAAGCAACCTGGGACCGGTTTCTGGCTAATCAGCCATCATCAGCCAGGCTAGCTTGAATCCAGTGGCAAAGGGAGCAAGGAACCCACTTCTGGGCATACACTGCCAACTTAGGGCGAACAAGGCAAAACCAAACGGGATGATGGACGGAGTCTTGAACATTGCAAGCACTCACACCCAGTCATCTGATCTGGGTTTGATGCATCATCATTCTTTAGCTCACTCCGCCACCCAAGTTCAGATATGGCCATATGCAAATCAGTCTGACCCTGTGCCTCATGGGAACACTCCAGCCCGAACTGCAAAGCCATATCTTACCTGGACCGGAAAAAAGTATCCTGGGACCGGTTTCTGGCTAATCAGCCGTCATCAGCCACGCAAGCTTGAATCCTGTGGCAAAGTGAGCAAGGGACCCACGTCTGGGCATACCCTGCCAACTTAGGGCGAGCAAAGCAAAACCAAAGGGGATGATGGACGGAGTGTTGAACATTGCAAGCACTCACCCCCAGTCAACTGATCTGGGTTTAATGCATCATCATTCTTTAGCTCACTCCGCCACCCCAGTTCAGATATGGCCATATGCAAATCAGTCTGACCCTGTGCCTCATGGGAACAGTTCGGCCCGAACTGCCAAACCATGTCTTCCCGGGACCGGAAACAAGCACCCTGGGACCGTTTTCTGGCTAATCAGCCATCATCAGCCAGGCTAGCTTGAATCCAGTGGCAAAGTGAGCAAGGGACCTACGTCTGGGCATACCCTGCCAGCTTAGGGCAAAAAAAGAAAAACCAAAGGGGATGATGGACGGAGTGTTAAACATTGCAAGCACTCACCCCAGTCAACTGATCTGGGTTTAATCCATCATCATTCTTTAGCTCACTCTGCCACCCCAGTTCAGACATGGCCATATGCAAATCAGTCTGACCCTGTGCATCATGGGAACACTCCAGCCCGAACTGCCAAGCCATGTCTTCCCTGGACAGGAAACAAGCATCCTGGGATCGGTTTCTGTCTCATCAGCCGTCATTTGCCAGGCTAGTTTGAATCCAGTGGCAAAGTGAGCAAGGGACCCACGTCTGGGCACACCCTGCCAACTTAGAGCGAACAAGGCAAAACCAAAGGGGATGATGGACGGAGTGTTGAACATTTCAAGCACTCAACCCCAGTCAACTGATCTGGGTTTAATCCATCATCATTCTTTAGCTCACTCCGCCACCCCAGTTCAGACATGGCCATATGCAAATCAGTCTGACCCTGTGCCTCATGGGAACACTCTAGCCCGAACTGCCAAGCCATGTCTTCCCTGGACAAGAAACAAGCATCCTGGGACCGGTTTCTGGCTCATCAGCCGTCATCATCCAGGCTAGCTTGAATCCAGTGGCAAAGTTAGCAAGAGACCCACGTCTGGGCATACCCTGCCAACTTAGGGCGAACAAGGCAAAACCAAAGGGGATGATGGATGGAGTGTTGAACTTTGCAAGCCCTCACCCCCAGTCAACTGATCTGGATTTAATCATCATCATTCTTTAGCTCACTCCGCCACCCCAGTTCAGACATGGCCATATGCAAATCAGTCTGACCCGGTGCCTCATGGGAACAGAACAGCCCGATCTGCCAAGCCATGTCTTCCCTGGACCTAAAACAAGCATCCTGGGACCGGTTTCTGGCTAATCAGCCATCATCAGCCAGGCTAGCTTGAATCCAGTGGCAAAGGGAGCAAGGAACCCACTTCTGGGCATACACTGCCAACATAGGGCGAACAAAGCAAAACCAAAGGGGATGATGGACCTAGTGTTGAACATTGCAAGCACTCACCCCCAGTCAACTGATCTGGGTTTAATCCATCATCATTCTTTAGCTCACTCTGCCTCCCCAATTCAGACATGGTCATATGCAAATCAGTCTGACCCTGTGCCTCATGGGAACACTACAGCCCGAAATGCCAAGCCATGTCTTCCATGGACCGGAAAAAAGTATCCTGGGACCGGTTTCTGGCTAATCAGCCGTCATCAGCCACGCAAGCTTGAATCCTGTGGCAAAGTGAGCAAGGGACCCATGTCTGGGCATACCCTGCCAATTTAGGGCGAGCAAAGCAAAACCAAAGGGGATGATGGACGGAGTGATGAACATTGCAAGCACTCACCCCAGTCGACTGATCTGGGTTTAATCCATCATCATTTTTTAGCTCACTCCTCCACGCCCAGTTCAAACATGGCCATATGCAAATCAGTCTGACCATGTGCCTCATGGGAACATTCCAGCCCGAACTTCCAAGCCATGTCTTCCCTGGACCGGAAACAAGCATCCGGGGACCGGTTTCTGGCTAATCAGCCGTCATCAGCCAGGCTAGCCTGAATCCAGTGGCAAAGTGAGCAAGGGACCCACGTCTGGGCATACCCTGCCAACATACGGTGAACAATGCAAAATCAAAGGGGATGATGGACCTAGTGTTGAACATTGCGAGCACTCACCCCCAGTCAACTGATCTGGGTTTAATCCATCATCATTCTTTATCTCACTTCGGCATCCCAGTGTAGACATGGCCATATGCCAATTAGTCTGACCATGTGCATCATGGGAATACTCCAGCCCGAAATGCCAAGCCATGTCTTCACTGGACCGGGAACAAGCATCCTGGGACCGGTTTCTGGCTAATCGGCCGTCATCAGCCAGGCTAGCTTGAATCCAGTTGCAAAGTTAGCAAGGGACCCACGTCTGGGCATACCCTGCCAACTTAGGGCGAACAAAGCACAACCAAAGGGGATGATGGACGGAGTGTTGAACATTGCAAGCACTCACCCCAGTCAACTGATCTGGGTTTAATCCATCATCATTTTTTAGCTCACTCCGCCACCCCAGTTCAGACATGGCCATATGCAAATCAGTCTGCCCCTGTGCCTCATGGGAACAGTCCAGCCCGAACTGACAAGCCATGTCTTCCCTGGGCTGGAAACAGGCAACCTGGGACCGGTTTCTGGCTAATCGGCTGTCATCAGCCAGACTACCTTGAATCCAGTTGCAAAGTTTGCAAGGGACACACGTCTGGGCATACCCTGCCAACTTAGGGAACCAAAGCAAAACCAAAGGGGATGATGGACGGAGTGTTGAACATTGCAAGCACTCACCCCCAGTCAACTGATCTGGGTTTAATGCATCATCATTCTTTAGCTCACTCCGCCACCCCAGTTCAGACATTGTCATATGCAAATCAGTCTGACCCTGTGCCTCATGGGAACAGTTCAGCCCGAACTGCCAAGCATTGTCTTCCCGGGACCGGAAACAAGCATCCTGGGACCGTTTCCTGGCTAATCAGTCATCATCAGCCAGGCTAGCTTGAATCCAGTGGCAGAGTGAACAAGGGACCCACGTCTGGGCATACCCTGCCAACTTAGGGCGAACAAAGCACAACCAAAGGGGATGATGGATGGAGTGTTGAACATTGCAAGCCCTCACCCCAGTCAACTGATCTGGGTTTAATCCATCATCATTTTTTAGCTCACTCCGCCACCCCAGTTCAGACATGGCCATATGCAAATCAGTCTGCCCCTGTGCCTCATGGGAACAGTCCAGCCCGAAGTGCCAAGCCATGTCTTCACTGGACTGGAAACTAGCAACCTGGGACCGGTTTCTAGCTAATCAGCCATCATCAGCCAGGCTAGCTTGAATCCAGTGGCAAAGGGAGCAAGGAACCCACTTCTGGGCATACACTGCCAACATAGGGCGAACAAAGCAAAACCAAAGGGGATGATGGACCTAGTGTTGAACATTGCAAGCACTCACCCCCAGTCAACTGATCTGGGTTTAATCCATCATCATTCTTTAGCTCACTCCGCCACCCCAGTTCAGACATGGCCATATGCAAATCAGTCTGCCCCTGTGCCTCATGGGAAGAGTCCAGCCCGAACTGCCAAGCCATGTCTTCCCTGGGCTGGAAACAAGCAACCTGGGAACGGTTTCTGGCTAATCGGCTGTCATCAGCCAGACTACCTTGAATCCAGTTGCAAAGTTTGCAAGGGACACACGTCTGGGCATACCCTGCCAACTTAGGGCAAAGAAAGAAAAACCAAAGGGGATGATGGACGAAGTGTTGAACATTGCAAGCACTCACCCCAGTCAACTGATCTGGGTTTAATGCATCATCATTCTTTAGCTCACTCCACCACCCCAGTTCAGATATGGCCATATGCAAATCAGTCTGACCCTGTGCCTCATGGGAACAGTTCAGCCCGAACTGCCAAGCATTGTCTTCCCGGGACCGGAAACAAGCATCCTGGGACCGTTTCCTGGCTAATCAGTCATCATCAGCCAGGCTAGCTTGAATCCAGTGGCAGAGTGAGCAAGGGACCCACGTCTGGGCATACCCTGCCAACTTAGGGCGAACAAGCAAAACCAAAGGGGATGATGGACGGAGTGTTGAATATTGCAAGCACTCACCCCCAGTCAACTGATCTGGGTTTAATCCATCATCATTCTTTAGCTCACTCCGCCACCCCCAGTTCAGACATGGCCATATGCAAATCAGTCTGACCCTGTGCTTCATGGGAACACTCCAGCCCGAACTGCCAAGCCATGTCTTCCCTGGACAGGAAACAAGCATCCTGAGACCGGTTTCTGTCTCATCAGCCGTTATTAGCCAGGCTAGCTTGAATCCAGTGGCAAAGTAAGCAAGGGACCCACGTCTGGGCACACCCTGCCAACTTAGAGCGAACAAGGCAAAACCAAAGGGGATGATGGACGGAGTGTTGAACATTTCAAGCACTCACCCCCAGGCAACTGATCTGGATTTAATCCATCATCATTCTTTAGCTCACTCTGCCACCCCAGTTCAGACATGGCCATATGCAATTCAGTCTGACCCTGTGCCTCATGGTAGCAGTCCAGCCCGAACTGCCAAGCCATGCTTTCCCTTGACCGGAAACAAGCTTCCTGGGACTGGTTTCTGGCTAATCAGCCGTCATCACCCAGGCTAGCTTGAATCCAGTGGCAACGTGAGCAAGGGACCCACGTCTGGGCATACCCTGCCAACTTAGGGCGAACAAGGCAAAACCAAAGGGAATGATGGACAGAGTGTTGAACATTGCAAGCCCTCACCCCCAGTCAACTGATCTGGGTTTAATCATCATCATTCTTTAGCTCACTCCGGCATCCCAGTTCAGACATGGCCATATGCAAATCATTCTGACCCTGTGCATCATGGGAACACTCCAGCCCGAAATGCCAAGCCATGTCTTCACTGGACCGGAAACAAGCATCCTGGGACCGGTTTCTGGCTAATCAGCCATCATCAGCCAGGCTAGCTTGAATCCAGTGGCAAAGTTAGCAAGGGACCCACTTCTGGGCATACCCTGCCAACTTAGGGCGAAGAAAGCAAAACCAAAGGGGATGATGGACGAAGTGTTGAACATTGCAAGCACTCACACCCAGTCAACTGATCTGGGTTTAATGCATCATCATTCTTTAGCTCACTCCGCCACCCCAGTTCAGATATGGCCATATGCAAATCAGTCTGACCCTGTGCCTCATGGGAACACTTCAGCCCGAACTGCCAAGCCATGTCTTCCCTGGACTGGAAAAAAGTATCCTGGGACCGGTTTCTGGCTAATCAGCCGTCATCAGCCACGCAAGCTTGAATCCTGTGGCAAAGTGAGCAAGGGACCCATGTCTGGGCATACCCTGCCAACTTAGGGCAAGCAAAGCAAAACCAAAGGGGATGATGGACGGAGTGTTGAACATTGCAAGCACTCACCCCCAGTCAACTGATCTGGGTTTAATGCATCATCATTCTTTAGCTCACTCCGCCACCCCAGTTCAGATATGGCCATATGCAAATCAGTCTGACCCTGTGCCTCATGGGAACAGTGCGGCCCGAACTGCCAAACCATGTCTTCCCAGGACCGGAAACAAGCACCCTGGGACCGTTTTCTGGCTAATCAGCCATCATCAGCCAGGCTAGCTTGAATCCAGTGGCAAAGTGAGCAAGGGACCAACGTCTGGGCATACCCTGCCAAATTAGGGCGAACAAGGCAAAACCAAAGGGGATGATGGATGGAGTGTTGAACTTTGCAAGCCCTCACCCCCAGTCAACTGATCTGGGTTTAATCCATCATCATTTTTTAGCTCACTCCGCCACCCCAGTTCAGACATGGCCATATGCAAATCAGTCTGACCCTGTGCCTCATGGGAACACTCCAGCCCGAACTGCCAAGCCATGTCTTCCCTGGACAGGAAACAAGCATCCTGGGACCGGTTTCTGTCTCATCAGCCGTCATTAGCCAGGCTAGATTGAATCCAGCGGCAAAGTGAGCAAGGGACCCACGTCTGGGCACACCCTGCCAACTTAGAGCGAACAAGGCAAAACCAAAGGGGATGATGGACGGAGTGTTGAACATTTCAAGCACTCACCCCCAGTCAACTGATCTGGGTTTAATCCATCATCATTCTTTAGCTCACTCCAACACCCCAGTTCAGACATGGCCATATGCAAATCAGTATGACCCTGTGCCTCATGGGAACACTCCAGCCCGAAATGCCAAACCATGTGTTCACTGGACCGGAAACAAGCAACCTGGGACCGGTTTCTGGCTAATCAGCCATCATCAGCCAGGCTAGCTTGAATCCAGTGGCAAAGTGAACAAGGGACCCATGTCTGGGAATACCCTGTCAAATTAGGGCGAACAAAGCAAAACCAAAGGGGATGATGGACGGAGTGTTGAACATTGCAAGCATTCCCACCCCCAGTCAACTGATCTGGGTTTAATCATCATCATTCTTTAGCTCACTCCGCCACCCCAGTTCAGACATGGCCATATACAAATCAGTCTGACCCTGTGCCTCATGGGAACAGTCCAGCCCGAACTGCCAAGCCATGTCTTCCCTGGACCTAAAACAAGAATCCTGGGACCGGTTTCTGGCTAATCAGCCATCATCAGCCAGGCTAGCTTGAATCCAGTGGCAAAGGGAGCAAGGGACCCACTTCTGGGCATACACTGCCAACATAGGGCGAACAAAGCAAAACCAAAGGGGATGATGGACCTAGTGTTGAACATTGCAAGCACTCACCCCCAGTCAACTGATCTGGGTTTAATCCATCATCATTCTTTAGCTCACTCCGCCACCCCAGTTCAGACATGGTCATATGCAAATCAGTCTGACCCTGTGCCTCATGGGAACACTACAGCCCGAAATGCCAAGCCATGTCTTCCCTGGACCGGAAAAAAGTATCCTGGGACCTGTTTCTGCCTAATCAGCCGTCATCAGCAACGCAAGCTTGAATCCTGTGGCAAAGTGAGCAAAGGACCCATGTCTGGGCGTACCCTGCCAACTTAGGGCGAGCAAAGCAAAACCAAAGGAGATGATGGACAGAGTGTTGAACATTTCAAGCACTCACCCCAGTCGACTGATCTGGGTTTCATCCATCATCATTTTTTAGCTCACTCCTCCACACCCAGTTCAAACATGGCCATATGCAAATCAGTCTGACCCTGTGCCTCATGGGAACATTCCAGCCCGAACTTCCAAGCCATGTCTTCCCTGGACCGGAAACAAGCATCCTGGGACCGGTTTCTGGCTAATCAGCTGTCATCAGCCAGGCTAGCCTGAATCCAGTGGCAAAGTGAGCAAGGGACCCACGTCTGGGCATACCCTGCCAACATATGATGAACAATGCAAAACCAAAAAGGATGATGGACCTAGTGTTGAACATTGCGAGCACTCACCCCCAGTCAACTGATCTGGGTTTAATCCATCATCATTCTTTAGCTCACTTCGGCGATCCAGTTTAGACATGGCCATATGCAAATCAGTCTGACCATGTGCATCATGGGAACACTCCAGCCCAAAATGCCAAGCCATGTCTTCACTAGACCGGGAACAAGCATCCTGGGACTAGTTTCTGGCTAATCGGCCGTCATCAGCCAGGCTAGCTTGAATCCAGTTGCAAAGTTAGCAAGGGACCCACGTCTGGGCATACCCTGCCAACTTAGGGCGAATAAGGCACAACCAAAGGGGATGATGGATGGAGTGTGGAACATTGCAAGCCCTCACCCCAGTCAACTGATCTGGGTTTAATCCATCATCATTTTTTAGCTCACTCCGCCACCCCAGTTCAGACATGGCCATATGTAAATCAGTCTGCCCCTGTGCCTCATGGGAACAGTCCAGCCCGAAGTGCCAAGCCATGTCTTCCCTGGACTGGAAACAAGCAACCTGGGACCGGTTTCTGGCTAATCGGCTGTAATCAGCCAGACTACCTTGAATCCAGTTGCAAAGTTAGCAAGGGACCCACTTCTGGGCATACCCTGTCAACTTAGGGCGAAGAAAGCAAAACCAAAGGGGATGATGGACGAAGTGTTGAACATTGCAAGCACTCACCCCCCAGTCAACTGATCTGGGTTTAATGCATCATCATTCTTTAGCTCATTCCGCAACCCCAGTTCAGATATGGCCATATGCAAATCAGTCTGACCCTGTGCCTCATTGGAACACTCCAGCCCGAACTGCCAAGCCATGTCTTCCCTGGACCGGAAAAAAGTATCCTGGGACCGGTTTCTGGCTAATCAGCCGTCATCAGCCACGCAAGCTTGAATCCTGTGGCAAAGTGAGCAAGGGACCCATGTCTGGGCATACCCTGCCAACTTAGGGCGAGCAAAGCAAAACCAAAGGGGATGATGGACGGAGTGTTGAACATTGCAAGCACTCACCCCCAGTCAACTGATCTGGGTTTAATGCATCATCATTCTTTAGCTCACTCCGCCACCCCAGTTCAGATATGGCCATATGCAAATCAGTCTGACCCTGTGCCTCATGGGAACAGTTCGGCCCGAACTGCCAAACCATGTCTTCCCGGGACCGGAAACAAGCACCCTGGGACCGTTTTCTGGCTAATCAGCCATCATCAGCCAGGCTAGCTTGAATCCAGTGGCAAAGTGAGCACGGGACCCACGTCTGGGCATACCCTGCCAACTTAGGGCGAACAAAGCAAAACCAAAGGGGATGATGGACGGAGTGTTGAACATTGCAAGCACTCACCATCAGTCAACTGATCTGGGTTTAATCCATCATCATTCTTTAGCTCACTCCGCCACCCCAGTTCAGACATGGCCATATGCAAATCAGTCTGACCCTGTGCATCATGGGAAAACTCCAGCCCGAACTGCCAAGCCATGTCTTCCCTGGACAGGAAACAAGCATCCTGGGACCGGTTTCTGTCTCATCAGCCGTCATTTGCCAGGCTAGCTTGAATCCAGTGGCAAAGTGAGCAAGGGACCCACGTCTGGGCACACCCTGCCAACTTAGAGCGAACAAGGCAAAACCAAAGGGGATGATGGACAGAGTGTTGAACATTTCAAGCACTCAACCCCAGTCAACTGATCTGTGTTTAATCCATCATCATTCTTTAGCTCACTCCACCATCCCAGTTCAGACATGGCCATATGCAAATCAGTATGACCCTGTGCCTCATGGGAACACTCCAGCCCGAAATGCCAAGCCATGTCTTCACTGGACTGGAAACAAGCAACCTGGGACCGGTTTCTGGCTAATCAGCCATCATCAGCCAGGCTAGCTTGAATCTAGTGGCAAAGGGAGCAAGGAACCCACTTCTGGGCATACACTGCCAACATAGGGCGAACAAAGCAAAACCAAAGGGGATGATGGACCTAGTGTTGAACATTGCAAGCACTCACCCCCAGTCAACTGATCTGGGTTTAATGCATCATCATTCTTTAGCTCACTCCGCCACCCCAGTTCAGATATGGCCATATGCAAATCAGTCTGACCCTGTGCCTCATGGGAACATTCCAGCCGGAACTTCCAAGCCATGTCTTACCTGGACCGGAAACAAGCATCCTGGGACCGGTTTCTGGCTAATCAGCCGTCATCAGCCAGGCTAGCCTGAATCCAGTGGCAAAGTGAGCAAGGACCCACGTCTGGGCATACCCTGCCAACATATGATGAACAATGCAAAACCAAAAGGGATGATGGACCTAGTGTTGAACATTGCGAGCACTCACCCCCAGTCAACTGATCTGGGTTTAATCCATCATCATTCTTTAGCTCACTTCGGCATCCCAGTTTAGACATGGCCATATGCAAATCAGTCTGCCCCTGTGCCTCATGGGAAGAGTCCAGCCCGAACTGCCAAGCCATGTCTTCCCTGGGCTGGAAACAAGCAACCTGGGACCGGTTTCTGGCTAATCAGCTGTCATCAGCCAGACTACCTTGAATCCAGTTGCAAAGTTTGCAAGGGACACACGTCTGGGCATACCCTGCCAACTTAGGGCAAAGAAAGAAAAACCAAAGGGGATGATGGACGAAGTGTTGAACATTGCAAGCACTCACCCCAGTCAACTGATCTGGGTTTAATGCATCATCATTCTTTAGCTCACTCCACCACCCCAGTTCAGATATGGCCATATGCAAATCAGTCTGACCCTGTGCCTCATGGGAACAGTTCAGCCCGAACTGCCAAGCATTGTCTTCCCGGGACCGGAAACAAGCATCCTGGGACCGTTTCCTGGCTAATCAGTCATCATCAGCCAGGCTAGCTTGAATCCAGTGGCAGAGTGAGCAAGGGACCGACGTCTGGGCATACCCTGCCAACTTAGGGCGAACAAGCAAAACCAAAGGGGATGATGGACGGAGTGTTGAATATTGCAAGCACTCACCCCCAGTCAACTGCTCTGGGTTTAACCCATCATCATTCTTTAGCTCACTCTTCCACCCCCAGTTCAGACATGGCCATATGCAAATCAGTCTGCCCCTGTGCCTCATGGGAACAGTCCAGCCCGAACTGCCAAGCCATGTCTTCCCTGGACTGGAAACAAGCAACCTGGGACCGGTTTCTGGCTAATCAGCTGTCATCAGCCATACTACCTTGAATCCAGTTGCAAAGTTAGCAAGGGACCCACTTCTGGGCACACCTTGCCAACTTAGGGCGAAGAAAGCAAAACCAAAGGGGATGATGGACGAAGTGTTAAACATTGCAAGCACTCACCCTTAGTCAACTGATCTGGGTTTAATGCATCATCAATCTTTAGCTCACTCCGCCACCCCAGTTCAGATATGGCCATATGCAAATCAGTCTGACCCTGTGCCTCATGGGAACAGTTCAGCCCGAACTACCAGGCCATGTCTTCCCGGGACCGGAAACAATCACCCTGGGACCGTTTTCTGCCTAATCAGCCATCATCAGCCAGGCTAGCTTGAATCCAGTGGCAAAGGGAGCAAGGGACCCACGTCTGGGCATACCCTGCCAACTTAGGGCGAACAAAGCAAAACCAAAGGGGATAATAGACGGAGTGTTGAACATTGCAAGCACTCACCATCAGTCAACTGATCTGGGTTTAATCCATCATCATTCTTTAGCTCACTCCTCCACCCCAGTTCAGACATGGCCATATGCAAATCAGTCTGACCCTGTGCCTCATGGGAACACTCCAGCCCGAACTGCCAAGCCATGTCTTCCCTGGACAGGAAACAAGCATCCTGGGACCGGGTTCTGTCTCATCAGCCGTCATTAGCCAGGCTAGCTTGAATCCAGTGGCAAAGTGAGCAAGGGACCCACGTCTGGGCACACCCTGCCATCTTAGAGCGAACAAGACAAAACCAAAGGGGATGATCGACGGAGTGTTGAACATTTCAAGCACTCACCCCCAGTCAACTGATCTGGGTTTAATCCATCATCATTCTTTAGCTCACTCCACCACCCCAGTTCAGACATGGCCATATACAAATCAGTATGACCCCGTGCCTCATGGGAACACTCCAGCCCGAAATGCCAAGCCATGTCTTCACTGGACCGGAAACAAGCAACCTGGGACCAGTTTCTGGCTAATCAGCCATCATCAGCCAGGATAGCTTGAATCCAGTGGCAAAGTGAGCAAGGGACCCACGTCTTGGAATACCCTGCCAAATTAGGGCGAACAAAGCAAAACCAAAGGGGATGATGGACGGAGTGTTGAACGTTGCAAGCACTCCCACCCCCAGTCAACTGATCTGGGTTTAATCCATCATCATTCTTTAGCTCACTCCGTCACCCCAGTTCAGACATGGCCATATGCATATCAGTCTGACCCTGTGCCTCATGGGAACACTCTAGCTCGAACTGCAAAGCCATGTCTTACCTGGACAGGAAACAAGCATCCTGGGACCGGTTTCTGGCTCATCAGCCGTCATCATCCACGCTAGCTTGAATCCAGTGGCAAAGTGAGCAAGAGACCCACATCTGGGCATACCCTGCCAACTTAGGGCGAACAAGGCAAAACCAAAGGGGATGATGAATGGAGTGTTGAACTTTGCAAGCCCTCACCCCCAGTCAACTGATCTGGGTTTAATCATCATCATTCTTTAGCTCACTCCGCCACCCCAGTTCAGACTTGGCCATATGCAAATCAGTCTGACCCTGTGCCTCATGGGAACAGTCCAGCCCGAACTGCCAAGCCATGTCTTCCCTGGACCTAAAACAAGCATCCTGGGACCGGTGTCTGGCTAATCAGCCATCATCAGCCAGGCTAGCTTGAATCCAGTGGCAAAGGGAGCAAGGGACCCACTTCTGGGCATACACTTCCAACATAGGGCGAACAAAGCAAAACCAAAGGGGATGATGGACCTAGTGTTGAACATTGCAAGCACTCACCCCCAGTCAACTGATCTGGGTTTAATCCATCATCATTCTTTAGCTCACTCCGCCACCCCAGTTCAGACATTGTCATATGCAAATCAGTCTGACCCTGTGCCTCCTGGGAACACTACAGCCCGAAATGCCAAGCCATGTCTTCCCTGGACCAGAAAAAAGTATCCTGGGACCTGTTTCTGGCTAATCAGCCGTCATCAGCCACGCAAGCTTGAATCCTGTGGCAAAGTGAGCAAAGGACCCATGTCTGGGCGTACCCTGCCAACTTAGGGCGAGCAATGCAAAACCAAAGGGGTTGATGGACGGAGTGTTGAGCATTTCAAGCACTCACCCCAGTCGACTGATCTGGGTTTAATCCATCATCATTTTTTAGCTCATTCCTCCACGCCCAGTTCAAACATGGCCATATGCAAATCAGTCTGACCCTGTGCCTCATGGGAAAATTCCAGCCCGAACTTCCAAGCCATGTCTTCCCTGGACCGGAAACAAGCATCCTGGGACCGGTTTCTGGCTAATCAGCCGTCATCAGCCAGGCTAGCCTGAATCCAGTGGCAAAGTGAGCAAGGACCCATGTCTGGGCATACCCTGCCAACATATGATGAACAATGCAAAACCAAAAGGGATGATGGACCTAGTGTTGAACATTGCGAGCACTCACCCCCAGTCAACTGATCTGGGTTTAATCCATCATCATTCTTTAGCTCACTTCGGCATCCCAGTTTAGACATGGCCATATGCAAATCAGTCTGACCATGTGAATCATGGGAACACTCCAGCCCGAAATGCCCAGCCATGTCTTCACTGGACCAGGAACAAGCATCCTGGGACCAGTTTCTGGCTAATCAGCCGTCTTCAGCCAGGCTAGCTTGAATCCAGGTGCAAAGTTAGCAAGGGACCCACGTCTGGGCATACCCTGCCAACTTAGGGCAAACAAAGCACAACCAAAGGGGATGATGGAGGAGTGTTGAACATTGCAAGCACTCACCCCAGTCAACTGATCTGGGTTTAATCCATCATCATTTTTTAGCTCACTCCGCCACCCCAGTTCAGACATGGCCATATGCAAATCAGTCTGCCCCTGTGCCTCATGGGAAGAGTCCAGCCCGAACTGCCAAGCCATGTCTTCCCTGGGCTGGAAACAAGCAACCTGGGAACGGTTTCTGGCTAATCGGCTGTCATCAGCCAGACTACCTTGAATCCAGTTGCAAAGTTTGCAAGGGACACACGTCTGGGCATACCCTGCCAACTTAGGGCAAAGAAAGAAAAACCAAAGGGGATGATGGACGAAGTGTTGAACATTGCAAGCACTCACCCCAGTCAACTGATCTGGGTTTAATGCATCATCATTCTTTAGCTCACTCCACCACCCCAGTTCAGATATGGCCATATGCAAATCAGTCTGACCCTGTGCCTCATGGGAACAGTTCAGCCCGAACTGCCAAGCATTGTCTTCCCGGGACCGGAAACAAGCATCCTGGGACCGTTTCCTGGCTAATCAGTCATCATCAGCCAGGCTAGCTTGAATCCAGTGGCAGAGTGAGCAAGGGACCCACGTCTGGGCATACCCTGCCAACTTAGGGCGAACAAGCAAAACCAAAGGGGATGATGGACGGAGTGTTGAATATTGCAAGCACTCACCCCCAGTCAACTGATCTGGGTTTAATCCATCATCATTCTTTAGCTCACTCCGCCACCCCCAGTTCAGACATGGCCATATGCAAATCAGTCTGACCCTGTGCTTCATGGGAACACTCCAGCCCGAACTGCCAAGCCATGTCTTCCCTGGACAGGAAACAAGCATCCTGAGACCGGTTTCTGTCTCATCAGCCGTTATTAGCCAGGCTAGCTTGAATCCAGTGGCAAAGTGAGCAAGGGACCCACGTCTGGGCACACCCTGCCAACTTAGAGCGAACAAGGCAAAACCAAAGGGGATGATGGACGGAGTGTTGAACATTTCAAGCACTCACCCCCAGGCAACTGATCTGGATTTAATCCATCATCATTCTTTAGCTCACTCTGCCACCCCAGTTCAGACATGGCCATATGCAATTCAGTCTGACCCTGTGCCTCATGGTAGCAGTCCAGCCCGAACTGTCAAGCCATGCTTTCCCTTGACCGGAAACAAGCTTCCTGGGACTGGTTTCTGGCTAATCAGCCGTCATCACCTAGGCTAGCTTGAATCCAGTGGCAACGTGAGCAAGGGACCCACGTCTGGGCATACCCTGCCAACTTAGGGCGAACAAGGCAAAACCAAAGGGAATGATGGACAGAGTGTTGAACATTGCAAGCCCTCACCCCCAGTCAACTGATCTGGGTTTAATCATCATCATTCTTTAGCTCACTCCGGCATCCCAGTTCAGACATGGCCATATGCAAATCATTCTGACCCTGTGCATCATGGGAACACTCCAGCCCGAAATGCCAAGCCATGTCTTCACTGGACCGGAAACAAGCATCCTGGGACCGTTTTCTGGCTAATCAGCCATCATCAGCCAGGCTAGCTTGAATCCAGTGGCAAAGTTAGCAAGGGACCCACTTCTGGGCATACCCTGCCAACTTAGGGCGAAGAAAGCAAAACCAAAGGGGATGATGGACGAAGTGTTGAACATTGCAAGCACTCACACCCAGTCAACTGATCTGGGTTTAATGCATCATCATTCTTTAGCTCACTCCGCCACCCCAGTTCAGATATGGCCATATGCAAATCAGTCTGACCCTGTGCCTCATGGGAACACTTCAGCCCGAACTGCCAAGCCATGTCTTCCCTGGACCGGAAAAAAGTATCCTGGGACCGGTTTCTGGCTAATCAGCCGTCATCAGCCACGCAAGCTTGAATCCTGTGGCAAAGTGAGCAAGGGACCCATGTCTGGGCATACCCTGCCAACTTAGGGCAAGCAAAGCAAAACCAAAGGGGATGATGGACGGAGTGTTGAACATTGCAAGCACTCACCCCCAGTCAACTGATCTGGGTTTAATGCATCATCATTCTTTAGCTCACTCCGCCACCCCAGTTCAGATATGGCCATATGCAAATCAGTCTGACCCTGTGCCTCATGGGAACAGTGCGGCCCGAACTGCCAAACCATGTCTTCCCAGGACCGGAAACAAGCACCCTGGGACCGTTTTCTGGCTAATCAGCCATCATCAGCCAGGCTAGCTTGAATCCAGTGGCAAAGTGAGCAAGGGACCAACGTCTGGGCATACCCTGCCAAATTAGGGCGAACAAGGCAAAACCAAAGGGGATGATGGATGGAGTGTTGAACTTTGCAAGCCCTCACCCCCAGTCAACTGATCTGGGTTTAATCCATCATCATTTTTTAGCTCACTCCGCCACCCCAGTTCAGACATGGCCATATGCAAATCAGTCTGACCCTGTGCCTCATGGGAACACTCCAGCCCGAACTGCCAAGCCATGTCTTCCCTGGACAGGAAACAAGCATCCTGGGACCGGTTTCTGTCTCATCAGCCGTCATTAGCCAGGCTAGATTGAATCCAGCGGCAAAGTGAGCAAGGGACCCACGTCTGGGCACACCCTGCCAACTTAGAGCGAACAAGGCAAAACCAAAGGGGATGATGGACAGAGTGTTGAACATTTCAAGCACTCACCCCCAGTCAACTGATCTGGGTTTAATCCATCATCATTCTTTAGCTCACTCCACCACCCCAGTTCAGACATGGCCATATGCAAATCAGTATGACCCTGTGCCTCATGGGAACACTCCAGCCCGAAATGCCAAACCATGTGTTCACTGGACCGGAAACAAGCAACCTGGGACCGGTTTCTGGCTAATCAGCCATCATCAGCCAGGCTAGCTTGAATCCAGTGGCAAAGTGAACAAGGGACCCATGTCTGGGAATACCCTGTCAAATTAGGGCGAACAAAGCAAAACCAAAGGGGATGATGGACGGAGTGTTGAACATTGCAAGCATTCCCACCCCCAGTCAACTGATCTGGGTTTAATCATCATCATTCTTTAGCTCACTCCGCCACCCCAGTTCAGACATGGCCATATACAAATCAGTCTGACCCTGTGCCTCATGGGAACAGTCCAGCCCGAACTGCCAAGCCATGTCTTCCCTGGACCTAAAACAAGAATCCTGGGACCGGTTTCTGGCTAATCAGCCATCATCAGCCAGGCTAGCTTGAATCCAGTGGCAAAGGGAGCAAGGGACCCACTTCTGGGCATACACTGCCAACATAGGGCGAACAAAGCAAAACCAAAGGGGATGATGGACCTAGTGTTGAACATTGCAAGCACTCACCCCCAGTCAACTGATCTGGGTTTAATCCATCATCATTCTTTAGCTCACTCCGCCACCCCAGTTCAGACATGGTCATATGCAAATCAGTCTGACCCTGTGCCTCATGGGAACACTACAGCCCGAAATGCCAAGCCATGTCTTCCCTGGACCGGAAAAAAGTATCCTGGGACCGGTTTCTGGCTAATCAGCCGTCATCAGCCACGCAAGCTTGAATCCTGTCGCAAAGTGAGCAAGGGACCCACGTATGGGCATACCCTGCCAACTTAGGGCGAGCAAAGCAAAACCAAAGGGGATGATGGACATAGTGTTGAACATTGCAAGCACTCACCCCAGTCGACTGATCTGGGTTTCATCCATCATCATTTTTTAGCTCACTCCTCCACACCCAGTTCAAACATGGCCATATGCAAATCAGTCTGACCCTGTGCCTCATGGGAACATTCCAGCCCGAACTTCCAAGCCATGTCTTCCCTGGACCGGAAACAAGCATCCTGGGACCGGTTTCTGGCTAATCAGCTGTCATCAGCCAGGCTAGCCTGAATCCAGTGGCAAAGTGAGCAAGGGACCCACGTCTGGGCATACCCTGCCAACATATGATGAACAATGCAAAACCAAAAAGGATGATGGACCTAGTGTTGAACATTGCGAGCACTCACCCCCAGTCAACTGATCTGAGTTTAATCCATCATCATTCTTTAGCTCACTTCGGCGATCCAGTTTAGACATGGCCATATGCAAATCAGTCTGACCATGTGCATCATGGGAACACTCCAGCCCAAAATGCCAAGCCATGTCTTCACTAGACCGGGAAAAAGCATCCTGGGACTAGTTTCTGGCTAATCGGCCGTCATCAGCCAGGCTAGCTTGAATCCAGTTGCAAAGTTAGCAAGGGACCCACGTCTGGGCATACCCTGCCAACTTAGGGCGAATAAGGCACAACCAAAGGGGATGATGGATGGAGTGTGGAACATTGCAAGCCCTCACCCCAGTCAACTGATCTGGGTTTAATCCATCATCATTTTTTAGCTCACTCCGCCACCCCAGTTCAGACATGGCCATATGTAAATCAGTCTGCCCCTGTGCCTCATGGGAACAGTCCAGCCCGAAGTGCCAAGCCATGTCTTCCCTGGACTGGAAACAAGCAACCTGGGACCGGTTTCTGGCTAATCGGCTGTAATCAGCCAGACTACCTTGAATCCAGTTGCAAAGTTAGCAAGGGACCCACTTCTGGGCATACCCTGTCAACTTAGGGCGAAGAAAGCAAAACCAAAGGGGATGATGGACGAAGTGTTGAACATTGCAAGCACTCACCCCCCAGTCAACTGATCTGGGTTTAATGCATCATCATTCTTTAGCTCACTCCGCAACCCCAGTTCAGATATGGCCATATGCAAATCAGTCTGACCCTGTGCCTCATGGGAACACTCCAGCCCGAACTGCCAAGCCATGTCTTCCCTGGACCGGAAAAAAGTATCCTGGGACCGGATTCTGGCTAATCAGCCGTCATCAGCCACGCAAGCTTGAATCCTGTGGCAAAGTGAGCAAGGGACCCATGTCTGGGCATACCCTGCCAACTTAGGGCGAGCAAAGCAAAACCAAAGGGGATGATGGACGGAGTGTTGAACATTGCAAGCACTCACCCCCAGTCAACTGATCTGGGTTTAATGCATCATCATTCTTTAGCTCACTCCGCCACCCCAGTTCAGATATGGCCATATGCAAATCAGTCTGACCCTGTGCCTCATGGGAACAGTTTGGCCCGAACTGCCAAACCATGTCTTCCCGGGACCGGAAACAAGCACCCTGGGACCGTTTTCTGGCTAATCAGCCATCATCAGCCAGGCTAGCTTGAATCCAGTGGCAAAGTGAGCAAGGGACCCACGTCTGGGCATACCCTGCCAACTTAGGGCGAACAAAGCAAAACCAAAGGGGATGATGGACGGAGTGTTGAACATTGCAAGCACTCACCATCAGTCAACTGATCTGGGTTTAATCCATCATCATTCTTTAGCTCACTCCGCCACCCCAGTTCAGACATGGCCATATGCAAATCAGTCTGACCCTGTGCATCATGGGAACACTCCAGCCCGAACTGCCAAGCCATGTCTTCCCTGGACAGGAAACAAGCATCCTGGGACCGGTTTCTGTCTCATCAGCCGTCATTTGCCAGGCTAGCTTGAATCCAGTGGCAAAGTGAGCAAGGGACCCACGTCTGGGCACACCCTGCCAACTTAGAGCGAACAAGGCAAAACCAAAGGGGATGATGGACAGAGTGTTGAACATTTCAAGCACTCAACCCCAGTCAACTGATCTGTGTTTAATCCATCATCATTCTTTAGCTCACTCCACCATCCCAGTTCAGACATGGCCATATGCAAATCAGTATGACCCTGTGCCTCATGGGAACACTCCAGCCCGAAATGCCAAGCCATGTCTTCACTGGACTGGAAACAAGCAACCTGGGACCGGTTTCTGGCTAATCAGCCATCATCAGCCAGGCTAGCTTGAATCTAGTGGCAAAGGGAGCAAGGAACCCACTTCTGGGCATACACTGCCAACATAGGGCGAACAAAGCAAAACCAAAGGGGATGATGGACCTAGTGTTGAACATTGCAAGCACTCACCCCCAGTCAACTGATCTGGGTTTAATGCATCATCATTCTTTAGCTCACTCCGCCACCCCAGTTCAGATATGGCCATATGCAAATCAGTCTGACCCTGTGCCTCATGGGAACATTCCAGCCGGAACTTCCAAGCCATGTCTTACCTGGACCGGAAACAAGCATCCTGGGACCGGTTTCTGGCTAATCAGCCGTCATCAGCCAGGCTAGCCTGAATCCAGTGGCAAAGTGAGCAAGGACCCACGTCTGGGCATACCCTGCCAACATATGATGAACAATGCAAAACCAAAAGGGATGATGGACCTAGTGTTGAACATTGCAAGCACTCACCCCCAGTCAACTGATCTGGGTTTAATGCATCATCATTCTTTAGCTCACTCCACCATCCCAGTTCAGACATGGCCATGTGCAAATCAGTCTGACCATGTGCATCATGGGAACACTCCAGCCCGAAATGCCAAGCCATGTCTTCACTGGACCGGGAACAAGCATCCTGGGACCAGTTTCTGGCTAATCAGCCGTCTTCAGCCAGGCTAGCTTGAATCCAGGTGCAAAGTTAGCAAGGGACCCACGTCTGGGCATACCCTGCCAACTTAGGGCAAACAAAGCACAACCAAAGGGGATGATGGAGGAGTGTTGAACATTGCAAGCACTCACCCCAGTCAACTGATCTGGGTTTAATCCATCATCATTTTTTAGCTCACTCCGCCACCCCAGTTCAGACATGGCCATATGCAAATCAGTCTGCCCCTGTGCCTCATGGGAAGAGTCCAGCCCGAACTGCCAAGCCATGTCTTCCCTGGGCTGGAAACAAGCAACCTGGGACCGGTTTCTGGCTAATCAGCTGTCATCAGCCAGACTACCTTGAATCCAGTTGCAAAGTTTGCAAGGGACACACGTCTGGGCATACCCTGCCAACTTAGGGCAAAGAAAGAAAAACCAAAGGGGATGATGGACGAAGTGTTGAACATTGCAAGCACTCACCCCAGTCAACTGCTCTGGGTTTAACCCATCATCATTCTTTAGCTCACTCTTCCACCCCCAGTTCAGACATGGCCATATGCAAATCAGTCTGACCCTGTGCTTCATGGGAACATTCCAGCCCGAACTTCCAAGCCATGTCTTCCCGGGACCGGAAACAAGCACCCTGGGACCGTTTTCTGGCTAATCAGCCATCATCAGCCAGGCTAGCTTGAATCCAGTGGCAAAGTGAGCAAGGGACCCACGTCTGGGCATACCCTGCCAACTTAGGGCGAGCAAAGCAAAACCAAAGGGGATGATGAACGGAGTGTTGAACATTGCAAGCACTCACCCCAGTCGACTGATCTGGGTTTCATCCATCATCATTTTTTAGCTCACTCCTCCACACCCAGTTCAAACATGGCCATATGCAAATCAGTCTGACCCTGTGCCTCATGGGAACATTCCAGCCCGAACTTCCAAGCCATGTCTTCCCTGGACCGGAAACAAGCATCCTGGGACCGGTTTCTGGCTAATCAGCCGTCATCAGCCAGGCTAGCCTGAATCCAGTGGCAAAGTGAGCAAGGGACCCACGTCTGGGCATACCCTGCCAACATATGATGAACAATGCAAAACCAAAAAGGATGATGGACCTAGTGTTGAACATTGCGAGAACTCACCCCCAGTCAACTGATCTGGGTTTAATCCATCATCATTCTTTAGCTCACTTCGGCGATCCAGTTTAGACATGGCCATATGCAAATCAGTCTGACCATGTGCATCATGGGAACACTCCAGCCCGAAATGCCAAGCCATGTCTTCACTAGACCGGGAACAAGCATCCTGGGACTAGTTTCTGGCTAATCGGCCGTCATCAGCCAGGCTAGCTTGAATCCAGTTGCAAAGTTAGCAAGGGACCCACGTCTGGGCATACCCTGCCAACTTAGGGCGAACAAAGCACAACCAAAGGGGATGATGGATGGAGTGTTGAACATTGCAAGCACTCACCCCAGTCAACTGATCTGGGTTTAATCTATCATCATTTTTTAGCTCACTCCGTCACCCCAGTTCAGACATGGCCATATGCAAATCAGTCTGCCCCTGTGCCTCATGGGAACAGTCAAGCCCGAACTGCCAAGCCATGTCTTCCCTGGACTGGAAACAAGCAACCTGGGACCGGTTTCTGGCTCATCAGCGGTCATCATCCAGGCTAGCTTGAATCCAGTGACAAAGTGAGCAAGAGACCCACGTCTGGGCATACCCTGCCAACTTAGGGCGAACAAGGCAAAACCAAAGGGGATGATGGATGGAGTGTTGAACTTTGCAAGCCCTCAACCCCAGTCAACTGATCTGGGTTTAATCCACCATCATTCTTTAGCTCACTCCGCTAACCCAGTTCAGACATGGCCATATGCAAATCAGTCTGACCATGTGCCTCATGGAAACATTCCAGCCCGAACTTCCAAGCCATGTCTTCCCTGGACCTAAAACAAGCATCCTGGGACGGGTTTCTGGCTAATCAGCCATCATCAGCCAGGCTAGCTTGAATCCAGTGTCAAAGGGAGCAAGGGACCCACTTCTGGGCATACACTGCCAACATAGGGCGAACAAAGCAAAACCAAAGGGGATGATGGACCTAGTGTTGAACATTGCAAGCACTCACCCCCAGTCAACTGATCTGGGTTTAATCCACCATCATTCTTTAGCTCACTCCGCTAACCCAGTTCAGACATGGCCATATGCAAATCAGTCTGACCATGTGCCTCATGGAAACATTCCAGCCCGAACTTCTAAGCCATGTCTTCCCTGGACCGGAAACAAGCATCCTGGGACCGGTTTCTGGCTAATCAGCCGTCATCAGCCAGGCTAGCCTGAATCCAGTGGCAAAGTGAGCAAGGGACCCACGTCTGGGCATACCCTGCCAACATATGGTGAACAATGCAAAACCAAAGGGGATGATGGACCTAGTGTTGAACATTGCAAGCACTCACCCCCAGTCAACTGATCTGGGTTTAATCCATCATCATTCTTTAGCTCACTTCGGCATCCCAGTTCAGACATGGCCATATGCAAATCAGTCTGACCATGTGCATCATGGGAACACTCCAGCCCGACATGCCAAGCTATGTCTTCACTGGACCAGGAACAAGCATCCTGGGACCAGTTTCTGGCTAATCGGCCGTCATCAGCCAGGCTAGCTTGAATCCAGTTGCAAAGTTAGCAAGGGACCCACGTCTGGGCATACCCTGCCAACTTAGGGCAAACAAAGCACAACCAAAGGGGATGATGGACGGAGTGCTGAACATTGCAAGCACTCACCCCAGTCAACTGATCTGGGTTTAATGCAGCATCATTCTTTAGCTCACTCCACCACCCCAGTTCAGATATGGCCATATGCAAATCAGTCTGACCCTGTGCCTCATGGGAACAGTTCAGCCCGAACTGCCAAGCATTGTCTTCCCGGGACCGGAAACAAGCATCCTGGGACCGTTTTCTGGCTAATATGTCATCATCAGCCAGGCTAGCTTGAATCCAGTGGCAAAGTGAGCAGGGGACCAACGTCTGGGCATACCCTGCCAACTTAGGGCGAACAAGGCAAAACCAAAGGGGATGATGGACAGAGTGTTGAACATTGCGAGCACTCACCCCCAGTCAACTGATCTGGGTTTAATCCATCATCATTCTTTAGCTCACTTCGGCATCCCAGTTCAGACATGGCCATATGCAAATCAGTCTGACCATGTGCATCATGGGAACACTCCAGCCCGAAATGCCAAGCCATGTCTTCACTGGACCGGGAACAAGCATCCTGGGACCAGTTTCTGGCTAATCGGCCGTCATCAGCCAGGCTAGCTTGAATCCAGTTGCAAAGTTAGCAAGGGACCCACGTCTGGGCATACCCTGCCAACTTAGGGCAAACAAAGCACAACCAAAGGGGATGATGGACGGAGTGCTGAACATTGCAAGCACTCACCCCAGTCAACTGATCTGGGTTTAATGCATCATCATTCTTTAGCTCACTCCACCACCCCAGTTCAGATATGGCCATATGCAAATCAGTCTGACCCTGTGCCTCATGGGAACAGTTCAGCCCGAAACTGCCAAGCATTGTCTTCCCGGGACCGGAAACAAGCATCCTGGGACCGTTTTCTGGCTAATCAGCCATCATCAGCCAGGCTAGCTTGAATCCAGTGGCAAAGTGAGCAAGGGACCAACGTCTGGGCATACCCTGCCAACTTAGGGCGAACAAGGCAAAACCAAAGGGGATGATGGACAGAGTGTTGAACATTGCGAGCACTCACCCCCAGTCAACTGATCTGGGTTTAATCCATCATCATTCTTTAGCTCACTTCGGCATCCCAGTTCAGACATGGCCATATGCAAATCAGTCTGACCATGTGCATCATGGGAACACTCCAGCCCGAAATGCCAAGCCATGTCTTCACTGGACCGGGAACAAGCATCCTGGGACCAGTTTCTGGCTAATCGGCCGTCATCAGCCAGGCTAGCTTGAATCCAGTTGCAAAGTTAGCAAGGGACCTCCATCTGGGCATACCCTGCCAACTTAGGGCGAACAAAGCACAACCAAAGGGGATGATGGACGGAGTGTTGAACATTGCAAGCACTCACCCCAGTCAACTGATCTGGGTTTAATCCATCATCATTTTTTAGCTCACTCCGCCACCCCAGTTCAGACATGGCCATATGCAAATCAGTCTGCCCCTGTGCCTCATGGGAACAGTCCAGCCCGAACTGCCAAGCCATGTCTTCCCTGGACTGGAAACAAGCAACCTGGGACCAGTTTCTGGCTAATCAGCTGTCATCAGCCATACTACCTTGAATCCAGTTGCAAAGTTAGCAAGGGACCCACTTCTGGGCACACCTTGCCAACTTAGGGCGAAGAAAGCAAAACCAACGGGGATGATGGACGAAGTGTTAAACATTGCAAGCACTCACCCTTAGTCAACTGATCTGGGTTTAATGCATCATCAATCTTTAGCTCACTCCGCCACCCCAGTTCAGATATGGCCATATGCAAATCAGTCTGACCCTGTGCCTCATGGGAACAGTTCAGCCCGAACTGCCAAGCCATGTCTTCCCGGGACCGGAAACAATCACCCTGGGACCGTTTTCTGCCTAATCAGCCATCATCAGCCAGGCTAGCTTGAATCCAGTGGCAAAGGGAGCAAGGGACCCACGTCTGGGCATACCCTGCCAACTTAGGGCGAACAAAGCAAAACCAAAGGGGATGATGGACGGAGTGTTGAACATTGCAAGCACTCACCATCAGTCAACTGATCTGGGTTTAATCCATCATCATTCTTTAGCTCACTCCGCCACCCCAGTTCAGACATGGCCATATGCAAATCAGTCTGACCCTGTGCCTCATGGGAACACTCCAGCCCGAACTGCCAAGGCATGTCTGCCCTGGACAGGAAACAAGCATCCTGGGACCGGTTTCTGTCTCATCAGCCGTCATTAGCCAGGCTAGCTTGAATCCAGTGGCAAAGTGAGCAAGGGACCCACGTCTGGGCACACCCTGCCAACTTGGAGCGAACAAGACAAAACCAAAGGGGATGATCGACGGAGTGTTGAACATTTCAAGCACTCACCCCCAGTCAACTGATCTGGGTTTAATCCATCATCATTCTTTAGCTCACTCCACCACCCCAGTTCAGACATGGCCATATACAAATCAGTATGACCCCGTGCCTCATGGGAACACTCCAGCCCGAAATGCCAAGCCATGTCTTTACTGGACCGGAAACAAGCAACCTGGGACCGGTTTCTGGCTAATCAGCCATCATCAGCCAGGATAGCTTGAATCCAGTGGCAAAGTGAGCAAGGGACCCACGTCTTGGAATACCCTGCCAAATTAGGGCGAACAAAGCAAAACCAAAGGGGATGATGGACGGAGTGTTGAACGTTGCAAGCACTCCCACCCCCAGTCAACTGATCTGGGTTTAATCCATCATCATTCTTTAGCTCACTCCATCACCCCAGTTCAGACATGGCCATATGCATATCAGTCTGACCCTGTGCCTCATGGGAACACTCTAGCTCGAACTGCCAAGCCATGTCTTACCTGGACAGGAAACAAGCATCCTGGGACCGGTTTCTGGCTCATCAGCCGTCATCATCCACGCTAGCTTGAATCCAGTGGCAAAGTGAGCAAGAGACCCACATCTGGGCATACCCTGCCAACTTAGGGCGAACAAGGCAAAACCAAAGGGGATGATGGATGGAGTGTTGAACTTTGCAAGCCCTCACCCCCAGTCAACTGATCTGGGTTTAATCATCATCATTCTTTAGCTCACTCCGCCACCCCAGTTCAGACGTGGCCATATACAAATCAGTCTGACCCTGTGCCTCATGGGAACAGTCCAGCCCGAACTGCCAAGCCATGTCTTCCCTGGACCTAAAACAAGCATCCTGGGACCGGTGTCTGGCTAATCAGCCATCATCAGCCAGGCTAGCTTGAATCCAGTGGCAAAGGGAGCAAGGGACCCACTTCTGGGCATACACTTCCAACATAGGGCGAACAAAGCAAAACCAAAGGGGATGATGGACCTAGTGTTGAACATTGCAAGCACTCACCCCCCAGTCAACTGATCTGGGTTTAATCCATCATCATTCTTTAGCTCACTCCGCCACCCCAGTTCAGACATTGTCATATGCAAATCAGTCTGACCCTGTGCCTCCTGGGAACACTACAGCCCGAAATGCCAAGCCATGTCTTCCCTGGACCAGAAAAAAGTATCCTGGGACCTGTTTCTGGCTAATCAGCCGTCATCAGCCACGCAAGCTTGAATCCTGTGGCAAAGTGAGCAAAGGACCCATGTCTGGGCGTACCCTGCCAACTTAGGGCGAGCAATGCAAAACCAAAGGGGATGATGGACGGAGTGTTGAACATTTCAAGCACTCACCCCAGTCGACTGATCTGGGTTTAATCCATCATCATTTTTTAGCTCATTCCTCCACGCCCAGTTCAAACATGGCCATATGCAAATCAGTCTGACCCTGTGCCTCATGGGAAAATTCCAGCCCGAACTTCCAAGCCATGTCTTCCCTGGACCGGAAACAAGCATCCTGGGACCGGTTTCTGGCTAATCAGCCGTCATCAGCCAGGCTAGCCTGAATCCAGTGGCAAAGTGAGCAAGGACCCACGTCTGGGCATACCCTGCCAACATATGATGAACAATGCAAAACCAAAAGGGATGATGGACCTAGTGTTGAACATTGCGAGCACTCACCCCCAGTCAACTGATCTGGGTTTAATCCATCATCATTCTTTAGCTCACTTCGGCATCCCAGTTTAGACATGGCCATATGCAAATCAGTCTGACCATGTGCATCATGGGAACACTCCAGCCCGAAATGCCAAGCCATGTCTTCACTGGACCGGGAACAAGCATCCTGGGACCAGTTTCTGGCTAATCAGCTGTCTTCAGCCAGGCTAGCTTGAATCCAGGTGCAAAGATAGCAAGGGACCCACGTCTGGGCATACCCTGCCAACTTAGGGCAAACAAAGAACAACCAAAGGGGATGATGGAGGAGTGTTGAACATTGCAAGCACTCACCCCAGTCAACTGATCTGGGTTTAATCCATCATCATTTTTTAGCTCACTCCGCCACCCCAGTTCAGACATGGCCATATGCAAATCAGTCTGCCCCTGTGCCTCATGGGAAGAGTCCAGCCCGAACTGCCAAGCCATGTCTTCGCTAGGCTGGAAACAAGCAACCTGGGACCGGTTTCTGGCTAATCGGCTGTCATCAGCCAGACTAACTTGAATCCAGTTGCAAAGTTTGCAAGGGACACACGTCTGGGCATACCCTGCCAACTTAGGGCAAAGAAAGAAAAACCAAAGGGGATGATGGACGAAGTGTTGAACATTGCAAGCACTCACCCCAGTCAACTGATCTGGGTTTAATGCATCATCATTCTTTAGCTCACTCCACCACCCCAGTTCAGATATGGCCATATGCAAATCAGTCTGACCCTGTGCCTCATGGGAACAGTTCAGCCCGAACTGCCAAGCATTGTCTTCCCGGGACCGGAAACAAGCATCCTGGGACCGTTTCCTGTCTAATCAGTCATCATCAGCCAGGCTAGCTTGAATCCAGTGGCAGAGTGAGCAAGGGACCCACGTCTGGGCATACCCTGCCAACTTAGGGCGAACAAGCAAAACCAAAGGGGATGATGGACGGAGTGTTGAATATTGCAAGCACTCACCCCCAGTCAACTGATCTGGGTTTAATCCATCATCATTCTTTAGCTCACTCCGCCACCCCCAGTTCAGACATGGCCATATGCAAATCAGTCTGACCCTGTGCTTCATGGGAACACTCCAGCCCGAACTGCCAAGCCATGTCTTCCCTGGACAGGAAACAAGCATCCTGAGACCGGTTTCTGTCTCATCAGCCGTTATTAGCCAGGCTAGCTTGAATCCAGTGGCAAAGTGAGCAAGGGACCCACGTCTGGGCACACCCTGCCAACTTAGAGCGAACAAGGCAAAACCAAAGGGGATGATGGACGGAGTGTTGAACATTTCAAGCACTCACCCCCAGGCAACTGATCTGGATTTAATCCATCATCATTCTTTAGCTCACTCCGCCACCCCAGTTCAGACATGGCCATATGCAATTCAGTCTGACCCTGTGCCTCATGTTAGCAGTCCAGCCCGAACTGTCAAGCCATGCTTTCCCTTGACCGGAAACAAGCTTCCTGGGACTGGTTTCTGGCTAATCAGCCATCATCAGCCAGGCTAGCTTGAATCCAGTGGCAACGTGAGCAAGGGACCCACGTCTGGGCATACCCTGCCAACTTAGGGCGAACAAGGCAAATCCAAAGGGGATGATGGACAGAGTGTTGAACATTGCAAGCCCTCACCCCCAGTCAACTGATCTGGGTTTAATCATCATCATTCTTTAGCTCACTCCGGCATCCCAGTTCAGACATGGCATATGCAAATCATTCTGACCCTGTGCATCATGGGAACACTCCAGCCCGAAATGCCAAGCCATGTCTTCACTGGACCGGAAACAAGCATCCTGGGACCGGTTTCTGGCTAATCAGCCATCATCAGCCAGGCTAGCTTGAATCCAGTGGCAAAGTTAGCAAGGGACCCACTTCTGGGAATACCCTGCCAACTTAGGGCGAAGAAAGCAAAACCAAAGGGGATGATGGACGAAGTGTTGAACATTGCAAGCACTCACCCCCAGTCAACTGATCTGGGTTTAATGCATCATCATTCTTTAGCTCACTCCGCCACCCCAGTTCAGATATGGCCATATGCAAATCAGTCTGACCCTGTGCCTCATGGGAACACTTCAGCCCGAACTGCCAAGCCATGTCTTCCCTGGACCGGAAAAAAGTATCCTGGGACCGGTCTCTGGCTAATCAGCCGTCATCAGCCACGCAAGCTTGAATCCTGTGGCAAAGTGAGCAAGGGACCCATGTCTGGGCATACCCTGCCAACTTAGGGCAAGCAAAGCAAAACCAAAGGGGATGATGGACGGAGTGTTGAACATTGCAAGCACTCACCCCCAGTCAACTGATCTGGGTTTAATGCATCATCATTCTTTAGCTCACTCTGCCACCCCAGTTCAGATATGGCCATATGCAAATCAGTCTGACCCTGTGCCTCATGGAAACAGTTCGGCCCGAACTGCCAAACCATGTCTTCCCAGGACCGGAAACAAGCACCCTGGGACCGTTTTCTTGCTAATCAGCCATCATCAGCCAGGCTAGCTTGAATCCAGTGGCAAAGTGAGCAAGGGACCAACGTCTGGGCATACCCTGCCAAATTAAGGCGAACAAGGCAAAACCAAAGGGGATGATGGATGGAGTGTTGAACTTTGCAAGCCCTCACCCCCAGTCAACTGATCTGGGGTTACTCCATCATCATTTTTTAGCTCACTCCGCCACCCCAGTTCAGACATGGCCATATGCAAATCAGTCTGACCCTGTGCCTCATGGGAACACTCCAGCCCGAACTGCCAAGCCATGACTTCCCTGGACAGGAAACAAGCATCCTGGGACCGGTTTCTGTCTCATCAGCCGTCATTAGCCAGGCTAGATTGAATCCAGTGGCAAAG
Source organism: Triturus cristatus (assembly GCF_964204655.1). NCBI lineage: Eukaryota > Metazoa > Chordata > Amphibia > Caudata > Salamandridae > Triturus > Triturus cristatus. The sequence continues at coordinate 1,017,270,198 of NC_140579.1, read as the reverse complement.
TGAGCAAGGGACCCACGTCTGGGCACACCCTGCCAACTTAGAGCGAACAAGGCAAAACCAAAGGGGATGATGGACGGAGTGTTGAACATTTCAAGCACTCACCCCCAGTCAACTGATCTGGGTTTAATCCATCATCATTCTTTAGCTCACTCCACCACCCCAGTTCAGACATGGCCATATGCAAATCAGTATGACCCTGTGCCTCATGGGAACACTCCAGCCCGAAATGCCAAGCCATGTGTTCACTGGACCGGAAACAAGCAACCTGGGACCGGTTTCTGGCTAATCAGCCATCATCAGCCAGGCTAGCTTGAATCCAGTGGCAAAGTGAACAAGGGACCCATGTCTGGGAATACCCTGCCAAATTAGGGCGAACAAACCAAAACCAAAGGGGATGATGGACGGAGTGTTGAACATTGCAAGTATTCCCACCCCCAGTCAACTGATCTGGGTTTAATCATCATCATTCTTTAGCTCACTCCGCCACCCCAGTTCAGACATGGCCATATACAAATCAGTCTGACCCTGTGCCTCATGGGAACAGTCCAGCCCGAACTGCCAAGCCATGTCTTCCCTGGACCTAAAACAAGAATCCTGGGACCGGTTTCTGGCTAATCAGCCATCATCAGCCAGGTTAGCTTGAATCCAGTGGCAAAGGGAGCAAGGGACCCACTTCTGGGCATACACTGCCAACATAGGGCGAACAAAGCAAAACCAAAGGGGATGATGGACCTAGTGTTGAACATTGCAAGCACTCACCCCCAGTCAACTGATCTGGGTTTAATCCATCATCATTCTTTAGCTCACTCCGCCACCCCAGTTCAGACATGGTCATATGCAAATCAGTCTGACCCTGTGCCTCATGGGAACACTACAGCCCGAAATGCCAAGCCATGTCTTCCCTGGACTGGAAAAAAGTATCCTGGGACCGGTTTCTGGCTAATCAGCCGTCATCAGCCACGCAAGCTTGAATCCTGTGGCAAAGTGAGCAAGGGACCCACGTCTGGGCATACCCTGCCAACTTAGGGCGAGCAAAGCAAAACCAAAGGGGATGATGGACATAGTGTTGAACATTGCAAGCACTCACCCCAGTCGACTGATCTGGGTTTCATTCATCATCATTTTTTAGCTCACTCCTCCACGCCCAGTTCAAACATGGGCATATGCAAATCAGTCTGACCCTGTGCCTCATGGGAACATTCCAGCCTGAACTTCCAAGCCATGTCTTCCCTGGACCGGAAACAAGCATCCTGGGACCGGTTTCTGGCTAATCAGCCGTCATCAGCCAGGCTAGCCTGAATCCAGTGGCAAAGTGAGCAAGGTGCCCACGTCTGGGCATACCCTGCCAACATATGATGAACAATGCAAAACCAAAAAGGATGATGGACCTAGTGTTGAACATTGCGAGCACTCACCCCCAGTCAACTGATCTGGGTTTAATCCATCATCATTCTTTAGCTCACTTCGGCGATCCAGTTTAGACATGGCCATATGCAAATCAGTCTGACCATGTGCATCATGGGAACACTCCAGCCCGAAATGCCAAGCCATGTCTTCACTAGACCGGGAACAAGCATCCTGGGACCAGTTTCTGGCTAATCGGCCGTCATCAGCCAGGCTAGCTTGAATCCAGTTGCAAAGTTAGCAAGGGACCCACGTCTGGGCATACCCTGCCAACTTAGGGCGAACAAGGCACAACCAAAGGGAATGATGGATGGAGTGTTGAACATTGCAAGCCCTCACCCCAGTCAACTGATCTGGGTTTAATCCATCATCATTTTTTAGCTCACTCCGCCACCCCAGTTCAGACATGGCCATATGCAAATCAGTCTGCCCCTGTGCCTCATGGGAACAGTCCAGCCCGAAGTGCAAGCCATGTCTTCCCTGGACTGGAAACAAGCAACCTGGGACCGGTTTCTGGCTAATCGGCTGTCATCAGCCAGACTACCTTGAATCCAGTTGCAAAGTTAGCAAGGGACCCACTTCTGGGCATACCCTGTCAACTTAGGGCGAAGAAAGCAAAACCAAAGGGGATGATGGACGAAGTGTTGAACATTGCAAGCACTCACCCCCAGTCAACTGATCTGGGTTTAATGCATCATCATTCTTTAGCTCACTCCGCAACCCCAGTTCAGATATGGCCATATGCAAATCAGTCTGACCCTGTGCCTCATGGGAACACTCCAGCCCGAACTGCCAAGCCATGTCTTCCCTGGACCGGAAAAAAGTATCCTGGGACCGGTTTCTGGCTAATCATCCGTCATCAGCCACGCAAGCTTGAATCCTGTGGCAAAGTGAGCAAGGGACCCATGTCTGGGCATACCCTGCCAACTTAGGGCGAGCAAAGCAAAACCAAAGGGGATGATGGACGGAGTGTTGAACATTGCAAGCACTCACCCCCAGTCAACTGATCTGGGTTTAATGCATCATCATTCTTTAGCTCACTCCGCCACCCCAGTTCAGATATGGCCATATGCAAATCAGTCTGACCCTGTGCCTCATGGGAACAGTTCGGCCCGAACTGCCAAACCATGTCTTCCCGGGACCGGAAACAAGCACCCTGGGACCGTTTTCTGGCTAATCAGCCATCATCAGCCAGGCTAGCTTGAATCCAGTGGCAAAGTGAGCAAGGGACCCACGTCTGGGCATACCCTGCCAACTTAGGGCGAACAAAGCAAAACCAAAGGGGATGATGGACGGAGTGTTGAACATTGCAAGCACTCACCATCAGTCAACTGATCTGGGTTTAATCCATCATCATTCTTTAGCTCACTCCGCCACCCCAGTTCAGACATGGCCATATGCAAATCAGTCTGACCCTGTGCATCATGGGAACACTCCAGCCCAAACTGCCAAGCCATGTCTTCCCTGGACAGGAAACAAGCATCCTGGGACCGGTTTCTGTCTCATCAGCAGTCATTTGCCAGGCTAGCTTGAATCCAGTGGCAAAGTGAGCAAGGGACCCACGTCTGGGCACACCCTGCCAACTTAGAGCGAACAAGGCAAAACCAAAGGGGATGATGGACAGAGTGTTGAACATTTCAAGCACTTAACCCCAGTCAACTGATCTGGGTTTAATCCATCATCATTCTTTAGCTCACTCCACCACCCCAGTTCAGACATGGCCATATGCAAATCAGTATGACCCTGTGCCTCATGGGAACACTCCAGCCCGAAATGCCAAGCCATGTCTTCCCTGGGCTGGAAACAAGCAACCTGGGACCGGTTTCTGGCTAATCGGCTGTCATCAGCCAGACTACCTTGAATCCAGTTGCAAAGTTTGCAAGGGACACACGTCTGGGCATACCCTGCCAACTTAGGGCAAAGAAAGAAAAACCAAAGGGGATGATGGACGAAGTATTGAACATTGCAAGCACTCACCCCAGTCAACTGATCTGGGATTAATGCATCATCATTCTTTAGCTCACTCCACCACCCCAGTTCAGATATGGCCATATGCAAATCAGTCTGACCCTGTGCCTCATGGGAACAGTTCAGCCCGAACTGCCAAGCATTGTCTTCCTGGGACCGGAAACAAGCATCCTGGGACCGTTTCCTGGCTAATCAGTCATCATCAGCCAGGCTAGCTTGAATCCAGTGGCAGAGTGAGCAAGGGACCCACGTCTGGGCATACCCTGCCAACTTAGGGCGAACAAGCAAAACCAAAGGGGATGATGGACGGAGTGTTTAATATTGCAAGCACTCACCCCCAGTCAACTGATCTGGGTTTAATCCATCATCATTCTTTAGCTCACTCCGCCACCCCCAGTCCAGACATGGCCATATGCAAATCAGTCTGACCCTGTGCTTCATGGGAACACTCCAGCCCGAACTGCCAAGCCATGTCTTCCCTGGACAGGAAACAAGCATCCTGAGACCGGTTTCTGTCTCATCAGCCGTTATTAGCCAGGCTAGCTTGAATCCAGTGGCAAAGTGAGCAAGGGACCCACGTCTGGGCACACCCTGCCAACTTAGAGCGAACAAGGCAAAACCAAAGGGGATGATGGACGGAGTGTTGAACATTTCAAGCACTCACCCCCAGGAAACTGATCTGGATTTAATCCATCATCATTCTTTAGCTCACTCCGCCACCCCAGTTCAGACATGGCCATATGCAATTCAGTCTGACCCTGTGCCTCATGGTAGCAGTCCAGCCCGAACTGTCAAGCCATGCTTTCCCTTGACCGGAAACAAGCTTCCTGGGACTGGTTTCTGGCTAATCAGCCGTCATCAGCCAGGCTAGCTTGAATCCAGTGGCAACGTGAGCAAGGGACCCACGTCTGGGCATACCCTGCCAACTTAGGGCGAACAAGGCAAAACCAAAGGGGATGATGGACAGAGTGTTGAACATTGCAAGCCCTCACCCCCAGTTAACTGATCTGGGTTTAATCATCATCATTCTTTAGCTCACTCCGGCATCCCAGTTCAGACATGGCCATATGCAAATCATTCTGACCCTGTGCATCATGGGAACATTCCAGCCCGAAATGCCAAGCCATGTCTTCACTGGACCAGAAACAAGCATCCTGGGACCGGTTTCTGGCTAATCAGCCGTCATCAGCCAGGCTACCTTGAATCCAGTTGCAAAGTTAGCAAGGGATCCCGTCTGGGCATACCCTGCCAACTTAGGGCGAACAAAGCACAACCAAAGGGGATGATGGACGAAGTGTTGAACATTGCAAGCACTCACCCCCAGTAAACTGATCTGGGTTTATTGCATCATCATTCTTTAGCTCACTCCGCCACCCCAGTTCAGATATGGCCATATGCAAATCAGTCTGACACTGTGCCTCATGGGAACAGTTCAGCCCGAACTGCCAAGCCATGTCTTCCCGGGACCGGAAACAAGCACCTCTTGGACCGTTTTCTGGCTAATCAGCCATCATCAGCCAGGCTAGCTTGAATCCAGTGGCAAAGTTAGCAAGGGACCCACTTCTGGGCATACCCTGTCATCTTAGGGCGAAGAAAGCAAAACCAAAGGGGATGATGGACGAAGTGTTGAACATTGCAAGCACTCACCCCCAGTCAACTGATCTGGGTTTAATGCATCATCATTCTTTAGCTCACTCCGCCACCCCAGTTCAGATATGGCCATATGCAAATCAGTCTGACCCTGTGCCTCATGGGAACACTTCAGCCCGAACTGCCAAGCCATGTCTTCCCTGGACCGGAAAAAAGTATCCTGGGACCGGTTTCTGGCTAATCAGCCGTCATCAGCCACGCAAGCTTGAATCCTGTGGCAAAGTGAGCAAGGGACCCATGTCTGGGCATACCCTGCCAACTTAGGGCAAGCAAAGCAATACCAAAGGGGATGATGGATGGAGTGTTGAACATTGCAAGCACTCACCCCCAGTCAACTGATCTGGGTTTAATGCATCATCATTCTTTAGCTCACTCCGCCACCCCAGTTCAGATATGGCCATATGCAAATCAGTGTGACCCTGTGCCTCATGGGAACAGTTCGGCCCGAACTGCCAAACCATGTCTTCCCAGGACCGGAAACAAGCACCCTGGGACCGTTTTCTGGCTAATCAGCCATCATCAGCCAGGCTAGCTTGAATCCAGTGGCAAAGTGAGCAAGGGACCCACGTCTGGGCATACCCTGCCAAATTAGGGCGAACAAGGCAAAACCAAAGGGGATGATGGATGGAGTGTTGAACTTTGCAAGCCCTCACCCCCAGTCAACTGATCTGGGTTTAATCCATCATCATTTTGTAGCTCACTCCGCCACCCCAGTTCAGACATGGCCATATGCAAATCAGTCTGACCCTGTGCCTCATGGGAACACTCCAGCCCGAACTGCCAAGCCATGTCTTCCCTGGACAGGAAACAAGCATCCTGGGACCGGTTTCTGTCTCATCAGCCATCATTAGCCAGGCTAGATTGAATCCAGTGGCAAAGTGAGCAAGGGACCCACGTCTGGGCACACCCTGCCAACTTAGAGCGAACAAGGCAAAACCAAAGGGGATGATGGACGGAGTGTTGAACATTTCAAGCACTCACCCCCAGTCAACTGATCTGGGTTTAATCCATCATCATTCTTTAGCTCACTCCACCACCCCAGTTCAGACATGGCCATATGCAAATCAGTATGACCCTGTGCCTCATGGGAACACTCCAGCCCGAAATGCCAAGCCATGTGTTCACTGGACCGGAAACAAGCAACCTGGGACCGGTTTCTGGCTAATCAGCCATCATCAGCCAGGCTAGCTTGAATCCAGTGGCAAAGGGAACAAGGGACCCATGTCTGGGAATACCCTGCCAAATTAGGGCGAACAAAGCAAAACCAAAGGGGATGATGGACGGAGTGTTGAACATTGCAAGCACTCCCACCCCCAGTCAACTGATCTGGGTTTAATCCATCATCATTCTTTAGCTGACTCCGCCACCCCAGTTCAGACATGGTCATATGCAAATCAGTCTGACCCTGTGCCTCATGGGAACACTACAGCCCGAAATGCCAAGCCATGTCTTCCCTGGACCGGAAAAAAGTATCCTGGGACCGGTTTCTGGCTAATCAGCCGTCATCAGCCACGCAAGCTTGAATCCTGTGGCAAAGTGAGCAAGGGACCCACGTCTGGGCATACCCTGCCAACTTAGGGCGAGCAAAGCAAAACCAAAGGGGATGATGGACGTAGTGTTGAACATTGCAAGCACTCACCCCAGTCGACTGATCTGGGTTTCATCCATCATCATTTTTTAGCTCACTCCTCCACGCCCAGTTCAAACATGGCCATATGCAAATCAGTCTGACCCTGTGCCTCATGGGAACATTCCAGCCCGAACTTCCAAGCCATGTCTTCCCTGGACCGGAAACAAGCATCCTGGGACCGGTTTCTGGCTAATCAGCCGTCATCAGCCAGGCTAGCCTGAATCCAGTGGCAAAGTGAGCAAGGGACCCACGTCTGGGCATACCGTACCAACTTAGGGAGAGCAAGCAAAACCAAAGGGGATGATGAACAGAGTGTTGAACTTTGCAAGCCCTCACCCCCAGTCTACTGATCTGGGTTTAATCATCATCATTCTTTATCTCACTCCGCCACCCCAGTTCGGACATGGCCATATGCAAATCAGTCTGACCATGTGCATCATGGGAACACTCCAGCCCGAAATGCCAAGCCATGTCTTCACTAGACCGGGAACAAGCATCCTGGGACCAGTTTCTGGCTAATCGGCCGTCATCAGCCAGGCTAGCTTGAATCCAGTTGCAAAGTTAGCAAGGGACCCACGTCTGGGCATACCCTGCCAACTTAGGGCGAACAAGGCACAACCAAAGGGGATGATGAATGGAGTGTTGAACATTGCAAGCCCTCACCCCAGTCAACTGATCTGGGTTTAATCCATCATCATTTTTTAGCTCACTCCGCCACCCCAGTTCAGACATGGCCAGATGCAAATCAGTCTGCCCCTGTGCCTCATGGGAACAGTCCAGCCCGAAGTGCCAAGCCATGTCTTCCCTGGACTGGAAACAAGCAACCTGGGACCGGTTTCTGGCTAATCGGCTGTCATCAGCCAGACTACCTTGAATCCAGTTGCAAAGTTAGCAAGGGACCCACTTCTGGGCATACCCTCTCAACTTAGGGCGAAGAAAGCAAAACCAAAGGGGATGATGGACAAAGTGTTGAACATTGCAAGCACTCACCCCCAGTCAACTGATCTGGGTTTAATGCATCATCATTCTTTAGCTCACTCCGCCACCCCAGTTCAGATATGGCCATATGCAAATTAGTCTGACCCTGTGCCTCATGGGAACACTCCAGCCTAAACTGCCAAGCCATGTCTTCCCTGGACCGGAAAAAAGTATCCTGGAACCGGTTTCTGGCTAATCAGCCGTCATCAGCCACGCAAGCTTGAATCCTGTGGCAAAGTGAGCAAGGGACCCATGTCTGGGCAAACCCTGCCAACTTAGGGCGAGCAAAGCAAAACCAAAGGGGATGATGGACGGAGTGTTGAACATTGCAAGCACTCACCCCCAGTCAACTGATCTGGGTTTAATGCATCATCATTCTTTAGCTCACTCCGCCACCCCAGTTCAGATATGGCCATATGCAAATCAGTCTGACCCTGTGCCTCATGGGAACAGTTCGGCCCAAACTGCCAAACCATGTCTTCCCGGGACCGGAAACAAGCACCCTGGGACCGTTTTCTGGCTAATCAGCCATCATTAGCCAGGCTAGCTTGAATCCAGTGGCAAAGTGAGCAAGGGACCCACGTCTGGGCATACCCTGCCAACTTAGGGCGAACAAAGCAAAACCAAAGGGGATGATGGACGGAGTGTTGAACATTGCAAGCACTCACCATCAGTCAACTGATCTGGGTTTAATCCATCATCATTCTTTAGCTCACTCCGCCACCCCAGTTCAGACATGGCCAAATGCAAATCAGTCTGACCCTGTGCATCATGGGAACACTCCAGCCCGAAATGCCAAGCCATGTCTTCACTGGACTGGAAACAAGCAACCTGGGACCGGTTTCTGGCTAATCAGCCATCATCAGCCAGGCTAGCTTGAATCCAGTGGCAAAGTGAGCAAGGGACCCACGTCTGGGAATACCCTGCCAACTTAGGGCGAACAAGGCAAAACCAAAGGGGATGATGGACGGAGTGTTGAACATTGCAAGCACTCACCCCCAGTCAACTGATCTGGGTTTAATCCATCATCATTCTTTAGTTCACTCCGCCACCCCAGTTCAGACATGGTCATATGCAAATCAGTCTGACCCTGTGCCTCATGGGAACACTACAGCCCGAAATGCCAAGCCATGTCTTCCCTGGACCGGAAAAAAGTATCCTGGGACCGGTTTCTGGCTAATCAGCCGTCATCAGCCACGCAAGCTTGAATCCTGTGGCAAAGTGAGCAAGGGACCCACGTCTGGGCATACCCTGCCAACTTAGGGCGAGCAAAGCAAAACCAAAGGGGATGATGGACGTAGTGTTGAACATTGCAAGCACTCACCCCAGTCGACTGATCTGGGTTTCATCCATCATCATTTTTTAGCTCACTCCTCCACGCCCAGTTCAAACATGGCCATATGCAAATCAGTCTGACCCTGTGCCTCATGGGAACATTCCAGCCCGAACTTCCAAGCCATGTCTTCCCTGGACCGGAAACAAGCATCCTGGGACCGGTTTCTGGCTAATCAGCCGTCATCAGCCAGGCTAGCCTGAATCCAGTGGCAAAGTGAGCAAGGGACCCACGTCTGGGCATACCCTGCCAACATATGATGAACAATGCAAAACCAAAAAGGATGATGGACCTAGTGTTGAACATTGCGAGCACTCACCCCCAGTCAACTGATCTGGGTTTAATCCATCATCATTCTTTAGCTCACTTCGGCGATCCAGTTTAGACATGGCCATATGCAAATCAGTCTGACCATGTGCATCATGGGAACACTCCAGCCCGAAATGCCAAGCCATGTGTTCACTAGACCGGGAAGAAGCATCCTGGGACCAGTTTCTGGCTAATCGGCCGTCATCAGCCAGGCTAGCTTGAATCCAGTTGCAAAGTTAGCAAGGGACCCACGTCTGGGCATACCCTGCCAACTTAGGGCGAACAAGGCACAACCAAAGGGGATGATGGATGGAGTGTTGAACATTGCAAGCCCTCACCCCAGTCAACTGATCTGGGTTTAATCCATCATCATTTTTTAGCTCACTCCGCCACCCCAGTTCAGACATGGCCAGATGCAAATCAGTCTGCCCATGTGCCTCATGGGAACAGTCCAGCCCGAAGTGCCAAGCCATGTCTTCCCTGGACTGGAAACAAGCAACCTGGGACCGGTTTCTGGCTAATCGGCTGTCATCAGCCAGACTACCTTGAATCCAGTTGCAAAGTTAGCAAGGGACCCACTTCTGGGCATACCCTGTCAACTTAGGGCGAAGAAAGCAAAACCAAAGGGGATGATGGACGAAGTGTTGAACATTGGAAGCACTCACCCCCAGTCAACTGATCTGGGTTTAATGCATCATCATTCTTTAGCTCACTCCGCCACCCCAGTTCAGATATGGCCATATGCAAATCAGTCTGACCCTGTGCCTCATGGTAACACTCCAGCCTGAACTGCCAAGCCATGTCTTCCCTGGACCGGAAAAAAGTATCCTGGGACCGGTTTCTGGCTAATCAGCCGTCATCAGCCACGCAAGCTTGAATCCTGTGGCAAAGTGAGCAAGGGACCCATGTCTGGGCATACCCTGCCAACTTAGGGCGAGCAAAGCAAAACCAAAGGGGATGATGGACGGAGTGTTGAACATTGCAAGCACTCACCCCCAGTCAACTGATCTGGGTTTAATGCATCATCATTCTTTAGCTCACTCCGCCACCCCAGTTCAGATATGGCCATATGCAAATCAGTCTGACCCTGTGCCTCATGGGAACAGTTCGGCCCGAACTGCCAAACCATGTCTTCCCGGGACCGGAAACAAGCACCCTGGGACCGTTTTCTGGCTAATCAGCCATCATCAGCCAGGCTAGCTTGAATCCAGTGGCAAAGTGAGCAAGGGACCCACGTCTGGGCATACCCTGCCAAATTAGGGCGAACAAAGCAAAACCAAAGGGGATGATGGACGGAGTGTTGAACATTGCAAGCACTCACCATCAGTCAACTGATCTGGGTTTAATCCATCATCATTCTTTAGCTCACTCCGCCACCCCAGTTCAGACATGGCCATATGCAAATCAGTCTGACCCTGTGCATCATGGGAACACTCCAGCCCGAACTGCCAAGCCATGTCTTCCCTGGACAGGAAACAAGCATCCTGGGACCGGTTTCTGTCTCATCAGCCGTCATTTGCCAGGCTAGCTTGAATCCAGTGGCAAAGTGAGCAAGGGACCCACGTCTGGGCACACCCTGCCAACTTAGAGCGAACAAGGCAAAACCAAAGGGGATGATGGACAGAGTGTTGAACATTTCAAGCACTCAACCCCAGTCAACTGATCTGGGTTTAATCCATCATCATTCTTTAGCTCACTCCACCACCCCAGTTCAGACATGGCCATATGCAAATCAGCATGACCCTGTGCCTCATGGGAACACTCCAGCCCGAAATGCCAAGCCATGTCTTCACTGGACTGGAAACAAGCAACCTGGGACCGGTTTCTGGCTAATCAGCCATCATCAGCCAGGCTAGCTTGAATCCAGTGGCAAAGTGAGCAAGGGACCCACGTCTGGGAATACCCTGCCAACTTAGGGCAAACAAGGCAAAACCAAAGGGGATGATGGATGGAGTGTTGAACTTTGCAAGCCCTCACCCCCAGTCAACTGATCTGGATGTAATCATCATCATTCTTTAGCTCACTCCGCCACCCCAGTTCAGACATGGCCATATGCAAATCAGTCTGACCCGGTGCCTCATGGGAACAGTCCAGCCCGAACTGCCAAGCCATGTCTTCCCTGGACCTAAAACAAGCATCCTGGGACCGGTTTCTGGCTAATCAGCCATCATCAGCCAGGCTAGCTTGAATCTAGTTGCAAAGGGAGCAAGGAACCCACTTCTGGGCATACACTGCCAATATAGGGCGAACAAAGCAAAACCAAAGGGGATGATGGACCTAGTGTTGAACATTGCAAGCACTCACCCCCAGTCAACTGATCTGGGTTTAATGCATCATCATTCTTTAGCTCACTCCGCCACCCCAGTTCAGATATGGCCATATGCAAATCAGTCTGACCCTGTGCCTCATGGGAACACTCCAGCCCGAACTGCCAAGCCATGTCTTACCTGGACCGGAAAAAAGTATCCTGGGACCGGTTTCTGGCTAATCAGCCGTCATCAGCCACGCAAGCTTGAATCCTGTGGCAAAGTGAGCAAGGGACCCACGTCTGGGCATACCCTGCCAACTTAGGGCGAGCAAAGCAAAACCAAAGGGGATGATGGACGGAGTGTTGAACATTGCAAGCACTCACCCCCAGTCAACTGATCTGGGTTTAATGCATCATCATTCTTTAGCTCACTCCGCCACCCCAGTTCAGATATGGCCATATGCAAATCAGTCTGACCCTGTGCCTCATGGGAACAGTTCGGCCCGAACTGCCAAACCATGTCTTCCCGGGACAGGAAACAAGCACCCTGGGACCGTTTTCTGGCTAATCAGCCATCATCAGCCAGGCTAGCTCGAATCCAGTGGCAAAGTGAGCAAGGGACCCACGTCTGGGCATACCCTGCCAACTTAGGGCGAACAAAGCAAAACCAAAGGGGATGATGGACGGAGTGTTGAACATTGCAAGCACTCACCATCAGTCAACTGATCTGGGTTTAATCCATCATCATTCTTTAGCTCACTCCACCACCCCAGTTCAGACATGGCCATATGCAAATCAGTATGACCCTGTGCCTCATGGGAACACTCCAGCCCGAAATGCCAAGCCATGTGTTCACTGGACCGGAAACAAGCAACCTGGGACCGGTTTCTGGCTAATCAGCCATCATCAGCCAGGCTAGCTTGAATCCAGTGGCAAAGGGAACAAGGGACCCATGTCTGGGAATACCCTGCCAAATT